>NW_026712169.1:680737-1393824 GCF_030504385.1 Musca domestica | reverse complement strand
ATAGAGTTCGGAATACCTTTGCCAAATTCGATCGAGATCGGCTATAGCTCCCATATATATCCTTAATCCGAATTCAGGTTTATTGTGCAAATCATGGCTAATATCAGCCCGAATGGAGTGAATTTCAGGACGTACGTTTCCATTTTGTGCAACTCGGCTCCGATATGTATTTTTTAATATAATCCTTCTCGAGGTGATATCATCAATGTTATTTGGTTTAAAAAACAAAAATTTCTCCGTCAAATTTAGTAAAAATCGATTCTGAATTGGATATGCCTCCCATATATTAGTTCATTCTGAAACCAAATTATAACTGCTTTAAAGCCAAAGGCTGATTATAGTTGTTATGATGATATGGGGACAATCGATTCAAGACCGGGAAAATGACAACAGCAACATCGGTGAGTGATCAGCGTATACTTATCCTGGTCTCTGAGTCCTTGGACCCTATATATTTATCAAATCCTTACGTATCGTTGTAGAGACTTGCATAAGTACTTATTAAGGTTTTCTGATGTGGTAACATCGTATAATCTTAAGTGAGTACTCCTTACGTCATCTTTATTTAGTAGACTTGTGTATCCTTTTAGATCCTTGCTTGAGTGCTTGTGAAGGTCTTTTGCTATAGTAGGCATACATATTCACGTGGATTTTTGTTTGAGTATTTGTACTTAATAAGCTCTCCCTCAGCCTTATCCTTACATATACAAGCAGATCCTTGCTTGAGCACATATTAGTTTTAGTTGACTCGCAAGAGTAATATCTACTCAACCTCGGCGGTCTTGTTCAATATACACATTCTGGTCTCTAGTCGATCAAGACCTGGATTACTTATCCTTTCGGTTCGAGTACTTATCCAGGTTTGGTATATGTAGTTCATAATGGTTTCTCCGGTGGGGAAACATTGTATGTATAGGTTCAAGTTTTTGTATAACCCCACATAACGCTACCTGCCGATATTCGGTATTTTGGTGATATTTGACACATATTTTCAAGGATTTGTCTAAAAATTGATATTTGTTAGTCATAGTAGGTTCTTGCTCGTGTGGCGAAACATTGTATGTTTGGGTCCATGTTCTGGTGTAGATCCAATATAACAGTACCTCCCGATATTCGGCATTTTGATGATCTTTGCCACATTTTTTTACGGATTTGTCTAAAAATTGGTATTTGTAGTTCATAATGGGTTCTAGCATCGGTGACAGAACATTGTCCACGTGTTCCTATAGTATTCACCGATATCCACCGATATTCGGTATTTTAATAATCCTAGTCACATTTACCCAGGAATTTGTTTCATATTTGGTATTTAAGAAAATTTGGTAGATGACAATCCTTGAAGTATAAAATGGCCTATATAGGTTCCCGTTTTGGCATAGCAAAATATGTGCGATATATATGTCTATCAAAGAAGATATGCTTGAAAAATCTCTTATATGTCGAGAACGGCTGAACTGATTTCGACAGTTCTCATTAATTGTAGAATGGCCTCTTGACAGGAAAGAAAAAACGTCTAAAAAATCGCATAAAAAATATCTCTCTAAAGATGAAAATATTGATTTTGTAACATTTTCTCATATTTTTTCAATTTTGTCATATTTTTGGCATATTTTCATTTTGAATTAAACTTGGTATTTGGTAATATTTCTACAGCTAACAAAACTAAGTAGTTTGGATATCAGGATATCATATACAGATCGCATTTATGGCCTGATCCTTACGAACTTTTGCATGGAGATAAGATGAGGATCATAATAGAAGCCTACTCGTTTTGGAGATGATCGCAATATATTTAGGGGTTGAAATGGACCAAAAAACTGCAAAATTGTCAGCAGGTCATAATTATCGCCCGATCCTCAACCACATTTGAATCGGGGTTACCGGACATTGCAAAAGCCAAGCAGTTTTGGATGGCCATCCAAAAATATTCAATGTGCGAAATAGTTTGCCAACTTTTGTAGACAAAATACGAAAATGTCCATTCCAGTGACTCTTTGGAGAATTCATAAACACAGGAAAGGCGCACTTCTGACTATTTCGTTAACGCTGATTTCGTTGAAGAACATATTCATATGTCTCTATCTCATATAGATGCGTTTCAGTCACAAACCAATAATAAATGTTAATCTTTTGCCACTTTTGAGAGATTATAGGTCTTTGGGAAATATTGGTTCCAGATCTAGGAATAAATTGGAAATGAGCAAATTAGTTTAAGTTGCTATTATTCGAAAATTAGAGAACGAAACCTGATGGGCTTCTTTTATAATTTGTCACAATATCTTGTGGAATTATTTCGAGTATCTCGCCTATATAAACTCTATCGTTTGTTGTTGTGTTGTAGGGTATTCAACGGTCGGCTCCGCTCGACTGTAGCCTTTGCTTACTTGTTTTTTCTTCAAACTGTTTCCAACTTTCTTAATAATTAATTGAAATTCTTAATGCCAGCATTTGTGCTAGGCTAAATATAGCTTTATCTAAAAATACTGGACTTCCTCCCTTTTAATTAGTAGAAATTTTTCAATTAGCATTTCCCAAAATTACAACTTTTGCCAAACCCTACCTCCTTTACAATGTGATCATATTGTCCATGCCCACCAGCTCATGGACAAAACAACAATACGCTGGTCAGTAACACAAAAAAAAAACACCGCACAGAAAGAAACTGAAAACTGAAGGTTACTGCCTGCCGCCTGCCTGCCTCCCTTCAAGTATTTAACACTTGAAAAAGAACGTTGAAGAGAAAAACTAGAAGTGTTTGTTAAATACAATGTTCTGTTAGCTTTAAAGTTTACGCTCCGATTTATACACAAACATTCGTTTACACAGATATAATGCAGAAAATACCTAAAACGAACCCAGTGGCAGAGAGAGAGAGAGAGCGAGGGAGATAGAAAAACGTAAAATGACATTCAAGAGGTTACAGAGCAAATATATTCAAGTAGCTGGGTAAATATTTTGTTTTTTTTCGGAAAAAATGGGGCCAGAAGACCAATGTCAACTTGGTCTGTTGTCATTTTGTTTCTTTTTAGTAAGAGAGAAGAGAGAGAGGGAGAGACTTTAAATAGTTTTGCAAAAGTTTAAATACTCTGTTAAAGACCATTCGGCCAAGGAAGATATATTGGCCACATTGTTCCAACATTTTTATTTATGGCCTTTTTTAAAGTTTTGTGGATTTTTTTAAGTGCCAAATATTTAAATTAAATGGCTTCGAAGCAATATATACTACAACAAACATATTGTACAAATGGCAATTGCCGTCTGCTGGCATGGTGTGGCTTCGCTTGGCCTGGCCTGCCCTGGCCACATAACAGATTTGTTGCAGTTTTGTGGTAAAACAATAAATATTTCTTCCATATTTTCACTATCTAAACAACAAATAACAATTTTGGTTTAGCTAGCAGTGGAGCAAAGCTAAAATGCAGAAAAAATGGTGAAAACAACTATAACGACAAAGGAATGTAAATCACTTGACGAAGGGTATAGTTTACAAAGAGAGGAATATTGGAAATGAATGTCAATATAAACAAGTAAAAAATCAGAAAGTTCGGCCGGGAAGAACTTTGATTACCTTCCACCATTAGGAACAAGTTTGAAAATTTTCAAAAAAAAAAAATAAAATCCGTTAAAAATTCTGCTAAAATCTTAAAAATACTAAATGTAGCCGTTATATTGGGGTCTATACGAAGACGTCGACCTGCATAGGCAACTTTTGTCATAAGCCATTACAATCTTCAAATACGAAACTTGAAAAAACCGGCTAATAATATAACTAAAATCATCAAAATATCGAATATAGGGAGGTGCCGTTGCATGGGGGTCATACGAAGACGTGGACCTGCATAGACAATTTTCTGTCTCAGGCTGTATTATCGCTTTGGAACTTCAAATACCAAATTTGAAACAATTCCGGTGAATAATGTCGCTAAAATCATCAAAATACCGAATATCGGGAGGTACCTTTATCGTGGCTATACGAAGACCTGGACCTGCACAGACAATTTTCAGTCACAGGCTGTAGTACCTATTGGAAACTTCAATCACGAAATTTTTCGGTGAATATTGTATCTAATTACCAAATATAGGGACGTACTGATAATGGGACCTGTTCGAAGACCTGGACCTGCATAAGCAATTCTTTGTCATAGGCTGTAGTTCCCATTACAAACTATAAATACGAAATTTGAAACAACCCCGGTGAATAATGTCGCTAAAATCATCAAAATACCGAATATAGGGAGGATATACCGTTATATGGTGAATATACGATATCATGGACCTATACAGACAATACTCTTCCAGGAGGTAAAGTACCCAGAAGGAACTCCTTGTTTCAGACAATTCCATTGAATAATTTGGCTACAATCATCAAAATACCGAATATCGGGGGGGTACCGTTATACGGAGGCTATACGATATCGTGGACCGATATAGCCCATCTTCAAACTTGACTTGACAATAGAGTGATCTGTGCAAAATTTTAACTTTCTATCTTTATTCGTTTTGACTCTGGCGTGAATTATATTATTTCGATGAGTTACAAATGGAATGGAGAACTTAATATAACCTCCATGCTATATATGATGGATGGTATAAAAAAAATCAAAAATATAAGAAATATACTCATTGTAATGCTTTAGGACACATATTATTTGTATAGCCTCCACCATGCTATGGAAGGTATATTAACTTTGTCATTCCGTTTATAACTCCTAGAAATGTTCATGTCAGGTCCATCAAAGTATACATATTTTTGATCAGCGTAAAATTTGATTTAGCCATGTCTGTCTGTGTGTCTCCCTGTCTCTTTGTCTGTCTGTTGTAATCACGCTATCTTTGAAACGAATTAAGATTAAAAAAAAAAAATTCCAGAATTGTTTCAAATTTCGTATTTGAAGTTTGTAATAGGTACTGAAGCCTATGACTGAAAATTGCCTATTCAGATCCACGTCTTATACACCGGAATTGTTTCATAATTCGTATTTGAAGTTCGGAATTCGTATTACAGCCAATGACAAAAAACAAATAAGAGAAGATCAAAAGTCGGGCGTGGCCGACTACATGATACCCTACATACTATGCATATTTAATAGAGCTCTTATATAATTTATTTGATGTAGATCATACCACCTATCAACATTTGGCTTTATCCAATTCAGAATCGATTTTCACTAATTTTGACGGAGACATTTTAATATTTTATACCAAATAACATTTCTATAGATTGCATGAGAAGGACTATATTGAAAATATATATCGGAACCGAGTTCCACAAAATGGAAACATACGTCCCGAAATTCTCTCCATTTGGGCTGATATTAGCCATTTTTTGCACAATAAACCTGAAATCGGATTAAGGATCTATATCCAAATCTTAGCCGATCGCTATAAAATTTGGCAAAGGTATTCGGATAAAATATATGTATGAGAGCTATGACTATATCTTAACCGATTTTCTCCAAAGCTGATGTACTTGCTTCTAGACTGAATTCGGTCGAATGTACCAAAATTTAGGGCAGATGTTGGCCATTTGGTGCACAATAAACCCTAAATCGGTTGAAGATATATATGGGAGCTATATCCAAATCTGATCCGATAAAATCAATTTCAATTTCATCTTTGGACAAAACAAATATTGTTTCCAAATTTTCATCTCAATCGGATAATAAATTCGACCTGAATTTTGTTCGAGTTCAAGTGATTCTATGAAGATCCTCAAAACTAACTATGGACCTATCTCGCTTCCTTCTCCAAATGCACAAAGATAAGGATATGTCATCGTATAGCACCCATATAAGGGGTTACATTTATCTACGGAATTGTTATACTCTACAGGAATATGTATATATAAGTTTGGTTTGGCCAAAAATTTTTTATCTCCGACAAAGGAAACTATATATGGATGCTTCTATCTCACCGAGCTGAGTCGATCTAGCTATTTAGGACCATATGTCCGTCTGTCCATGTTAATTTGTAATCAAGCTACAATAATGGCCTGATCCTCACGAAATTGAAAATGGAGGTGGGCTTAGGGTCAGAATAGAAGCCTATTGTTTTTAGAGATGATCGCAAAATATTAAGGGGTTGAAATGCACCAAAAACAGAAAAATTTCCTGATGATCTTACCAATTTCAATGGCCATCGGAAAATATTTAGCGGGTGAAATAGACCCTAACTTTTATATTAGAAAAAACGAAAATTTTTAATTAACCACGAATATCTTTAATTCTGGGGAAACCTGAAACACAGGTAGAGGTCACTAATTTATATTGATGCTGATATCCAAAACATCGGATATATAGCAAATCAGGTATGTATTGTGTGTATGTAACCGAAATTGATCATAGTTATTTCGCTTATAATTCAAGAACCGCTGGGCTGATTTTGACAATTCTCGAGTTCGAAATGACCTCATGAAAATCGGGAAAAAATTTTCCGAATATGTTTGGTTACATTTTTTTAATTTTTGTCATATTTTTTATCGCATGCGATTTTTTCAATTTCACTTGCAATTTTGAATTATTTATTTTATAAAGTTATTTTTTACACCCCACAACACTATGTGTTAAGGGTATTATACACAGATCACAATTATCTACCCTTTGCCAAATTTCGTGAGGATCGGACGATAATTGCGACCTGGTTATAATATCCTCATTTCCTGATCTTGCACGTATGTATAGGGAAAGTATGCCAGGTTCATGGAAAATCAGGATCGATTTCAATATAATTTAACAACATTTATTTTTAGTCCAAATTCCGCCACACATTTCGCATTTCATTGAAATGGACCGAAAATATATGTGGGAGCTATACCCAAACCTCAACCGATTTCCAATAATTTCGTAAAATTTACTTTTTTACCAAATTCCGTCACTCATTTCAAATATTATTGAAATCGAAAATACATATCGTGTTTGTTGTATCAAATACATGAAATCGGCCGAAAATATATATAGGAGCTATATCCAAATCTGAGCCGATTTTAATGTCATTTTACAAATTTATGTTTGCACTAAATTCCGTTACAGATTCCAAATTTCATTGAAATTGGAATATACACAGAAAATACATACGGTATATATGAGGAAGCTGAATCGAAATCTGAACCGATTTCAATATCATTTGGCAAATTTATTTTTGTACCGATTTCCTTTACACATTCTAAATCTGGAGACTATATCTATAACCGATCAATAGATATGTACATCCAAAAACAAAATTTTCTGGAGGTACCTCCAATTGATCCAGTTACAAGTTGAATTTAAAAAAATTATATATCCTATGTTACTTTGAGGCGATGCTGTAGTATATATATAGACATTTTCAGGAAAATCTGTTTAGCAGTTTTTGAGTCTATAAATTACAAACAAACAATCAAACGTACAAACATTTTCCTCTTTTATAGATATAGAGATAATTTGATAGATCTTCCCTTCTAATATTCAAATAAAGAGCATTAACTATTAAGTTCTTTGTGAACGTTGTTTGTAACCCTTTATCGTTGCTCAACCAATAGCTGAATATTTGTTGCTATGACCAATTTATCCGATATGCATTTTTAGCTAGCACTTAAAGAGTTTATATTGTCTATGCACTATTTTTATTATTTTCTATTTTTTTTGTTATTTAACAGCTTCAATTATTTTTTATTCGTTACTGCCATGGAAGAGCCAACAAAACCCTAGAACGCGACAAACTATTTTGCAGCCTTCAAATTGTTTTGGTGGCCTGATTGTTGGCAACAAAATCCATTAATTGTCTATGTGTGAGAGAGTGTGTGTAAAATGACAGCAAAAGAGGCAACAAAGGCTGAAAAAACAGGGATGTCGTTGGGGACTTTTACCAAGACAAAGTCGGAAAATAAGAAAGTTTTTTTTGGGAAAATGGGTATTTTTTTGCCAAAAAGAAACAATTTTTATGTAATAGTACAGGGTGATGTGAAATAACTGCAACCAACTTTAGACTGCTGTCATTTCTAAGCCCCTTCCCCGACAGCTGTAAAAAATATTCCAGTGACATCTGATTATATTGTTTACAAGCGTACTAAAGCATTTTGGTGAGGATTTTCCAGAAAACAAGTTATTCGTGATGGAATTCAAGCGTGATAGTGTGATTTCTTTATATTTGGCTGGAAAACCACAAGTGGCTATCGTTAGAGCACTCCAGCAGTTAAATGTGAATAAATCTTTTGTATCTCGTACCATCGCTCATTACCGTGATACTGGTAGCGTAGCCCGACGTCAAGGAAGTGGACGGAAGAAAACAGCAACATCAGCAGAAATGGTTGGAAAAGTGAAGAAGCGACTTGATCGAAACCCGCGTCGCAGTGGCCGAAAAAATGGCTCGTGATCTGAAC
Source organism: Musca domestica (assembly GCF_030504385.1). Classification (NCBI taxonomy): domain Eukaryota; kingdom Metazoa; phylum Arthropoda; class Insecta; order Diptera; family Muscidae; genus Musca; species Musca domestica. The sequence goes on along the minus strand of NW_026712169.1, from coordinate 1,385,468 downwards.
ATATCGCAATATTCTATTCGGCAAATATTGAAAAATGAGCTTGGGGCAAAGCCATTGAAAGTGCAAGTGCACCTAAACGGAAAGAAAATAGACCCAAAAGAGCTAAAGATTTGCTTCGCTTGGACGAAAGTGGTTGGTTTTCTCCGATAAGAAAACATTCGTTGTCCAGCAGTTTATAAACAACCAAAATGATCGTGTTTACTTGCCAAAGAGGTTAGCTGAAAATGTGCACCTTCGGTTGGCCACCAGAACTCAAGCGCCGGCCATGGTAATGGTGTGCGCCGCCATAACAGCCGATGGTCGCTCTCCGCTTTTATTAATCAACCTTGGCATCAGAATAAATGCCGAATATTATCGCGAAAATATTCTGGTGGGTGTATTAAAGCCATGGGCACACAAACATTTTGACCGCAGACCTAGTACATTCCAACGGGTCTCAGCACCATTGCACTCAGCACGCGCCACCCAAGAATGGTTACAAAATGAGGTTCCTCGCTTCATTTCCAGTGCACAATGGCCACCAAAATATCCGGATACCAATGCGTTGGACTATTGCGTCCGAAGGACCTTGGAAAGCAAGGTTGGCACTAAAAATACCACAGTGTCGATCACCTCAAGCAAGCGCTTCGCCGGGTATGGACAAAAATACCGCAGAGCAACATTCGGGCAGAGTATGTCGGTTTCATTGGCCGTTTGAAGGCCATAATACGTGCCAAAGGTTACCAATTCTAAACTTATTCTAAAATTTGATGCTATTTCCGACATTTCTTGCTTTCATTCAATAAAATTAAAAGAGAACAGTAAGGAAAGCTCAAACGTCGGGCGGGGCCGACTATGTGATACCCTACACCACTATGCATATTTAGTAGAGCTATCGTAAGAGAAAGGTTTATATTGGGCATTTCTGAGCTCTATGAGAAATCTGGTACAACACATGATTATGGTAGAGTGCATATTCCGAAAGTTGGAGATTTAAAGACCAAATCGGATGAAACATATATATGGGAGCAAATTTGAAATTCTTGCTTCTATGCTAAATTCGGTTTAAGTGCGAAAATCCATTTGGACTAATATTAGCCATTTGGTGCACAATAAATCTGAAATCGGATAATGATACAGGAGCTATATCCAAATCTGAACCGATCTTTATAAAATTGAAAACAGCTATTTCTTGGTTGTATCAGATATCTGGTACCAAATATTATTCTTCTATCGTGCATTTTACGAATTTGAGGGACTTAAACACCCAATCGGATGAAATGTACATATTGAAGCTATATATCTGAACCGATTTCCACCAAATTTAAAGTACTTATTTATATTCAAAATTCTGTCGGAAGTGCCAAAATTCACACAATTTGGACTGATATTAGCCATTTGGTTCACAAGAAACCTAAAATCGGATGAAGATATATATGGAAGCTATATCTTAATTTGGACCGATTTTAACCAATTTCAATAGGGTTCATCCTCGTTTCCTTCTCCATGTTACAAACAAATGTACAAAGACATAATACACCTAAAACTATGTGGTGTAGGGTATAAGGATGTAAATATTATGGCGTTTGACTTTGTTGCAGTTTTTTTTATCTCACTCTGTATATGCAACTATATTTTTATGAAATTAATGAATGTGCACCAAAAATACTTCAAAAATTTATCGACGAAATTGAGGCTCTTGCAGTCTTCATACCCTACAACACTATGTGTAACACCTCGAAATATTGGTTTCCCACATAGGAAAGAATATATGGATCTTCCTATCTCGCCGAGCTGAGTCGAACTAGCTATGTATGTCCGTCCGTCCGTCTGTCCATGTTAATTTGTAATCACTCTACAGGTCGCAATTATGGTCCGATCTTCACGAAATTTAGAATGGAGGTGTGGTTTGGGCCAGAATAGAACCCAATTTCTTTTGGAGATGATCGCATAATATTTAGGCGTTGAAATGGACCAACTACTGAAAAAATTCTTGATTTTGCAGTTGATCTACAGGTCGCAGTTATAGACCAATCGACGCGGCTAGAGCTTAAGGCTGGGCAGAAGTCTTCCAATTTTGATGGTAATCGGGTAATATTTAGTGGGTGAAAACAAAATAAAAAATAAATAAAATAAAATTTTTCATTAAACCGCGAATATTTTTAATCCCGGCGAAATCACAAAAAGACGAACAGGTCAATCCTGACCGTTACGTAGATGCCGATAGTAAATATATCGGATATATATAGCGAAATATGTACAATACATATGTACAAAGGAAGGGGATGTTAGCTAGAACGCTTATATCTCAAGAATAGCTGGACCGATTTTGACAAATTTTGTTAATTCAGAGAATAAGAATAAATGTGCCAATAATGGTGGTATTATAGATTTTGTAGCATTTTGTGACATTTTTTATTTTTACAAATTTTTTATCGCATGCGATTTTTTCAATTTGACTTATAATATTGAAATGTACATTTTGTAAAACTTTTTCACCTTACAACACGGGCTGGGGTTATTATATACAGATTGCAATTATCGTCCGATCTTCACGAAAATTTTCACAAGGGTAGGGTTAGGCTCAGATGGGCTAGGTCTATTGTTTTCAAATATGACCGCAATATATTTAGGGGTTGAAATGGACCAACCACTAAAAATGTTCCTGATTTTGCAGCCGTTATAAGGTCGCAAATAGAAACCAAAGGACAGCGGGTAGAATGGACCACTACTTTTGTGTGAAAAAATACCAACATTATTTACAGGCGATATCCGAAATACACAAAAGGCGAACTTCTGACTTTTTATACCCTACAACACTATGTGTTGGGGGTATTATAAGTTTGATTGGGCCAAAAATTATGTAACACCTCGAAATATTGGTTTCCCACATAGGAAAGTATATATGGATCATCCTATCTCGCCGAGCTGAGTCGATCTAGCTATGTATGTCCGTCCGTCCATCTGTCCGTCTGTCCATGTTAATTTGTAATCACTCTACAGGTCGCAATTATGGCCCGATCTTCACGAAATTTGAAATGGAGGTCGGGGTAGGGCCAGAATAGAACCCTATTTCTTTTTGAGATGATCGCCAAATGTTTAGGGGTTGAAATGGACCAAATACTGAAAAAATTCCTGATTTTGCAGTAGCTATACAGGTCGCAATTATAGACCAATTGAAGCGGAATTTCGCATGTAGCTAGAGTTTAGGGCGGGGAAGAAGCCTACCAATTTGGGTGGTCATCGGATTATATTTAGCGGGTAAAATAGACCATATCTTTTATATTGAAAAAAATCGAAATTTGTCATTAAACCGCCAATATTTTAAATCCCGGAGAAATCACTAAGCCATTACTTCTGATCTTTACATTGATGTTAACATCCAACAAATCGGATATATAGCAAACTATGTGCGATATATATGTCTATCAAAGAAGATATGCTTGAAAGATCTCGTATATGTCGAGAACGGCTGAACTGATTTCGACAGTTCTCATTAATTCAGAATGGCCTCTTGGCAGGAAAGAAAAAACGTATAAAAAAATCGCATAAAAATATCTCTCTAAAGATGAAAATATTGATTTTGTAAAATTTTCTCATATTTTTTCAATTTTGTCATTTTTTTGACATATCTTCATTTTGAATTAAACATTTGGTAATGTTTCTACAGCTAACAAAACTAAGTAGTTAGGATATCAGGATATCATATACAGATCGCATTTATGGCCCGATCCTTACGAAATTTTGCATGGGGATAAGATGAGGGTCAGAATAGAAGCCTACTCTTTTTGGAGATGATCGCCATATATTTAGGGGTTGAAATGGACCAAAAAACTGCAAAATTGTCGGCAGGTCAAAATTATCGCCCGATCCTCACGCACATTTGAATGGGGGTTATCGGACATTGCAGTTTTGGATAGCCTTCCAAAAATATTCAATGCGTGAAATGGTTTGCCAACTTTTGTAGACAAAATACGAAAATGTCCATTCCAGTGACTCTTTGGAGAATTCACAAATACAGGAAAGACGCACTTCTGACTATTTCGTTAACGCTGATTTCGTTGAAGAATATAGTCAAATGTCTGTATCTCATATAGATGCGTTTCAGTCACAAACCAATAATAAATGTTAATCTTTTGCCACTTTTGAGAGATTATAGGTCTTTGGGAAGTATTGGTTCCAGATCTAGGAAGACCGTTTACGTGCAACATCTACCAATAAATTGGAAATGAGCAAATTAGTTTAAGTTGCTATTATTCGAAAATTATAGAACGAAACCTGATGGTTTTCTTTATAATTTGTCACAATATCTTGTGGAATTCTTCCGAGTATCTCGCCTATATAAACTGTATCGTTTATTATAGTGTTGTAGGGTATTCAACGGTCGGCCCCGCTCGACTGTAGCCTTTGCTTACTTGTTTATGCTGATTTCGTTGATGAATATAGCCAAATATCGTAGAAAAGCAAATCATATCGATGGGTCTAAATTTGTAGATGCAGAACGGCTTCTTGCTTTTGGAAATGATCGCAAAATATTAAGGAGCTCAAATGAACCAAGACAGAAAAAAATTACTGATCACACAATTGAAGCCAATCGACATGCCTGAGAAGAGAGTTAAGGATAGGGAAGAATTCTAGCTTTTTGGATGATCATTGAATTATATTTAGCTGTAAAATGGACCACAAAAACTAAATGCACGACAGAGTGTGCAAATGTCCCTGGTAAAAATGGTAAGGGCAATATCTGGACAGTGCTCCACGACAAAATTTCAAAAGCGAAATCTTCCAGAATGGACTTGGACATAAGGGTGCTTCTAACATATTGTAGAGTTGTAGGGTATCACATCGGTCGGACCCGCACGACTATAGCCTTTGCTTACTTGTTTATTTATACACTTTACGAAACATATAATTATAGCTTGATGCCAACAAAAATTCATTTATACATTAGTAGTTGGGTTATAATTTCCCAATTCGTTTGGATTTTTGATGAACACTCAAAATTGCCAGCGGCAACCCTTTGCCCACTTACAAACAAATGGCAAAGGATCATTTGAAACAATAGTGGAACATCCCAAAGACCACAACAAAAGCCACTAACATCAACGATGATAGGCTTAAATGGCTTTCAAAAAAGCTGTTATCCATTGTTCGAACAACTATTTTTAGTTTAGTGGGGTTAAGTATCCATCCACGAGTAAAAATATATGAAAAAAAATCCTATGTATAGATAAATAAAACATGGCTTTTTAAGGGCGGAGGTGGACGTGGGGGAGGGTGTGTGCGGGTGAATGAATAATGCTCATGGAAAATTTATAGGAGACATAAAACGCCAACCTAGTATTGGAAAAAATGTGTAGAGAAATGGGGGCTTGCCTTGTCATTATTAATCGGTTTATGTGTCTCCTTGTTGATGAAGTGTATTATGGACGAACAAAGCCGAATGGAAAACCAATTTGAATTTTAGGGAATTTATATTTTTTTAATTCTCCGCAAGTCATTTGTTAAGGGATTTGGAATTGGCTTAAGAGATGTTGTAAATAATATTAGAAAGGCCACATGATTCAAATCATATTTTAATTGAGTTATGGGAGATCTTAAGAAGTTTATTATCATGCACTAAAGTTTACAGATTGATAACTAATAAAACAAGTAAGGAAAAGTCAAAAGTCGGGCGGTCGGGCGATATCCTATACCACTATGCGTATTTAGTAGAGCTCTCTTAACAAACGAAATTATTTGAAGTATATCATACAACCTATCAACATTTGACTTTAGAACAGTTATAGTTTGGTTTCAGAGAGAACTAATACAGAGTGAGATAAAAAAAACTGCAACAAAATCAAACGCCATAATTTTTACAATTTTTTTTAAATTTTTTGAATTGAAGCAAAAAATGTCGAAAATATCACCAAACTTTCGAATAAGTTTAGATTTGTTCGAATTGGTTACCTTTGGCACGAATTATGGCCATCAAACGGCCAATAAGACCGTCACACTTTGCCCAAATGTTGCTCTGCGGCATTTTGGTCCATTCCCGGCGAAGCACTTGCTTGAGTTGATAGACACTTGGTATTTTTTTAGTGCCAACCTTGCTTTCCAAAATACTTCAGACACAATAGTCCAACGGATTGGTATCCGGAAATTTTGGTGGCCATTGTGCGCTGAAAATGAAGCGAGAAACCTCAGTTTGTAACCATTCTTGGGTGTCGCGTGCTGAGTGCGATGGTACTGAGTCCTGTTGGAATGCCCAAGGTCTGCGGCCAAAATGTTTTCGTGCCCAAGGCTTTAATACACCCTCCAGAATATTTTCACGATAATATTCGACATTTATTCTGATTCCACGTCTACACCCAAGCGGTCGTATTCTTTTCTTATCACCGAATAGATAATTGAGTTGATAATCGCAGAAGGAGATTGGACTATTTTCTCGCTAATACATTGATCCTCCGAGCAGTATCCCAATAAAGAATAAAGTTGACAATCGAAGAGGCAGATTGGACTCTATTCTCATTATTAAAAACATTGATCCTTCGAGCCGGATCCGAATAAAGAATAGAGTTGACAATCGAAGAGGGAGATTGGGCTCTATTCTACTTTACATTTGGTCCATCGAGCCGGATCGAGAATTGAATCAACAACCAAACCATTCGGTTGGTTTTCTTTTCCCATTTAAACATTGATCCTCCGAGCAGGATCCGAATAAAGAGTAGAGTTGACAATAGAAGAGGGAGATTGGACTCTATTCTCCTTTACACCACAGTCGATTAATACGAGCGACCATCGGCAGTTATGGCAGCCCACAAAATCACCTCGGCCGGCGCTTGAGATCTGGTGCCCAACCGAAGGTGCACATTCCAGCTGACCTCTTTGGCAAGTAAGCGCGACAACAAATTTTTTCTCATCGGAGAAAACCAAATTCGGCAGTTCACCACTCTCGGCCAAGCGAAGTAACCCGTTAGCTCTTTTGAGTCTATTTTCTTTCTGTTGTGTTGTAAGTTCTTGCACTTTTTGGAATTCCAATGGCTTTACCCCCAGCTCATTTTTCAATATTTGTCGAATGGAATATTGCGATATAGTCAGCTCACGAGCCATTTTTCGGCCACTGCGACGCGGGTTTCGATCAAGTCGCTTCTTTACTTTTCGGACCATTTCTGCTGATGTTGCTGTTTTCTTCCGTCCATTTTCTTCACTTCGGGCTACTCTACCAGTATTACGGTAAAGAGCGATGGTACGAGACACAAAAAATTTATTCACATTTAAATGCTGGAGTGCTCTAACGAAAGCCACTTGTCAATGGTAAAGAAATCACACTATCACGCTTGAATTCCATCACGAATAACTTTTTTCTGGAAAATTCTCACCAAAATGCTTTTGTACGCTAGTAAACAATATGATGAGCTGTCAGTGGAATAATTTTAACAGCTGTCGGATGAGTGGCTTAGAAATGACAGCAGTCTGAAGTTGGTTGCAGTTTTTTCACCTCATCCTGTATCTTCAACCGATTTCGTGTTAATTTCGCAACAAATGACCAATATTAGTCCAAATGAATTTTGATACATCTGAACGAATTTAGTATATAAATAAGTTCATAAAATTTGGTGAAAACCGGTGCAAATATATCTATAGCTCCCATATATATATTTCATCCGATTTGGTGTTTAAGTCCCTCACAGTCGTAATATGCTTCCCACAAAGAATGATATTTGGTACCAGATATCAGTTACAGCCCAGAAATACATCTGCCAAATTGTATCAAGATCGGTTCAGATTTGGATATGGCTCCTCCCACGAATAATTTTTACAATTTTTTTTAAATTTTTTGAATTGAAGCAAAAAATGTCGAAAATATCACCAAACTTTCGAATAAGTTTAGATTTGTTCGAATTGGTTACCTTTGGCACGAATTATGGCCATCAAACGGCCAATAAGACCGTCACACTTTGCCCAAATGTTGCTCTGCGGCATTTTGGTCCATTCCCGGCGAAGCACTTGCTTGAGTTGATAGACACTTGGTATTTTTTTAGTGCCAACCTTGCTTTCCAAAATACTTCAGACACAATAGTCCAACGGATTGGTATCCGGAAATTTTGGTGGCCATTGTGCGCTGAAAATGAAGCGAGAAACCTCAGTTTGTAACCATTCTTGGGTGTCGCGTGCTGAGTGCGATGGTACTGAGTCCTGTTGGAATGCCCAAGGTCTGCGGCCAAAATGTTTTCGTGCCCAAGGCTTTAATACACCCTCCAGAATATTTTCACGATAATATTCGACATTTATTCTGATTCCACGTCTACACCCAAGCGGTCGTATTCTTTTCTTATCACCGAATAGATAATTGAGTTGATAATCGCAGAAGGAGATTGGACTATTTTCTCGCTAATACATTGATCCTCCGAGCAGTATCCCAATAAAGAATAAAGTTGACAATCGAAGAGGCAGATTGGACTCTATTCTCATTATTAAAAACATTGATCCTTCGAGCCGGATCCGAATAAAGAATAGAGTTGACAATCGAAGAGGGAGATTGGGCTCTATTCTACTTTACATTTGGTCCATCGAGCCGGATCGAGAATTGAATCAACAACCAAACCATTCGGTTGGTTTTCTTTTCCCATTTAAACATTGATCCTCCGAGCAGGATCCGAATAAAGAGTAGAGTTGACAATAGAAGAGGGAGATTGGACTCTATTCTCCTTTACACCACAGTCGATTAATACGAGCGACCATCGGCAGTTATGGCAGCCCACAAAATCACCTCGGCCGGCGCTTGAGATCTGGTGGCCAACCGAAGGTGCACATTCCAGCTGACCTCTTTGGCAAGTAAGCGCGACAACAAATTTTTTCTCATCGGAGAAAACCAAATTCGGCAGTTCACCACTCTCGGCCAAGCGAAGTAACCCGTTAGCTCTTTTGAGTCTATTTTCTTTCTGTTGTGTTGTAAGTTCTTGCACTTTTTGGAATTCCAATGGCTTTACCCCCAGCTCATTTTTCAATATTTGTCGAATGGAATATTGCGATATAGTCAGCTCACGAGCCATTTTTCGGCCACTGCGACGCGGGTTTCGATCAAGTCGCTTCTTTACTTTTCGGACCATTTCTGCTGATGTTGCTGTTTTCTTCCGTCCATTTTCTTCACTTCGGGCTACTCTACCAGTATTACGGTAAAGAGCGATGGTACGAGACACAAAAAATTTATTCACATTTAAATGCTGGAGTGCTCTAACGAAAGCCACTTGTCAATGGTAAAGAAATCACACTATCACGCTTGAATTCCATCACGAATAACTTTTTTCTGGAAAATTCTCACCAAAATGCTTTTGTACGCTAGTAAACAATATGATGAGCTGTCAGTGGAATAATTTTAACAGCTGTCGGATGAGTGGCTTAGAAATGACAGCAGTCTGAAGTTGGTTGCAGTTTTTTCACCTCATCCTGTATCTTCAACCGATTTCGTGTTAATTTCGCAACAAATGACCAATATTAGTCCAAATGAATTTTGATACATCTGAACGAATTTAGTATATAAATAAGTTCATAAAATTTGGTGAAAACCGGTGCAAATATATCTATAGCTCCCATATATATATTTCATCCGATTTGGTGTTTAAGTCCCTCACAGTCGTAATATGCTTCCCACAAAGAATGATATTTGGTACCAGATATCAGTTACAGCCCAGAAATACATCTGCCAAATTGTATCAAGATCGGTTCAGATTTGGATATGGCTCCTCCCAAATCGCCAATATCAGTCCAAATGACCTGAATTTTGGCACATCCGACCGAATTCAATTTAGAAGCAATCTTAATATGCGTCCTCACAATCGTAATATGCATCCCAAAAGAATGATATTTGGTACCAGATATCTTGTAGAGCTCGGAAATACCTTTGTCTGGGATGGGCTAAAATTTTACCTCCATATCTATCCTTATTCCGATTTCAGGTTTATTGTACAAACTAGCTGAACCCGGCGCGCTTCGCTACTCCTTTTGCTTTTATATATATTCAAAATTTTGTATATGCATATTTGTTGGTTAAAAAATATGAATAAAACTAATTCAAAAATTTTTAAAACGTTATTATTGTAATACTTTAATGCGTAAACAAACAAATAGCTCGGTCTTCCAATGCGTGAACATGCCAGGAACAGCTGACCATGAGAAAAGAAGGAACATGCTAAATTTAGTCCGCATACACGAAGGGATTGTCCTTCGGATTTATTAATTTCATAGCAAATGCCAAGCGTGTCGGAAACTGCAATCTTTTGAAGTTGAAAGGCATTTCTGTTGCAGTTAGAGAATTCGAGGTAGCAACATACTTTCATAATCATACCCTCAATTAAATTTTTGTGTAGTTTTATACTCTCCACCATAGTTTTTCATTCCGTTTGTAACACCTCGAAATATACATTTTAGACCCCACAAAGTATATGTATTCTAGATCAGCATAAAATTCTATGTCGATTTAGCGATGTCCGTCCGTCTATTCGTCTGTCAGTCCGTGGAAATCACTGTAGCTTCCGAACGAAATAGAGTAGGTTGATAAAATTTTACTCAAATGTATATTATGTCTGCAGGACTTTTGGTATTGAAAATGGGCCATATAGGTCCACGTTGTGGTGTAGCCCCCATATAAGGGTACCTCCTGATATTCGGTACTTTGATGCTTTAATAGACATGTTTCGCCGGAATTGGTTCAAATTTGATATTTGAAGTTCGTAATGCAAACTACAGCAGATGACAGGAGATTGTCTGTCCACGTCTTCGTATACATTTGGTATTTTTAAGATTTTAGCACAATTACGGATTTTATTATTTTTTTTTAAATTGCCAAATTCGTTCCTACTTGTGGAGGGCATTCGGCCCGAACTCACAGCTATTTTGCATGTTTACTGTTAGCCCTATACCATTGCAAAGGCGTTATGGGTCAATGCTTCTTAATAAAATCATATTCTAATCTGAAACGATTTCAATATAATGTGACAAAATTTACATTTACACCAAATTCCGTCACACTTTCCATATTTCATTGAAATTGAAGGTACATAAAATATGTGAAATTGGCCCAGAATATATATGGGAAATATATCCCAATTCTAACCGATTTCTAATTAATTTGTCAAAATTATTATTGTATCCAAATTCCGCCAAACATTCTGAATTTCGTTGGAATAGGACATACATATGGTGTTTGGTATATAACATTCATGAGATCGGAAGAAAAATATATATAGGAGATGTATCCAAACCTCAACCGATTTCAATATAATTTGGCAAATTTGTTTTTGTACCAAATATAGTCACTCATGCCGAATTTCATTGGAATCGGACATAAGTATCGTGTTTGGTGCATCAAATATGTGAAATCTGCCGAAAATATATATGGGAGCTATATCCAAATCAGAACCGATTTCAATATAATTTGGCAAATTTGTTTTTGTACCAAATTTAGTCACTCATGCCGAATTTCAATGGAATCGGACATAAGTATCGTGTTTGGTGCATCAAATATGTGAAATCTGCCAAAAATATATATGGGAGCTATATCCAAATCTGAACGGATTTAAATATTATTTGAAAAATTTATTTTTGTACCCAATTAAGCCACTCATGCCGAATTTAATTGGAATCAAATACATGAAATCGGCCGAAAATATATATGTGAGCTATATCCAAATCTGAACCGATTTCAATATAATTTAACAAATTTATTTTTTGATCAAATCCCGTCACACATTTCAAATTTCATTGCAATCGAACATACACAGCGTGTTTAATGCATCAATTACATGAAATCGAGCGGAAATGTATATAAGAGCTATATCCAAATCTGAACCGATTTCCATATAAAATGGCAAATATAATTTCAAATCAAATCACGTCATTTATTCCAAATTTGGAGAATGCTTTTGTAATCGATCAATAGATATAAAATCCAAATTTTTGGGAGGTACCTCCGATTCTGATGGTATATCTCCAGTTCCGGGTGGAATTTCAAAAATATATATAGCCTATGTTACTTTCAGGCCATGTTGTAGTATACTTGGAAATTTTCAAATCTGTTCAATGGTTTTCGAGTCCATAAATTAGAAACAAACATACAAATGTACAAACATTTTCCTCTTTTATAGATATAAATAATAGCTAATATCTGCCCAGATGGAGTGAATTTCGGGACGTACGTTTCCAGTTTGTGGAACTCGGCTCCTATTTATAGCTCTACTTAATATGCATAGTCGTGTAGTGTATTCGTTACCGCCCGACTTTTGGCTCTTCCTTTCCAGTATATTAATTGAGTTATGGAAACCATAGGGAGTTTGTTGTCATACATTCAGATAGATACCTGTCTAATAAAAACATCTACATATCTAATAATAATAAGGTTTAAATTTTAATTTTTATTTATTTTTCTTCTTTAAAGCGGACCAGTTGATTGTTTTACTAAAAGTTTAATCTATAAATTTCATATTCCAGTATTTGTATATTGCTATTCCAAGGGCATAAATAGTAGTCCTCGATTCCAGCGATACAGGTTATAAAGATTGTCCTAAAAATAACCTATAGAGAAAAAGGCCAGGTTATATCCATGACATGGGCAATTTACTACAAATACCAACATAATTTATTATCCTTAGCCTAACAAGTCTGACAAAGCAAAACAAAGAAAGAAAAGACACGAGAAAACAAAACACGACATCATTATAATATAGCCTAAATGTCAAAATAAGTACACTTGGAGAAACTGTGGAATGGAAGATAATTGAATTTGATGTGGCATACATAGGCGTGCCAAAATATATTTATACCCTAAGACTTATGGTTAGAGAGGGTATATAAAATTTGATGCGGCCAAATGTGCCTCGCCGAAACAACGTCGAAAGGTATATCCAAATTGGTTCAAATTTTGAATATTATTCACAGTATTTTTTCCCAAACTTAGCTCAAGTTCGGCGATGGGCAATGGCGGCCAACTTCATCCATTACCTCCCTAAATTTCGGGATTCCACCTCTATACATTTACTCAATGTCAAATTTATTAATATTTAGTATAATTTTAGTACTCATTTGCAAAAACGTTTCATATCTCAATCCTAGACACCATCCAACATAGACCTATATAAAAAAATCTAAAGATTCCAACTCTTTCCCTTAGCTCTTTCCCTTACCAAATTTATCAACACCAACAGTTATCTAGATATCAAATTTTAGAATTTTATCTCTATTCCTTCATCCAATACCAAACATAGTACTATTTAGTACTTTTCGTAAAATTATAGTACACGTTTCCAATACCACCTCCATATTTCAATTCCACATACCAACAGATACCTCAATATCCAATTTCGAGTTTTTAGTTCTATCCCTTAACTCAACACCAAATTTAGTAGTATCTAGTATTTTTCGTACAGTTAAAGTACGCATTCTCAACCATATCTCAACCTCAGATACTAACAGTGACCTTAATATCAGATTCTATAATTTCCTTCTTACCTAATTTTGTACCATTTAGCCGCTCCTTCTCTCAGACACAGACACCAACAGTGAAATGCATATCAAAACCAACGACTATATGATACCCTACACCACTATGCGTAACGTATGCACCAGTAACAAAAGAATTTATTTGAAGTAGATCATACCACCTATCAACCTTCGGCTTTAGAGCAGTTATTATTTGGTTCCAGAGGAAACGAATTTATGGGAGGCATATCAAATTCTGAATCGATTATCACTAAATTAAATATCTTTATAATTTATACCAAATAACTTTGCTATAGAGTAACAGTAAAAACGTTGTAAGTTCGGCCGGGCCGAACTTTGAATACCCCCCACCATTTGGCAATTTTCCAAAAATTAAAATCTATTAAAAATTCTGTTAAAATCTTAAAATACCGAATGTAGCCGTATATTAGGGTCTATACGACGACGTGGACCTGCATACGCAACTTTTGTCATAAGCCTGCAATGACAATTTTCTGGCACAGGATGTAGTATCCATTACGAACTTCGAATACTTAATTTAAAATAGTTCAGGTAAATAATGCCGCTAAAAACATCAAAATACCGAATATCGGGGGGTACCGTTATACCGGGAGGTAGATGTGGACCTACATGGCCCATTTTCAATGCCAAAAGTCCTGCGGACATAATACACATTTGAGTAAATTGTTATCAAATTGCTTCATTTCGTTCGGAAGCTAGAGTGATGTCCACAGACGGATAGACGGACAGACGGACGGACATTGTTAAATCGATATATTTGTGGGGTCTAAAATGTATATTTCGAGGTGTTTCAAACGGAATGACAAACTTAATATACCCTCCATATTTTGGTGGAGGGTATAAATATATCTGTCGGAGCCGAGTTCCGCCAAGTGGAAACGTACGTCCCGAAATTCACTCCATTTGGGCTGATATTAGCCATTATTTGCACATTAAACTTGAAATCGGATTAAGGATATATATGGGAGCTATATCCAAATCTTAGCCTATATCGATAAAATTTGGCAAAAGGTATTTCCGAGCTCTATAAGATATCTGGTACCAAATGTCATTGTTATCGAATCCAAATTACGAATGTGAGGGACTTAAAGACAAAATCGGATGAAACATAAAATGAGAGCTATAGCTATATCAGAAGTGTCCAAATTCATCTGGTGCACAAAAAAACCTGAAATCGGATAAAAATATATATGGAAGCTCAATCGGATAATAAATAAATAAATTTGTTCACAAAAATACATAGACATATATATATTGACTCAGAAAGTGATTCAATTAAGATCATCAGAAGCGGGTCTATCCCGCTTCCTTTTCCATGTTACAAACAAACACAAAATACCCTTGCCACTATGTGGTGTAGGGTATAGACATGTTCACGTATCCGTACAATTTTTTATTCCCTCCATCATAGTATGTAGGGTATATTAAGTTTGTCATTCCGTTTGTAACACCTTGAGCGTGCGGAGCCACGCCCTCGTAAAGCCCCCATATAACGGCCTCCTGATATTCGGTATTTAGGTGATTCAGCGATTTTTTTCAAGTTTCGATAATGTAACAGCTACATTCGGTATATTTTTGTTTTATACCCTACACCACATAGTGGTAAGGGTATTATGTCTTTGTGTATTTGTTTGTAAGATGGAGAAAGAAGCGAGATAGACCCATAGTTACTTTTGAGGATCTCCATAGAATCACTTTCTGAGTTGATTTATGCATGTCAGTCCGTCTATCCATGTATTCTTGTGAACAAAATGCAGGTCGCATTTATTATCCGATTGAGATGAAGTTTTCCAAACAACATTTGTTTGGCCCAAGGACGAACCCTATTGGAATTGGAGATAATCGGTAAAAAATTAGATATAGCTCCCATATATATCTTCGTCCGATTTTCCTTTTTTGTGCACCAAACGTGTAATATCAGCCCGAATAGTATAGAATTTTGCACATACAACCAAATTAGGCCTGAAAATAAGTATGCCAAAATTGATCGAAATCAGTTCAGATTGTTCATTCGATTTGTTATTTTTTTTTCCCGGCAGCCGTAATATGCACTCTGTAACAACAATATTTGGGGAAATATATCAAATACAGCTCAGAAATACATTTGCTAAATTTTATCGAAATCGGTTCAGATTTGGATATAGCTTGCATATATAACTTCGTCCGATTTACCTTTATTGTGCACCAAACGTCTAATATTTGTCCAAATGGGATGGCATTTGGCACTTACGACCGAATTGAGTCTAGAAGCTAGTATGTCAAATTTGATGAAGATCGGTTCAGATATAGCTATAGCTCCCATATATACTGTTTATCCGAATTGTTATATTTGTTACCCACAGACGTAATATGCACCCCGTGCACAAGGATATTCAGGGAAATATATCAAATACAGCTCAGAAATATCTTTGCCAAATTTTATCGAGATCGGTTCCGATTTGGCTATAGCTCCACCATATATCTTTATCCGATTTCAACTTAATTGTGCACCAAAATTGGCAATACAAGTCCGAATTTAAAAGATACAAATGCTTCGGCATATTTAGTCCTTTGAACTTTAAATTATAATCATAGCATATATGATTGAATTCTCCAATAAAAACTTTTAATTGTTATGCGGAACTCTACTAACAAAATTGAGTTAAAAAGGACTAATATCGACTAATTTCTAACATTTCAAATTGGGTCCTCGGCGCTGGCATTTAAAAATAGCTACACATTCCTACATTCGTTTCAAAGACTTTTCCAAATCCTTTCAGTGTACTCCACAAAAGGCCAGACCACACAAGTTGAAACGGAAAAATAAGTTCACTAACTTCATTCCATGTTTTTATATTCGTCTGCAAAAAAAAACAAATTCGGAATGTTTATGTTTTCATGTTGTACTGCCACGTCCATTAAACAACCATGAAAACTTAAGGAATAAATCTTCATCTGTATGTCAGTGGTGTAGCAGCGGAAGAAACCATTCAGCCATCCAGACACCCAGCCAGCATCCATTCCAAGTAATACACAAGGTCAACACCAAGTGCTGGAATATACATTTCAATCAAAACATAAACAAAAGAAAGTCGTGCAAAAAAAAAGAGAGAACTTTGTTACTTTTTGATGGGTTTGTTTGTTGCAATGTCGTCATCATTGCCAGCATTGAAAGTTGTCTTGCTTTGTGTCACCTACGAGGAGGATACGGAGAGAATAAACTAATTTTTCATTCTGTTTGTATCCAATCTCTCCCCAAAAAGGTGTAGGGTATACAAGATATGACATGACCGAACTTTACTTGACATTGAGAGATTCCAACCAACGTTGCTCATCTCCTTGGATACGTTGTTGAGGTTGATTTAAGTTATTCAAAATACAATTGGACTTGGTATTATTTGTTTCTTTCTTGGCAGGATATTAAATTATTTGTAACATTGTTTGTTCCTAGGATTGTATCTACGACAACAACAGCAACAACAACACCATCACAAATGGATTATATTTCATTTTAACCATTGTTTATCTAGAATTTGTGTTATTAAATCCCTCTCCCACTCTCTCTCTCTCTCTCTCTCTCTCTCCCACAACAAAGATGTGACTCGTTCTCAGTCGTTCTTGTAAAGTTGATGAATGATTATTATGGTGTTGTTGCCACAGAGCGTGGGTGTGATTCTGGGTGTATAAGTGAGTGAGTGTGTGTGTGTGCTTGTATTTGTGTACTCATCGTTGTTGACCTCGAAATGTTGAGTACCATTATTTATTAGATTGTTAAGTGAATGTAAACACTTCATAGTCAGCAGCAGTTGACTTATTACCAATTTAATGGCTGTTTAAATAAATTGCCAATAAAGAAATTTGTCGAATGACAGTACAGTTGTTGTTGTTGCTGCTGCTATTGCACAAAGTGGAAACAAAAGGATGAATGAATGGCATGCAGCTGATGTGACCAGAGAAGAAAGAGTACACATAAAAAGGGCTTTTAAACATAAAGATTAAAGTGAAAAGAGGAAGAAAAGAATATAAACTTTTAAAGTACATCAAAATGGGTATTTCCGGTTGTGGTATTGACATACAAAGATATCCCGCAATTTTAGTTGTAAGGCACATATCTAAACCAGAATTGCGGAGTCAGAGATAAGCAATGTTTCTGTAATCTACCCACTTCGATTACAGAAACATTGCTTATCTCTGACTCCGCAATTCTGGTTCAGATATGTGCCTTACAACTAAAATTGCGGGATATCTTTGTATGTCAATACCATGTACAAAAACATACACATACACATTACACCGCAACAGAAAGAAAATAGACTCAAAAGGGCTAAAGAGTTGCTTCGCTTGGCCGAACGTGGTGAACTGCCGAATTTGGTTTTCTCCGATGAGAAAACATACGTTGTCCAGCAGTTTGTAAACAATCAAAATGATCATTACTTGCCAAAGAGGTCAGCTGAAAATGTACACCTTCAGTTGGCCACCAGAACTCAAGCGCCGGCCATGGTGATGGTGTGGGCCACCATAACAGCCGATTGTCGCTCTCCGCTCGTATTAATCGACCGTGGCATCAGAATAAATGTCTGGAGTATTTTTGAAAGCAAGGTTGGCACTTAAAAATACCAAAATGTCGGGAATGGGTCGAAATACCGCAGATCAACATTCGGGTAGCTTGTGACGGTTTCATTGGCCCTTTGAAGGCTGGCGGCCCTGGTACTAACTGGCACAAGAGTAAGTGTTGGAAAAATAGTAAAATCCTCTTGCATCAGAGCCTATTGGCGAAAATTGTTTAGTGGATTGTTCTGAAGTCCTGCATTAACAAGTCCGCTTATTTTATATATTTTTATACCCTCCACCTTGGAAATGAGGGTATATTAACCTTGTCATTCCGTTTGTAACATACCTAAATATTCGTCGTAGACCCCATAAAGTATACAGGGTTGCCCATATTCGACGGACCCATCTGGCAACGCCATAACTTTTGACAGAGATGTCACATCGCTTAATGACATACCGCGTTTGAAGCGTCAGTCAAAGCAGATTTTTACCATGAACCAATACACGCCACGCGAGCGCTCTAAAATAGTTGAAATTTACATTCAACTGAAGAAGTCAATTGTGAAAACTCAACGTGCTTTTAAAACATTAAAAAATATGAGAAGTGCGCCTTCTAAGAACACCATTAAGCGTTTATACGAAAAATTTTCGACTGGTAAGGCACTTTCTAATCCGAAGAGGCCATATAAAAGTCGACCAAGGCGATCGGCCGAGAATATCTCTGCCGTACGAGCCAGTGTTGAGAGGTCCCCAAGAACATCCCAAAAACGCCGTTCTCAGCAGTTGGGCATGGCTCGGTCCACTTTACAACGGATTATTCGCATTGATTTGCATTTGTTCCCTGCGGACAAGACTCGTCGATTGGAATGGGCTCAAAGAGTCATCGAAAATGCCGAAAAAACATGGGTCCGTCGAATATGGGCAACCCTGTATATATTCATAATCAGCATAAATGATTGGGCCAAAAATTATGTAACACCTCGAAATATTGGTTTCCCATATAGGAAAGTATATATGGATCTTCATATCTCGCCGAGCTGAGTCGATCTAGCTATGTATATCCGTCCGTCTGTCCATGTTAATTTGTAATCACTCTACAGGTCGCAATTATGACCCGATCTTCACAAAATTTAGAATGTAGGTGGGCTAGGGCAGAATAGAAGGCTATTGCTTTTGGAGATTATCGCATAATATTTAAGGGTTAAAATGGACCACAAAATGAAAAATTTCCTGTTTTTACAGTTGCTCTACAGTTCGCAATTAGGGACCAACCGTCGCGGAAGTTAGCATTGGGCTAGAGATTAAGGCTTGGCTGAAGTCATCCAATTTTGATGGTCATCGGGAAATACTTAGTTGGTGAAATAGAACATAACATTTGTGTTAAATAAAAGTATAAATTTCCATTAAACCGCGAATATTTTTAATCCGGGCTAAATCACAAATAGACGAAAAGGCCAATTCTGACCGATATTAAATATATCGGATATATATAGGAAAAATATATAATGTACATTTACAAAGGAAGGGGATGTTAGCTAGAATGCTTATATCTCAAAAATGGCTGGACCGATTTTGACAAATTTTGTCAATTCAGAATGAATTCTTGGCATGAAAGTAAAAACCTAAAAAATCGCATAAAAAACCGAAATATATACTACTTTCCAGAGAACGGCCCTTGTAAGCCATCATCCACACCAAATATGCCTGATGAGCCGCTTAACCAACGGCGAAACGCGTCGCATAGTGGTGAGTGTGTGATAGTGTCTATCTGGCTTTCCTTTTCACTGCAAATTTCAGATCATTAAGCTCGTCTCGAAAGAGAAAACAAACACATAAATCATAAAACATATGATCTTCGCCTTAACAAGGCAAAACTCGAAAGTAATGACGTTTATATAGATTCTGTAGAATTTGTGAAAATTTTTTATATTTTCATATATTTTATCGCATGCGATTTTTTCAATTTGACTTAATATTGAAGTGTATATTTTGTAATATTTTTTCACCTTACAACACAGGTTCGGGTTATTATATACAGTCTGCAATTATCGTCCGATCCTCACGAAAAAGGGTTGGGTTAGGCTCATAAGGGCTAGGCCTATTGTTTTCCGCAATATATTAAGGGGTTGATATGGACCAAAAACAGAACAAAAATCCTGATCACACATTTGAAGCCAATCGACACGCCTGAGAAGAGAGTTAAGGACAGGAAAGAATTCTAACATTTTGGATGACCATTAGATTATATTTAGCTGCAAAATGGACCACAACAACTAAGAGCACGACGGAGTGCGTAAATATTGGGCAAATGTCCCTTGTCAAAATTCTAAGGGTAATATCTGGGCAGTGGATTTGGACATAAAGTGGCTTCTAACATATTGTAGTGTTGTAGAGTATCACATGGTCGGCCCCGCACGGCTGTAACCTTTGCTTACTTGTTTATGCTAATTTCGTTGACGAATATAGCCAAATATCGTAGACAAGCAAATCATATAGATGAGTCAAAATTTGGAGATACAGAGGGGCCTCTTGCTTTTGGAGATGATCGCAAAAGATTTAGGGGTTCAAATGAACCAAAAACAGGAAAAATGTCCTGATCACACAATTGAAGTTAGGGACACGGAAGAATTCTAGCATTTTGGATGACAGCACCTGGACAAAATATCTGGGCAATGCTCTATGACATAATTTCAAAAGAGGAGTCTTCCAAAATGGATTTGGACATAAGGGTGCTTCTAACATACTGTAGTGTTGTAGGGTATCACATGGTCGGCCCCGCACTACTATAGCCTTTGCTTACTTGTTTTTGTTGAATTTCAAAACTTCGGTTTTTAATTGGAACCTTAGTAATGAGGAAAGCAAAGGTTATTTTGCTTTGAAAAGTTTTTCGGTGTCATCCATTATCTACCTTCTGGCAATGAAAAGTACCTTTAAATTTGCCTTTGGTAAAAAATTTAATATCTAAAAATTAATTTAATACCTAAAAATAATTTACTCTCTTTGCAATTAACATAATGCATTATTAAAAATAATGCATTTTTCTAATTCCACATAAATACTAATCTCCGTTTTTTTTTTCTCTCCTTCTCTTTCAGATTTAATGATGGCTTCATTCGATTGCGAGGAACCCAATAATGCAGAGAAATTAATGTACGATTTAAATTAATTGGAAAAATTTTGTATATTTTTCTGTGATATTTAATCTGATTTAAATACCAGAAAAACCCCTACAAATACATACAGACTTTACTGGTTAGATGGGAGATTTGAATTACTGAACTGCCCGCATGACCAAAAAAGTGGCAATTGGCAACGTGGAACTAGTTATGTTGTAGCAGCTGGAAAGATCTCATTACAAATGGCACAACTAAGACATTATTTTAACAAGGGCATGTCAGTTGAAGTAAACAGTTATTCAATGTGTGTCCAAAACATAAATACTTATACTGTGTGACATTTCCCTGTTAAAATAATGGATTGAGATAAATAACAGCATTTTGTTATATTGCTACCATATTTGTTTAACAATTTATCATTTCTAGATAACATCTAGTGCCACATACACACGGGCAGTTCATCATAAATATATGCATATGAATGTTCACACACAGACACACACACTACACCTGTGTAATTTATTTATGCGGTTTTATGCGGTTTGCAAACGTTTGAAGGATTTTTTGTTTCAACTCCAATATTAATAGTTATTAATTTGTAGAAAATAAAATAATTACCTTCCATAATTATATTAAATTTTGTTTGTGGATTGTTTGTTTGTTTTTTTTTCCTTTTGTTAGCTCTATGTTGGTTTTATTACTCCATGATGCGAACAAAAACCAGAGTTTGCTTTGCAAATTACTTTGATGATTAAGTGAATGAACATACGATAATAACTATAAAGAACTAATTAATGCACTGTTCAACTTATTATAATTAATTAAAAATATTTGTATTTAATATTAATCAATACGACCAGATGTTTTAGTATGTATTTGCTATTTGGGGAGAAAAAAACAAATGAAAATGAATTCCGATTCCCAGCAGTCCGCTGGCCATTACAATTTAATACCCATCCAAATGTATGCTGTTTTGTCAATAGGAAAAGATGAAATAACAGTGGTTTATAGCATACAACTAGCATCCGATTTGGATGAGTCGCATTGCTATTACATTGTGGAACAAAATCCATATTAGAATTAAAGAACAATACAAAATATAATAAAATGTGTCCATCGCACTTGCATCTGAATCGGATGCCTTTGTATTGTTTTGCAAAGTTTTTTTGTGTGTTGTTGCAGCCGGTGTTGTACCGTTATTCATTCTTGATGCTTCTTTCTTTTTTAAAGCAAAATTTTATTCTGTGAAGTGTTTTTGAAAGTGCAAGTTGTGAATATTGAAAAAAGTTAATAAAATAAAATAAATAATTAAAATAAGAATATAGTAAGTGTTGTGTGTTAAATAAGTTAAACAAAATGTCAAGATCCAGTAGGAGAAATTTAAGACGATTAAAGAATGTGGAAGCAGACAATTTAGAAAGAAATGTACAGTTGAGGACGGACTGTTTGGAAAACAATGATATTGTACTAAATGAGCAGATTCCATGCATTCCAAAATTGTAGATTTTGGAAAATGTGTAAGAATATTGAAAACTCTCCGTTATAATCCATTAATAATTTAATTTCTTTCAGATTAGAAATTGTTTCAAATTCCCTAAGGCCAAACACTTCAGAACAATGTCCTACAATAAAAAACTGGAAAAAATTAATTTTTTGTTTCTTCACACGTCTTTTGAATAAGTTGTATAAAATTCCTTTTTATGCATTACTTCTAATTATAATAAGAATATTTTATTGTTGAAAACTCTGTTGTATAATACGAATATTTTAATAAAAAACAGCTGAAATTTAAGTTCCACAATCTAAAATGTTGATGGAATCGGACCCATCCAACCTTCGCTTACAATGTTGATAGATTTCGGACCCATCCAACATTCGCTTACGTTGTCGGTCGATTTCGGACCCATCCAACATTCGCTTACATTGTCGGTAGATTTCGGACTCGTCTGACGGCCTAGGCCATCGCTGTGTAAATGTAAGTAGAAATTGTATACAGGCTTTGGATGGGTCGCACCTACATTGTCATTGGTCTCAGATGGAAGATGTATGTGCTAAAAAATCCGCTGGGTTATTACAATAGGCCAGAGAGAGAGAGAGAGAGAGACCTATGAGCAGTGTTACCGTTTTGGGCGTTTCCGTCCAAATTTGGGCGGAAAAAAGATAAATTTTGTGGTTTGGGCGGATTTTGGGCGGATTTTTTCCATATTGGGTACAAATTTATTTTTCATTGTTTATTTTTATGTAATTTAATTTTTTTTATTACCAACTGAATTTTATATTTTTTTATTGAGATGAATCGTTATTTATTTTATAGATTTTTGTTAAGTTTTTTAATAATATATATATATACATATATATAATACATTAGGCTATAGTCGTGCGGGGCCGACCATGTGATACCCTACAACACTACAATATGTTAGAAGCCCCCTCATGTCCAAATCCATTTTGAAAGATTTCGCTTTTGAAATTATGTCACGGAGCACTCCAACATACAGGGTTGTCCATATTCGACGGACCCATCTGGCAACGCCATAACTTTTGACAGAGATGTCACATCGCTTAATGACATACTGCGTTTGAAGCGTCAGTCCAAGCAGATTTTTACCATGAACCAATACACGCCACGCGAAATAGTTGAAATTTACATTAACAGAAGAAGTCAATTATGAAAACTCAACGTGCATTTAAAACATTAAAAAAAGAAGTGCGCCTTCTAAGAGCACCATTAGGCGTTTATACGAAACATTTTCGACTGGTAAGGCTCTTTCTAATCCGAAGAGGCCATATAAAAGTCGACCAAGGCGATCGGCCGAGAATATCGCTGCCGTACGAGCCAGTATTGAGAGGTCCCCAAAAACATCCCAAAAACGCCCTTCTCAGCAGTTGGGCATGGTTCGGTCCACTTTACAACGGATTATTCGCATTGATTTGCATTTGTTCCCGTACAAAATTCAATTGACACAAAGAATGTTGCCTGCGGACAAGACTCGTCGATTGGAATGGGCCCAAAGAGTCATGGGTCCGTCGAATATGGGCAACCCAGCATTTTGACCAGGGACATTTTCCCAATATTTATGCACTCCGTCGTGCTGTTAGTTTTTGTGGTCCACTTTACGGCTAAATATATTCCAATGGTCATCCAAAATGCCAGAATTCTTCCCTGTGCTTACCTATCTTTTCAGTAGTATAAGTCAAATTGAAAAAATCGCATGCGATAAAAAATATGAAAAAATAAAAAAATGTCACAAAATACTGCAAAATCTATATTAACATCATTATAGGCATCTTTTTATGCGATTTTTTTAGATTTTATACTTTTATGTTAAGAGGGCATTCTGAATTGACAAAATTTGACGAAATCGGTACAGCCAATCTTGAGATATAAGCATTCTAGCTAACATCCCCCTCCCTCTTATATATACATTGTATATATTTCGCTATAAACATCCGATATATTTACTATCGGCATCTACGTAACGGTCAGAGTTGATCTGTTCGTCTAGTTGTGATTTCGCCGGGATTAAAAATATTCGCGGTTTAATGAAAAATTTGACTTTTATTTAACACAAATGTTGTGGCCTATTTCAACCACTAAATATTACCCGATGACCATCTAAATTGGAAGGCTTCTGTCCAGCCCTAAGCTCTAGCCCCATGCTAACTTTCGTGTCGATTGGTCTATAATTGCCACCTGTAGATCAACTGCAAAATCAGTAATTTTTTCAGTTTTTGGTCCATTTCAACCCCTAAATATTATGCAATCATCTCCAAAAGAAATAAGGGTTATTCTGACCCGAGCCAACCACCCCCCCCCAATTTCGTGAAGATCGGACCATAATTGCGACCTTGAGAAAATAATAATTTGATTCTATGGAGGATATATTACCTTGGTCATTCCGTTTTTAACTCCTCGAAATACTCATATTAGACCCAACGAACTATATATATATTCTTGATCAGCGTACAATTCTAAGTGAGGTCCGTCTGTCACTGGGCTTAACTCTAGTTTAGTAAAAACTCTATTTTTTTCGAAATATTTTCCAGTGGTAGGTATTTTTACCCTGATCCCGGGAAACTATTTTTTTCTTGGGGGACGGACCCGGGACCCCAGAGTTTTGACCAGGATCCCGATATAGACAATATAGGTATCTAATGAAAATAGATATCTAATGAAAATAAGTGTCAGGGTCCGGAAGTTATATATATATATATATATAAATGATCGATTTTTTTTTGTCCCGGATTTTTTATAAAACCCTCAAAAAGTGGAAAAAGGGCCCATTATGGCGGTCATCCAAAGTGGTGCCAAAATATTGCTGACACTCTTACCATTCCAAAATGCTACAATTTGTACTAATGCATTTTGTGGGTATTGAACCCGGGTCAAAAATCTGGGGTCCCGGGTCCGTCTCCCAAGAAAAAAATATTTTCCCGGAATCAGGGTAAAAACACTTGCCTCTGGAAAACATTTCGAAAACAATCGAAGAGTTTTTACTCAACTAGAGTTGTTCCTAAATTTCGTATTTGAAGTTCGGAATCGACAAAAAGTTACATATGCAGGTCAACGTTTGTGTCCAGAAGTCTTGAATTTTGGTACATCCGACCGAATTCAGTCTAGAAGCAATCGGCTCAGCTATAGCTTTAGCTCCCAAATCGGATCAAGATTTGGTGTTTAAGTCCCTCACATTCGTAATATGCATTCGGTATGCAAATGCCTTTGCCAAATTTTATCGAGATCGGCTAAGATTTGGATATAGCTCCCATATATATCCTTAATCCAATTTCAGGTTTATCCTGCAAATAATTACTAATATCAGCCAAAATGAAGTGAATTTCGGGACGTACGTTTCCATTTTGTGGAACTCGGTTTCGATATGTATTTTTTTTAAATAATCCTTCTCGAAGTAATATCATGCAATCTATAGCAATATTATTTGGTATAAAAGTTTAAAATGTCTCCGTCAAATTTAATTCGATTCAGAATTTTGTATGCCTCCCATATATTAGTCCCCTCTTAAACCAAACTATAACTGATCTAAAGTCAAATGATGATTGGTGGTATTATCTACTTCAAATAAATTCTTTTGTTACGGGAGATCTACTAAATATGCATAGTTGTGTAGGGTATCTTATAGTCGGCACCGACCGACTTTGGACTTTTCCTTACTGGTCAAAGTCGATCAGATTATGATCTTGAACTGACTTCTCATTGTAAATACATCTTCTATGAATAGTAATTAATAACTGGAGTTGACAACAATTAATAAAACTACAATAAACATAAATTTAGACTTAATGTGGGAGTGAGTGTGCGAATATTAGAGAGCAACAGTTTTAGTGACAGATGAGAGAAAGAGGGAGTTTAATTTGATCAGAGATATTTAAATTAGTTTGTGAGATCAAAGAAGTAAAAAGTTGTTGGCGTTATCTTGGGTGAAATGTGTAAAGTGAGAAAGGCTTTAGGTCAAGTGTATTAGGTTCGGTAGACGAACGTGACTTTAGGTGCCTAGCAATCAGTTTTGCATGGTAATTAGTAATTATCAATTACTTAATATTCTACACCTAAAAATTTTCAATGTTAACTCGGCACTCCTCAATACAATATTTTTTTTTAATTTTACTGGGTTATTTCCAATTCCATTGTTTGCAAACCAATAAAACTAAATTAAAGTGAAATATTGACACACCAATAACTGGTTGTGTGTGTGTGTGCGAAACAAAACCACAAAAATAACAATTAGCACAAACAAAAAACTTTAATAATAAATACTAATATTTAAGACAATTCAATTACAAAAGCAGAAAAAAATGAATGTAAACTATAGTAATAACTACAACAGACATAATAAAATGATTTTTGTTGTATATACAAATTTTGTACAAATGATCATTTGAGCAAATATTGTTAGGGTTTAATTAAACAAATATTGTATAAAGTACATTAACTCACACACATACATATTTACATTCCCGATGCAGTGAAACCCGACAAACTAGAAGATATCTTCACTTGGAAAAAAAATATATGCCATATAACAAAGGTGACGCCATATCTATGTATGTATCTATGCATTAATTTGGCCTACATCGAAAGGTACACTCTAGTTCTAGGTATCACTGTATTTTGATCAAAAAACACATGAAAAATACAGTAGCTCCAAGCAAAACTCGTACAGCTAAAGAAATTTTTTTCTTATAACTTCCAAAAATCACAATTTACAAAATAAACCAGTAAGGAAAGCTCAAAAGTCGGGCGGGACCGACTATATGATACCCTACACCACTATGCATATTTAGTAGAGCTCTCTTAAAAAGGTTTATACAGAGCATTTCAGAGCTCTATGAGATATTTGGTACAAAATCAAAATCTATCTAATTTTATCGTGCATTTTACGAACTATAGCTATATCTGAACCGATTTTCACCAAGTTTGATGTATTTGATTCTAGGCTGAATTCGGTCAGATTTGCCAAAACCCAGGACATTTGGGCTGATATTGAACATTTGGTGCGCAATCAACACGAAATTGGATGAAGATATATATAGGAGGTATATCCAAATCTGAACCGATATTTGTAAAACTGAAAAAGAAGATATTTCTTGGCTCCATCTGATACCAAATATTATTCTTGTATCGTACATTTTTCGAATTTGAGGGACTTAAAGTACAAATCGGATGAAAGGTATATATAGGAGCTATAGCTGTATCCGACCGATTTTCACTAAATTTGATGTACCAATATTAGCCATTTGCTGCACATTTAATCCGAAATCGGATGAGGATATATTTGGGAGCTATAGCTATATCTGAAACGACTTTTACTAAAATTGGTGTCCGTGCTTCTAGGCTGAATTTGGCCAGATATGCCAAAATTCATGCCATTTCGGTTGATATTGGCCATTTGTTGCACAATTAACTCGAAATCGAATGAAGATACATATGGGTGCTATATCCAAATCTGAACAGATTTTGAGGAAAATTAAAAGCGACTACTTTTGGGCTTTATCTGATGTCTGGTACCAAATATCATTCCTGTGAAGAGTATATTACGAATGTAAGGGACTTAAAGAGCAAATCGGATGAAACATATATATGGAGCTAGAGCTATATCTGAACCGATTTTTACTAAAATGTGTGTACTTGCCTATAGGCTGGTTTCGGTCGAATTTGCCAAAATTCATGCCATTTGGGCTGATATTGGCCATTTGATGCACAACTAACACGAAATCGGATGAAGATATATATGGGAGGCATATCCAAATCGGAACAGATTTTAATAAAATTAAAATCAACTATTTTTGGGCTTTATCTGATAACTGGTACCAAATATCATTTCTGTGGAGTGCATATTACGAATGTGAAGGATTTAAAGACGAAATCGGATGAAACATATATATGGGAGCTATAGCTATATCTGAACCGATTTTTACTAAAATTGGTGTACTTGCTTCTAAGCTGGTTTCGGTCGGATTTGCCAAAATTGATGCTATTACGGCCATTTGGTGGTCAATCACCCGAAATCGGATAAAGATATATATGGGAGCTATATCCAAATCTGAACCGATTTCGATAAAATTTAAAACAGCTATTCCTGTGCTCTATCTAATACCTGGTACCAAATATCACGGTTGTGGAGTGAACATTACGAATGTAAGGGACTAAAACACTAAATCGGATGAAACATATATGCTTGCTATATCTACATCTGAACCGATTTTCACTAAATTTGATATACTTGCTTCTAGGCTGAATTCGGTCCGATGTACTAAAATTCAGTCCATTTGGGCTTATATCGGCCATTTGGAGCACAATTAACCCGAAATCGGATGAAGATATATATGGGAGCTATATCCAAATCTGAACCGATTTTCTCCAAATTTGTTGTATTACTTTAAGGCTAATCTCGGTCACATGTGCCAAAATTCGGGCCATTTGGGCTGATATTGGCCATTTGGTGGTCAATTAACCCGAAATCGGATGAAGATATATATGGGAGCTATATCCAAATCTGAACCGATTTCGATAAAATTTAAAACAGCTATTTCTGTGCTCCATCTAATACCTGGTACCAAATATCACGGCTGTGGAGTGCATAGTAGGAATTTGAGGGACTTAAAGATCAAATCGGATGAAAGATATATATGGGAGCTATAGCTATATCTGAACCGATTTTCTCCAAATTTGATATACTTGCTTCTAGGCCGAACTCGGTTGGGTGTGCCAAAATTCAGGTAATTTGGACTGATAGTGGACATTTGGTGCTTATTTAACCCGAAATCGGATGAAGATATATATGGGAGCTATATCTAAATTTGATCCGATTCTCACCAATTTCAATAGGGTTCGTCCTTGGGCCAAAAAAATATTGTTTGGAAAATTTCATCTCAATCGGATAATAAATGCGAAAGTAGATTGATAAAAATTTACTCAAATATGTATTATATCTGCAGGAATTTTGGTATTGAAAATGGTGAAATTTGGTATTTGAAGTTCGTAAAGGATACTAAGCCTAAGACAGAAAATGAGTCATGTAGGTCCACGTCTTCCAATAGCCCCCATATAACGGTACCCCCGATATTCAGTATTTTGATGATTTTAGAGACATTATCTACCGGAACTATTTCAAATTTGGTATTTGAAGTTCGTAACGGATACTAAAGCCTATGACAAAAAATTGTCTGTGCAGGTCCACGTCTTCGAATAGCCCCCATATAACGGTACCCCCGATATTCAGTATTTTGATGATTTTAGAGACATTATTTACCGGAACTATTTCAAATTTTGTATTTGAAGTTCGTAATAGATACTACAGCCTATGGCAGAAAATTGTCTTTGCAGGTCCATGTTTAAACCCCCATGGTATATATATTCAGTATTTTGATGATTTTAGCTACATTATATACATTATATTATATATATATAAGTCTCACATATATTGTAATAGCTTATGACAAATTTGCCTATGCAAGTCCACGTTGTGTCATAGACCCTAATATTCGTCTTCTTTCGGTATTTTTAAAATTTCAACAGAATTCTTAAAGGACTTTTTTTTTAAATTGCCAAATTTGTACCAAATAGTCGAGGTTATTCAAAGTTTAGCCCGGCCGAACTTACAGCTCTTTTACTTGTTTATTTTTTTTTTTTAATATTTACGTTAGTAAATTACACAACATGTGGAAATTTGTGGTAAATTAGCTTTTAGGGACTTCCCCAAATACAATTTGGAACAGTTGCGTAAATTTGAACGCAGTTCGAAATAGGGTTGTCGTATAAATGTAAGCTGCACGAATTTAGAATAAATGCCATTATTTTGTTAAATAAATAAAAACAGTATACTTTCACTAATAAAAATAAAGCTTTCTCTTGGTAGTGAATTTGGTAACATTCATATATTGCATGAAAGAAAATTGTTTGCTTAGTGTAGGAGTTTCGCTTGGAACTACTGTAATAAATGTAGTATAATTAAGTGAAATGTGTAAATGTTATGCAATAATAAGTTTAATTTGTTTTTTTTTTTTTTCAAAATTATTATGTCATTCATATTTACAAATCTATTGTATACACACAGATGGAAACCTGTTTGCTTTGAAGTGAAATTTGACAAGGTAAATTAAATAACATGCAGTATCCATCTCTGTTTATTTGAAATGACTTTACGTTCTTAATTGTTTATTCTTAATTTAATTTACAGCATGGTGTAAACCATAAAACAAAATAACTTTATTACAACACTTAGGATATGTGTAGTTGTTATTTGAATGTAGCAAATAATTCGGTAAAGCAAAAAATAAGCGTTATTTTATAATAACATCTTAGATAGATAATAATAAGATAATTATGATAGTGATATGGAAATTGTACATATGTATATAATATATAAAATTTATAAACATGTTTTTTTAGATGATTTACTTTTTTACCACTAACTACTGATACGATAAGTAGATATAAATTTTTAACAATGGAATGGCAATCCTTACAGATTCTAATTCTTTCCTTTATCATGTTCACAATTTATTCAATGGGTGTCTTAATTCAAAACAGGCAAAATTCTACTACATGTTCTTCATAAGATGTCAAAATGTTGATATCTAGAGTTAAGAGATTCTCAATTGAATTAAATAAAATACAAATAAGAGCAGAACCAGACATATTCAGAGAGTGACTAGAAACAGCATATGACCGCTGCCCTGATTTCGAGAAAGTAACCAACCGCTCGATTCAGGTGTAGGTTCAAATCTTTTCGGCTCGAAGGACCAAATGATGAAAAAGAAATCAACCGCTTTGTTCGCTTGTAGTTTCAAATTTGATTTTTATTGATAAGTAATTTTAAATAAAAATTACTTAAACTAATATTAACTTAATCTTATCCCAGCCATTCAAGACATATTGAATTCACACATGGAAGAGAAAGCGCTCGTTCCTTAGAAAGGCAACTTTCAATAAATGTATAAACAGGCAACAGCATCTAATTGACGACTTCCTTGGCGTCAGTATTTCTGAGTAATTTCCTCTTCTTTTGCCATTTTTCAATCCTCAAATCCGTCGACATCACCAGCATTATTGTATTGTAATTCTCGCCGCAGTTCCATTTTGTCGAAGGCTTGAATCACTTGACGTTTGCATTTGTTTGTAACATGGAGAAAGTAGCGAGATAGACCCATAGTTACTTTCGAGGATCTTCATAGAATCAAATTCTGAGTCGATTTATACATGTCAGTCCGCCCGTCCATGTAATCTTGCGAACAAAATATAGCTCAACCGGTTTTAGGTTAATTGTGCACCAAATGGCTAATATAAGTCCAAATGATCTGTATTTTGGTACATCCCACCATATTCAGTCTAGATGCAAGTTAATCAAATTCGGTACACATATAGCTATTACTCCCATATATATGTTTCATCCGATTTGCGTAATATGCACTCCAAAAGAATGATAGTTGGTACCGCACATCAGATACTGCTCGAAAATACCTCTGTGAAGTTTTTTCGAGATCGGTTCAGATTGGAATATAGCTCCCATATACATCTTTATCCGATGTATTGTGCACCAAATGGCTAATGTCAGCCCAAGTGGACTGGATTCTGGCGAATACGACTGAATTCATTATACAAAATAGTACTTCAAATTTGGTGTAAATCGGTTCAGATATAGTTATGGCTCCCATATATATGTTTTATGCGATTTGGGGTTTAAAGTCCCACACAAGCGTAATGTGCATTCCATAACAATGATCTTTGGTACCAAATATCAGATTCAGCTCCGAAGTATGTATCAAATTTTTTCAAGATCGGTTCAGATATATCTTAAACCGATTTCGGGTTAATTGTGCAGCAAATGGCCAATATCTGTTCAAATGACCTTAATTTTGGCGTCTTCGACCGAATTCAGTCCAGATTATATAAATCAAAGTTGGAGAAAATAGGTTCAGATTTGGGGTTTTAAGTCCCTCACCTGCGTAATATGCGATCGACAACAATGATATTTGGTACCAGATATGTTATAAAGCTTGGAAATACCTTTATCAAATTTTATCGAGAACGGTTAAGATGGTTAATGGCTAATATCAGCCCAAATGGAGTGAATTTAGGGACGTACGTTTCCATTTTGTGCAACTCGGCTCCGATATATATTTTTATAATAGCAAACTATAACTGTTCTAAAGCCAAATGTTGATAGTTGGTACGATCTACTTGAAATAAATTATTTTGTTACGTGAACTCTACTAAATATGCGTAGTGGTATAGGGTATCATATGGTCGGCCCGTCTGACTCTTGACTTTTCCTTACTGGTTTACGTTTAATTCACTGAAAATGTGGTTAATTCTTTTTAAAGAAATCGGCTCTGATCTTTGCCTCTTCACTTAGGACACCATTGACGCATATGGTCAAAGAAACTGTGTTGCTAACAACTTGTCACAGCGTGAACTCCACCTGACAACGCATTATATTTGTAAAGAAAATGTAATTCCTTTCGGCACAGCAAACTGTGCAACATCGTGTTTGCAGAGGATTGGTCACATACTATACATATTGCAGGTTCGCCAATCTCTTCAGCACCGTCAATATTTTCTTTTAGGAGAATAATGCCTCGTGGCTTTAAAATTTTCATATTTTCTTTTAGGAAAGGATCAATACCCATCTGGGATGCCAATTCAACAAACTTGTCGCATGTGGAAGATTAAAGTTCCACTCATTACTCACGAAATTGTAACATTTCCTCGCCGTTTCATACAACGTTGGGGCAATATTTTTTGTATCATGCTTAATGTGACCATTTATATTTTTCGTCAGAGCGGGATGCCTGCGGAATTTTGTTAAAAAAAAAAATTATGCATTTAAAAACAAATTTTATTCAAAAACGGAGAGAATATGTATAAATCTAATTTATGATTTATTAATCTTATGTCCAAGTATTTGTTTTATATTTGTCAGCAGAGCAAATTAGTTTTAAAATATCGGGTCTAGTTTTCAAGTAGGAATGGAGCTGATTACATTGTTTGTTGATGTTAGTCTTAGTAATTAAAATAGCTTTTAAAACTGTCACACTTAACTGCGTTTTTTCACTTGTCCATATTTTATTCATTAGGGAAAAAACTCTTTCGACAGGTGCGTTACTTTCAGGCATACATAAAACATACTCAATAATTGTGCGAAAGTTTGTGCAGTTGAGATTATTAGCACGGAAGTGATTAAACAGCTCCACCCAACGGTCTTCAATAGCAACATTCTCATCGTTCCAGCTTTTGATTTTTTCAACTGTGACGTAACTGGAAATAAGCGAAAACTCATCGAACACCTCCGCATCTTGGCTACTGCTAAGAAATCTTTGTGTGATCAGCAAATCCGTCACATTCTGTACGTCTTCCCAAGTAGGGACTTTTCTCAAATTTGACCATTCAAATACTGCTAGTTGTGCATTGAACTTGCACCACTGTTCCAAGTATTCTTTACTTGTCTTATAAAAATCCGCTGCCGCAGTTTTCACATTCTGCTCATCACCAGCAACGTCAGTTTTTTGTAATTTTACCAGTAGATTGCGGACGGAATGAGGAAGGAAAATCGAATTCTCTTTAAGTTTAAGTTATCTCGGAGACGATTAATTTCATTCGCAGACTCTATTGCGGACACGTTTTGTCCCTCGATTTTCAACACGGCTTGATGAAAAATCGCTGTCTGTGCGTGCAAAAAATATAACCACAATTCAGAGCTGGGATTTTCGAAAAACGTTTTTAAAATAGTAGGGCATTTATCTATGCTCAGAAAATAGGTTTTCAAAGGCTGAAACATTTTTAAAATTCTCTCAAGCGCCGGCATTAAAGCAAGCCACCTTGTTTTACTGTAGCCCAACAGTTTCTGATACTCTGTGTCGGTGGAATCACAGAAATCTTTCAGAACTTCTACCCGAATGCTGTAGATGTAGAAGAATGAATAAATTTTCACAATGATGCATTCGAAGTCAACAGGGACACAATATGCGGCTGTTTTGATAGCATTATGAATTATATGGGCTCCACACCCAATCCCAATGAGCTGCCTTCCGACGGATAGGTTCAATTTCGCGTAAACATTATTTATCCCTTTTCTATTCTTTCCTCCGAAATTGCAGTTTGTATTGTCTGCACAAAATGCCACAATTTTCTTATTCAAATCATTGCAAGATAATACTTCTTTCAAATAATCCACAATTATATCAGATGATTCGCCTGGCTGCTTTTGAATCTCTAAAATCCTGACTCTCACGCCTTCGTATGGTACAAAATAGCGAACTAAAACAGGGAATAATTTTATTGAACCATGATTGGAAGCATCGGTTAATAAAGATATGCAGTGGGCTTCGTGAAGGTGTTCTTTCAATTCGTCCATCGCCATAGGTGCCAGCACATTTACAAGTATAGCTTGTGATTTTGTACGGGCACATCTAAATTTTTGCTCAAAACATGTTTGTATTAGATTTGAAGCACAGTCATTCGAACGAAAACTGTGGTTTTCTTCTTGTGTGGTACGCCCACGCACCCTCCGCTGCAGCTATATCCAAGTCTTTGGAAGTCGCCAAATTTGTTATTTTAAAAAAATAAAGCATTGACGAGCTTGAAGCGGCAGCTTGATCAGAAAGCTTGTGTTTTTCCGATTTTAAATGCTTCTCAATATCACTGGCACCACCATGTCCAACACTAAAATCAGTACAACATTTTTCACACGTAACGTCTGATTCTCCACTTCTTTGTTTTATAAATGGATACTTATTTTGCAAAGAAATGTTAAAAGTACACTTGCGTTTAGGCATTATTGTAATGTTACAATCACTAACATTGAAAATAAATTGTTTGACTTTGCTCGCCTAGATACCAGAACAATTTAGAGCGTCTATGCTTAGGATACTGACAGAGTGACAGAAACTTTTTCTGTTTTTATAAGCATTTTTAATTTGGTGATTTCCCTATGTTATGCTGGAGTTAATGTCAACGCCGTCGACGACGCCGAAAAAGTTGAAACAGATTGAACTTTTTCGGCGTCGAATTTCTTACGGCGTTAAGATTAACTGCTCTCATAAAATTTCATACGATTCAATTTTTTTGACATTTGACGCCGTCGACATTAACTCCAGCATTAGCATTACAAAATCTTTCGAGTTAATTTTAATGTTAATGTTGCTTGAAAAAAACTATGCAAATAAATTACATGTTCACGGGGAAAAAAAAATAACTCATGTATTTTTCATCAATATCCAGTATTTTCGAAAGCGGGACATTTTTGCTCTCGCTGGGGGACAGCGGGACAGATAACCTCAAAGCGGGACTGTCCCGCCCAAAGCGGGACGTATGGTCACGTTAATCATGCTATAGTGCATTGTGTCGTTGCATATCATTCTTGAGAAATAAGCTGATTTGTTTTCTTTCATATCGTGTGAATATATATTTAATTATCGTTAATTGCCTTTAGGGACTCAGTCATCTGCAAAATTTTGTTTTTAAGTCAATTTCATTTTTTGATGCTTTCGTATTGACTCTCGAATTTCCATTTGTCTATTCAGAAACAAAATTTCCGTTTATAATTTGTAATTCACTTGTTGTATCTCCTTGGTGCCAGTCGCAATTGCACATTGTAGGAAAGAATGGAGGTCACAAAGTTCTAAATTCCCAGGAGAAGCTTCTTACACACAGCTTTCAAAATTCTAGCTCAAGTTGGCCGGCATATTCGTAATATTTGTGGCTAAAGGGACACAGTATGTTGATGCCCCGCTACAGCTTCAACGTGAAAGGTTTCAAATTCTGAAAACCCTAAAAATAAATTTAAGAAAATGTTTTATAAACTTTAAACTTACATAGAATAGTTATTAAAATTATTTTTGCTTTTGTAGATGATCGCAAAATATTTAGGGGTTCAAATAAACCAAAAATAGAAAAAAATTCCTGATCACACAATTAAAGCACATCGACAAATAGAAGAGTGTTATGGACAGCCAAGAAGTCTAGCACAACAACTGCTCATGGTCAAAATGCTAACGGTAATATCTAGGCAGTGCTTCGTGACATAAATTCAAAAGCGAAATCTCCTAAAATGGATTTAGACATAAGGGGGCTTCTAACATATTGTAGTGTTGTAGGGTATCACATGGTCGGTCCCGCGTAACAATTCATTATATGCTTTCAATACAATAGAATACTTCAATACTACAGGAACCTTTCAGCAGAAAAACTAGTGCCTTTTTTAGGAATTGTTCCACTTCTATTGCCATTTCCTAATCATCAGACTTGCGACAATGTTACCAGCATTATTGTATTCCAATTCTTGTTGCAGGCCCATTTCGTCGAAGGCTGTAATCCCTAGACGTTTCCTTTTACAAGATTTCTCCACAACATTAATGAAATTTTCTTTTATGAAAGGAATGTAAAAGATTGAAGTTCAGCTCATTTCTCATGAAATTTTAGCATTTCCTCGCCGCTATATATAAACTTTAAGAAATATTTTTGTTTTGTATCATGCTATAGAGCATTGCGCGAATATACATTTAATTATTGTGATTGCCTCAAGGGACTCAGCCATTAGTGAAATTTGTTTCTTTAAGGTCAATTAAATTTTTAATTGCGCTTTATGATGCTCTCGTTTTGACTCTCTGGAATTTCCGTTTGTTCTTGCAGAAATTGAATTTCCATTTGCAGTTTTTTTCACAATTTGTAATTTCAATTTAATTTTGTAATGTTATTTTAATTTACTGTGGCATTGCACATTGTAGACTTATGGTTTTCATCATTCAGCAATTTCGAAATGCTGATTTTATTCAAATAACATTTCAGGGGCTTTATGACATGTAAAAAGATGTTACATAGAGAGAAAGATGATGTGGTCGTTATTAGTTGTCTTTGGAACGCGTGCATGTACATATTTTCTTCTTAGCTCCCGGACGGGTGGGTGTTGTTGTTTGCCTGTGCTCTGATTTATAGTTTAGTTAAGTATAGAATTCACAACTTCGCAGTTTTTAAAAATATCTTCCGAAAACATGCTATTTCCGAGTATTGTCTGCTGCAGTCCTACCTCACAGTTGACTTGGGTTTTTACGGTTTCATTGTACTTTCAAGACTACCTATTTTTAAGTTGCATATTTTGATTGGTCGATCATTTTTATCGTTAATTTTTTAAATTAAATCGAATGTGACCCTCTCCTCTTCATCTAGGCCACAATTGACGATAAGTCTGTGTATGGCTGCGTAGACTATGTTGCTTGAAACATGTATTGCCTATAGCCTTCACCACATTCGTTTTATCCCAACCATTGGAATGTGTGCCCAGTTTTGGCGAAATTTAAATACTAAAATGTTTATTGTCATTTATATAAATTTCCACAATGTGCTCCTTTTTAATAATCTTTTTCTACTCATAGGCAAACTATATTTTAATATTTGTAAAGATGATAGCTTTTTTTGGTTGCGAGGTATTGGTCACATACTACGTCTCTTACTTCTACGCTAATTTCTTCAGCAGCGTCAATATTTTGTTTTAAGAGGCATTCTAGTGTCGCGGAATCAACACCAACTGACAAGGCATAGAAACTCATTAGTTTCCAATTTCACAGAATAAAAACAAGAACTTTGTTTTCGTTCCCCTTTCGTCGACAACATCACGCCGCACCATTTCGTCGAAGTCAACAATCACTTGACGTTCCCTTTTAAAAAAAATTATACTCAACATTCCCTAATTTTTCTTTTGTATTCTTTTTATGGGATGTCATTTCAACAAGCTTGGCGCATGTGGAAGATTAATATTCAACTTATTTCTCATGAATCTGTAGCATTTCCTCACCGTTATATACAAATTTCGAAGAAACATTTTTTGAGTGCATTAAGTCGTTGCATATCATTCTTGAGAAATAAGTTGACTTTTTTTCTTTCACATCCCGTTAATATATATTTAAATTTCGTGGATAGTCCCTTGGGACTTAGCCATCCGTCCACGTTTTTCCTTTAAGGTCAATTCCATTATTTAATGGCGCTTTTGATGCTCTCGTATTGAATGTTTTGAATTTCTATTTGTTATTTAAGAAATTAAATTTCCATGTTTGGTTTGATTTTTTTTGTAAC
The DNA here is from genome assembly GCF_030504385.1 of Musca domestica. Lineage (NCBI taxonomy): Eukaryota > Metazoa > Arthropoda > Insecta > Diptera > Muscidae > Musca > Musca domestica. The sequence goes on along the minus strand of NW_026712169.1, from coordinate 1,346,759 downwards.
ACTTCAGATAAATAAGTTGTTTCATCTGGAGAAAGATGATGTGGTCGATATTAGAGGTCCCTGTGACGCGTGTATGTACATATTTGTAGGATTTTGTTGCTAAAGCTGTCCTATGGGTTTATTATTAATGATTTAATTTCATAGTTTTTCTACCAATGACATTGTAGACCCTCTTTTGTGCCCCAGAAACCCTTCTCGATGTATTTTCTGCACGTTCACTCCTTCGGTTGCCACACATTTTTTGAAAAGTATAATTTTAATTCCCGCTTTGTACATGCGACGCTTTCTTATTCATGCAACGACAATTTGCGATAAATGTTCTTGTAAAACTATAAAATAATGTTAAACAAATCTTAACTATCGGAAAGTATAATTCTTTCTAAGAATATCTGGAAATGAAAAATGTGATTTGTATAAAGTATTTTGGGACACCCGAAAATTGGAGTAGTTTTTATTCCTGTTGCAATTAATTTATTGTCTATTTTATATAAATTTGAAATTGTTTCCGCATAATATCTTTCAGCATAAAATTCTATTCGATTCTAGCGATGTCTGTCCATCTGTAGAAATCACTGTAGCTTCCGAACGAAATAAAGTAGAACGATAAAATTTTGCTCAAATGTATATTATGTCTGCAGGACTTTGGTATTGAAAATGTAGGTCCACGTCTTGGTATAGCCCCCATATAACGGTATATCCCGATATTTGGTATTTTGATGATCTTAGCGATTTTAGCGACATTATTCACCGGAATTGTTTCAAATTTGGTATTTGATGTTCGTAAGGGATACTAAAGCCTAAGGAAGAAAAGTATTTGTGCAGGTCCACGTCTTCGTATAGCTTCCATATAACGGTACCTCCCGATTTCGGTATTTTGACGAATTTAGCGTCATTTTTCACCGGATTTTTTTTTAATTTGGTATTTGAAGTTCGTAATAGATACTACAGCCTATGACAGAAAAATGTTTGTGCAGGTCCACGTCTTCGTATAGCCCCATATAATAGCCCCATAGTAATAGCACCTCCCTAAATTCGGTATTTTGATGATGCAGGTCCAAATCGTCGTATAGACCCTAATATAATGGCTTCATTCGGTATTTTTAAATATTTTAACAGAATTGTTAACGAATTTTATGTTTTTCTTAAATTGCCAAATTCGTTTGAAGTGGTTGAGGGCATTCAAAGTTCTTCCTGACCGGATTTATAGCTTTTTTACTTGTTTTAACATAATCCTTCTCCCCTTATAACGATTTCGATGATATGCGATTTGGCCATGAATCAATTTTCCGTATGGTATAAAAAGTTCATCCGAGCCGAATCCAACTTCTCTTTTACTTCTTTGAGTTTTTCTTAAATTTTAAAAGTTATCAACATTTAAATACAAAATATTAAAAAAAAGAACATAAAATTCGTATTTGAGTTATGACACCCTTGGGGCAAATGAACGATATGATTATCCCCTTGAGCCACTTTATATCGTCGTATTTTATATGAACAATACTGGCAACTAAACCAATATTAAATATAAATTGTTAGTTATTCAATATTGTTTATTTTCGAATTTAATTTCATTACTACATGTCATTCAATGTACCATCTCTTTCTCCCTCTGATCTTAAATTCACCTCTATTTTTATAAAATCACCGAATACTCAATAAACATTGAAACTTTTGTTTATAAGAAATGTGTGTAAATAAATTTCGCAATAAGTCTTACATATAAGTAGTTGTATTAAATTAATCAATTATGAACAATTAGTATACTAATAAAATAATTGTTTACTTAAGCAGAATTAATTAAGTGAATTAATTCATAATAATGCAAAATAAATAAAAGAATTTATATTAAAGTAAATGCAACAAACAGAAGCAACAATTGTTTTATTTAAACCTTGGAAACCTTGCCAAAGATAACAAAGAAAGGACACTGTATCACAAAAACGTTGGAAGGCTAAAAATCCAGCCTTCGGTGTAACAGACCCTGGTGAGTATATTAGGACCAGAGATTTCAGATTAAAAGCAACAATCCTTTTAAATTCTGCCCCATAATAAGGTATTCAAAATATATATAGAATTCTGAAATTAGGAAAAATGGTCGCTGATGGGTTGTAGGATAGGTGAACTAAAGTTTTTTTTGGAAATTGAAACGTAAGTGTACTAAAAGTACTAAAAGGCACGAAAATTTGGTATTACGTAAACGGATAGAACTAAATTCTTGACATCTAGTACGAGGATTAAGTTGGGGAAGTGTAGGTGGTGGTGAAAGAGGTGGTTTTGGAAATGTGTACTAAGTGTAAGAACTGTACAAAATAGTACTCAATTTGGGCTTGGGTGACTGGATGGAGCTGGGATTTAGAAATGTAGATATTGGGGTCACTGTTAGTGTTTTGAGTGGGTTGTTTTGAAAATATAAAATAAAAAGTACTATATTGTTTTAAATTGCGGCGAGGTTGTTATATGGAGGTGGATTTGGAAATACATACTAAAAAGTGCGAAAAGTAATCAATATTATGAAATTCGGTATTTGGGAAAGGGCCAGTAGCTAGAAATTTTTAATGAGGGCATTTAATGCATTTAATGCTATATAGAGACAAATCAAAGGGGTAAAATCGCGAAATTCGGTCTGAAATTAAGTTTAGGAAGTTCGGTTGATATAAGGAGGTGGTCTTGGAAATGTGTACTATAACTGAGTACTCTACTTGGTGAGAATTTTCCAGAAAAAAGTTATTCGTAATGGATTTCAAGCGTTAGACCAAAAGTGGCTATCGTTAGAGCACTCCAGCATTTAAACGTGAATAAATATTTTGTGTCTCGTATTATCGCTCGTTACCGTGATACTGGTAGCGTAGCCTGATGTCAAGGAAGTGGACGGAAGAAAACAGCAACATCAGCAAAAATGGTGCGAAAATGCGAAGAAGCAACTTGATCGAAACCCGTGTCGCAGTTGCCGAAAAATGGCTCGTGAGCTGAACATATCGCAATATTCCATTCGGCGTCTAGAATTTGGTAAGTCGTACTAAATTTGTTGTAGAGAGCTGATCTTAGGTTAGAAATGCATATTTTTTTCGAAATGCATATTTTTTTTTCGAAATGTATGTTTATAGTATACGGAAAATACTAAAGTCGGTGGGAGTGTAAGAATAGAGCTGAAAGTATATATTTTGGTATTAGGGCCATTGTCAGTGTGTAGCATTTGTATAAGGAGGTCGATTTGGAAATGAGCACTACAAGCTGTACGAAAAAAAAATCAAAATCAACGATTAACAAGTAAACAAGTAAAAAAACATTAAGTTCGGCCGGGCCAAACTTTTAATACCCTCCACCTTAGGGTAAAAGAAACATTAGAAGAAATGTGGCAAAAACCATTAAAATGCCGAATATCGGGAGGTACCGTTATATGGGGGCTACACCAAAACGTGGACCTACACATGCAAGGTTTCACCACACGAACTAGGACCCATTATAATCCTCAAATACAAATTTTTAGACAAATCAGTGAAAAAATGTGGCAAAATCCATCAAAATACCGAATATCGGGAGGTACCGTTATATGGGGGCTATATCAAATCATGGACCCATTCATGCAATGTTTCGCCACCGGAGGTGGAAACCATTATGACCTACAAATACTAATTTTTAGAAAAATCCGTGAAAAATGTGGCAATAATCATCAAATTACCGAATATCGGGAGGTATCTTTATATGGGGGCTATGCCAAAACGTGGACCTATACATGCAATGTTTTGCCACACGCACAGGGACCCGTTATGACCTACAAATACCAATTTTCGAACAAATCCGTGAAAATATGTGGCATAAATCATCAAAATACCGAATATCGGGAGGTACCTTTATATGGGGGCTATGCCAAAACGTAGACCTATACATGCAATGTTTTGCCACACGTACTGGGACCCGTTATGACCTACAAATACCAATTTTCAAACAAATCCGTGAAAATATGTGGCATAAATCATCAAAATACCGAATATCGGGAGGTACCGTTATATGGGGACTATACCAGAACGTGGACCGATATATCTCATTTTCAATACCAACCATCCTAGACACAATGCGAATTGCTCTGCAAAATTTTGGCGCTCTACGTCAAATACTGTGAGCTGTATCGTGATTTCAACAGACAGACGGACAGACAGACAGACAGACAGACAGACGGACAGACAGACAGACAGACGGACATCGTTAAATCGACTTAGAATTTTATGCTGATTATGAATATATATACTTTATGGGGTCTACGACGAATATTTAAGGATGTTACAAACGGAATGACAAAGTTAATATACCCTCCTTACCAAGGTGGAGGGTATAAAAAGCTGTAAGTTCGGCCGGGGCGAACTTTGAATACACTCCACCATATGGAACGAATTTGGAAATTTTCAAAAACATAATATTTAACGGATTTTATATCGGTTAAAAATTCAGTTAAAATCTTAAAAATACCAAATGTAGCTGTTATACATAGGTAACTTTTGTCATAAGCATTTACAATATTCAAATGCGAAACATAAAAAAATCGGTTTATAATGTCACTAAAATCATCAAAATACCGAATATCGGGAAGTACCGTTATATAGGGGCTATACGAAGACGTGGACCTACATGGCCCATTTTCTGTCTTAGGCTGAAGTATCCATAACGAACTTCAAATACCAAATTTGAAACAATTCCGGTGAATAATGTCGCTAAAATAATCAAAATACCGTATAGCGGGGGGTACCGTTATATGGGGGCTATACGAAGACGTCGACCTATATGGCCTATTTTCTGTCTTAGGGTGTTGTATCCAATACGGACTTCTAATACTAAATCTGAAACAATTCTGGTAAATAATGTCACTAAAATCATCAAAATACCGAATATCGGGAGGTACCGTTATATGGGAGCTATACCAAAACGAGGACCTACATAGCCCATTTTCAATACCAAAAGCCCATAGCCCATTTTCAATACTTCAATTCGTTCGGAAGATAGAGTGATTTCCTCAGACGGACGGACATCGCTAAATCGACATAGAATTTTATGCTGATTAAGAATATAAATACTTTGTGGGGTCTAAAATGTATATTTCGAGGTGTCACGAACGGAATGACAAACTCAATATACCCTCCATACTATGCTGGAGGGTAAAAAAAGGTACATTTCAAGCCGCGCACTGAAGATATTAACCAGGGGTCAAATCACTGCATTTATCATCGAGTTCTGTTTCGTATAGAGAAACATTTCGACTGATGTAAATGTTTGGAAGTACCACAATTTTTTACATTGGAATAAGAAATTACATATGGTAATAAAAAATTGAAAGCGAGAGAGAATTTCAAAATAAATTGTTGTGATCAAAATATGTTATTTCTGAGAAATTAAATTTTTTTTTTTTGTGATATAATATATGTGAAAAAATATATTATGAATTCAAGAGTTTTTATGTTTTCCTCGTCTTCGGATTCAGAGTGCCATGAATAAGGAAAAATATTCGTTACAAAAGCAGTCATTTAGCATTGCCTGAAGTAGAGTAATTGATTTTATTTTGAAGTGAGTCCTATTAACTAATTACGTTTTTAACATCCATAGAATTTAAAAGTCTGGATGATCCGATTGAGATGACATTTTGCAAACAATATTTGTTTGGCCCAAGGACGAACCCTATTGAAATTGGTGATAGTTCGATCGGATTTAGATATAGCTCCCATATATCTTCAACCGATTTCGTGTTAATTGTGCACCAAATGGCCAATATAAGTTCAAATGACCTGAATTTTCGGTTTATATTATTATCATTATCAAAAAAATATTGAATTTTCATTTTTAACTATGTTTTGTGATCAGTTTTTAGGCGTGAATTAATAAATATTTTAAATATGCTATAACTCCTGAAATATTGAGAATCAGGCGTTTTCAGTCATGTTTTGTGATCCGTTTTTTAGGCGTGAACTAATATTTTTTAAATGTCTATAAAGGTAAGGTCACATTGAGCAAATATTTGACGAAAAATGTCAAATATTTCTTTGTCACAATCTGACCACCAAATATTATTTGACGGTAAATACAAAAACAGCTGATTTTGGGAAAACAAATTTATTTTCCAGAAAACAAAAATTTGACCAGTGTGTCCATAATGTGAACACCTATGATTAATTATTTTCCTATTTTTTGGTCAAACATTTATTTGACGGTGCAAATGTTTTGTAAGGTCAAACAAGTAAAAATATCAATTTAAAACATTGGGCAGCATTTTGCTTTAACAATAGGAGCATTTGTAGCATGATGTTTAATGAATAGAAAAACAAACGAATGCAATAAGTGGCTTTGTTTATTTGATATTTTTGAACTAACTGAATTTGAATGTTTAGTAAAAAATGTGTATATTTGGTCTGTTCCAGAACTGCTAGAATGTAAGTGTTTTTACTACGATCACCGATTTTCCCTTTATTATATCGAAGAAAATTGATAAACTAGTAGATTCTTTCAGGTTCAGGAATAGGATATAGGTAGATGCATCAACGGTTGAAACATTGATATGTCAAACATTTTGAAATGTTTTGACAAAAATAAGAAGATTTTTCTATGTTTTATTTTACGTAATGATATGTATTTTTCAACAATTTTTACAAATTTCAATAATATTTCATTCATTATTGTTTTGTCAGTTCATTGTCCCAGCAACTATGTGCGACTACCAGTATTCTTCTACCGTGATACAAACATACAAAAATGCAAAAAAATGTTCTGACAAGGAATTTATTCCACAACAGCTGGTCATTTGTTTCCCTTCTCCAAATAAATTATAACCGAAACTCCATTTTCTTTATGTCCCTCTTTCACTCTCTCTGTCTATTTCTCTCGGCCAAATAAATTTATGGTGATGGTGAGTGTGTGATAGTGTCTATCTGGCTTTCCTTTTCACTGCAAATTTCAGATCATTAAGCTCGTCTCGAAAGAGAAAACAAACACATAAATCATAAAACATATGATCTTCGCCTTAACAAGGCAAAACTCAAAAATTCAGCCGAGCCTGGCTGTGGGATTTGAACCGCGGACCTCGGTGTGCAGCCAACTAGAAGTTGCCGTCTCTACGTTCAGAGCCATTAACCCGTCTTCCTAAAGCAGCACTAAAACAAGTGTATGCATTGGAAGCAATGTAGTTGTTGTGGACAAAAAATCCATCACTACAAAAAACAAAAAAAAAAAAAAAAAAAAAAAAAAAAAAAATTTGCTGTGATAAAGATCTGCCAATAGAACTTGAGTCGAACCTGGAGAGTTTCTAGTGTATAATTCGCATATGCTAATTTGCAATAAGTTCGAAATATATACTACTTTCCAGAGAACGGCCCTTGTAAGCCATCATCCACACCAAATATGCCTGATGAGCCGCTTAACCAACGGCGAAACGCGTCGCATAGTGGTGAGTGTGTGATAGTGTCTATCTGGCTTTCCTTTTCACTGCAAATTTCAGATCATTAAGCTCGTCTCGAAAGAGAAAACAAACACATAAATCATAAAACATATGATCTTCGCCTTAACAAGGCAAAACTCAAAAATTCAGCCGAGCCTGGCTGTGGGATTTGAACCGCGGACCTCGGTGTGCAGCCAACTAGAAGTTGCCGTCTCTACGTTCAGAGCCATTAACCCGTCTTCCTAAAGCAGCACTAAAACAAGTGTATGCATTGGAAGCAATGTAGTTGTTGTGGACAAAAAATCCATCACTACAAAAAACAAAAAAAAAAAAAAAAAAAAAAAAAAAAAAAAAAAAAAAAAAACTTTGCTGTGAAAAAGATCTGCCAATAGAACTTGAGTCGAACCTGGAGAGTTTCTAGTGTATAATTCGCATATGCTAATTTGCAATAAGTTCGAAATATATACTACTTTCCAGAGAACGGCCCTTGTAAGCCATCATCCACACCAAATATGCCTGATGAGCCGCTTAACCAACGGCGAAACGCGTCGCATAGTGGTGAGTGTGTGATAGTGTCTATCTGGCTTTCCTTTTCACTGCAAATTTCAGATCATTAAGCTCGTCTCGAAAGAGAAAACAAACACATAAATCATAAAACATATGATCTTCGCCTTAACAAGGCAAAACTCAAAAATTCAGCCGAGCCTGGCTGTGGGATTTGAACCGCGGACCTCGGTGTGCAGCCAACTAGAAGTTGCCGTCTCTACGTTCAGAGCCATTAACCCGTCTTCCTAAAGCAGCACTAAAACAAGTGTATGCATTGGAAGCAATGTAGTTGTTGTGGACAAAAAATCCATCACTACAAAAAACAAAAAAAAAAAAAAAAAAAAAAAAAAAAAAAAAAAAAAAAAAACTTTGCTGTGAAAAAGATCTGCCAATAGAACTTGAGTCGAACCTGGAGAGTTTCTAGTGTATAATTCGCATATGCTAATTTGCAATAAGTTCGAAATATATACTACTTTCCAGAGAACGGCCCTTGTAAGCCATCATCCACACCAAATATGCCTGATGAGCCGCTTAACCAACGGCGAAACGCGTCGCATAGTGGTGAGTGTGTGATAGTGTCTATCTGGCTTTCCTTTTCACTGCAAATTTCAGATCATTAAGCTCGTCTCGAAAGAGAAAACAAACACATAAATCATAAAACATATGATCTTCGCCTTAACAAGGCAAAACTCAATAAATTTATGTTTCTTCACAGTTTGATCAAACACTTTATTGGGAAAATATATTTTACGAATGTGAACATGTGTCAAACATGTTTCCCCATAGCACTATTTGACGCTATTTGGTCACTGTTTGAACAAACAAAATCTGTCAAATATTTGACTGTAATGTGAACATCGAATCAACTCTGTATGAATTTCACGTTTGTTCAGTCAAATATGGGAAAACAAATTTCGATCAAATATTTGCCCAGTGTGACCGTACCTTAAGTCTTTAACTGTAGATTTTTCAGTGTTTTAGCTGTGTGGTGTGATCCGTTTTTTGGGCGTGAATTAATATTTTAAAATGGCCATAATGCCTTAAATATTGAGTTTTCGGCGTTTTTAGCTATTAGTTTTGAAATATTTTAAATTTGTACCATAGTTTTACAGGCTGCGACCGCATTTAATGGGAGTTATCAACCATATTTTAAATGAATGATCAAAAACACCTCTTTGGTGACTCGCTTGAGGGTCAACATTTTCCAAAATAATTATCGTATTGTTGTATATATTATTGCGAAACATACTATATACTTAAAATATAAGGATTCTATCGAATATTCACCATTATTACGTTTGGCGTAGTCGTATCGAAAATTGCAAGTTGACGCGTTGTAACGACTAATTGGTATTATGTGTGTCGTATGCGAGAAATTACAACTCTGTATGAAATTCTTTTACAACTTTCGTACCACAAGAGGCGTTCTAATTCGACAAACGCTGCAAAATTAGTCGTTAGAGATTTTGTTGCCGTGAACACACAAAAGTTCCTTCAAATTGACATTACAAAAGAATAAATAATATACAAAATGGATTTGAATAAGAAGTATGTATTAATATTACAATACTATATGTGTGTATAACTAATGTGACCATTTATATTTTTCGTCAGAGAGGGACGCCTGCGGAATTTTGTAAAAAAAAAAAATTATGCATTTAAAAACAAATTTTATTCAAAAACGGAGAGAATACGTATAAATCTAATTTATGAAATTAATCTTATGTCTAAGTATTTGTTTTATATTTGTCAGCAGAGAAAATTAGTTTTAAAATATCGGGTCTAGTTTTCAAGTAGGAATGGAGCTGATTATATTGTTTGTTGATGTTAGTCTTAGTAATTAAAATAGCTTTTAAAACTGTCACACTTAACTGCGTTTTTTCACTTGTCCATATTTTATTCATTAGGGAAAAAACTCTTTCGACAGCTGCATTACTTCCAGGCATACATAAAACATACTCAATAATTGTGCGAAAGTTTGTGCAGTTGAGATTATTAGCACGGAAGTGTTTAAACAGCTCCACCCAACGGTCTTCAGTAGCAACATTCTCATCGTTTCAGCTTTTGATTTTTTCAACTGTGACGTAACTGGAAATAAGCGAAAACTCATCGAACACCTCCGTATCTTGGCTACTGCTAAGAAATCTTTGTGTGATCAGCAAATCCGTCACATTCTGTACTTCTTCCCAAGTAGGGACTTTTCTCAAATTTGACCATTCAAATACTGCTAGTTGTGCATTGAACTGGCACCACTGTTCCAAGTATTCTTTGCTTGCCGCAGTTTTCACATTCTGCTCATCAACAGCAACGTCAGTTTTTTGTAATTTTACCAGTAGATTGCGGACGGAATGAGGAAGGAAAATCGAATTCTCTTTAAGTTCTAAGTTATCTCGGAGACGATTAATTTCATTCGCAGACTCTATTGTGGACACGTTTTGTCCCTCGATTTTTAACACGGCTTGATGAAAAATCGCTGTCTGTGCGTGCAAAAAATATAACCACAATTCAGAGCTGGGATTTTCAAAAAACGTTTTTAAAATAGTAGGGCATTTATCTATGCTCAGAAAATAGGTTTTCAAAGGCTGAAACATTTTTAAAATTCTCTCAAGCGCCGGCATTAAAGCAAGCCACCTTGTTTTACTGTAGCCCAACAGTTTCTGATACTCTGTGTCGGTGGAATCACAGTACTCTTTCAGAACTTCTACCCGAATGCTGTAGATGTAGAAGAATGAATAAATTTTCACAATGATGCATTCGAAGTCAACAGGGAGACAATCTGCGGCTGTTTTGATAGCATTATGAATTATATGGGCTCCACACCCAATCCCAATGAGCTGCCTTCCGACGGATAGGTTCAATTTCGCGTAAACATTATTTATCCCTTTTCTATTCTTTCCTCCGAAATTGCAGTTTGTATTGTCTGCACAAAATGCCACAATTTTCTTATTCAAATCATTGCAAGATAATACTTCTTTCAAATAATCCACAATTATATCAGATGATTCGCCTGGCTGCTTTTGAAACTCTAAAATCCTGACTCTCACGCCTTGGTATGGTACAAAATAGCGAACTAAAACAGGGAATAATTTTATTGAGCCATGATTGGAAGCATCGGTTAATAAAGATATGCAGTGGGCTTCGTGAAGGTGTTCTTTCAATTCGTCCATCGCCATAGGTGCCAGCACATTTACAACTATAGCTTGTGATTTTGTACGGGCACATTTAAATTTTTGCTCAAAACATGTTTGTATTAGATTTGAAGCACAGTCATTCGAACGAAAACTGTGGTTTTCTTGCACTGTGTGGTACGCCCACACACCCTCCGCTGCAGCTATATCCAAGTCTTTGGAAGTCGCCAAATTTGTTCTTTTAAAAAAAAGAAAGCATTGACGAGGAGCTTGAAGCGGCAGCTTGATCAGAAAGCTTGCGTTTTTCCGATTTTAAATGCTTCTCAATATCACTGGCACCACCATGTCCAACACTAAAATCAGTACGACATTTTTCACACGTAACGTCTGATTCACCACTTCTTTGTTTTATAAATGGGTACTTATTTTGCAGAGAAATGTTAAAAGTACACTTGCGTTCAGGCATTATTGTAATGTTACAATCACTAACATTGAAAATAAATTGTTTGACTTTGCTCGCCTTCTCCGACTCCGCGATGAAAAGATACCAGAACAATTTAGAGCGTCTATGCTTAGGGTACTGACAGAGTGACAGAAACTTTTTCTGTTTTTATAAGCATTTTTAATTTGGTGATTTCCCTTGTTATGCTGGAGTTAATGTCAACGCCGTCGACGACGCCGAAAAAGTTGAAACAGATTGAACTTTGTCGGCGTCGAATTTCTTACGGCGTTAAGATTAACTGCTCTCATAAAATTTCATACGATTAAATTTTTTTGACATTTGACGACGTCGACATTAACTCCAGCATTAGCATTACAAAATCTTTCGAGTTAATTTTAATGTTAATGTTGCTTGAAAAAAACTATGCAAATAAATTATATGATCACGGGGAAAAAAATAACTCATGTATTTTCATCAATATCAATATCCAGTATTTTCGAAAGCAGGACATTTTTGCTCTCGCTGGGGACAGCGGGACAGATAACCTCAAAGCGGGACTGTCCCGCCCAAAGCGGGACGTATTGTCACGTTATGTATAACTATTAACATTTCGACTTTCTTAGATCTAAAGTCACTACAAAGAAACAACTTGACGAAATGATCCAGATCTTGCAAATGAATCCAAATTTGACTAGGGGTTACTGCAATGGCTTGAAAAAAATTAACATCAAGGAAGAATGGAACAAAACTCAATATCCTAGGACCCGGCTACAAAGATCTGGAGTGATTTGAGCCAAAACATATTTGAATGCATCCTTACTAAGCCTGGAGTAACTAACAAATCTAAAGAAAAAACTATTTATTCTTGCTTCTTTCTCATTTTACTTTCTACTTATGGAAAATATGTTAGACTTTTGACGCAATATTTTTTGCCTCACGTTTAAGTCATTTTGAATATATTCATATCCATCCTCAAATAAAAAAGTGTCAATACTCAACATATTTCAATATTTAATTTAACAAATAAAAGTCTTACTTCAACTATTTAAACTGACGCTTCTATTTATTTTTACCGGGTAGCTCGTAAATTCTGCAAATGTTTGCTATTCCAAAGCACCTTGCTTTTTCACATGTATTCCATAAAAGACGTACTCGAAAATTGTACATAATACCAAAAAAAATTAGTTACGACAACGCCTACGACTACGTCTACGACACTTGAACGCCTAAATCCTAAATCCGAAATTTTCAAAAAATGTGTGCGATGTAAACTTTTAGAACTTACATACACGAATTTTCTATTTGTATACCCTCCATTATACATAGTATAGAGGGTATATTAAGTTCTTCATTCCGTTTGTAAACCATCGAATTAATGATTTTAGACCTAACAAAGTATATGTATTCTTGATCAGTGTAAATTTTAAAACGATTTAGCCCTCAAGCTAGTGTCAAAACGAGTTCCGTCTTTTGTCTGCCGGCTGACTAAGTTCGAAAATGGGCTATATCGGTCCACGATATCGTATAGCCTCCATATAACGGTACCCCCGATATTCGGTATTTTGATGATTTTAGCCACTTGTTTCAATGGAATTGTCTGAAATTCTACACAAGGAGTTCATCGTGACTACTTTATCCCCTGAAAGAGAATTGTCTATATAAATCTGCGATATTCTATGGCCCACATACAACGGTAACCCCAATATTCGTTATTTGGATATTTTTAGCCACATTTTTCAATTTAATTGTCTGAAATTCCACACAAGGAGGTTTTTGTGAGTAATTTAACCCTTGGAAGAGAATTGTCTGTATAGGTATACGATATTGTATAACATCCATATATCCGTACCCCCGATATTTGGTATTTTCATTATTCATTTAGCCCGCATTTAACGCCACCTCCCTTTATTCGGTATTTTGATGATATTACCGAATTTTTTTAACAGAATTTTTTTCAAATTTCGTATTTAAAGTTCGCAATGGGCACTGCAGCCTATGACAAAAATTATTTATACAGGATCCCTTGAGTTGTATTTTTCGACGTTTTTTTTTTTTTTTTTTTTTTGAAAATGTTCAAGTTCTTTCTTGCTTTTTTATTTCTTAGCTCTTTTATCTTCTCTTTCTCGTTTATAGTTTACATTGTATAATTGGCTTTCAATATTTGCAGCTCCCACAACTTTTTTGCGGCCTCGATTTTAATTCCATTAAATATTATGAAAATCTCGATCTACTGCAATCAGGTCAATAGGTCTATATGTATTCACTTTAAAGAGAATTTAATCTAGTTTAAGAAAACATTTTGTTGTATAATAATTCATCATTTTGTTCCTAAATATATTTGTGTAGGCCACATGCCTTAAACCTATGAATTTTACCCACTTCTTTAAATGAAGGGTAATACGAATAATTTTTCGAGTTATGCGGATAACATTTTGGGGGTCATTGTACATTATTAGAATGTATGAAATAACTAATCACTTGGCGAATACAATGGAATTCGAAAAATCTAAAACTGTAATTAATATTAAGTGCACAAAGGGCAATGAATAATAATACACAACTTAATGAAAATAATTATTGTTAATTGTCTTAGGCAAACACACAATTGCACGCATACATATATACAAAGCAATATTCGTATTCGTCATAATTCCTAAATATATTGTATTTGAAATATTAAATTAAGGTAAAAATTAGAGGAAACCGATTTTTCTATAATTTAATAAATTTATGTTTGAAAAAAGGAACTGAATCTTTTTGTTTATTAAAAATCATGTAAAAAGATATGTATTAAAATATAATATATCTGCAGAATACATTTAAAAGAGAAAATGAAGTTAAAGGATAATAACCGTCTTAACCACAAACCTCCGAGAGAAAAACAAACAAACAAGAAAGCTCTACAGTCTTCAGGCAAAACCACACATTTCACCGCGTACTTCAAGCCATCCGGCAAAGATAATTGAACAAAAAGCAGAAACTATGGGAGGAAAAAGTGAGAAAAATATTTAAATACTTCCTTTTTTGCGAAGTTGTGTTTAAGTAGGAGGGAATGTTGGTGGCTACAATGTTGCCAAAACTGTCGAATTAAACGGCTGTTGAATTAAAAACGTCTAGAAAATCGACACATTTTTCCACTTTTCGAAGGAATTGTTTTAAATTTGGTGTTTGGAGTTCATAATGGGTGCCACCTACTATGTCAGAAAAAATCTCTGTACTGATCCAGTATAGCCTCCATATGATGGAACTTCCCCATTGAATCGTGGACCTATATAGACAATTATCTTCCAGGGGGTAAAGTACTCAGAAGGTACCCCTTGTGTGGACTTGCGAAAGTTGTGTTTAAGTATGAGGGAATGTTGGTGGCTACAATGTTGCCAAAACTGTCGAATTAAACGGCTGTTGAATTAAAAACGTCTACAAAATCGACACATTTTTCCACTTTTCGAAGGAATTGTTTTAAATTTGGTGTTTGGAGTTCAAAATGGGTGCCACCTACTATGTCAGAAAAAATCTCTGTACTGATCCAGTATAGCCTCCATATGATGGAACTTCCCCATTGAATCCTGGACCTATATAGACAATTATCTTCCAGGGGGTAAAGTACTCAGAAGGTACCCCTTGTGTGGACTTGCGAAAATGTGGCTACAATCATGAAAATACCGAATATCGGGAGGTATCGTTATACTTTGGAGGCTATAAGAAGACGTGGACCTGCATGAGCAATTTTCAGTCATAGACGGCAGTACCTACTAGGAACTTGAAATACGAAATTTGAAAAAAAAACGGTGAATAATGTGGCTAAAATCATAAAAATACCGAAAATCGGGGGTACCGATGTATAGGGAGCATACGATATCATGGACCTATATAGACATTTCTATTGCAGGAGATAAAGTACCTTGTGTGGAATTTCAGACAATTTATTTAAAACAAGTTAAGAAGCAGTAAGTTCGGCCGGGCCGAACTTTGAATACCCTCCACCATTTGGAACGAATTTGGAAACAAAATCCTAAAAAAATTTGGTTAAAATTTTAAGAACACCGAATATAGCCGTTATATTGGTGTCTATACGACGTGGACCCACACAGGCATTGTCATAAGTCATTACCAAATTCAAATCCGAAACTTGAAATAAACGGTGAATGATGTAGGTAAAATCATCAAAATATCGAATATAGGTACCGTTATCGGAGCTGTTCGAAGACCTGAACCTGCATAGAAAAGTTTTTATCATAGGCTGTAGCATCCATTACGAACTTCAAATACAATATTTCAAACAATTTCGGTGAGTATTGTACCTAAACTCGTCAAAATACCGAATATAGGGAGGTGCTGGTATATGGGGCCTATACGAAGACCTGCATAAACAATTTTCTGTCACAGACTGTAGTTTCCATTACGAACTCTAGATGCGTATTTTGAAAAAAATTTGGTGAATAAAGACGCTAAAATCACCAAAATATCGAATATAGGGAGGTACCCTTATATGGGGGCTATACGAAGACGTGGACCTGCACAGACAATTTTCTGTCTTAGGCTGTAGTATCCATTGTGAACTTCAAATACAACATCTCAAACAATTTCGATTAATAATGTCGCTAAAATCATCAAAATACCGAATATCGGGGGTACCGTTATATAGGGGCTATACGATATCGTGGACCTATATAGATAATTCTGTTGTGAGGTATAAAGTACCCACATGCAACTCCTTGTGTAGAATTTCCCACAATTCCATTGAAATGTGGCTAAAATCATCAAAATACCGATTATTGGGGGTACCGTTATATGTGGGCTATAAGATATCGTGGACCTATATAGACAATTCTCTCTCAGGGGGTAAAATACTCACAAGGGACTCCTTGTGTTTAATTTCCCACAATTCCATTGAAAAATGTGGCTAACATCATTAAAATACCGAATATCGGGGTGTACCGTTATATGGGGGGCTATACGATATCGCGGACCGATATAGCCCATCTTCGAACTTGACCTGCCTGAAGACAAAAGAGAGATCTGTGCAAAATTTTATCTTCCTATCTTAATTTGTTTAGACTGTAGGCTAGATTGTTTTAGAATTTTACGCTGGTCAAGAATATGTATACTTTGTTGGGTCTAAAACTATTATTTCGATGAGTTACAAACGGAATGACGAACTTTATATACTCTCTATACTATGTATGGTGGAGGGTATAAAAATATTAACTCTCGCCTAAAAAACTGATCACAAAACATAGCTCAAAACGCCGAAAAATTTATATTTAATGAGTTATGGCCATTTTAAAATGTTTATTGATTCACTCCTAAACAAGTAAATAATGCCATACATTCCTGCACAAATGTTACCTTTGCTTTATGATCAGGGAATTTGCCCTATATTTACCCCTCTCTGTCGTGTTGAGTGGAATTCAAAACAATTTCACATAAAAAACAATTTCTAAAATGCTAGACTTCTGCCCTCTCCTTAACTCTCTCTCTCTCTCTCTCTCTATTCACGCAAAATTCTGTTTTTGGTCCATTTGAACCCCTAAACATACATCTTCACAATAATAGGCTTCTATTTTGTCCGTACCTCCATGTAAAACTTCGTAAGAATCGGACGATAATTGTGACTTGAATATAAAATCATAAAAATACCGAATATCGGGGGGTACCGTTGTATAGGGAGCATGCGATTTCGTGGACCTATATAGACAATTGTATTCCAGGGGATAAAGTACTCAGAAGTAACTTCTTGTGGGGATTTCATTTCATTAAAAAATTGGCTACAATCATCAAAGTACCGAATAACGGAAGGATCCATTATGTGGGGGATATACGATATCGTGGACCTATATAGAAAAATCTCTGACTGGGGGCAACGTACTCACAAAGAACTCCTTGTGTAGAATTTCAGACAATTCCATCGAAAATGTGGCTACAATCATCAAAATACCGAATATCGGGGAATAAAGTTGTATGGGAGCTATACGATATCGTGGACCGATATTACCCATCTTCTAACTTGACCTGTCAACAGACAAAAGACTGATCTGTGCAAATTTTTAGTATATTTATTCGTTTTGACTCTAGCGTGATTAAAACAGACAGACTAAAGGACTAAATAGTCTTAAAATTTTACGCTGATAAGAATATATATACTTCATATATATACTCTCCATACTATGTACAGGGGGTGATAAAAAACTGCAACAAAGTCAAACGCCATATGATCTGTTCAAAATTGTATCTTCCTGTATTAATTCGTTTTCACTCTAGCGTGATTACAACAGACGGACATGGTGGGGTGTATAAAAAAACGTTATAATGTCAACACATCTCTATGGGACGAGTCTTAACATAAAATATTTTGTATGTGTGTAATTGAGAAAGCAAAAGACCATAAGAAAAAAATTACCAAAAAATGAAAGAAAACAAAGAAAAGTGAAAACTTACTGCCGCTGGCTAAGCAGTTTTCCATATCGAAAATGCAGTGATTGCCAAAAATTTGAATGTATTCTCCTACTTTGCCATCAGCACCATTTCTCTGGCACAGACCAGATCATAAATAAATGGACAAGTGGTAGGTATGTACGTAAGCAGTCATCACGTAGCCCTGGGTCAATATCCGTAATGCATTGCAGCAACTGAGTGAAGGTTTCCAGGCTACAGAAAAAAATAAATTTCAATTTCTACCCAAAAAGATATTACGTATTCTGCCTGCTAGGTCTCTATCCTGGCGACATGTAGAATTTTTCATCAGACAGGTATTAAGAAATAAATTCATATTTTTATCATAGTTTTTATCCATTGCACAAATAGGATACAACTTACGTGAACAAACGAGATTACAAGTATTGGAACTTGGTAAATTTTAGGTTGGTTATTTGGATTAAACAACAGAAATAACAATTTTCAATAATTTCTGAAATAGTGTAACGTGACCGTTTCATACAACCCTTACATCACTTTTTAGTCACATACATATTTCATTCAACGACAATCAAACTGACAATAATTCTCATTTACTTCGTGTGACTACCAAAATATATATTTTCCTTTATCAACCGAGGAGGGTCGACCAATTGCCGACAGAGTACGAAAAGACTTGTGGCTCGTCCGCAGTCTCGTTACTAGTTAGCCACGATTCGATCCAGCTTTTAACAAGTTCTCAGCTCGTAGCCCGCTCCCAGCTTTCTTTTATAAGCTACCAGCGTCTTAACAAGCTCCCAGCTCTTAGCAAGCGTTAAGCACGCTCCCAGCATTCTTTTACAAGCTTCCAGCTTCTTAACAAGCTTCCACCTCTCGCCAAGGTCCAAGCGCTTAGCACGCTTTCAGCTTTCTTTTACAAGCTTCCAGCTTCTTAACAAGCTCCAAGCGCTTATCATGCTCCCAGCTTTTTAACAAGCTCCCAGCTTCCAACAAGCTCCCAGCTCACAGCCCGCTCAACGCTCTTAGCCAGCTCCAACTAACTTATCTATTTTTCCATAGCAAAATCGAATATTACAATGTATAGCCACCAACCCGACGTCTGTCGAACCAACGGCCCGATTACACGATCTGACCGCAATCCGAGTAGTGAAGAACAGAGCCGATTGCCAGAGGGCCAAGTCAGATATCCGACTACTGCCGAATCGACAGTCATCGAAGAGTGCAGAGCCGAACCTTACGTCGACCACCACTTAAGCCGACAAGATCCGAACACCGACCAGTCGGCGGTGCTAGCCCGATTACCATCGGATCGACAACCGATTGCCCAGGAGCCAATACCATCAACGAAGCAAAACTGCTACCAGAACACCTTATTCAATCCTGATTCCTCACATATTATTCGTACTGTAGACACCAGAGTGTTGTAACTTAAGGTTTGTGGGTCCTTAGGCCGACCCTGGCAGCGACTGAGCTTATCTCAGCCTTAGTTAAACCACTCTTTATAATAGGTTCTCATTTCTGATTTGTTCACATAGAATGGATATATGAATATGCATTTTGACAATTATATGCCGTTAAAGTTATAATTTTAAAAAAGAAAATGTAAACATATGATTGCATTGTTAATTCTACTATTCATAAATGTCCCGAAGATACACTACACCACAGTGATACCCCCATGAATTGGACTTTCAGCAGCCATAATATTTAACAAAATCGTGAATTGAATTGCAAAATGTTTTTGTTGACGAATTTTCTATATATTCTAGTGGCATCTTGTGGTTACTAATATTAACAACCAGGTTGTTGCCATTACTAAGCATTAAAGATGAATAGAGAGAGGTAAATATACTAAGGTGGACAGCAGCCAAACTAAAGATAAGAATACATTAAACACTTTTTTGATTGGCTTAAGTTATCCGCTGGCTTCTTTGTACAAGAACAAAGGAGAGTAGGGTGGCCAAGTATAAAATGGATAGAAATTGAACTGAGCCAAGCTAAGACTCCTTTGTTCCTTTACGAAGAAGCCAGGCGATGACTTAAGCCAGTAATAAAAGCTCTATTATACTTGCATCTTAATATCCCTACCTAATAACGACCGTACCTTACCCTGTAGGAAACGTCAATAGTATATGTCTCAATGTCACCACTTTTGTTTACAAATTATTCTTCTTTTTATACCCTCAATTATATGGCTAGATATCGGGGTGCGCAAAAATTTGCTCGGGAACAATTAAAAATTCGATCTTCTCACTTGCCCCAGTCAGCGTTTTTATACCCTACACCAAGGGTGGTAAGGGTATTATGTCTTTGTGCATTTGTTTGTTACATGGAGAAGGAAACGAGATAGACCCATAGTTACTTTTGAGAACCTTCATAGAATCACTTTCTAAGTCGATTTATGCATGTCAGTCCGTCTGTCCGTCCGTCCGTCCGTCCGTCCGTCCGTCTGTCCATGTATTCTTGTGAACAAAATGCAGGTCGCATTTATTATCCGATTGAGATGAAATGTTCCAAACAATATTTTTTGGCCCAAGGACGAACCCTATTGAAATTGGTGAGAATCGGATCAAATTTAGATATAGCTCCCATATATATCTTCATCCGATTTCGGGTTAAATGTGCACCAAATGTCCACTATCAGTCCAAATTACCTGAATTTTGGCACACCCAACCGAGTTCGGCCTAGAAGCAAGTATATCAAATTTGGAGAAAATCGGTTCAGATATAGCTATAGCTCCCATATATATCTTTCATCCGATTTGATCTTTAAGTCCCTCACATTCCTACTATGCACTCCACAACCGTGATATTTGGTACCAGCTATTAGATGGAGCACAGAAATAGGTGTTTTAAATTTTATCGAAATCGGTTCAGGTTTGGATATAGCTCCCACATATATCTTCATCCGATTTCGGGTTAATTGACCACCAAATGGCCAATATCAGCCCAAATGGCCCGAATTTTGGCACATGTGACCGAGATTAGCCTTAAAGCAAATACAACAAATTTGGAGAAAATCGGTTCAGAAACAGCTATAGCTCCCATATATGTGTTTTATCCGATTTGGTGTTTAAGCCTCTCACATTCGTAATATGCACTCCACAGGAATGATATTTGGTACCAGATATAAGATACAGCCCAGAAATAGCTGTTTGTAATTTTATCGAAATCGGTTCAGATTTGGATATAGCTCCCACATATATCTTTATCCGATTTCGGGTTAATTGTGCACCAAATGGCCGATATAAGTCCAAATGGACTGAATTTTAGTACATCGGACCAAATTCAGCCTAGAAGCAAGTATATCAAATTTAGTGAAAATCGGTTGAGATATAGATATAGCAACCATATATATGTTTCATCCGATTTAGTGTTTTAGTCCCTTACATTCGTAATATTCACTCCACAACCGTGATATTTGGTACCAGGTATTAGATGGAGCACAGGAATAGCTGTTTTAAATTTTATCGAAATCGGTTCAGATTTGTATATAGCTGCCATATATATCTTCATCCGATTTCGGGTGATTGACCACCAAATGGCCGTAATAGCATCAATTTTGCAAATCCGACCGAAACCAGCCTATAAGCAAGTACACAAATTTTAGTAAAAATCGGTTCAGCTCTATATATATATCTATATATATATATAGCTCTAGCTCCCATATATATGTTTCATCCGATTTGCTCTTTAAGTCCCTTACATTCGTAATATACACTTCACAGGAATGATATTTGTTACCAGATATCAGATAAAGCCCAAAAATAGTCGATTTTAATTTTATCAAAATCTGTTCAGATTTGGATATAGCATAGCATAGCATACTCTTCACATTATTCTATCGATTTCAGGTTAATTGTGCACTAAATGGTCAATATCAGTCCAAATCACCTGAATTTTCGTACATAAGACCGAATTCAGTCTAGAAGCTAATACGTCAAATTTGGAGAAACCCGGTTCAGAGATAGCTATAGTTCGTAAAATGCACGATAGAATTATATAGATTTTGATATTGTACCAAATATCTCATAGAGCTCTGATATGCCCTGTATAAACCTTTTTACGAGAGCTCTACTAAATATGCCTAGTGGTGTAGGGTATCATATAGTCGGCCCCGCCCGACTTTTGAGCTTTCCTTACTGTTTTGACATTATTTAAATATATTATTTATATTTTGACTTAAATTCTGTCTTAAATTCGAGTCATTTATAAGTCTTATATGAGTGTTCACGATTCCACGAATCATGTACGTGATTTCTAAATATTTGGATGCACCTTGATATAAAAAAATATATTCATATATATTTATATAAAAGTGTATTTAAAATAAGAGCAAGTAAAAAAGGCGGGCCCAACTTTGAATACCCTCCACCATTTGGAATTTGGCAATTTTCAAAAAAAAATAAAATCCGTTAAAATCTTAAAAATACCAAATGTAGCCATCATATTAGGGTCTAAACGACAACGTAGACCTGCATAGGCAACTCTTGTCATAAGCCATTATAATATTCATATGCGAAACTTGAAATAAAAAATCGGTGTATAATCTACCTAAAATCATCAATATAGGGAGGTACTATATTGCTGTGGTATCCATTATGAGGTACAATTATACAGGGGCTATACCAAAACATGGACCGATATCAAAAGTCCTGTAGACATAATATACATTTGAGTAAAATTTTATCAACCTGCTTCATGTCCTTAAAAGCTAGAGCGATTAATTATAATTTGTACTAGTTTTTTCCATGTTTATTTTCATGTGTAATATAAACAAAATTCTTAATTTGAATTAATGCCATTTTTGGTAGGAAATTATAGCAAAAAAAAACAACAAAATGTTTCTGAAGGATTGTGTACATATCTTTGTCGTTGCTAGTGTATTTGCGATCTGTCTGTCCATTTTACTAATTCTTTATATATGTCTTAAAAAGACAAACTTACTTTTCATTACTGTCATCAAATAGCACTTTTATGCACTCGGTTTTACACTGATCCCCTTCCAGATGTGTTGACAGGCTAAATTATCTGAAAAAACCCTTTCGAACAGCAACCTGAAGTAATTGTGGGGATCCTTCACCGGTCGCCGGATTTTGCAATAAACTCTTTCTGAAAGTAGTCTTAATCTTACAAATTATTTAAATATTGGTCTCATTTTGCACGATTTCATTTAAGTCTTGCGACTTTTGAATTGGCTCAACAATCTCTTCAAATTTCTCTTAACGTTCCTCCAATTTTACTTCTTTTTTGCCTCTTTTTGCCATCTTTTTATTTTAGCCATTTCTATTTTTATACCCTCCACCATACTATGGAGGGTATATTAACTTTGTCATTCCGCTTGTACCTCCTCGAAATACTCATGTCAGACCCAACAAAGTATATTATATTATATTATATAATATTCTTGGACAGCGTAAAATTCTAAGTCGATTTAGCGTTGTCCGTCTGTATGTCTGTTGTAATCACGCCATCTTTCGAACGAATTGAGATAGAAGGCTAAAATTTGTAGGCAGGTTATGTTCGTAAATGGACCATGTAGGTCCACGTTTTCATATAGCCCCCATATAACGGTACCTCCCAAAAGTCGATATTTTGAATTGTTTCAAATTCAATTTGGTGTTTGAAGTCAGTAATGAATACTACAGCCTAAGACAGAAAATTGTCTATGCAGGTCTACGTCTTCGTATTGCCCCCATATAACTGTACCTCCAATATTTGATAATTTTAGCGACATTATTCGCCGTAGTAGTTTCAAATTGCGTATTTAGAGTTCGTAATGGAAACTTCAGTCTGTGACAGAAAATTGTCTATGCAGCCCAGGTCTTCGTATAGGCCCCATATATCAGTGCCTCCCTATATTCGGTATTTTGAGGATTTATGTACAATAGTTTGAAATGTCGTACTTGAAAATGGTAATGGAAAATACAGCCTGTGACAGAAAATTGTCTATGCAGGTCCAAGTCTTCGTATAACTCCGATATAACGGTACGGTACTATGTACGGTATTTTGATGATTTAACTACATTATTCACCGTTTATTTCAAGTTTCGAATTTGAATAAGGTAATAGCTTGTGACAAACAATGCCTATGTAGATGCGCGTCGTTCAGACCCTAATATAACAGCTATATTCAGTATTTTTAATTTTTGGGGAATGTTATCTTTTTCGAAAATTTCCAACATTGTTCTAAATGTTGGAGGGTAGTCAAAGTTCGGCCCGGCCGAACTTACTGCTTTTTTACTTGTTCTTTATAAAAACTAAAAAAATAAACAAACAGATAAACGTACAATTTTTAATATTTAATATTTTATTTTTATTAATATTTTTATTTAATATTTTTTCCACTTTTCAATATTATTGTTCCAATAAAATATTTTATGAATGTTACGAGCAATTTAAACTAGTAGTAATTCAATCGAAGTCTTTTTCTTTGAGCTTGTTTAAGAAGGAGTCAACTATGCTAACTTATGATCCATAATTTAAAAATAATTGTTGTTGTTCTTGCTAGTAGTTAAGTACTTGCTAGTAGTGATACTTTTGTCATAACCATGCAAGGGCACAACAAATATAATATATTCTCATTACAATATTTGATCACAAATATTAAAATCATCAATTTAGTCATTGACTCTCATCACTCATGATTATTTTGTTATATTATAGATTAAATTCTAATTATTATAAATTCCAATTATTATTTTCCCCATTTTTTCTCCACAAGTTATAATTACTTTGTATTGCTTTTCTTAGTTTAGTTATAAGTTGGCGTTAAAATTGTAAACTTGTTAACGAACAAAGTAACTAGGTTAACATGGGTTTGGTTTAATTGTTTAATGTGTAATAAATTTAAGAAAATAATATGAAGATCAGTAAAAAAGTTTTCGATAGTAAAAACAAACTCTTTGCCTTCTGAGCTTATTTTAATAGGTGCCAACAAACTTCTTAGCGAAGAATTAAAAAAAAGTAATATAAAATATTCCACGTATAAATTTATGTATTGTGAAATGAAAAATTAATTAGAGAAGCAAAACTATACACGAGGGGGATGTGTGTGGAGTAATTGCTGCCTGCCATGTGAGCCAGAAACAAGTAAAGGTTCGATTAGAAATATCTAATTTTATTCCTCAGTTGATTTGGACGTTGATCAAGTCCGTTAGCACTTCATTTGGTCAGGAAGGAAAAATATATTTTATAATATGCACTTGTTGGATGTTTTCTTTCTGAAAAGAATGTTTGTTTCGATGGCTTGCCTAACATTCAAAGGAGCACATACATTTGATATAGTGACAGATATGATATGTAGAATTATAGTGCATAATAGACAACGGCTCGAATTTGGTAAAAGTATTTAAAGAATTGTAGTTACTTTGAGAAAGTACTATTTGTGCGAAAGAAAATTAATTTGAAAGTTTGCATTGTTTAAAATATTTAATCTATAGATGAAAATGATTCTGATGAAAATTTAGATCACAGTGAATGCAACTTCGCTTAGGGCCGATATTCCATAATATAAAACATTTTCAGTATGCAACCTATACTTTGAACCTTTTGGCAACAACGGATTTTACAAAAATTGTGCATTTTTCACATGAAAACATACAAAAGGTTCGTTCTAACGTTAAATATTAATAATTAATATTCCATTATTTTCCAGTTGCACTCAGGAAGTGCAGTTTTATCTTCGTAGCCCATAACTCCGTGCGTTAGAAGGTGGAATTCACTATGCGATTCAGTTAAGAAATTACTAGAATGCAAACATAAGCTGTTGCTTGGAGTTCCATCACTTCTTGGCTCTGAAATTGAATATCTAGAAGAGTATTTGAAAGTGGATAAACCCATTGCAAAGGAATCGATTTTTCCATTTACAGACAGAGTAAATATGGAAATGCAAGAAACACTTCTCAACAGGTTTTTTGAAATTTTTACCTAAAAGAGGATTCATTAGATGCAGTCATTGCGGCGATTGTAGTACTGGATCTCAAACTAATATTTCTAAAACCGCATTAAAACCATTGTGAGTTAAAATTTCCAAAAATAGAAGACTTCTAAAGCAAATTCCTCTTCTAGACAGCTTAATTTCTAGACTTTGGTGATGCATGCTTTTCTAAGTCTGAATTTAATAATAATTAAGATAAGCTAAATAACTGTCCATTCATTTGATTACAATGGATAGATGTTTGACTAGAATAGCTGAACTGGAGAATGGTTATCGTGAAATTTAATGAAAATGCTGAAAAGTTATCCAATTGTTAAACAAATAATTGTCAAATATAATACCGACTTCCATTTTCAGACCGAGTGAAACGATTGTTTTCTTTTGCTGGAATTATCAATCGATCTAGAATTCAATTTTGAAATGTTTGTTTTAAGAAAGTCAAACATGGCTGAAATAAACCAAAAAAAAAAAAATGTTGTAAGTATTCAAAAAAAAAAATCATAAAAATATTAAATTTCAAAATTCATCAAAATTGCTTACTGGTATTGAAATTGTTAGTGCACTAAAAATATAGTGCATTATGCTCACCTCTGGCCATAACTCAAAGTGCAGTATCCGCTGATTTATTATTGCGCAAAATTGTTGGTCATCGTAAGCCTGTTTTGTTTTTGGAAGCAAAAAATGTTGTAAAATGGGAAAACTACAAAAATATATATAGATTTTGCATTTTTTTTTTTTTTTTTTTTTTTTTTTTTTTTTTTTTTTTTTTTTTGTGGAGATCCTGCCCTTTGTTTTTTCTTACAAAAGATAATGAAATGACTTTACTATTTGAGAAAGAAGATGTTGAACAATTCTTCTTCTCGCTCTAATACCATGTTCTAATTGCGATTTGAATCACGTTGCTCCCTCTGAAAATTACGTACACAAATTAACGCGTTTATACGGCACCATTATTAACGCATAGTGACGTAATTCCTTTTTTATATATTGTTTATCTTGAGTGGATGTTTATCATATATTTTTACATTTTTTCCCATTTTCTCACTTTCTTTTCATTTTTATAACCTACACCACATAGTGATAAGAGTTTTATGTCTTTGAACATTTGTTTGTAACATGGAGAAGGAAGAACGAACACTATTGAAATCGAATCGGTTCAAATTTAAATATAGCTCCCATATATCTCCAACCAATTTCAGCCAATGAATTCTGGCAAAGTACCTCTCATGCGTAGTATGTACTCCACAAAATGATATTGATACCGGACATCAGATACTGCTTCTAAGTACCTCTACCAAATTGTGTCGAAATCGGTTCAGATTTTTATATAGCTTTGATATACTTCTTCATCCGATTTTACGGTTATTGCTCCGAGCTCGGTCCCGCCCGACTTTTGACCTTTCCTTACTGGTTTTTAAATAGAAATAAATTTACGCTCTTTACACGACACCAACAAAATCTTTAAAAGCTTTGTTCGAAAAAATTTGAAAGAATTTGTAATCATGGTAAAAAAATACAGGTAGAGAAGAAACAAAATTTCTTTTCAAATATAAGTAGATTTTTATGTTTTCTTATACGACGTCATTCGGAGGATATTAAAATACTCGCTTTTCAACAATTTTTACAATTTAAATAATTTTTCATTCAACATTTTCAATTCCAAATTTGGTTTGACAGTTCACTGTCCTAGCACCTTTGTCGATGCGTGTACCTATATTATTCTATCATGTTTGCAATATAACATCAAACTCGTGACGCATTTTGGAGAAAGATTCTATCGTGTAAATCTAGCTTAACTTGAATGATGCATAATGTAAAATAAAACCCTAAATTAATCTATAAACCAAATAAACAATTGTGATATGAATATATTTGTATTTACAAAATAAATTTATCCAAGAATTACAGTTTTGATACACTTATTTCAAAAAAAGAAAAGTAAGAAACTTTTTTAGTCTTCATCCAAACCACACATTTCACCACGTACTTCAATCCATTCTGCAAATAGAGGATAAAACGAGACAGGTGAGAATACATTTAGTGTTGTTAAAAAAAATAGCTAAATTTTGAGCACAAGTATTGGAGGGTTTTCAGTACTGTTTTGTACATGAAAAATTAGTAGAACTTCTGCCCAAATTTACGAGAAAATATAATTACAATTTTAAAATACCTGAATCGGGCCGGTAGCTTACAGTAGCTCCAAGCGAAACTCGGGCACTTACCAAACAATTTTCTTTCATGCAATATGTGATTGTTATCAAATTCACTACCAGAAAACCCCCATATTTTTTATTAGTGTATAGGGTATTAGAACTAGCCGTAGAAAAAAGTTTACTGCATTTATTTATTCAACAAAATAGAGGCCGATCTACAGTTCAGTACATCATATAACGGCTCAAAATAGATGGATGTGTAGAAAATAAGTCAACAACGGCAAATAATAAAATATTTACCTTGAGTGATGAGAAGTATATTTTATGGCAGAGCAAAAAGGATCCGTTTTAGAGTGCACTGAAGGATGCAAAAATTGCTAAAAAGAATTTGGGAAAAGTATGTTGCCCTCAAACAATAAGAAAATACTGCATAAGAAGAAGAGCTAGACATAAACCTCTAATCAGCAAGCGAAATCAAGAAGTAAGATTGCGATTTGCCAAGAAGCTCATATCAAAAGATTTTTCATTTTGGAAGTATGTACTGTTCACGGACGATAGCAAATTCAACCTTTTTGGTTCAGATGGCAGACCTTATGTATGGAGAAAGGCAAATGAAGCGCTCCTTGCCAAAAATATGAATCCTACAGTGAAGCACGGTGGTGGGTTGGAAGTGGTGTTGGGTTCATTTTCAGCCTCTGGACCAGGTGTATTGCGTTTTCTTGGGGGTATTATGGATCAGACTATGTACCTTAACATTTTGAAAGAGAGTTTGCCACTCTGTAAGAAAATGCAATGCCACGCAAATGAAAGAAAGTACGGGAATACATCAATTATACACAATATGATGTGGGCTTATCCGCTCCACAAAAACAGATTTTTTGGCTGGCTTCTTCGTAGAGAAACAAAGTAGTTTCAGGTTGACTTAGTTCGATTTTGGCCCTATGCTTCTTTTTTCTTTTCCGAAGAAGCCAGCCGATGACTTAAGCACTTTAAAAAGGCGTTGTATGTATTCTCATTTTTATCAAAAAGTAGGGGAAATGTAAAGTCCCGTCGATATTTATATAACCGTTGATCTTCTTATACGTTGACTAAAAGTACGTTGACAGTATTGAAGGTTAACACATTTGGGTTCATAAATCTAGCGGCGCTGACTTCCTAGATTTAGATACACCCTTAGGGGATATAAATATCCGCTCAGCTAATGTTTGTTTATGTATATATACAGGATGGAATTCAAGCGAGATAGTGTGATTTCTTAATTTTTGGCTGGAAAATCACAAGTGGCTATCGTTAGAGCACTCCAGCATCTAAATGTCAATAAATCTTTTGTGTCTCGTACCATAGCTCGTTACCCTGATACTGGTAGTGTAGCCGGACGTCAAGAAAGTGGACGGAAGAAAACAGCAACATCAGCAGAAATGATTCGAAAAGTAAAGAAGCGACTTGATCGCAATATTCCATTCGGCAAATATTGAAAAATGAGCTCGGGGTAAAGCCATTGACATTCCAAAAAGTGCAAGAACTTACACCTCAACAGAAAGAAAATAGACTTAAAAGAGCTAAAGAGTTGCTTCGCTTGGTCGAGTGTGGTGAACTGCCGAATTGGGTTTTCTCCGATGAGAAAACCTACGTTGTCCAGCAGTTTGTAAACAAACAAAATGATCGTTTTTACTTGCCAAAGAGGTAAGCTGAAAATGTGCACCTTCGGTTGGCCACCAGAACTCAAGCGCCGGCCATGATGATGGTGTGGACCGCCATAACAGCCGATGGTCGCTATCCGCTCTTACTAATCGACCGTGGCATCAGAATAAATGCCGAATATTATCGCGAAAATATTCTGGAGGGTGTTTTAAAGCCTTGGGCAGCCAAACATTTTGGCCGCAGACCTTGGACATTCCAACAGAACTCAACACGCGCCACCCAAGAATGGTTACAAAATGAGGTTCCTCGCTTCCTCGGGCCAAAATACCGCAGAGCAACATTCGGGCAGCGTGTGGCGGTTTCATTGGCCGTTTGAAGGCCATAATTCGTGCTAAGTCGAAACTTATCCTAAAATTTGATATTATTTCCGGAATTTTTGCTTTTATTCAATAAAATTTAAAAATTATGGCGTTTGACTTCGTTGCAGTTTTTTTATCTCACACTGTATATCCAGATTAAACAAATAATCCTGATAATGTACCCAATTTTCAAAAGATATTATATATTGTTACTTGAAAGCCTTTTCAAAATTTCTCAGTAATTAGTCATTTCAATATCGCAGAAATAAAGTTACCGACGCTTTTCGAAAGTGATTTACAACTACTAGACACACAATTATGTTCGTGTGTCATCATTGATAAGCCAAAATAGCAAAAAAGAAAACATAAAACTTACTTCCGCTGGCTAAGCAGTTCTCCATATCGAAAACGCAGCGATTGGCGAAAATTTGAATATATTCGTGTACTTTGCCCTCAGCGCCATTTTTGGTTGTCCTTGCACAAATCGGATCATAGTTGAAGGGACAAGCGTGTACACAGCCATCACGTAGTCCTGGATCAATATCCGCAGCGCATTGTAGCAACTGAATTGGTTTCCAGACTAACGAAAAAACAAAGAAAAACATTCATTTCAATATCAATAAAAACAATATATTACGTGTCCTTCCGGACATACCTCTACCACGGCGACATGCATCATTTTCCATCAGACAAGTATTTGGGAAGTATTTAATATTTTGATCATTGTCTACATCCACTGCACAAATCGGATCCAAGTTACGAGGACAAACGCTATTGCAAGAGTTTAAAGTTGGAACACTGGGGATTGATTCTTGGGAAGTGACATCACTATGGAGCAAATTATGATCCGTAGGATTTGCCCAACTTGTGGCAATAAGAATAACACCACACAGCAATAAACCGAAGAAATGTGAATTCATTGTCTCTTTTTACCTTCTGTTTAGTAAACCCGAAAGTTAACTGAAGTTAACGTTTCCAGTTTAACTTTTTATATTGAAAATATTGTTCCTTCAGCTGTGGTTATCTATTTTTATCTTCGATTATGCTTCTTGATAAGTTTGTAATGAAAGATAGTTTAATGTAATCTGCAATTATGTGCCGATATTTCTTTCCCATAATTTACACTCAAGTGTTGTCGAAGGTACTTATGTATGTATGGGGATGGGCGTATGTGTGTTATTTGCTTACAGAACAAATTGATAAAAAGTCTGATGGTGTCTCATGGATAGGGATCTCAATTGAATGACACTCAAATAGGTCAATTAACCATTGTAGTGTAAACAAGTAAAAAAGCTGTAAGTTCGGCCGGGCCGATACCACTATTTGAACTATTTTGGAAATTTTCAAAACAAATATAATCCGTTAAAAATTCTGATAAAATCTTAAAAATACCCCGAATTATATTAGGTTCTATACGACGACGTGGACCTGCATAGGAAACTTTTGTCATAAACTATTACAATATTCAAATGCGAAACTTGATTAAAAAAATTCAGTGAATAATGTAGCTAAAATCATCAAAATTCAGAAAATAGGGATGTACCGTTATATGGGGGCTATATGAAGACGTGGACCTGCACAGATAATTTTCTGTCATAGCCAGTAGTATCCATTACGAACTTTAAATACCAAATTTTAAACAATTCCGGTGAATAATGTCGCTAAAATCATCAAAATACAGAATATCGGGAGGTACCGTTATGTGGGGGCTATACAAAGACGTGGACCTGCATCACCCATTTTCAATACCAAAAGTCCTGCAGACATAATACACCTACTTCATTTCGTTCGGAAGCTAGAATGATTTCCACAGACGGATACTATGCTGATCATTTTATGATGATCAAGAATATATATACTTTGTGGGGTCTAAAATGTATATTTCGAGGTGTTACAGACGGAATGACCAACTTAATGTACCCCCATACTATGGTGGAGAGTATAATAAAAAATCCGGTTTTTACTTTTTTTTTAATGTCGGAAATAGCATCAAATTTTAGAATAAGTTTAGATTTGTTGGAATTGGTCACCTTTGGCACGAATTATGGCCTTCAAACGGCCAATTAAACCGTCACACGCTGTCCAAATGTTGCTCTGCAGTATTTTTAGACGCTTTGGTATTTTTAGTGCCAACCTTGCCTTCCAAAATACTCCAGACACAATAGTGGCCACTGTGCGCTGGAAATGAAGCGAAGAACCTCATTTTGTAACCATTCTTGGGTGGGGCGTGCGGAGTCCTGTTGGAATCCCGAAGTCTGCGGCCAAAATGTTTGAGTGCCAAGGCATCACCATAGCCGGCGTTTGAGGTCTGGTGGCCAACCGAAGGTGCACATTTTCAGCTGACCTCTTTGGCAAGTAAACACGATCATTTTGATTGTTTACAAACTGCTGAACAACGAATATTTTCTCATCGAAGAAAACCAAATTCGGCAGTTCACCACTTTCGGCCAATCGAAGCAACTCTTAAGCTCTTTTGAGTCTATTTTCTTTCTGTTGCGGTGTAAGTTCTTGCACTTTTTGAAATTTCAATGACTTTAACCCGATTGGGGTAACATATAATTTTATATAGGAGCAACTTAGTATTCCGCGGCAGATAAGTATTGCTCATGATATAAACGACTAGCTGTCATTTTGGCTTTCTTCAGAGCGGCTCCAGCGTGATCATTTAATTTGAAAAGTTTTTTATGTTTATTTATTAATTTAATACTTTAAGATGTTCTTAAAAGGATTTTTCTTCCACCAAGTGAGAGATGCTATAATTTGTATTCAGGCACTACAGTTCTATGGCATTTTCCTGAAGCGTTTCTAATACTAATTGCCTTCGACTTTGCTAGATTTATGGAAATTTCCTATTCGTGTAGTATACTTTTATAATTTCAAGATGGTACTGTGCATTATTAAGAGCATTTATTGGCGAGTTGTAATGACTATATATCAGACAATCATCCGCATATAAAATAGATTTTCGGAGACGTGTGACAAATCAGGAATAAGTTGAAAATTGTGTCAAAGTTTGACATATAATCGTTGATAATGACAGTAAATTTTCTATTGGTCAAAAAAACATTGAAAATATCTTGGACTTTAGTTCTTCTACCAAAATAATTGATGCTGGCAATGCCACAATGTTTCGTCAACAGTTTTATCAACAATCACATACAAATTATATTAGTAGCTAGTCACCCTGTTTATAGGGTCGGTAATAGAGTGCACACTTGATGTACAAACAGGGTGTTGGCACAGTTTAATGCACCAGTTACTATTAAACAGAATATATAAAAAAATCAAGTGTTACATTTTGTACTTATACATTAATGTGATGAATGGGCGACTAGCTTGTTAAATTAATGAAATATACGTCAAAAATATATACAGTTCAATGCATGCTTAATCAAACCTTCATGTAAAACAAATCATGTTCCCTCCAATCTTTTTCAGTGTCAATAAAGTCATCGAGAAAACC
This sequence comes from Musca domestica, assembly GCF_030504385.1. Taxonomy (NCBI): domain Eukaryota; kingdom Metazoa; phylum Arthropoda; class Insecta; order Diptera; family Muscidae; genus Musca; species Musca domestica. Next base: position 1,313,260 of record NW_026712169.1, on the reverse strand, counting down.
TCGTTATAGTGCATTTATACAGTTGAAGATTAACCCACTGGGTTTATTAGATGCAGTGGGTTAATATTCTGTGTTAAGATCATGGCAGAAGAATATAGGTAGATGCATCAACGCTTGGGAGCATTGATATGTCAAAAAATTTTAAATATTTTTACAAATATAAGTAGATTTTAATATGTTTTCTTATATTAAGTCATTCGGAGGCTATTATAATTCGCGTTATTCAACAATTTTTACAAATTTAAATAATTTTTCATTCAACATTTTCAATTCCAAAATTGGTTTGACAGTTCATTGTCCCAACAGCTGTGTCGATGCGTCTACCTATTACTTCTACCATGGTTAAGATACACCCATGGTAGAAGAATATAGGTAGACGCATCGTCACAGCTGCTGGGACAATGAACTGTCAAACCAATTTTGGAATTGAAAATGTTGAATGAAAAATTATTTAAATTTGTAATTAGTCTTGAAAAATGCATATCATAAGAACCTCCGCTTAGTGTCGTATATGAAAACTTATAAAAATCTATTTATTTTTGAAAAATCATTTAAAATTTTTTGACATATCAATCTTCTCAAGCGTTGATGCAACTACCTGTATTCTTCTACCATGGATACACCATTATGCTAGGAACACAATTGGAGCGAACGACGAATTTTTCGCGGCGTATGTTCGTCGTCAAAAATAAAAACATATGTGTATATGGAAACGCACACAATCACGGCGCCGGCGAAAATTTCGTCGGACGCCGCGAACTCAATTAGCTTTATTTCTTTACTTTTTACTTTAAAATTTGTTATGGTCACTCTACTGTCTGTTACTCGTATAAAAAAAAAACATAATTAAAACATATGACTCATAATTCTTGCTATCACACACTTGCATATGTTTTTTCCTGTGGTTTCATCGTGATCATATTGTATTTTATAAAAAATTATAAATTATAATATAAATATAAATCGAATTTACCATATTTTCAAATAACAAACAAACAACACTTTTGATTAAATTATCTTTTTCCGATGAAAATAGGGCTCGCTGTGGTCGAAAAAGTACATATGTACTTTGTTCGTGTATTTCACAACTGAAATGTTGTCCATGTATCACACAATGTGTGCAACTTCTACATAGGGACAAATTGACACTACATATATAAAACCCTTATCGACTTTACGAACACATACACAATTAGAAAATAGCCAAAATTGGTGTATACAAAAACCTAATATGGAGACAATTGATGAAAAATAATTCAGATTTTGGAAGGAAAATAATGCAAATAAAATTTTAAGTTGAACGCCTTTGCGGAAATATTTGTGACTGTGGAATGTACCGCAGTACTAATGCTGTACCCAGTATTGCTTTCCGTTAGTATGTAGATCCCGGATTTAAAATATATCCGGAGATGAGAAGATATATTTATATACCCTCAGCCATACGACTATCATTTGATACGGCCGAAGCGTGCCTCATCCAAATAACGGTTATAGAACCTAGGTCTCTTTGAACCAAATCCGTTTCAGGACATTTGGTGTCTGTCTGTCTTTCGACGACAGTATCCGATTTAGTTCAAACTTGGTACCTCGTAACATTATTATTGGATGTGGGCAATATCGGTCCACTCCTTCTGCTACCTCTCACACAAAAGGTCGAAATTTTCAAAAAAAATATTTTAATGCACATAGGAAGAAAGGATGCTCCGATTTTGCTCCTACTTAGCAAATGCTTATATTTGCATCAGTGCTGAGTCATCAAATAAAGATGGTAGATATCGCACCATTCCTTCTGGAACTTCCCCCATTGTAAATCGGGATCAATAATTAAAAGACGCAAAGTATTTTCCTTTCGAGCGTTTGTAAGACACAAAATGGGTTTATTAAAAATATTTCTTAATAACTAGTTATACGACTTAATCAAAATTCATTAATCATTAAGTGTAAATGAAAGAGAGATACCAACTGTGTACATGCCTATGCACCAATCCAACATAAACCTTAGTGGGAGGTCATAAACACGCATAGCTAACTCACCTGTGGCAAGCAAACATGCTGCACTTGCTTATCAGTCTGAGTAAAGATTACATCCCGTAATCTAACTCCACCATAACACATGCAACAATTGAAAATTCTTTATTATTTATTTCTAACTCGAAGGTCTGCTCACCACATTTTATTATCTTTTTTAATATGGAAAGTATTAAGAAGATCCCTGTTTAACAAATCCCTCTCAGCTATAGTAGGTAGCCCCGCTATTGCCTTTAATTATAAAAAGATGTTCACTTATTCGTGAACACCCTTAAAGGGTCAATGTTTTGAATGACCAAAATAATTATAAAATCCGAAATAAGCATCCGGTTCTCTTCATATTTCACACATCCCATTATATATACTGACACAAGATCTGCTTTGCAAAATGCGAAGATATGGCCACGCATAAGCAATTTTTTGTCATAGGCTGTAGTACCCATTACGAAAATCCCAGTAAAAAATGTGCCTCTATTATAAGGAGATCGGACCATTCCTTCTGGTATCTCCCCCTCAAAGGGTCAAAGTTTTGAATAACCAAAACAAACACATCCCATTATACCTACTAACTCAAGATCTGCTGTGAAGATGGGATATATCGGTCCACTCCTTCTGTTACTTCCCCCACAAGGGGTCAAATTTTTGAATAACCATGAAGCTCATAAAACGCGAAATTGACATCCGATTCCATTCAGACTTGGTACATCTCAATATATCCCTCAACGCAAGATCTGTTATAAAGATGACAGAGATCGGACAGTTTCTTCTGATTCCTCTCCCACATAGGGTTTAAGATTTTGAAAAACAAAACGTTCAAAGAAATAGACATAAGCATCCAACTCTCTCCAAAGTTAACACATACAAATATTTTTGCTAACAAAAGACCTGTTGTGAAGATGATATATATCTGCGATCCCGTTCTGGTACCTCACTCACAAAGAGTCACAATTTTCATTACTTTTATCTGAAAATGGAATACTTCGGTCGACCATATCTTGTGTCTCTCGCACGTTTTAACATTTTCTAAAAGTTATCACATATCCCGTATAAAGTGAAGGAAGTAACCGATGTAGTCCAAATCTGGCACGTAACAGCATAACATATTTATTTAAGTCCAATATGAAATCGACAATCTTGGCCCATTACTTCGAATTCTACTCCATAGAAGGTCAACGAAATTGAATAATCATAACTGAAGTGAAAATATATTTAAATAATCGAACATTGGCTAAGGGTATACATCTGCCGACGAAGCCAACTGATACTCTTTAACTTGTCGTATGATAAATCCGGCTGAATAAATTCGGATAAAGCAATACATTTTGTTAATGTGGGTTAATCCCTATAAAATTAAAAAGATCAGTTGACTGATATTGTACGATTTTTGTAGGATTTTAAAGTTGAATGTAGAAATCGATTTGATTTAAAATTACTAGTCTACTACACAAACGGGTAATTAGTCGTTATCTATATTATACTTTTAAATATAAAATGTCCCATATAATTATAACGAGTATAGTGCCATCTATACCCGTTTACTTTATGAACAATGGTTGCTGTCTTCACTAGGTTTTGAGAATAAGGTAGAAAGAATTGGCGAGTGGTAAGTTTAAGTTTTTCAATGTTAAGCTTTAAAAATATTATTTGACAGCTAGTTGGTGTATGCAGTCGTGGCCGAGCGGTTAAGGCGTCTGACTAGAAATCAGATTCCCTCTGGGAGCGTAGGTTCGAATCCTACCGACTGCGAAACTGGAAATCGTAAAGTTCTTTTTACACATTTTTTTGGATATATTGAATTTCAAAAAAGTAAATTTTTTTTATAAAATTCAAAACGAAAATTAAAATTCCGTAGTGCGATTCTCTAACTCAAAAATCGGTAACTTTGAATTTTGAAATAAAAATGAAGTTAAGGTCGACAACATAGGTATTTATCGTTTGGTCTTGGCGACTAATTTGATTTCGTCACTAACTTACCGACAAATTTCTTTAATTATCGAAATTATAAGCATTTTAATTTTACCGACATTTGTCGAGAACTCAAAAAATGAGTTACAGAATTCCACTACTTAGCATCGTAAGGTAAGCCTTTCAACCCAGTTGGCATGAATTTTACCATTATTTAAATTTACACATAAAAAAAATTCTTCAATGATTTAAAAATTTAACAATTGTTGTATAAGGTATGAGGAAAAAATGTACATTGAACATAAGGGAGGCACTGCAGTATGAAGATCGAAAATACGTGAAAAATATACAACCATGTGGGTAATGTGTCTGATATATTTGAAATAGGTGAAACTGGATGCAACTTTATATAGGAGATAAACCAATACGTGGAAAATTCTCCTCATATGTGTGAGGGTTTTTGCACAGCGAAAGTATATATTTATTGGTTTGGGGAGCAGAACTTTGACAATCGTGAGGAGTGATTAAATAAATTGAGAATATAAACCAGTAAAGAAAGTCTTAAAGTCGGGTGGGGCCGACTTTATGATACCCTACACCACTTTGCTAATTTAGTAGACCTCAACATAACAATTAAAAGTTTTTATGGGAGAATTCAATCATACAAGCTATGATTATAATTATAATTTAAAGATCAATAGACTAAATATGCCGAAGCATTTGTATCTTTTAAATTCGGACATGTGTTGCTCATTTGGTGCACAAATAATTCAAAATCGGATAAAAATATATATGGGAGCTATATCCAAATCTGAACCGATCTCGATATAATTTGGCAAAGATATTTGTGAGCTGTATTTAATATATTTCCTTGAATATCGTTGTTACGGAGTGCATATTACGGTTGTGAGTAACAAATATAACAAATCGGATGAACAATATATATGGAAGATATAGCTATATCTGAACCGATCTTCACCAAATTTGACACACTAGCTTCTAGACTCAATTCGGTCATAAGTGCCAAATTCCGTCCCATTTAGACAAATATTAGACGTTTGGTGCACAATAAAAGGTAAATCGGACGAAGTTATATATGGGAGCTATATCCAAATCTGAACCGATCTCGATAAAATTTAGCAAAGATATTTCTGAGCTGTATTTGATATATTTCCCCAAATATTGTTGTTACAGAGTGCATATTACAGCTGCGGAGGAAAATATAACCAATCGGATGAACAATATATATGGGAGATATAGCTATATCTGAACCGATTTCGATGAAATTTGGCATACTTATTTTTAGGCCTAATTTGGGTGTATATGCAAAATTCCATACTATTCGGGCTGATATTACACGTTTTGTGCACAATAAAAGGCAAATCGGACGAAGATATATATGGGAGCTATATCTAAATTTTGACCGATTATCACCAATTTCAATAGGGTTCGTCCTTGGACCAAGCAAATGATCTGTGCTAATTTTCATCTGGATCAGGCAATAAATGCGACCTGTACTTTGTTTACTAAAATACATGGACAGACGGACAGACGGACGGACGGACATGCATAAATCGACTCAGAATGCGATTCTATGCAGATCATCAAAAGGAACTATGGATCTATCTCGTTTCCTTTTGCCTGTTACAAACAAATGCACAAATACATAATACCCTGACCACCTTGTGGTGTGGGGTATAAAAATGTTCCATCACGAGCTGACCTTAACTCCCAAATATATGTTATACATAGAACGACTTCCTGCAAGTTCACTATATATTTAATAGTTGCTTGACCATCAACTTAATTTTAGCGAACACCACTGCCTGGAATACTGCAGTTTTTCCCAATTCTACCCAATAGAACAAAAAAAAAGACATAGAGTATGAGGAACTCCGGGAAAGCATTCGCTCGACCCAGCCTTCAACGTCAGGTAATGCCTCAGACTCCGAATCTGACAGCAGCAGCAACAATATTACCGTTTTGCGAATCCCAAAAAAGGAGGAGACGCACAAAATTATAGAGGAAGAGAGGGACAGCTGGGCGAAGCTCACAACTCAACGGCGAATCAGTCCAAATGATCTGAATTTTGGCTCATCCAACCGAATTTAGTCTAGAAACAAGTACATCAAATGGAGCTCGGAAATATCTCTGCCAAATTTCATCAAGATCGGTTCAGATTTGGACATAGGTATATCTTCAAGCTATTTTGGGTTAATTGTGCACCGAATGGCCAATATCAGACCAATAGTCCTGCATTTTGCGATATCCAACCGAATTCAGTCTAGAAGCAAAAACATCAAATTTGGAGAAAATCGGTTCAGATATAGCTATAGCTCCCACGTATATATTTCATCCGATTTGGTGTTTAAATCCCTGACATTCGTAATAAGCATTCGACAACAATGATATTTGGTTCCAGATATCTTATAGAGCTCGGAAATACCTTTGCCAAATTTTATCGAGATCGGTTAAGATTTGGATATATCATATCCATATATATCCTTAATCCGATTTCCGGTTTATTGTGCAAATAATGGTTAATGTCAGCCTAAAGGGAGTGAATTTCGGGACGTACATTTCCATTTTGTGGAACTCGGCTCCGATATATATTTTTTTAATATAACCCTTCTCGAAGTGATATCATGCAGTCTATAGCAATGTTATTTAGTATAAAATGTTAAAATCTCTGTCAAATTTAGTGAAAATTGGATATTGAATTGAAATTAGAATTGGATATCCCACCCTCCCTCTGAAACCAAACTATAACTGCTCTAACGCCAAATGTTGATAGATGGTATGATCTGCTTAAAATAAATTCTTTTGTTACGGGAGCTCTACTAAATATGCATAGTGGTATAGGATGTCATATAGTCGGCCCCGCCCGACTTTTGATTCTTCCTTACTGTTTAATATCTATGAATTGACTTTTGATATATTCGTTGGGCATACCAGTAAGATTTTATGACATATTATTTTGTAGAATACTGTGACTTGTTACGATGATCTCGTTTGAGGAAAGGTGTTAACCATTTTTTAAAAAAAGGACCGATTGGAATATGTCCCACATTGAAAGCGAGATTTTGGCCTGTTTTCTTTTCAGGGACAAAATATATAACAAGACATCTTCCGTATAAAAATTACAAAAAAACAAAAAAACATTGTTGTTGTAATAAATAAGTGTTTTTTCAATTTTATTAAATTTATTGTTTTTTGCTTTTGTTTGTTAAGTTTTAACATACAAATAAATACATACAACATTTAGTAATACATTTCATACACAAATATTGTTGTTGTTGGTTTTTGAATTTGTTTTCTCTTTGAGTTTTCTGTCACATTCATTGATACATGTATAAGTTATTAACTTAAATTCAGTTTTATTTGTTACATAATTTTAGTTGCTTATATTTATTTATAAATTGTATAACTCACACTTACAAAAAAGACACACCATACGATTGTTTGGGTGTGTGTCTATGGATCGACCAAAATAAGTTGGGTTTTAAAAAATGTAGCGATTAAGTTGTAATTTGTTAAATACTAAGCGTCTTTTATGTATTAAAGGCAACTGATTTTGAATAAATAATAAAAAACAAGGCAATATAAACCAATATCATACTATTCTGGTCGGAATATGGATATTTTCTGCTTGATTTTATTTTTTTCACAACAAAAATCATATTTGGTATATATATAATTTGTAAAAAAAATTAAAACAGAGCATAAAATTGTATTCACACAAATGGCCTAGCCAAAAATTTTCACTCAAATATGAGACTGATTTTCAATGTAGTTATATCATGAACACAGATACAATAGTTGTAATTTTCGATTACTTTCTTATATTAGTATTAGAAAAATATAATAAAACGGAAAAAAAGGCTAATGGATGGGAAATGTTCAGTTCCTTATAGAATCAATGTTAATTAAAGTCCAACGAAGTTGAGATTTGAGTCCTACACCATCAAAACTGTGACACTTTTAGAATATGGAAAGGTTATGAATGAAACAGCTCAATGAGGCTGGCTAAAGGGTTTCAAAAAAGGAACCCAAGAAGAACAGACTGGGGCAAATTCAAATCCCTTAAGTCAGTGTTGAAAAAGGACCCCCGCTGTCTGAAATCGACCTGCGTTAATAGGGCCTCATTTCACTCTATTCATGTAGGAACGCCATAGGGAAAAGGTGGGGGCTTATACGAAGAGTCGTACACTGGCTATACGTTAATGTGGTCTTACCAGTTCTGATCTATGGGTGTCTCGTTTGGTGACAGGCTATTGAATCCAGGAGGCTCATGTTCGTGTCCTGTACAGAATCTCTCAAGAACACTACCCAATCTGCAATGAAGTTTCTGAAAATTTCCAGCCACTGGATATTCTAGGTCCATTTTGAGCTGCAAGGAGTTTGCTGAAACTACGGGTAGGATGGCACTCCTAGCGAGTTGGTCATACTCGAATCCTAGACATATCAATAAGTTGGAGTAGCCCAGGTGAAGGAAATACAATTAGTGATTATATGTCTGCCTTTTTCGACTTCAATTATGTTGACATTAAGATAAATGATAGGGACGCCTGGGCTAAACCTCCTCTTAACTGCCTGGCCAGCTCCAATATGGATGAAGCCACCGGTGCTGGCGTATTCTGCCCCACAATGATCGAACACTTATAAAAAGACACGTGCAGCGTTTCACTTTCAAGAAGACAGACAGGCTATGCAATAGCATAACAGGAGCAGAGACTATATATGTCGATAGTCAGGCAGGCGGCCCATAAAGCTATCGAATCAAGTGCCTTTTAATCAAGAACCACACTTGACTACAAGAAGGCCCTGATTGATATACGTAATTGCATTAAGCTTTGTTTGGGTTTCTAGGCATAACAACATAGTGGGTTATGAGGTGGCTGATGAATTATTCAAGGAGGTTTCTAGTCGATCGATGAGACTGTTAAGCCACCAAAATCTCTCATCGAAGAAAATGGACTTAGAAACCGAAGTAGATTATCTAAGGCCATCTGTTCGGCAATCTCGAGAAGAAGAACAAACTTCCTTCTATCATTTAGTAGGTCTGATCTAAGAATCGCGGTAGGAATATTGACTGGCCACTGCAGTATCAGACATCTTACCTCAAGATGAGACAACAATGTTCCCGACTACACTAAACTTCGCATAAATACCAAATCGGATGCAATACATATGGGAGCTATAGCTATGTCTTAACCGATTTCGATCAAATTTGGCATACTTATTTCCGGGCTTAATTTGATCGTATGTGCAAATTCCATACTAAATTTTGACCGATTATGTCCAATTTCAATAAGGTTCGTCCTTGGGTCAAACAACTGACTTGTGCAAAATTTCATCTGGATCGGGCAATCAACGCGACCTGTACTTTGTTTACAAATAGACATGGACAGACAGACGGACGAACATGGATAAATCGACTCAGAATGTGATTCTATGCAGATCATCAAAGTGGACTATGGGTCTATCTTGTTTTCTTTTGCCTGTTACAAACAAATGCACAAAGACATAATAATCAAAGCACCTTGTGGTGTAGGGTATCAAAAATGTGTGGTATTAGGTAGAGATTTTTCGCTAGACTGTTTGGAATACAAATATAGACAATAATATTATATGAATAAGATGCAGAGTCTACCAAGGAACCCGTTTTAAGCAACAATCCATAACTTTTGACTACATTTTTCTTGGCAAAGCTCTTTCTTACATAACTACAATAGCCACTTAGCAGACAAAGAAAGGATGCCATATTTTAGTGGCGAAACACAGTCCATATAGTGTGTTGCCCAAAAAAAAATTTTCACATGAAACTTTCCGATTCTCTTTCCCACTCATATGGTCAAAGGCATATAATAAGTTGGCATTATTGGTTTGGGCCATTTCGAAACGACTTAGTTAAATTCTAGTTATTTTATGTTGTTATCTTAAACATCTTACAAAAAAGTACAAAAACTTTATAATTAATTATATATATTTTTTGTATTAATAATAATAATAATAAATATCTGACGTTATAATTATAATGGTAAAAAAAGTAACACAAAATACCCCCAACAAAAAAGTTGTTGCTTGTACCAAAAAAAATAGAGTTATTGTTAAAGAAATGCTAGTATTTTTATTTTGTTTTTGTAAAATATAAAAAAACTGTAATAAATACATTTTGTTTTTATGCGACAAAACGGCAATTATTGCATATTATTATTTTCATTAATTTTTATTTTGTTGTATACTATAAAAAGGGATTGTATTGTGTTGTTTTATTTTGTAAACATTTCAAAAAATTTTGTGTATATTTTGTTTGTAGCTTTTGTATGGCTTTTTAATCAAATTTTCTTGTTGCAGACTCCTCTTATTTCAAACAACAACTGTTTATAGGTGAATTTGGTGTGTGTATTTGTTTTTTGTTCGCATATTGGGTTTTTGTAGCTTAGACATATAAGTTTATGTTTTTGTTGAACAGTTACCCAGAAAAGTCTACATACAATACAATGGGAATATTTTTAAAGGGGTAATAGTTTATTTATATGAAGAGAGTTTTTTTGTATTAGCCTCTATTTGTAGAGAAGAAACGGGAAAGAGATTGAAAAGATAATTGAAATATTTAAATATTTAATATTTATTATATTTAATAATAATTGATAATTGAAAACCTAAAATAACAATCACTAATAAAAGGTCTGTAAATTACACAAAATCCGGAAAGCAAATTACAGCGAACTAACGAAACAACTTATTGAGAATTCAAGTAACAAATTTGAGGAAAATAATTGAAATTGGAACTATCAATTCCAAATCAAGCAGTGCCGTATGCCCTCTCTGTATCGCCTTTGTGGCCAGATTGTGAAATATAAATAAAATCTATCAAAAAATATTAGGTAAACCTTCAAAATACTTGTAACTGGACGGTATCTTTATATGGGATTTATACCAAAATATGAAAGAATACTAAGAATTATAGTCCTAAATGTCATCATTCTAAATGTGTCAAGGTGTGACAGCTTGAAAAAATCTGAATTTTACAAAGATTGAAGTCAGCAAAGCACAAATTGTTTCCATTCCATTTCCTAAAGAGACCAGCCCACATTCGTTTTCTCTTGCTAGCCCCCATTTTATTATCTTTTACAAAATGTGGCTTAATCATGACGATTTGAATAATATTCCAATTCAGGTGGATAAACTTGATGATAACTTGTGGTTACAAAATTGTAGGTTCGTCTCACAATAGTTTTGCTTTCGAATTATTTATTTTACTTTTCCATTGTTGAAAGAAACTTTAAATTACATTATTTAATACAGGTACAATTTAGAAACATTCTATCGAAATCATTAAATTGTTTGACGTTATATCCATATTTCAAATTTGCAGACTTTTCTGGAACACTGTTCACATTGTTACAACATTTTCAGGACAATCAAGAATGCTATTCGTTCCAACATAAGGTTTTTAGGAACAGAAACTCCTTCATAAGTTGTTTATTCTTGATTGCCCTCATATTTTTCGCTTGGGTTTCTTAGCCCATTGGCTGCTCTTCCAATTAAGTATTGAAAGCCTTTATGTTTTTTATAATTTTTTTGTATCAAATTTGATTTTGTTTTTACTTCTCTTCTTCTCTGAATACAATACGCTTCTCCTGCTAATAGCACAAAATTTATTATCGTTTAGTATATATATCCTATAAATTTTTAATTTTAAATATCATAATTATTATTATTATTATAATTGTGGTAAAAAATAAACTAAATACTAATGTTCTTTTTTATCTCTCGCACATGTCTTCATCTGGATTTTTATAATTTCTTTTTCGCTCGTTCTCTGGTAAAAGTTTTCTTTATAACATTTTTTTAGAAAAAATATAAATAAAGCTACATAATTTTATTTTTGAGAGGGGGAGGGCGGGGGCAATGTCTGTCAGAATGATTGTGGCATGGTGGAGGAGGAGGGACAAATGTGTGTGTATGTTGATTATATAAACGATGCCGATGCCGTATATAAACGATGCCGGCATTTTGTATAAGCTCATATTTATATTGTTGAGATCGTTTGTTTTGTGGGATCTGTGTGGGTCATAACCAAAGCTCCGACCATTGCTATTAGAGTACGATCTAGCCAAGTTACGGGATTTGGATAAATAAGGCCGCCTTCATAGAAACCTAAATGACCGCCATGTGCTAATTCGATGTAGGCGGTTTTATAGCGAGAAGCTGAAAGAAAGAAAAAAGAGATTATTGTCATTGGTATGTAAGGTTAAGAGTAAGACATAAAATAAAACCAAATACATGTTCTGGGTCTCCTGAAGTCATGATTCCATTTCATGAATTTTTAAACTCATCTCCGACAGAAATAAACAAAAAGTTTCGTTAGGCTCTTTCAAATCATTCAAACCAACTAGACCATGGGCAAACAGGATCTTCGAAGACTATCTATGTGGACAAAATGCAGTGTTGTAAGTGTAGCCCATATAAAATAGAATTGAAGATTTTAATTTCAGAAAAACTTTGGCTACTGCTTAACAGATTAATTAATTTTTTATCCGTATGTTGATGGAGAACCCGATTAGCAGATTTAAAACCTTACACTACGTTACTGCTGCAACAATAACATGGACCTCCCTTCCACAAACATGTATACTTAACCATATTGTCACCCGGTCTGATTAATGACGTGACTTGGCAATCCGTCATTTCTCATCAAAACTGCAGCCTCTCGCTATATACCAGCTGGTCGAATACCCGAGATAAGACCAAACTTCCCAGCAGAGGCAGCGGGATTAGCAAACGAGCGTGATGATCTCCGTCGTACCAACCCTACTGATCCTAGAATTAGTGATTTGACAGTGGAAGTCAACCGGTTGGTACAGGAGCATAAGAAGAAAATGTAGCTAGTGGCAACATTGCAACCGATATGAGTAAGTTGTGGGTAACGGTTAAGTCGCTCTCGAACCCTGGAAAAAAGGATGATAGGACCTCAGTCACTTTTAACGACGTAACGGTGACTGATCCGAAGAGGTGCGTGGAGTATTTTAACCGACAATTTGGCGAGCACCACGAGAGCGACAGGGCGAAGCGAAGAGAACTACGTCGTATCAGCTCTCTTCCCTCCGAGGAGGAACCACTACAGTTTACGATGGATAATGTTGCAATAACGTTGGGCCCAGACGGAATCTCAATGGTAATGTTGAAGCAACTGAATACACCGGGAGTTGAGTATCTATCAAAAGTCCTTAACCTGTCGCTAGCCACCCACATAATTCCCGAAGCCTGGAAAATGGACGGGTGGTCCCGCCACTGAAGCTAAGCAAGGAAGCCAGCGAATGCGAATCATACAAGCCACTTTCGCTTTTGTCGCCAGTAACAAAGACTCTCGAAGCTTCATTCCTCCCCTACATCAGAGGAAGTTATTCAATTGCCAACCATCGACACGGTTTCCGTCCACTACATAGTACCACAACCGCATTGCACGTCATATCCACACATATCAACTCAACCAGAACAGGCCGTGCCATAGAACAGTAGTGATAGCTCTTGATCTATCAAAGGCCTTTGATACGGTCAACCATGCCACGCTGTTCGAGGACGTTGAGAATACTACCCTCCGGCCATGCTTGAAACGTTGGATAGTCAACTATATGTGTGGACGCCAGTCCTACGTGGAATTCCGGAACAAGCTCCTCAAGGCCCTAGCCGGCAGCGCTTGGGGCGCGGATAAGGAAACCTTGTTGACCTCTTATAAAACGATAGTTCGATCTGTGGTTAGCTATGAGGCTCTAGTGTGGTATGTGGGCGTATACGAGTCCAACGCAGTGGAAAAGTATTCAGACTTGCCAGAATGCCGCCCTGAGAACTGCAACAGGGTGCCTCCTCATGACTCCTGTGAACCATTTACATGAGGAGAGTCATCCTAACCACCATATGGTAGAAAGAATTCCCCCCACTCTGGCGTATCAGGAAGGACCTGCATAATCTACAGAGAGAGATGCAGCGATATAAGAGAGAACCTCTAGATCATGAAGCCTATCAAGCGGGTGTGAATAGCATTGATGCAGTCGCAGATGTAGTTAACAATTACAGTATGAATGCCATACTCGGATTCCACCCAGCCCATAAAGGTAGTAAAATTCCTAAACCTGGACATCGAAGAACAACCGGATTAACAGTCTACAAACAAACGTATGCTCATTTCACTGTTGCAACAACAGATTTTAATCAATTAGGCGCTAGCCCACATTTCCCCGATACTTCGTAGAATCTGTAAAATTTTTTGCAGTTGTTTTTAATAAAAATTTAAAAATATTATCTTTTCTCGCAGTCGGTAGGATTCGAACCTACGCTCCCAGAGGGAATCTGATTTCTAGTCAGACGCCTTAACCGCTCGGCCACGACTGCATGTAGATGCTCCATTGTAATTGTATGCCGTGAGAGCGAAGCACAAATAGTGTCTGCTTTAAATAACAAACACAAATACAATTGCATATTTTTAGGCGCCATAAAAACTTTGATGTCAAATGGAATCAATATGACCATTTTTTAATAAATTTATTGTGGTATTTCAAGGTATTTGCAATTTTTTTTTTTTTGAAATCGGGTACAAGGATTATATTCCTATCTGACTTAATGATGTATCATTTACCCATAGCAATAAAAAAGTAATTTTAAGGAGCCTAAAAAAGGGTCTAAAAGTAGTAGTCAAATTTAAGACTCTAAAAATTAAAAATTATTTTGTTAAACACTGCGTATCGAACGATTAGCACGCAAATTGCACTATCAATGTAATTTTAAAAATGAATATTAAACAAACAATTTAAAAATTGGGAAATTGTTTATATGAATCATGGGTTGTAAAAGATCATAAGTATATGCTTAATTTGAAGAAGGGTATCGGAAAGAATATATGATATATGATTGATAGATGTAAGAAGAACTTTAACTTTACTGAAAATTAGACAGAGGACTTACAGTTAAGGCACTCGGCTTCTATTCCATAAAACCAGAATGGTGATGACTTAGGAATTTTTTGAATTTTCTGAAGAATTATCGCTCAATTTTAGGGAAATTACAGATAAAAGATTCCACAGAACAGAAACTAAAAATGAAGCGGTGTCGAGGCTGGGCACAAATGAAATGTCTTGAGGAGTACTTTCCGAATATATGGACCTTATAGTCAAAAAGAATTTCAGACTTAATAATTTTTAGAATTTTCTGAAGAATTATACCTCAATTTTAGGGAAATTGCAAATAAAAGGGTCCAGAGAACAGAAACTAAAAATGAAGCGGTGTCGAGGCTGGGCACAAATGAAAGGTCTCGAGTAGTACTTTCGGAATATATGGAATATATATATGACTATAAGGTCCATATAGTCGGAAAGTACTCCTCGAGACCTTTCATTTGTGCTCCTCAAAGTACTCCTCGAGACGTTTCATTTGTGCCCAGACTTGACACCGCTTCATTTTTTAATATTTTATTCTCGGTTTAAAAGTAGAGTTAAGGGTTTCAAAGTTTTTTCAACGTAAATTTTAATTAGGTTTTTGTTTAGCGATTTCATTTTAAATTTGAAATTGGTACGGAAAATTAGGAAATTTGATGAAAACTAATATAATTTAATTTACCTTTAATTTTTCTCTGTTTTACTACTCCCTCTCTCTCTCTCTCTCTTTATTAATACTTTGCGAACCGGAGAAAAAAATCACTTTGGTTTGTGTCTTTGCTAATTAAATTTAAATGTATCTTGACGGACATGAAAAAAAGTTATTCGTGATGGAATTCAAGCGTGATTTCTTTATATTTGGCTGGAAAACCACAAGTGGCTATCGTTAGAGCACTCCAGCATTTAAATGGGAATAAATCTTTTGTGTCTCGTACCATCGCTCGTTACCCTGATACTGGTAGCGAATCCCGACGTCAAGGAAGTGAAACACAGCAACATCAGCATAAATGGATCGAAAAGTAAAGAAGCGACTAGATCGAAACCCGCATCGTAGTCTCAAAACAGCTAAAGATTTGCTTCGCTTGGCTGAAAGTGGTGAACTGCCGAATTTGGTTTTCTCCGATGAGAAAACATTCGTTGTCCAGTAGTTTGTAAACAACTAAAATGACCGTGTTAACCTGCCAAAGATGTCAGCTGAAAATGTGCACATTCGGTTGGCCACCAGAACTCAAGCGCCGACAATTGTTATGGTGTGAGCCGCCATTACATCAGAATAAATGCCGAATATTATCGCGAAAATATTCTGGAGGGTGTATTAAAGCCTTGGGCACGCAAACATTTTGGCCGCAGACCTTGGGCATTCCAACAGGACTCAGCACCATCGCACTCAGGACGCGCCACCCAAGAATGCTAACAAACTGAGGATCCTCGCTTCATTTCCAGCGAACAATGGCCACCAAAATCTCCGGATACCAATCCGTTGGACTATTGTGTCTGGCGTATTGTGGAAAGCAAGATTGGCACTACAAAGTATTAATGTCTTGATCACTTCAAGCAAGCGCTTCGCCGGGAATGGGCCAAAATGCCGAAGAGCAACGTTGGGGCAGCGAGTGACGGTTTCATTGACGGTTTCGTGCCAAAGGTGACCAATTCGAACAAATCTAAACGTATCCTAAAATTTGATGTTATTTCCGACATTTTTGCTTTCATTCAATAAAATTTAAAAAAATGTAAAAATTATGGTGTTTGACTTTGTTGCAGTTTTTTTATCTCACCCTGTGCAATGGATGAACAAAGCAAACCTTGTGTTCACGGGCACAACCACAACTACCAACTGAGGGATAAAAATACAGAATATGACACATATAAAGACGAGAAGAAAACCTAGCAATTTGAGAAACTGAAACCATCATTTATACATATTTTTAATAAATATACATAAATTCCATCTGCCTCTAAACATCCAATACTTCAAAAAAGAATAGAGGACGAAACCTTAAAATTTAACAGGAGTATGTGATTCCGATTTTTGGGATTCTTAAATATTTTCTATTTATGTTTTGTTTTTACTTACCAGCATATTCTTTAATGGGCACCAACAGTTCTTCAGGTACTAGAGGATCATCTTTGGCGTTTATGAAAATCATTGGTTTGTCAATATTATCTAAATAATTTAATGATGAACTCCATTTGTATAATTCCTGAGTTGAAGGGAAATTAAAAACACGTCTGGTATAAGCCTCATCCAATTCGGGTAGTGTTGCAGCGGCAATGATGTCACGTTCTACTAGATTATGACGTTGACGGCATTCTTCCGACAACAGTACATGGCGATGTTTTAAAATTATGTTTTTCATATTTTCGGTCATAACATACAAATAGAAACGGCGGAAATTTTGCCAATTCAATAGCCATTTTGTGCCTCTGAAATTGAGAGAAAGAATATGAATAAATTATATGAATAATGAATAATTTCAATATCCAAAATGTAGCAAATAATCTAGATCTCGATTTAAAAAATGGACACTAATTTATCTCTAGTGACACTAATTTATTTCTAGTGGCTTAGTAGTTTAATATGTAGTAAATGGAATAAATCAGTAATACTTACTCGACAGCATTGTAACCTTGGCAAATGGAAATACCGCCAACAACATTGATGGCTTAACTCTTTGCTTTTCGCCCAAATACTTCGTTACTAAATTGCCACCAAGACTAAAGCCACAGGCAACAATATGTGAATTTGAATATTTTTGTGATAGATTTTCAACCATGGTAGCAAAGTCATCGGTATGTCCTGGGAAAAACAACAATAGAACACATTAAAAACAAGGTAAAATGTTATTGGACAAAGTAAAACGTGGCTACAACGACCGTTGAATGCAACAATGAAAAATGTTATATCTCCAATTGCAATCGAGTTCACCATAGCCATGTTCCATTGTATATTGACTTCCAACTTACCATATGTGAATATTCTACTCGATGTAACCTGTACACTGCTCAAGGCCCCTATGTGGTTAAGTACCGCACAGCGGTATCCATGGCACTGTGCATAATGGACAAATGTGCGTATGTAAACACTCTCCGAGGTATTACCAATGCCAGGACAAATAGCCACAGTGATGTCATCTATAAAACAAAGCAAATGGATTATTTTTACAATAGCATTGAGATTATTTATTATTATTTTACGAGAATTTTATGTAAATCGTAGCAGTTTGTAAAGCAATGTACTACAACACAGAGATTTGTCAGAAAGTAAAATTATGAAAATGGTAACATTTAATGGATTATGATGACTATTTGTGTTATTGAAGCTTTTCTAATTCAATGACAATATAAAGCTATTGAATATTAAAATCGGACTTCTAAAAATTGAAACCGAAAAAAAGAGTCTAGAGCTCATACACAGTCGGTTGTAAACCATGTCCATGGTCCATTGAGATGTTAATGACAGGTACGTTGCGAAAAGACCTTTGAGCTCTATCTCTCTCACCGCAAAAGAAATGAAACTATCGACAAACTTACTTTCCATAGTTCTTGGTAGTGCTGCATGTTCGTGGGATAGTGAGACTAATATGTCAAGTGATCGATTGAAGTCTGTTGGTTTCCGTATACTCAAATGAAATACAACGACCGTTTTTATATTAAATTAAGAATTCACAAACGTTTATTAAAATCAATTATACGAGCTTAAACTAGTACGCCTTGTCAGGTTGGCTTCGTATCTTCAACTTCTCTGTTGCATTCAAAATTCAGGGTTGTATCCGGGTTGCATGTAATCGTATATTTTCACATGTATGCAACAAAAGGTATCTACTACTACTTTTAACTTGACAACTCGGCCTTTCCTGACCTGAAGTCGTCCTCGGCTTCATCTTCGCTTGAAACATCCAATTCGGGGGAACATTCACACCATTTCTTCAACTTGTCGGAACTGAATACGGAACAGAATTTCCTATTCGTGATGTTTATTCCAGGAATGTCCTCTATCAGGTACCTGTCGTTGCCCAATACTCGTGCTATTATGTATGGACCTTTGTATTTAGGTTCTAACTTCCGGGATTCACCTGTCGCTGGTGGTTCATTCTGTATAAGGATCAAGTCACCTTCCACATACAATTTCGGATTCGAATGCTTGCTGTCAAATCTTTTCTTCCATCGTTCTCGTTCGCTTTTGATGTTTTCTGCGGCCATGATACGTTTTCGTTGATGGAAATTTCTTCGTTTTGTACATCATCTTGTACAGCTGCTAACAATCGGTTTTGTATTAAGTCGGTGGGCTTGTAATCGAAAATCAACTCATTCGGACTGTAACCTGTTGTCGAATTTTTGGTTGAATTGATTGACCATTGTAAAACGTGAAGTGCCGAGTCCCAATCCTTCGGTTCTTCAGTGGTAGTTCGTAAATAAGACAGGATAAGTTGATTGACCCTCTCAACTTGTCCATTGGCTCTTGGTGTACGAACGGCATTCTTAATGTGTTGAATATTGTTTCGATCGCAATATTCCTCAAACATTTTTGACGTAAAAGCTGTCCCACGGTCCGAAATTATTCTTCGAGGTAAACCAAAGTATCCACTAACCTCATTTAAAACGTTGATGACGGGCAATGTCTTCGTATTCCTTACAGCTTTAATAACCACAAATTTCGTAAAGGAATCGGCGATTGCCACTATATGTGTATGACCATGCTTGCTTCTTATAAACGGTCCCAAGTGATCAATATGTACTTGCCTAAATGGTAGCGGTTCGACATTACTAAAATGTAGAGCTCCTTCGTGTTTACCACCTTTTGCCTTGTTGTAGCAACACTCTACACACGCTGCAATGTACTCCTTCATATATTTCCTCATGCGGGGGAACCAAAACGTTTGTTCGACTCGTGAGAGGCTTTTCTCCAACCCGTAATGGCCAATATCATCATGACAGTATTTAGCTATGCGCCATCGTATAGCCTTCGGTATGACCAATCGTAGTCCATTTTTCGTTTTCCGGTATAGTCGATGTTTTTCCAATAAGTATTCAGATTTTATCTGTTTCTCTTGCTCAGATTTCAATTCATTTCGCAGTACTCTCATAATATTCTTTATGTGGTCGTCGTTTAGCTGCATCGTGAGAATCCAATCATCGCTATCAATATTCATTATGAACCCTGCTGGTTCAATCTCCGTCTGTGGCTGATCCGGTGAACGGCTGAGAGCATCAACGTGAGCCATACGTGACCCTTGTCGGTGTACATACTCACAATCAAATTCAAGTAATTTCATCAGCCATCGTGCTACTCGAGGTTGTAATTCCTTCGTTGTCTTCACATTAGTAATTGCGGCACAATCAGTGACGATTCGGAATGGCTTTCCAAGTAAATATATACGGAAACGCTGCACCGTTTCAACCACAGCTAAAACTTCCAGCTCGTAACTGTGATATTTCGATTCCGTTTCAGAACAGTGGCGGCTAAAATAAAACACTGGTTGCCAATTACCATTACCATCGGACTGTAATAACACTCCTGCTAATCCGAGACTGCTAGCGTCCGTGTGCACCTCGTGATCTGCTTTCATATCGTAGATTGCTAAAACTGGTTCACTACACAAAATTTGGATTAAACTTCTGAATGCGTTTTCATGGTGTACGTCCCAACGAAATTTATTCTCTTCGCTCTTTCGTGTCAACATCGCAAGAGGTTTCGTAATGGCTGCATAATCCTTTACAAATTTTCGGAAGAAGTTAGTTAGGCCAAGGAATCGTCGTACTTCTGTTACATTCGTTGGTACCTTAAAATTTCTAATCGCTTTTACTTTTTCTTCTCCAGGTAAAATTCCGTCACGTGTAACTATGTGTCCCAAATAAGAAATCTTTTCGGCTAGGAACGAACATTTCGCCAATCGTAACGTGAGACCACATTTCTTAAGGATATCCAAAAATCTTTTTATTCGGTCCAGACCTTCATCGACTGTTTTACTGGGAATTATGACGTCATCCAGATACGCTAAAACTTCTCCTGGTTTCATAAAGCTTATAACTCGGTTCATCGTTGCCTGAAAAACTGCAGGTGCGTTTACCAAACCAAATGGCATCCGGTTGAATTCATAATGACCATCTGAAGTCACGAAAGCTGTGAACTTTTTCGATTCTTCCTCTACTTCAATTTGGTGGTAACCCATACGTAAGTCGAGTGTGGTGAAATAACGATTTCCGGCGAGTTGTGCAATCTGTTCATCCAGTACAGGCATAGGATGCGCTATACGTACGGTTATTCGATTCAACTGTCTATAATCTATACATAAACGGTGTTCACCATTTCTCTTCTCGACCAAAACAATTCCCGATGCATACGGAGAATTCGATTTCCTTATGATTTCGTTATCCAGTAAGTCTTTCACAATATTTGCCACAATAGGACGTTTGGCAAATGCTAGTCGATATGGCTTGCATCGTATTGGTTCTGGAGTAGTAACTTCGATTTCCATCTTCACTAAGTTACACTTACCCAATTCGCTTGACTTTTCTGAAAAACATTGTCGGTTTTCTTGAATGTTCAACTGCAACTTCTTATGCTCTTCAGATGTTAAGCCTTCGTTGATACTAATCGCATTTACGTTTTGCATCCAACACTCATCTCCTTCAATAATGGTGCGTCGACCTTTTTGGCATAAAACATCTCGACCTAAAAGAACATCATTCGGGATCATAGAATTTTCCACAACATAAAGGTTCACGTCGTAACTCGTCTCATCAATGTCAATTGGCACTTTAACCACCTTTGTGCACTCGTATTTGCCACCAGCAAAGCCATTTAAAACCATACTGCAATTTTCCGTTTCGCCAATTATCATTGCAAAACTTCGTCTGATCAGACTCCGATCACTTCCCGAATCAATAAATGCCTCAAACTCCTTGTCCTTTACTTTGACACGTTTACATAGTATTTCGTTGGACTTTACGCTGTCCCTTATATTGTTGACATTTGTGTTCAGGGTTTTTGTTGGACATTCACTTGCACCGTGTGAAGTCCGTTTGCATATCGTACATCTATTCTTCTTCTGTGGATCTGGGCAGTCTACGGCTTTGTGACCAGTATTACCACAATTAAAACATTTGAATTTATTCACTCTTTCATCGCTTTTCCTTTCTGGGGCAGTTCTATTTTCATTGCTACGTTTCGTCTTATTCGATATCGGGTTCAGCACTCTTCTTACCTCGTTATAACTACAGTATGCGTTGATGTCACTCAAAAGTTGATTACAGGTAATATACTCGTTAGATATTTTCTGCTTCAATCCTTGATCATTAATTCCGTTGACTATATGCCGTGCTATGGATGATTCATTTATATTGCCCCGTTTTCCAATAGCATACATTCTGTAATAATATTCCTGCGGCGTTTCGTCGAACTGCCGTTTTGTCTGTGCCATTCTAATGTGTACATCGGCTGCATTTACATTTTGAGGGAAATCTAAAAGAAATTTGTTAACAAACTGAGGCCAAGACAGAAATACCTCTTGCAGTGAGTCAACCCAATACTTGGCTGGGCCAGCCATTTTCTGTTGCACTGCAAATATAACTGATGCGTCGTCCCAGTTATAAGCTGTCTTCAATAATTCCACACGTCGCACGAATTGTGAAGGATTAATCGATTCTTCAGATGACGGATTAAACTCTGGCAAAAGTTGAATTATTTCCTTAACGTTCCCAAAGGGGTTGTGCTGAACATAACGTTGTGAAGGCTGCATAACTATTTCTGACTGCGGCGGCGCTGAATAGACACTTGTTGCAAATATCGGCGGTTGTAGATATGCGTTGTAGGGCTGCGTTGATTGAACATATCCATTGTTCGGCTGCGTGAACACTCCTGTCGGTGTTGCTGTTGTAAAATTCGAATGTGTCGTTATATGTGTTGGTACGTTGTAGCATGACGTCGCTACATTTTGCGTTGTATTTCGTGGAAATTGAGCATGTCCGTGCAATGAAGGTGTAAACGTTGGTAAACCAGCAGAAGCACACGTGTGGACCGTTGGAATTGTTGACGTAGTCTGAAATGCACCAAAAGAAGTATTCGTTTGAACATACGATGGAATCGAACGTGATTCCGGTAATATTGTCACAACGTTTGCCACGTTTGGCAAGCTAGGCCGTGTGCCTTGCAGGGACATATTACCATCCGGTGTCGAAAACGTGTTCAAAGGGGATGATGCGTTGTTCGGCTCAAATTCTGATTGTCCACGTTGCTCCATAGATGAACGCAATTCAGTTACCATATCTTCCAAATGCGAAATTCGCTCCTGCATATCATGAGGAGATGCGAATCCGTGCAGCTCGCTTTCGTTGTTGACTTCAAGTCGTTCGATCAATTGCTTTTTGTTACCACTTTGAGAAACACCAATTTCTCTGCATTTCGCTTGCAACTGCTTAACCGTGCATTTGTGCAAATTCTCCATATTTCTTGTTGGTAGACGCTTCTTCCAATAAGACTTGTCGTATCCCACTTCTGAGAAAAATGTCAAGTGATCGATTGAAGTCTGTTGGTTTCCGTATACTCAAATGAAATACAACGACCGTTTTTATATTAAATTAAGAATTCACAAACGTTTATTAAAATCAATTATACGAGCTTAAACTAGTACGCCTTGTCAGGTTGGCTTCGTATCTTCAACTTCTCTGTTGCATTCAAAATTCAGGGTTGTATCCGGGTTGCATGTAATCGTATATTTTCACATGTATGCAACAAAAGGTATCTACTACTACTTTTAACTTGACAAATATTTTAAGGTAATGGAGGGAAGTATACCTCAACGGAAAATTTTCGACTATAGAAGGTATGAAATTAACCAACGCAGGGCCTTTATATAATGTCAAAGACTTGAAAACCAGACATATAGGACTTTTCAAGTGTCAAAGGCCTGTATTGGAATAGAGCCGGCACCCATGAGGGAAACGTAGGAGTTTTGAGAAAAAGAGGTTTTGTTTTTGTTGTAATAACAATACATTCTTCGTGTTCTGTTAATCAGGTTCTTCCTCCAACTAGAAATTTAAAATTTCGGTTGTCTTCATAGGATGTAACGCCGGAGCTCATCACGCTCATTTGTTAGTCCCACTGCTTCTATTGGAAAATTTGGTCTTATTTCATCTATTCCAACAGCAGTTATATAACGAGTGGCTGAAGCTCTAATTATGTCATGGTAAATCTTTTTTGCTAACCGAACATCAGAAGGATTGGAAGGTTGGTGAATTCTCTGGATGGTGAACTCTTTGAATTATGACCAGTGATCTCTGGAGAGTGCAGCGTTCAGAGGTTATGAAATCGGGCCGTCTTTTTTATTAGGATTATAAGGATATTTTCTGAGCCAAGGGAAACTGCTACACTCACCTCTTGTTCGGATGGGAGCATCTTCGTTTCCCGTGCATCATGTGGAGCAATCAATCTGCTCTACCACATTAAGCACCTCTACCTCGGCATTTCCACACTTGACTCCTACTTCCATACGTTCCATGTATGGGTCACTAGAGACTAGTTCAAGCGAGATAAATCTGTAATGAACAGAATGGTGTAGCAGGAACACTTATCCCTCAATACATTGTAACCCTATCGCTATAATCTCGCAACCAGGCTAGAGCGGAACAATTCCTAAAATCCTTCCATCCTCTCCCCTGCACGAACATGTATACACTAAGTTGGCAGCAGCTGACCGAAACTGCGATGTTGTTGTTTCGTGTCAATCCGGTGTCGTAGAACCCGCTGCTGTGGGGTTGGGATGATGTATAAGCTTGGAGATGTTCCTTCAGAGTAGTTCGATGGATTTACAGATTGATGAGACTGTCAAACCACCGATGTCACCTTTTTCAAAAAAGCTCGCACCGAAGTCAATGTCAGAAGATGACACTTGCAAATCGGTCGAAAGGTATCCAAGGCCATCTGGTAGTTATATTGACTGGCCACTGAAGTAAGAGGTAGAGTAAGAGGCAAAGAAGATTGAACACCGCGTTGTAAAATTGGAAACAAAGGCTATTTGGTAGGTGGGGCATAGAAACTATTACAGGTCTTACCATTAACAAACCCTACGAAAACACCTCTACAAACCTTTTTTTCTAACCTATCTCTAATTATTATTCCTAGGATAAACACAATAGCCTCTGAATGAGACAGCTGCTGATTTCTGTGAATCTGGGACCCTCAAACTAATTTGATATAAGAATGTTGCTAAATCGACTGGTCGATGACAAAATTCTTCATATCACTCATTTACTCAAAGAGGGTCATATTTCCAAAAAATCAATTTAGAAAAAGCATTGTAAGTTATTGATGGAAATTTGACTTTCCGTATTAAAAAGATTATTACACAAAAAGAAATATGACTACATAGACAATTATTTGCAAGGAGGTCACCAGTAGTGCGATTCTCTAACTCATTTTTTGAGTTACCGACAAAAATCGGTAACTTTGAAACCCAAAAATTTGATATAAAAAATAAGGTAAAATTGACAACATTGGTATCTATCGGTAGGTCTTAGCGACTACTTCGATTTCGTGGCTAATTTCTTGATAAATTTCGTTAATTACCGAAATTATATATTTAAGTTCTGTATTAACTCATATACGGTTTTTTTAACGAGCGATATAATGTCTTTTAAATATACATTTTCTTCCAACGACCTTTGAAGAGTTTCCCAGAACACTTTCCTTATCTATTTCGTCCGTCTCTTCTATGCAAACATAATTATGGGAATTGTTTCACATTTTGTGTCCTATTTCACATTTTGTATTGTTATTCTTACCTTCAAATTCTTTTAGCGGTTGATATAAATCGTATGTCAACGTTGAACCATCCTCCAGGGATAGGTAGACACGTTCACCCAAAGGCCATGGACATTTGACACGTCCCACTATGCTGTGTAGAACGGTTTGAACATGACCGCTAAAACCCCACAGTCGTGTAGGAACATATCTGAAAAAAAAAATGAAAATGGGAAAAGAAACAAATGTTGAGACCATACATCCATTGTTTGAAAGAGGTGTGTAAGCATGAATATTTAAAAAGGATAAATGGCGAAAAATAGTCGAAAATATTTTATTACTTTAATAATTTAGGTAACCCAAAAACATTAATGGCAATACATTTTTAATAGAGTCGAGCAGCACGCATATTTTGGTTAAAGAAATCAAAAGAGAATTATTACGATATTATTGAAAAAATCATATGAGAATTTGAAACAGTAGGACTTTAGTTTCATGTCATAACTTTAATATGAGTTAAATTTTAAAATTGATTTAAAAATGTTTTATACCCTCCAGTATATTATTTAAATTCATTCTTTGCTGGATTTCGAGCAGGAGTTCCCCTGCGAGTAAAAAAAGAGAATATATATTTCGGATCTGCATAATATTCTATGTCGATTTAGCAATGTCCGTCTATCTGTGGAAACCACTCTAGCTTCCGTACGAAATTTTACTCAAATGTGTTTAAGGTCTGCAGGACTTATGATATTGGGCTATATAGGTTTACGTTCTGGTATGACCTCCATAAAACTGTACCAACGTGTTTAAGGTATTTTGGGCACTTCAGTCACAATTCCAAACCGAATTTGATCTTGTTATTGGCAGAATGTGTTCCCATTATGTAGGAAACATTCTTGTCTAGAGGTCTCAATATAGGTCTAAGTTTTGGCATAGTCTCCATAAAATTGTACCTTCAGATAATCGGTATTTTGATGATTTCTGACATACTTTTATCAGGAAATCTTTTAAATGTGACATTTGAAGTTTCTAATGGAAACTTCAGAATATTTCTCATACAGGTCCAAGTCTTCGTATAGCCCCCACATAAGGGTACGTCCCTATAATATTCGGTATTTTGATGATTTTAGCGACGTTATCCACCGGAACTGTTTCAAATTTCGTATTGTAAGTACGTAATGGGTGCCACGGCCTGTGACCGAATTTGTCTATGCTGGTCCACATCATCGTATATGTCCCATATAACGGTACCTCCCTTTATTCGATATTTTAATGATTTTAACCACGTGTTCATAGGCCCCAATATAACGGTAACTCCCTATATTCGATATTTTTGATTTTTTCAACGGATTTTTTTTGACATTTTGCAAATTCCTTCGACATGGTGGAGGGTATTCTAAGTTCGGCATAGCCGAAATACCACTTTTCACTTGTTTTTATACGCTGAGAAATATGGCTAGAGAGGGTATATGTAATTTGATTATACCCTCAGCCATATGGCAAGAGAGGATATATAACATTTCACACTTCCAAAACGTGCCTCATCAAAATAACAGTTTTAGACCCCAGGTCTCTTTGGTCCAAATACGTTTCAGGACATTTGGAGTCGATATAAGAGAACCGGATGCCTATTTCGGATTTTATGATAGTTTTCGTTCCTCAAAACATTGACCCTTTGTGGGGGAGGTACCAGAAGGAATGGTCCGATCCCTACTATCTATATAACAGATCTTATGTTGATGGAAATATTGAGATGTGCCAAGTCTGAATGGAATCGGGCGTTTATTTTTGGGTTTGATGAGCTTCATGAATATTGCAAACGTTGACCCTTTGTGGGGAAGGTGGTAGAAGGAGTCGACCGATATATTCCATGTTCATACCAGACCTTGGGTTAACAAAAACGTTGTAATGATTGTACTTTGAAGACAAACGGACACTTACATCACATTTTATAAGAGTTATAATTATACAAAACGTTGACCTTTGTGGGGGAGGTACTTTATGGAGTTGACCGATATTGTCCATTTTCGCACCTGTCCTTGCACTGATGCAAATTATAGGATATGCAAAGTTGGAGCAAAATCGGATTATCCTTTCTCTTCTTGTGCAATAAATTATTTTTTTAATGATGACATTTTTCGGGGAGGTACCAGAAGGAGTGGACCGATGTTGCCCATCTCCAAACTCGATCTAAGTTTTACAATATTATTACGATGTACCAAATTTGGATGAAATCGGATACTCCCTTCGAGAGTCATCGTGCGCACCAGCCAGAAAGACGAACGGACATCGCTAGATCGACTTTGGTCCAAAGAGACCTAGCGTCTAAAGCTAGAGAGAGCATTTATCATTTGATTATACCCACAGCCATATGGCAACAGAGAGTATATATATCATTTCATACGGCCAAAACGTGCCTATTCGAAATAACGGTTTTAGACCCCACGTTTCGGCCGTATCAAATCAAATCAAAAATCTGTAGACATATGGCTGAGGCTATAAAGAAGACTGAGAAA
This sequence comes from Musca domestica, assembly GCF_030504385.1. Lineage (NCBI taxonomy): Eukaryota > Metazoa > Arthropoda > Insecta > Diptera > Muscidae > Musca > Musca domestica. The sequence goes on along the minus strand of NW_026712169.1, from coordinate 1,285,136 downwards.
TTAATGACAAATTCAATACTGCTGTTAAAACATAGAACAAACGTATTTTTGAGCTTTACTCATTGGCGCCAAAATGTATTTAATAAACCCTTAATTTGGGTGAAAATATCCCTCAATTTAAGTACTGACGACATGCTTAAAAATATTTCTTAGACCCAAAAAAATTCTCAAATCTTAGGTAACATGGAAGGTAACTAGTGTTTCGATAAAAAAAACGACCTACAATCTTCATATAAACAGCATATCATTTTTCGAATATCCACCGGCTTTCTCCATTCTGTCAATATCAAATAAACCTTAACTTACTGTTCTCCGACAATTTAATTTCTATCGAATTAAATTTTTCCTAAGAGGCATCACACCCGCTTATTTAAAAAGGGACTCTACCCCTGTAAATAATTCGTATGTGTTTTTTTTTTTCGTATCTCTATCAAGCGTAACCTAATTTCGAATGTATAAAAACCTGCCATTCAATTTTATGTAAGACAATTACCAAATAAACGACCCACTAAACTCATTACCTCCCAACCATCCAAATGAATCATCAACAGGTTGATTTTTTTTTTTTTTTGTAAATTCACACAAAATTATTTTTTTTTACAATTCACCTCTCTTCTTATATAATTACAATTGTTGATTGTATTGTTATTGTTGTTGCTGTCGTTTTCACAGAGCACGTGTAATTTTAATATTTAATGTAAAATGTGATGTGAGGATGTACCTTAATTGCTTTTTGAAAAAAGGGGACACACACACGCAATCGCCATAAAAAAATACCTTGTGAATTAGATGTTGACACATGTTGCATGGTCATGGGACCCAAGAACTTTGCCTAAGGGTCAAACTAATGGAGTTATTGAAAATTATAGGTGAATACTAGTGCAGCCGCGATTCAAGTAACTAATCAATAATTAATGTGTAATATTCGACAAATGTTGCAAAATACTTATGAGGTGGGGAATGTTCCATATGTGGATGAAATTTATTTTTTTGGTCCCAATGCCAATGAAAACAATTTAAAAATTTCTTCAAAAAAATATTTGAAAATGATTCTGGATTTTATTTTCTCCTCAAAAATGTATGTGGCCGGTAGCATAGATTTTCTTATTATTGACGTTTTCTTATAGAATCTTTTTTAATACAATCTCCCTTTAATTCGGCATGCTTACTATTTCATTTTCAAATTACATTTTGCTGCTAGTCATTACTGTTCTCCTATTTGGCTTCTTGCCTAAATTACTTGCAATTTGTACGACACGACAATAAGTAGTCATAGAAAATACTTCATCATTTGGCAATAAAAAAAATTCACTTAGCGAAGCCCACAAAAAAACTTTTTGTATAACTGTAATAACGACAAGAAAAGAAAAGAGGGTGGGCGTAAGCTATGCCGGACTTTTTACTGTTTTCATTATGAGAATATGGAGAATATTAAATATCATTAAATCTTTCAATTCTGATATTTGATGCATTACATTTTGTGAGCACTAATCGAAATTTACTAGGGGCTATATGAAAGGCGGACTTATTAGTGAATTTTCGGAGGATATTTATTCCCTACACCACATAGTGGTAAGGGTATTACGTCTTTGTGTATTTGTTTGTAACATTGAGATGGTGGCGAGATAGACCTATAGTTACTTTTGAGGACCTTCATAGAATCACTTTCTGAGTCGATTACTGCATGTCAGTCCGTCTGTGAACAAAATGCAGGTCGCATTTATAATCCGATTGAGATAGAATTTTCCAAAAAAAATATTTGTTTCGCCCAAGGACGAACCCGATTGAAATTGGTGAGAATCGGTTCAAATTTAGATATAATACACACATATATATCTTCACGCCGGTTTCGGGTTAATTGTGCACCAAATGGCCAATATCAATCCAAATGACCTGAATTTTGGCACATCCTACGGAATTCAGTCTAGAAGCAAGTACATCAAATCGGTTCAGATATAGCTATAGGTTCCGATTCGGGGTTTAAAGTCCCTCACATAAGTTTAAGTCAAAAATATGCACCCCACAAGAATAATATTAGGTACCAGATATCAGATACAGCCCAGAAATACCTCTGACAAATTTTATCACGATCGGTTCAGATTTGGATATAGCTCCCATATATATCTTCAATCGATTTCAGGTCAATTGTGCACCAAATGACCAATATCTGTCCAAAAGTCCTGAATTTTGGTACATCCGACTGAATTCAGCCTAGAAGCAAGTATATCAAATTTGGAGAAAAACGGGTCAGATATAGCTATAGCTTCGATATATATGTTTCATCCGATTTGGTATATAAGTCTCTCACATTCGTAATATTCATTCGACAACAATGATATTTGGTACCAGATACCTTAAAGAGCTCGGTGTCAAGGAAGAAAACAGCAACATCAACAGAAATGGTTCGAAAAGTAAAGAAGCGATATGATCGAAACCCGCGTCGCAGTGGACGAAAAATCGCTCGTGAGCTGAACATATCGCAATATTTCATTCAGCAAATATTGCAAAATAAGCTCGGGGTGAAGCCATTGCAATTCCAAAAAGTGCAAGAACTTACACCGCCACAGAAAGAAAATGGACTCAAAAGAGCTAAAGAGTTGCTTCGCTTGGCCGAAAGTGGTGAACTGCCCAATTTGGTTTTCTCCGATGAGAAAACATTAGGTGCCCATTAGTTTGTAAACAACAAAAAAAAGATCGTGTTTACTTGCCAAAGAGTTCAGAACCTTCGGTTGGCCACCAGAATTCATGCGCCGGCCATGGTGATGTGCCGCCATAACAGCCGATTGTCGGCCTTGGCCACGCAAACATTTTGCCCGCAGACCTTGGACATTCAAAAAGGACTCTCAGCACGCGTCACTCAAGAATGGTTACAAAATGAGGTTCTTCGCTTCATTACCAGCGCACGATGGCCACCAAAATCACCGGATACCAATCCGTTGGACAATTGTGTCTGGAGTATTTTGGAAAGCGAGATTACCAAAGTGTCGATCACCTATAACAAGCGCTTCGGCGGGAATGGGCCAAAATACCGTAGAGCAACATTCCGACAGCGTGTGACGGTTTCATTGGCCATTTGAAAGCCATAATTCGTACCAAAGGTGATCTATTCGAATCTAAACTTATTCAAAAATTTGATGCTATTTCCGACTTTTTTTTTGGCTTTATTCAATAAAATTAAAAAAAGTAAAAATTATGGCGTTTGATTTTGTTGCAGTTTTTTATCTCACCCTGTATGTTTCATCCGATTTGGTGTTGAAGTCACTCACATGTCCCTCACATAATATGCATTCGACAACAATCGCCAAATTTTATGACTCGACTAACACATATACCCAAAATACTCGTTGTATACCCATTTTGGAGAACATAAGCATTATTACCCCATCAAGGATAAATGAGTTCCTTAACAAGGCATGAAAGTTAAAAATATATATTACATTTATTCCGCAACATCGTAGCAACATCGTGTTTACTTGTTCCTTTCCTTGAAATCGATGTTTTCCTTACCTTCCTTCCATCCTTTTCTTTACATCTTTAAAGTTTTTTTTTTTCTTTCGAGTAAATATATTTTTTTTCTCGGTAGTCATAGTCAACTACTACATAGACCATCTCCTTATGATTCCATTGAAATGGAAATCCTTCCTATTGAATACTTGTGAATGAACGAATGCCTGGCAGGATGGATGGATGAAGGTCAAGGAGACGTAATACATATAAATGAAGAAAATATATATTTTGTTGGTTTGTTTTGTTTACGCCCAAGCAAGAAACACTGAATATAATAATAGAAACAACCAGAAATCGTATAAGTTTCCATGAGAAAAACACACAAAAAGAAAATTATACCACCATCAAGAAGAAGTTACAAATCAAATAAATATTTGATATGTAGGCAAAGCAAAGGAGGGAGGTTGAGGAGGCGATGGAATATTCTTTTGTGGTGGAAAGAACTTATTACACAAGTTTATTATGTAGCTTAAATTTTTTATACGAATGAGAAAATATCATTATTATTATTACTGTCCGCGTTGTTATGGTCACCCCGTAAATAAGTGCCAAGCAGTTTTTTCGTAATATTTTCTTTTTGGGCGGTGCATTCGAGCAATAATGTCGTTGTGATAAAATGCCTCTTTCAACTTGTTGGCAGCAGCTGCTACTGTTGCTGCCATTCCCTTTCTCTGTCGGAGAAATCCATAAAAAAAATTAAATTACACATTTCTTTAGCCGTAGGTTGCTTGCTTATTGGTTTAAATAAATTTAAAGATTGAGTATTTTTCTATTTTTAAACAAAAAAACAAATATCTGCAGAAAAAAAAACGAGTGAATGATCTCTATATACATACTTGAGGTATAAATGCCAAGAGTATATAATTTTTGTGGGATTAACTTTATTCCGAAACACACAGTTTAAACGAGTGCTTGCTGATCTGATTTATAAATCATTTAAGAAACCAGTAAGGAAAGGTCAAAAGTCGGCCCCGACCGACTATATGATACCCTAACACCACTATGCATTTTTAGTAGAGCTTCTGTAACAAAAAAGTTTATATTGGGAATTTATGGTGGAGTAGATCATACCATTACGAACTGTAGTATCCATTACGAACTTCAAATACCAAACTTGAAACAATTCCGGTGAATAATGTCGCTAAAATCATCAAAATACAGAATATCGGCAGATGCCGCAATATGGGGACTATATGAAGACGTGAACCTGCACAGACAATTTTCTGTCTTAGGCTGTATTATTCATTACGAATATCAAATACCGAATTTAAAATAATTCCGGTGAATAATATCGCTAAAATCTTCAAAATACGAAGGCGTGGACCTGCACACACAATTTTCTATTACAGGCTGTAGTATCCATTACGAAATTCAAATACCAAATTTCAAACAATTCCGAAATGTGGCTCATGAGCTGAACATATCGCAATATACCATTCTGCAAATATTGAAAAATGAGCTCGGGGTAAAGCCATTGAAATTTCAAAAAGTACAAGAACTTACACCGCAACAGAAAGAAAATAGACTCAAAAGAGCTAAAGAGCTGCTTCGCTTGGCCGAAAGTGGTGAACTGCCGAATTTGGTTTTCTCCGATGAGAAAACAATCGTTGACCAGCAGTTTGTAAACAAACAAAATGATCGTGTTTACTTGCCAAAGAGGTCAGCTAAAAATGTGCACCTTCGGTTGGCCACCAGAATTCAAGCGCCGACCATGGTGATGGTGTGGGTCGCCATAACAGCCGATGGTCGCTTTCCGTTCCTATAAATCGATCGTGGCATCAGAATAAATGCCGAATATAATCGCGAAAATATTCTGGAGGGTGTATTAAAGCCTTGGGCACGCAAACATTTTGGCCGCAGACCTTGGACATTCCAACAAGACTCAGGACGCGCCACCCAAGAATGGTTAAAAAATTAGGCCCCTCTCTTCATTTCCAGCGCACAATGGCCACCAAAATCTCCGGATACCAATTCGCAACTAAAAAATACCAAAGTGTCGATCACCTCAAGCAAGCACTTCGCTGGGAATGGTCCAAAATACCGCAGACCAACATTCGGGCAGCGTGTGACGGTTTCATTGGCCGTTTGAAGGCCATAACTCGTGCCAAAGGTGACCAATTCGAATAAATCTTAACTTATTCTAAAATTTGATGCTATTTCCGACATGTTTGCTTATCAATAAAATTTAAAAAAATTGCAATTTTTTCTCACCCTGTGGGAGCTATAGCTATATCTGAGCCAATGTACACCAAAATTTGAAATACTTGCTTTTAGGCTGAATTCCTTCGGAAGTGGCAAGATTCAGTTCATTTGGGCTGATATTAGCCATTTTTGTTCACAAAAATACATGGACAGACGGACTGACTAACATGCATAAATAGACTCAGAAAGTGATTTTATGAAGATCCTCAAAAATAACTATGGATCTCTTGCGCTTCTTTCTCCATGTTACAAACAAATGCACAAAAGCATAATACAACTTTGTGGTGTAGGGTATAAACACGAACTGTCGAAACGAATCTAAAATTTTAAGGTGGTCTTTACGCTGACGAATTAGCGGGAACTTGCTAGTCTGTTAAAAGCATTTTGCGCAAATTTAAGAACAAGCTGATTTTGAAATGCCTATTTGCAATTCACACATCCATCAAACACAATACTATTAGAATATTTGCAGTCGAAGCATTAAACATTGGTTTCAATTTGCCGAAAAGACATTCTAAATTAGACATTTTTTTTAATCTCACGTCTAACGTGCTGCCGATCAAATGTTTATATAAGCAAAAGGTGAAAATGTATGTATACAAATGTATTGGAGCCATTGGGGGGTTGCACACTATGAATTTTTACTTAAATATTACGGCTTTCAATCGGAGAACAAGACAAGGAAGAATTTTATGCATTGCCTGTTGCCCTTTGGAATTATCAAAACAGATTAATCAAAACTCAGGACCCACTTATTATTATCCTCTATCTATTCGCTTAAGAGAAATTCAAGAGCTTTCACATTTACATTTCAAGTAGAGCTTAAAAACATAACTCAAAATATAAAAATGCTTAGGTCATTAAGACATTTTCTATACTTGCCGGTACAATGCATTACAAAAACATACCTCTGAGATCATTAAAAAAACTAAAATTCCAACTATATACCTACATTTATAAGTCCTTTAAAATTGACACAAATTTGAGAGGACACAAATTTAAACTCAGAGTGTAGAGCTGAGTACATATCAATATGTTGTTTTGGCTGTTGCTTTGCAGAAAACTGGCAGGTACAAAGTTTATTATTAATTATCTACATTTGTTTTTATTTTCCAGCTCGTTAACAGTATTTCGCTAATAAATTGAAATATTTGTTTGATGTTTGTTTACAATGATAAAAAGGGGGAATTTTTGCCAAAGAAATTAAACAGTTGTTTCTAGACTTCAATGCGATATCGTACGTAGAGATTAAATACTCAACTGTGCAGCGCACTGATTACGAATAAACCTGATAATATCAAAACATACATATTAGGTATAACAACATGTATATATAACTTCTGGAATATAACGCTGGCCGACAAATATTTTTTAATAATAATCACGAAGAACATCCAGCAAATTATAAAAGTAGAGCTAAAAAAAGACGACACGTTTATCGGCGCATAGTGGGGTGAGTTCCTCAAAACCCGAGATTAATTCAGGGAAGCATTCTATCGCTTTGAAATTTTGTTCAGACATTTATATTATCCATAGTATGTTTGGTATTAAAATGGGACATGTCGATCAACGTGTCGGTATGGCCCTCACATAGCGTTACTTTCTGATTTTCGGTGTTTTTAATGTTTGGATCATAATTTTATGGAATTCAGAGTTCTGAGTAGATCTTTTCATGCTAAGAATTATAAAGATTGCTCCACCTTTTAGTATAGGCCCCAAGTTGCATTATCTCCTAATTTTAGATATTTTTATCGTTTTGACCGCAATTTTAAACCCAATCACATATAACTAGACATTTTTAATTCCAGGATGACAGAATCTCTTCCTCCTAAATTCTGGGGAAATATCCACTTATGTATTTGCCATATATAACGGCATTTCCAAATTTCAGATATTTTTAGAGCCTCTCGCTGCAAAATTCTGTGAAGTTGTGATATGGGAATAATAATAAAAATATATATAAAAAATTGGCTGGCAATTTAGCCTTCATATCTGAAATTGACCAAAACCATAACAATATATTTTAAAAAGCATATGTAACTCAAGTTTAAATACTCATCATTTCCTTGTTCCTCCCTTAAATAGGATCATCAGTCAACATTGAAGGTTAGGCAAATAACTTTGATTTAACTGATTTTTACGGAGACTGAATATTTTTAAGATTTCCCACTGATAATGGAATAAAAAAGTAAAAGACCCATGTTTAAAACCAGTAAGGAAAAGTCAAAAGTAGGGCGACGCCGATTATATGATACGCCTACACCACTATGCATATTTAGTAGAGCTCCCGCAACAAAAGAATTTATTTGAAGTAGATCATACCACCTATCAACATTTGGCTTTAGAGCAGTTAAAGTTCGGTTTCAGAGGGATCGGTTTTAACCAAATTTGACGGAAACATTTTTATCTTTTATACCAAATAACATTGCTATAGAGTACATGATATCACTTCGAGAAGGATTATATAAAAAAACAAATGGAATGGAGGTATTTTCGAGCTCTATAAGATATCTGGTACCAAATATCATTCTTGTGGGGTGCATATTACGAATGTGAGAGACTTAAAACCCTAAATCGTATGAAACATATATATTTGAGCTATGGTTATATCTGAACAGATTTTCACAAAATTTAATGTACTTGCTTCTGGGCTGAAATTTTCGGATGTGCCAAAATTCACTTCATTTGGACTGCTATTGGCCATTTGGTGCACAATTAACCCTAAATCGGTTAAAGATATTTATGGGAGCTATATCAAAATTTGAACCGATTTTCGCCAATTTCAATAGGGTTCGTCCTTGGACAAAACAAATATTATTTTAAATATTTCATCTCAAATTTTCTTGCGATCAAAGCTTTTACAGTCGGAAGTGTTCTTCTTCGCCGATGTTACTCATTACTTGGTGTGATGAAAGTATGTTATTTTCTAATAAAAACTCGTTATTTTTGGGTTACTGGTAAGGTAGAAGGTATGTTGTTCTGGGGGATGGACCATTTAAACCGCAATCAAAAAGCGGGCAACATTCATATGATATAATCTTCAAACATTAAGTTATATGGACTGTACTATCAATTCAAATAAAGATTTTATTCATTTTTATAACATCGACCTTGAGAAGGTAACATTCTTAAATATTCGTCGTAGACCCCATAAGTACATACATTCATAATCAGCATAAAATTCTAAGTCGATTTAACGATGTCCACATTATTTGACGTTTTGGAATAGCGGCCATATAAGAGTACGGCCCGATATTCGGTACTTTTTCCTCCAGATAGTCGGTGTATTCGTGATTAATGCCACCTTTTCCCACGGATTTGTCCAAAAGTTGGTTTTAGTAAGTCATAATGGGTTCTAGCTGCCGTGGCAACACATTGTATGTATAGGTGCACGTTTTGTATAGCTCTCACAAAATAATGGTACCACCCGATATTCAGTATTTTGATGATTTTTCCCCATATTTTCACGGATTTGTCTAAAAATTGGTATTTGCGGCTCATATTGGGTTCTAGCTCCGGCGGCAGAACATTGAACATTTAGGTCCACGTTTTCCAATAGCGCACATATAACGATGCCCACCGATACTCGGTATTTGGATAATCCTATTCACATTTACTCACGAAATTGTTTCAAAGTTTTGGTAGATGACAATCCTTGAAGTATAAAAATGTTTATGCAGGTTCCCATTTTATGGTTTTTTGAAAAGTTTAACAGCATTATTCTAAAGGTCTTACTGGTATTTGTAGTTTAATGTGGGACACGTTTGAATTCGGATACTTTTATATAAAAATGTTCTCTTTACCCAAAGTTGTAGGGCATTAACGGTTCGGCCCGGCCGAGCTTAATGTGTTTTTAGTTGTTCTGAATTTAATATGTCTTTTGTTTTCGAGAAAAACTCTGTTATAGCTCCAAAAAATCTACCTTTAAATGTAAGTTACTTGTTCTTGTACATTTTCTAGGAATACCTCATTATTTTTGTATAATTCCTGAATTGTATCGCATCCGTACCAGTAGATGCTTTTTATAGACACAGTGCCTTCCTAGTCAATAAAGTAAAGTATAATAACCAAATTATGCAACAATAGTTTTGAAAAAATAAACGAGGAATTATCCAATTTTTTTATGGTCGTCGTAATTGTTACTCGGCGAAAATACCATAAATTAATAAACGATAATGAATCACTTTCGGGCTGTCCATCAAAATGAATAAAATATGACGACTACAGCACTTTTCGACCAATGTTATATGGTCATGCACATCCATCCATACGTATACTTAAAAGGAACTTATGGGCATAGAAACAGGTGGTTGCAGGTGGTGGAAACGAATAATTTATAGAAAATAAATTGTTAAAAATTTATAGATGTTTTGAGGGGAGGGAGTAGTTATACACCCACTTGTGTATGTGCTATTTTCATATTATACTTGTCAGTAAATCTTTTAGGAGTTCAGAAAGATAAAATTTTAATGTTCTCTAAAACAGTAAAACAGCATTGAAAATTGTGTTCAGGCAATATATATTACTCTTTAGAATATAGCATATGGTTTCCCCTACTCCTCCCGCAGGTTGCCATATCTTGCAATAATTTCATGTCACACCTATGTTGTTGAACCTAATCTACAAAAAGTCTATTGTACCATTTAATATTTGTATTAATGTCTGCTTCGACTTCGATGAGAGGGTATTTGAATATGCCAGCAATTGTATGTACGTATATCATCTTCCTATACAATTATATTGTCTATCATATTAAAAACTAGTTACTATGTCCATCATGATGATATGTCTCATTGTTTGTATCGTCCTCCTTGTTCCCTCGCTTTCAATGAAATATTTAGCGTACTGTGGTACTGCTGTGTGGCCGGCTAAACCGCAAACACGTGATTTCCATATTGAACACAAAAAAATGTTCTATTCGGATGCTTTCCCTAAACGAGAACAATTACAAATCGCACATTTAATGTAGTGCCACCACCATCACAAATTTATAATAATATTTTAAGTTGTCTGAATGGGCTAGGCAGCAATCGTGTGTGTGCAATAGGGTGGGTATGAACAATATTTTTATAAAAAGAATCCCAGATGTTTTTATTCTAAATAATGTAAATAAGTCAAAAATTGCTTACTTAGTAACCACTTCCGATTACAAAGCCTAAAGTCAATGATTCCAACCTGGTTGAGAGAGTGGTCCGCAATTCCTCGACCAGGTGGACCTACATAAGTAATTTTCTTTCATGTGCTGTAGTAACGATTTCGAACTTTAAACACGAAATTTGAAACAATGCCGGTGAATAATGTCGCTAAAATCATCAAAATACCAAATATCAATAGGTACCGTTATATAGGGGCTATACGAAGACGTGGTCTTGCTAAGAATTTTTTTGTCACAGACTGTAGTACCGATTCCTAACTTTAAATACGAAATTGAAACTATTCCGTTAAATAATCCCGATAATATCGTCAAAATACCGAATAAAGGGAGGTACCGTTTTATGTGGGCTATACGAAGACTTGGACCTGTATAGACAAATTTCGTCATAGGTTGTGGTACCCATTACGAATTTCAAATTCGAAGTTTGAAACAATTTCGGTGAATAACGTTGCTAATATCATCCAAATACCCATTTACGAACTTAACCTGCTTACTGGCAAAATACACATGTGTGTAAGATGTTAGCCTCCTATCTCAATTCGTGATTACAAGGTTCGAACGTGATTACAACAGACAGACGCTGGGACATCACTATTTCGACTTAGAATTTTACGCTGATCAAGAATATATATACTTTGTTGGGTCTAACATGAGTTATAAACGGAATGACAAAGTTAATATACTCTCCACAGTATGGTGGAGGGTATGACAAAGCTAAGAGTTTGCCGACATATACAGGTATGTCAGTCTGTATTTGGAAATTATTCTAGCTTCCGAACGAATTTTTTACTTTCAAATTTCTCCGTTTTTTCTCTCCGCCCCATTTCTTTTACAGCTAACAAGAGAAAGACATTCAATGTCTTTCGATTGGACACGGAAAATCATCAAGAACAATCTCGAAAGGAGACAGAGCGCCATATCTATAAATTCCCTTAGCAATGGTTCAAGGACCCTGTAGTCTCATCACTTTCTGGTGAATGCGTTTATTATCTATCTAACTGGACAAGAAAATTTAATACTTTCTAAAGATGTCTCTTGGGACAACTGGATCTATACAATTTCTTCCTTTTTTTATGAAGAAGCGGATCCTGATTGATGAACCATGGATCAATTTTTTTTTATTTTTAGGAATTCTTCATTCTCTTTCCTCCTTTTTACTGCAAAAAAAAGATAAGGATATTAATTTTGACAGTTTCCTGTGGATACCAACAAGAATGATTAAAATATCTGAAAATAATTGAGAGAGAATTGAGATTTTGGAAAACTATACCAATTCAAAAGAGCATTTATGATCGTTAAAATAAGGTGTTACGATGCCGATTTATAGCACAAATCCGAAATGCTTGCTTGTTAATCTCACTCACATTAAGAGCAGCGCACTTCTGCGTGTAAAAATAATGATCGAGTAGACTTTATTTATCTATGCCACTCGAATAAGTGTGAGCAGACTTTGCTCGTTTTCGAGTGAGAGTAAAATCCGATTAGAAAATCCGAACCGTTGTGTAATATGCAAAAATGTGCATATTTTCAACACGCTGCTGCAAATGAAACAAGAACAAATCATACCTACGAAAAACTCCCTTGAATTCGAAAAAAAGTGAACCTCACAAACATAATATTCTTGTTCCCACTCGACTTAACTCTTACCGCAAACTCTCACTCACGAGTCAAGACGAGCACGCATACATTGAAAATATGATGCACCCAAGTCACGGTTTGGTGTGGATTTTGGTCGAGAGGCATAATTGGGTAATTTTTCTTCGAAAATGAGCAAGGAGTAGAGTTAAATTTTTCGAACCATGTTGAACAAATTTCTGTTACAAAAATTAAAGGGGAAGATATTGGCATCATTTGATTTCAGGGGGACGACACTACATTCGCAGCTACATTCGATTTTCAAAAAAAAAAAAATATTTGGTGGACCCATTGCTTTATATCGGATAGAATCAGTTTCCTTGTTGATAAGAAAATAACAAGGCAGTTCAGAAGTCACTCAAGTTCTAAACCGTTAATCTATGACAGTGATGGGAAACACTCTCGAATTGAACACATCTTTATTGCCTTGTTTCCTAGATATCACAATATGTTTCTAAAAAAGCTGCAAACAAATTAGAAAAACACAATTTTGACTCAGATTTGTGTTTAGCTAGACAGACATGAGCACCGAGCTCATGAAAGTACCAATAAGTCTTTTTGTCTTTTGGAAAAACATCAGTACGGTACTCAATCAGATTGAAAAGCCTCAGAGAAACTTGCAAATTTCAACTACCTTAAATGACTATCAGGATGTAAAATTATTACACCATCGTATAGATCATTGAACTCTTCTCCGTTTTTCATAGTCTGGTGAAATTTCTTATTTGAAATGAAATTGTATTTCATCGCCATTCATTATTGTTCATAAATATACTTTCTACTTTGCGTTGATTTTAAAAAATTCTTTTCATTATTTTTTGCACAAAAATAAAACCATACTATTCCTGTTGACGACAAAACGACTGGCATTGACTCACATTTCCATGAATGACATTATAAATTGAATCAATTTATGAGGTCAGTAAGAACTTTTCACACAAAAAAAAACGAGAGAAAAAAACAGACATAAAAAATTCATACATACGTGTGTGAACAACAATGCACCGACAATGCTGTACAAAACGGTGCATGAAAGTGGGGAAAATATTCAAGTGCTGTTTTCATTTTTGTTTTGTTGCAAACGGAGAAAAATTGACAACAAGTAGGTAAGCGTGGGTAATTTTCTTTGGATATTGGAATTTAATTCACCATGGAAACAAGTAAGACCATTAATAACAGACTAGGTTATTTCGAATGGGAGATACACTTGTTGGAAATGAAGTATGTGTCCGAAAGAAATTAAATTTACAGGATGAGATCAAAAAACTGCAACCAATTACAGACTGCTGTCATTTATAGGCCGCTCGTCCGACAGCTGTTAAAATTATTCCAGTGACAGCTCATTATATTGTTTATAAGCTTACAAAAGCTTTTTGGTGAGAACTTTAAAGAAGAAAAGGTAATCGTGATAGTATGACTTCTTTATAATTGGCTGGAAAACCACAAGTGGGAGAAATCCAGCATTTAAATGCGTCCAGCATGTAAAATTCCAACAAGTTAAAAGCAGTAAGTTCGGCCGGGCCGAACTTTTAATACCCCCACCATTTGCAACGAATTTGGAAATTTTCAAAAAATAAAATCCTTAAAAAATATAGTCGTTATATTGGGGACATACATAGGCATTGTTTGTCATAAGCCATTACCATATTCAAATTCGAAACTTGAAATAAACGGTAAATAATGTAGCTAAAATCATCGTATATAAGGAGGTGCTGTTAAATTGGAGCTGTGCGAAGACCTGGACCAGCATAGACAATTTTCTGTCACAGGCTGTAGCATCCATTACGAACTTCAAATACAATATCTCAAACAATTTCGGTGGGTATTGTACCTAAAATCGTCAAAATACCGAATATAGGGAGGTACTGATATATGGGGCCTATACGAAGACCTGGACCCGCACAGACAATTTTCTGTCACAGACTGTAGTTCCCATAACGAACTTCAAATACCAATTTTGAAATAATTCCGGTGAATAATGTCGCTAAAATCATCAAAATACCGAATATAGGGAGGTACCATTATATGGGGGCTATATGAAAACGTGGACTTGCACAGGCAATTTGCTGTCTTAGGGTGTAGTATCCATTTTGAACTTCAAGTACCAAATGTGAAACAATTTCCGTGAATAATGTCGCTAAAATCATCAAAATACCGAATATCGGGAGGTACCGTTATATGGGGGCTATACGAAGACATGGACTTGCACAGACAATTTTCTGTCTTAGGGTGTAGTATCCATTTTGAACTTCAAGTACCAAATTTGAAACAATTCCCGTGAATAATGTCGCTAAAATCATCAAAATACCGAATATAGGGAGGTACCGTTATATGGGGGCTATATGAAAACGTGGACCTACATGGCCCATTTACGAACTTAACCTGCCTACTGGAAAAATAAACATGTGTGCAAAATTTTAGCCATCTATCTCAATTCATTCGAAAGATAGCGTGATTACAACATACAGACAGACAGACAGACAGATAGACGGACATCGCTAAATCGACTTAGAATTTTACGCTGATCAAGAATATGTACACTTTGTTGGGTCTGACATGAGTATTTCGAGGAGTTACAAACGGAATGACAAAGTTAATATACCCTTCATACTATGGTGGAGGGTACAAAAAGTGCAAGAACTACCACCGCAACTGAAAGAAAATAGACTCAAAGAGCTAAAGAGTTGCTTCGCTTGGCCGAAAGTGGTGAACTGCCGAATTTGGTTTTCTCCGATGAGAAAACATCGTTGACCAGCAGTTTGTAAACAAACAAAATGATCGTGTTTACTTGCCAAAAAGGTCAGTTGAAAATGTGCACCTTCGGTTGGCCAACAGAACTCAAGCGCCGGCTATGCTGATGGTGTGGGCCGCCATAACAGCCGATGGTCGCTCTCCGCTCGTATTAATCGACCATGGCATCAGAATTAATGTTGAATATTATCGCGAAAATATTCTGGAGGGTGTATTAAAGCCTTGGACACGCAAACATTTTGGCCGCAGACTTTGGACATTCCAATAGGACTCAGCACCATCGTACTCAGCACGCGCCACCCAGGAATGGTTACAAAATGAGGTTCCTCACTTCATTTTTAGCACACAATAAAATTATTCACACAAAACAGAACAATTGGTGGGAAAATATTAAAAAGCTTTTTATAATAGCGATAGGTGTGGGTGATTTCCCAAGCTTTCCTGATCGACAAAGTGTCAAATACTTGATTGTAATCTTATCTCATTATGAGAGGGTTTAGTCATAATTTTATTAGGCAATGAATTTCATGTGAATAGCTATTAAATACATTTCAAATTTATTACAAATCTACGTTTTCACAAAAAAATCTTCATCATAATCTGTTAGCTTGGCATCGATAACAAAAAAAAGAGGTTTCAAAAAGAAGCCACTTCAGTTTTTAATAGAAATGTTTGATACAGCGATGAAGTCAACGGCAACAAGAATGTTTATTTGCAGAAAAATACGTATAGCAATCATAAATCGAATAATAAATAATGGCAATAATATACACCAATTCTTTTTTATCATATTCTGCCAGTGATATGAAGAAAAAGCAAAGAACCTCTTTAATTAAGATGGAGTCCAACTTTGTATGCCCTTCACTCACCATGAGCATAAATTAAAACCTATTCATAATGCTAATATTTTTCGTATTCGATCCGTTTAAGAAACTAAACACAAAACAAAAGAAGTCGAATATTTCAAAATTATAAATATTTGAAATATAGCTGTTATCGATATTTCGTTCTGAACTAGTTATAGAATCGCATCCATTCAAACACATCTAACATCCGGAAGCAAACACAACAAATTTGATATCTATCTTATACTATTGCGATATCTGCGGAATCAAAATTAAAAATTCTTAACGGATTTAATTTCCACACGCTTCATCTCATGGACATGGTTTGAGCCATTTTTGCCCTTTAATTGTGATCTTATATTACGTTCACAGTTTACCGGAATAGTAAACCCAGAGATTCGTCATAACCCGGCAGATAAACCGAATTAATTGAATAAACGTCAATTCAAAATGGGTAATTTTTGAACTTGGAAACGTACGTCCCAAAAGTTACTCCATTTGGGTTGATATTAGCCATTATTTATGCACAAAAAAAACTGAAATCGGACTAAGAATATATATGGGAGCTATATCCAAATCTTAGCCGATCTCCATAAATTTAGCAAATGTATTTCCGAGCTTTATAAGATATCTGCTTCTAGACTGAATTCGGTCGGATGTGCCAAATTTAAGGTCATTTGGATTAATATTGGCCATCTTATGCACAATTAACCGATTCTCACCAATTTCAATAGGGTTCGTCCTTGGGCCAAACAAATATTGTTTGGAAAATTTCATTTCAATCGGATAATACATACATAAATCGACTCAGAAAGTGATTCTATGAAGATTATTAACAGTAACTATAGATCTATCTCCCTTCATTCTCCATGTTACAAACAAATGCACAAAGACATAATACTTTTACCACTATGTGGTGTAGAGTATAAAAAGTAAAGTGCTAAAAACCATCTATGAAATTTCATGAGTTAAGAATGAGGCGATTTTGATTAGATACAATATTATATGGTTCACTCGACAGCTCCTCCTCGCTTGTCATCAACGATTACAAGGTGGCTCAGGATGCACCATATATCCCATATTGAGAAGACTAACTTGGGATGGTTATCTGAGATTGCTTCCTTAATATATTGGATATCCGACCCCCAAACGGGTTACAGTAGTCCTGACTACTGTCTTAAAAGTCCTAAGAGCATTTGCTAGCACCTGCTCGGGCCATATACAGAAATATTGGTAGCGACATACAAGGTCATAAATGGTTCTGCCCTTAACTATGCTGACCCGGTCTGTAGCGTATTACCCGCCAAGTAGCGTATATCTCTTGTTGGATAACATGGGACATCTTCACATAGTCTACAGTAGTCTGGCACATTGTTATCCCATCATGAAGTCAGAAGTCTGATACTGCAGTGACTAGTCAGTATACCTACAGCAATTCCTTTGACCTTGGATAATTTTTTCTTCAGATTGCCGGTCAGATGGCCTTAAATAACTAACAAACAACCTCAAAGTGCCATCTTCTTCCAGCTTCTTCACTGAGAGATTTTTTGAAGCAGCTAACATAATAGGTAATTGTTGGTCTAACAGTCTCATCGATCGACTGAAATCCTCTTTGCGAGCTAATTTATCAGTGCAATGACGTTTTTTACTAAGAGCTTTCTTGCAGTGAAGAGTGGCTCTGGATTTAAAAGCACCTGACTTGATAGCTTAAGGCCCTCCTGACTATCTACATATGTATTCACTGGTTCTCTTATGCTAATGCATAGCTTTTTTTACCGTTTCGGCTGTCTATTTGATAGCAAGAACCTTCGCCTGAAAAAAACTGAAATTGGGTACCTTAACATCAATATAATTGAAGATGAAAATTGTGTTGTCTAATAGGATACCATTTTTTTCTAGGATAATCGGAATCGACCATAGGCCTTCGTGGGGCTGCCTTTGCCGTGTACCATCTTAAATCAAAGATATATTCGTATACGTACATGAGGAGACATAAAATATGAACTATCACTGTAAATTTTCAAATTCAATTACAAAAGTTGTGAAATTATACAATTTTTTAAGAGTAGGAGTGTCTCAAACCCCCTTATATTTCGATGATAAAAAATCAATAAAATGTAACAAGAACTCAGTATATCCCCCATATCTTACCCGACGGCATAAAAATTGTACTTCACCCGCTTTTTTCTGTTATCTACAGAAGTGGTATTATTAGTGGCCATGTCATTGCGAATTATTAATCACTGGAAATTCTAAACAGTACTTTCTTGCATAACATGAAAAAACAAAGAGAATTAATATGTGTCATTTGATTTTGCAAAAAAAAAAAACAAAATGTAAAAATATGAAAATAAAGATACGATTAACAATAACCACAATAAATAATAACAACTAAGAAACATTAAGTTCGGTTGGGTCGAACTTTTAATACCCTCCACCATTGGGTAAAGAAAACATTTTTATATAAAAGTATGTGAATTCCAATATGTTTCAAGTAAGGCCGTTTGAATAAAGCTGTTAAATTTCTAAAAAAAAAAAATGTGGGTGAGGCCGTATATGGGGGCCATACCAAAACGGGAACTTTTATAGACAATTTTATACTGCAAGGATTGTTATCTACCAAATCTTCTTAAATACCAAATTTGAAACCAATGAAATCATTGGTAAATGTGACTAGGATTATAAACATTCCGAATATCAGTGGGTATCGTTATCTGTGTGCTACCGGAACCCATTATGAACTACAAGTACTAATTTTTAGAATATTGGAATATATCTATATTCACAAATCCGTGAAAAAAATGTGGCAAAAACTATCAAATTACTGAATATTCGGAGGTACCATTATATGGGGACTATACGAAAACGTGAACCTATTCATACTATGTTCCGTACCCCACAGCTGGTAGAACTCATTACAAACTACAAATACCAATTTTTGGACAAATCCGTGGAAAATGTGGCAAAAATCATCAAAATACCGAATATCGGGAGGTACCGTTATATGGGGGCTATACCAAAACGTGTACCTATATACAGGGTGAGATAAAAAAACTGCAACCAACTTCAGTCTGCTGTCATTTCTAAGCCACTCGTCCATTATACCAGTGACAGCTCATTATATTGTTTTCAAGCGTACAAAAGCATTTTGGTGAAAATTTTCCAGAAAAAAGTTATTCGTGATGGAATCCAAGCGAGATAGTGTGATTTCTTTATATTTGGCTGAAAACCACAAGTGTCTATCGTTAGAGTACGCCAGCATTTAAATGTAAATAAATCTTTTGTGTCTCGTACCATCGATCGTCAAGGAAGTGGACGGAAGAAAACAGCAACATCAGCAGAAATGGTTCGAAAAGTAAAGAAACGACTTGATCAAAACCCGCGTCACAGTGGCCGAAAAATGGCTCGTGAGCTGAACATATCGCAATATTCCATTCTGCAAATATTGAAAAATGTGCTCGGGGTAAAGCCATTAAAATTCCAAAAAGTGCAAGAACTTACACCGCAACAGAAAGAAAATAGACTCAAAAGAGCTAAAGAGTTGCTTCGCTTGGCCGAAAGTGGTGAACTGCCGAATTTTATTTTCTCCGATGAAAAAACATTCGTTGTCCATCAGTTTGTAAACAAACAAAAAATGTGCACCTTCGGTTGGCTAACAGAACTCAAGCGCCGGCCATTGTGATGTTGTGGGCCGCCATAACAGCCGATGGTCGCTCTCCGCTCGTATTAGTCGACAGTGGCATCAGAATAATTATCGCAAAAATATTCTGGAGGGCGTATTAAAACCTTGGTCACGCAAACATTTTGGCCGCAGACCTTGGACATTCCAATAGGACTCAGCGCCATCGCACTCAGCACGCGCTATCCAAGAATGGTTACAAAATGAGGTTCCTCGGTTCATTTCCAACACACATTGGCCACCAAATTCTTCGGATACCAATCCGTTGGACTATTGTGTCTGGAGTATTTTGGAAAGCAAGGTTGGTACTAAACAATACCAAAGTGTCGATCACCTCAAGCAAGCGCTTCGCCAGGAATGGGCCAAAATACCGCAGAGCAACATTCGGGCAGCATGTGACGGTTTCAGGCCATAATTTATGCCAAAGGTGACCAATTCGATCAAATCTAAACTTTTTCTAAAATTTGATGCTATTTCCGACACTTTTTGCTGTCATTCAATAAAATTTAAAAAAAAAAAATTAAAAATTATGACGTTTGTTTCAATTGCAATTGTTGCAATTTTTTATCTCAACCTCCGGAGCTAGAACCCATTACAAATTTCTAATATCAATTTTTAGGCAAATCCGTGGAAAACCATCCCAACCATTCCAGACACAATACAAATTGTTCTGCCAAATTTCGAAGCTGTAAGTCAAACAATGTGGGCTGTATCGTGATTTCAACTGAAAGACGGACAGTCTGCCAGACGGATATTAAATTGACTTGTAATTTATCATGAGATATGTATTTTATGGGGTCTACGACGAATATTTATGGTTATTACAAACGGAATGACGAAGTTCATATACCCTCGTTTTCAAGGTGAAGGGTATAATAATTACATGACTCGGGAAATTTCTCCATTCAAGGCCACTAATGACTATAAGAAAATCTAGGTAAAGAGAATTTGTCTGTTATGAATTAATATTCCAATTGACGGGAAGCAATCTTTGGTGTGTTGCAGAGAGATGTATGTAAAATGAGTCTCCTGACTTTTCACAGCAACCTACGTAACATTGCGGTAATTATAATTGCCTAACGTAAATCAGTAGATTCTCTAGAATTACACTTAATTAAGAGGTTAATTTAATTTTATAGCAAAACTTCCTTATTTGGTATAAGAAACCAGGTAGGGTCGAGGTATTATGATAATTTATCTATCAGTCCCCGTTGATGGTTATGAATAATTATTCACAAATATCAACAATTAAAGTCGACTTTGAGTTTAGCAATGCTAAATATTTTATTTCTTCTGCAAAAATAAACAACTAACTATGTCAACATGAGCGCAACGGTTCATTGTTGATTATAGAAGAAAGGTTAAGGGGCATGTAGCCGAAAAATAAAGCTCAAGATACTAAAAGCCCCCAATTAGTTTTGAAAAGTGACAAAAAACCTTTGGAATACCATTGTAATAATATATCAAGTCGATATAAAACATGTGTCTACCAATTGGAAACCCCAATGACCCGTAAAAAATGTCAGTTCATTTTAGCCTCATCTGTGTTATTCTGACCCAGTATTTTTTTCTAATGTTTTGGTTTATTTTGCTTACAACTCACATTTAATGTTCTACGCATCATTTTTTGCTGAGTTCACATATAGACATATACATATTCTACACATGATCATACCACATTATTACCATCGTCAATCATATGGAATTGATTGCTTGCTTCCTCGAAGAAATATCACAACAAAAACACTGATAAACTAGCAATGAAAAAAGCACGCCACAAACTCATGAACGTCCATTTGCAAAAAATGGAAAAGAAAGGGAAATATTCAGCAAAAAGCTACTATTTTTATACCTATATCTATCGAAATTATTAAATACTGAAATTAAGCTCATCGACAGTAAACAAACAAACAAAAAAAACATAGACACAAAAGTTTAAATGATAGCAAAAACAAAAGCAAAATTTAACTCTAATCGAATAGATTTTTTTATTATTGCCATGCAAAATGGAAACAAAACAAAAAACGGGAAACAAACATTGATAAGTCTATTCTTATCTGTCTCTATTGGCATTCGCAATATTTATTTGCGATGTCCCATGAAGGAATGGATTACTTTTTAGTTTTAAAATATGGGACAGATATTTACCTCGAAGTATTGAATCTTTGGAAAAAGTCCGTGTATCGTTCAACCACTTGAAATACAAATTAAGGGGTTTAAGACAAAAAGTTTCGGTTGAAAACTTGCTACAGATATATTAGAATTTATTTCGCCCCCATTAGACACAATTTTCAAACAGATGGACTTTTACTAAGTCCTTTTAATCATCAATTGCTAGAAAATATTTTACAACGAAATTCTCTCGCCAGTGAATCGTGGACCGAAGTGGGGGTCAAGAGATAATTATTTACTTTGGATGTTATCAAAACAAGTAAAATAGTATCAGTCGGTCAAACTGTTGACCCTCTATGGGGGAGGTTCCGGAGCAGTTGACCAATTCGTATCTGACCTTAGACTGATAAAAATATTTCAACGTGCCAGATTTGGACTATATCGACTACTTCCTATACCTTATATGAGATATGTACAAATTTTGGAAAATGTGGAAATATTCGTGGGGTAACAGATATAGCGGACCGAAGTATTCCATTTTTATACACCATCTAATACAGATAAAAAACATTGGTATGTGCAAAATTTGATGGAAATCGAACATTTATGTCCAATTTTATGCGAAATCATAAATTTCGATAAATAACATATTTATATCAAATTTCTGGTCAAGAGAAATATTTATGACAGATATAAATATTGGAAATTGTGACCCTTTGTGGGTGAGGTACCAGAAGGGGGTGACAGATATAAATCATCTTCACAACGGATGTTGTGTTAGCAAAAGAAGAGATGCCAGAAGAAATGTTCCGATCTCTACCATATTTATAACAGATCTTGTGTTTATGGAAATATTGAGATGTGCCTGCTCTGAATGAAATCGGATGTTAATTTCGTCTTTTATGAGCTTCATGAATATTCAAAATGTTGACTCTTTGTGGGGGAGGCACCAAAAGGAGTGGACCGATATATTCCATCTTCACACCAGCCCTTGGATTAATACAAATATTGATATGTGTGTTATTTGAAGACAATCGGACTCTCACATTTTATAAGAGTTATAATTATTCAACATTTTGAGGTACTTGATGGAGTGGACCGATATTGTCCATTTTCGCACCTCGCAAAGTTAGAGTAAAATCGGATTATCCTTTCTCTTTCTGTGCAGTAAATTATTTTCTTTAAAAATGTTGACATTTTGTGTGGGAGGTACCAAAAAAGGTGGACCGATATTGCTCATCTCCAAACTCGATCTAAGGTTGACAATAATATTACGATGTACCAAGTTTGGATTAAATTGGATATTTCCTTCGAGAGTTATTGTGCGCACCAGCCAGCCAGACAGACTGACGGACGGACATCGCTAGACCGACTCCAAATGTCCCGAAACGGACTTGGTCCAAAGTGACCTTAGACCCTAGGTTGTTATTTCAACACAGGTGAGATAAAAAAAAAACTGCAACAAAGTCAAACGTCATAATTTTTACATTTGTTTTAATTTTATTGAGTGAAAGCAAAAAATGTCACAATTTTAGATTAAGTTTAGATTTGTTCGAATTGGTCACCTATGGCACGAATTATGGCCTTCAAATGGCTTGCCCAAGACTTTTATACGCCCTCCAGAATATTTTCGCGATAATATTCGTCATTTATTCTGATGCCACGGTCGATTAATAAGAGGGGAGAGCGACCATCGGCTTTTGTACGCTTGTAAACAATATAATGAGCTGTCATTGGAATAATTTTAACAGCTGTCGGACGAGTGGCTTTGAAATGGCAGCAGTCTGAAGTTGGTTGCAGTTTTTTCATCTCACCCTGTATGTAACTTATGGGTTCTCCCACGATCCTATATCGAGTATTTTCTGAGGGAAGTTAAACTAAAAAGTGAGAAACTGAAAAAATTGCCGATGATTTGTTTGGATACTGTGATCAAATCCATCAGCATACCTCAATTCAGGAGATGCTCTTTAATGGAGGCTATAGAAAAACTTGGTCCTCGGACAAGAGAAAACAAAGACTTTCCGAAAACAACATTTCCAATATTTAATACCCAAATATATACCGTTATAAATAACGAATAACATACGGCATCGTAGCATGGGTGTTAAACAAAATGTATATAGAGGGTATAAAAATCGTTATCAATATTAATGTTCATTAACATTTTCGGAATTAAAAAATCAAATTTCCCAATTCTCTGGCAATTCGACAGTAGTATAGTAGTGCAGTATATATTCGACAGTACCAGCCACGACCTGTAACGAAAAAATTAATCCTCTTAGTGATTTTAAACTTAAAAAAAACTCCATCTACCTATGAGTATTGTTTTGTTAGGTACACAGCGCAAAGGCATCGATAAAACTCTATAGATTAAAATACAACTATTTGCAAAAAATATAAACAAATATTACGTAATAATTTTTAAGTGAACACAAAACAAAACGAATTGCTTATTTCTTCTGTTTTGTTCCAACAAATATTCACTATCATCAAAGCGACAAGCCAGCTCTTTTTTGCAAAAATAAAAAACGCTATTCAAGTGTTTTACCGGCTATTTTGTTGTTGCTAGAAAATGTGCTCGTATCTACATCGGAATAAAATTAAAACCAAAACAAAATAATACATATGTATGTATAAGTAGCTATGCGTCATATCGGACAAATGGAATTTGCCCTCGCAACAGACTTCAGAATTTGTTTGCATGTTAAATGCAGAATCAAAACCAGACGATTGGCTTGTCAGACAGAACGACGAATGAATGCTGTTGATATGGATTAATTAGACCAACCTTTGTGATGATAAGCGAGATGCACAACAGTTCATTAATACATTCGAATGTTATCGAAACAGAATATAATAGTGGCGTGTTCTTTTTAATAATCAGCGTAGAGATGGGGAGAGAGAGAGAGAGAGAGTAATATTTGGCACATTCTAGATTTTGACAAGTAATTTAAACAGGGATCACACATTATAGGCTATCAAAATAAGTAATAGCTGAATCGGGATATTTTGGTTTGCTTCTGTTGGAAAAATTATCGTCTATCAAAGGACACTGACACAATTTGGATTATGCTTTTGACATAAAGCCTCACCTGAGATCATCGGTGATTTCAAGCATAACATAGTTTTTTCTAAAGCTGAGGTGAAAGTTTTAAACAACTAAAGCTAGAATTTCGTACGCGTAGACAGCTTTGGATTCGCCAGTAAAATAAATTACGAAGTTTTTTTGAGGACGGTGAGGGGAGGTTTAGCCGTTGTTGAATCATCTATAAATTAAAATCCGCATCCTTCTAAGCGAGGAAAAAAATATCTACCATTAAGTCAACGGCCACACTTTTTAACACGGCTGAATGTGCCGTTATATTATGGTCTATACGACGACATGGACCTGCATAGGCAAGTTTTGTCATAGGCCGTTACAATATTCAAATGCGAAACTTGAAAAAATTCGATAAATAATACCGAATATCGGGACGTACCATTATATGCGGGCTATACCAAAACGTGGACCTGCACAGACAACTTTCTGCCATAGGCTGTAGTATCCATTACGAACTTCAAATACCAAATTTGAAACAATTCCGGTGAATAATGTCGCTAAAATCATCAAAAAACCGAATATCGGGAGGTACAGTTATATGGGGGCTATACGAAGACGCGGACCTGCACAGATAATTTTCTGTCATAGGCTGTAATATCAATTATGAACTTCAAATACTAAATTTGAAACAATTCCGGGAATAATGTCGCTAAGATCATCAAAATAACGAAAATAGGGAGATACCATAATATGGGGGATATACCAAAACGTGGATCTACATGGCTCATTTTCAATACCAAAAGTCCTGCAGACATAATATACATTTGAGTAAAATTTTATCAGCCTACTTCATTTCGTTCGGAAGCTAGAGTGATTTCCACAGACAGTCTGACGGATAGACGGACGGACATCGCTAAATCGACATAGAATTTTATGCTGATCAAGAATATATACTTTGTATATTTCGAGGTGTTACAAACGGAATGACGAACTTAATATACCCTCCTTACTATGGTGGAGGGTATAATTAAAAGTAGTAACAAAGTGCTCAAGGCGATAGCCGGCATGGCTTGCCGGGTACAGACCAGAAGGAGACCTAATTGGCCTCTTATAACGCGATAGGTTGATCTGCGGCTCAGTGTAGTATGCGAATGCAAGTGCTACGCAGTAGAAAAATTACCAGCCCTGTCAGAATGCTGCCCTGAGAATTGCAACAGACGACGCCAGTGGATCATCTTCATAAGGTGGCGAACATCCTTCTCGTACGGCAACATAACCATATGTTCCGGATGGTGAAGCCGTGTCAATTCGTATACAAGATGTGCGAAACGAAGGCCCGACGCACAATACCCTGCACGTCTTGCATAGCCAAAACTACCTTACTCACTCTAGAAGATTTTTGGTTACAGCGAAGGTAGCCGAAATTTTAAACATCGGATTTCTTCTTTCGTATTGAAGAACGGATTTCTAAATGCTTATGAATTTAAATGCTTTTTCTACGAGAGACCTGCGGCTTTGATTGACTTCTCCTTTGGATATAGGTCGGGAATTTCCCCTGGACGCTTAACACATTTTATAGCCTATACATTCGATTGTCGATTACAGTACCTTACGTTGTAATCCTTCCGAGTGCAGTAGTCGCTTTCCCACCGAATAAAGTTCATATTTGACATAGTGGAGGTTGTTAGATACTTGTAATACTATCTCAAATAAGTAAAGGTGAGGGTACATAAGCATCTTGGTATCATGGCTAGGCACATTAAGGTCAAATTATAAGGGGAAACGACGGTAGGATTCGAGTGCAGTTTTAGCATCCCTTTGTGATATGTCACTAAATATGTCATGTGAAAACTTCAAGCCCCTTATATACCCACACCATAAGGAAAATTTACTTTTTTAAAGAAGCTTTAGTCACGTAGTCTGCATTGGTTGGCCTTACCAATACTGGAAATATGCCAGGTAATAACGAAACATTAGGGACCAATAATTAGGAGAGTATGGACTTCCCCAAGAAAATCATATCGACAGGTGGCCTACTTGTTCTTACAGAATTGTATGTATATAATATCCGAATAGCAATACATACATGTTCTTTGCCCACTTCAATTATCGATAAACCGATCAAAGCAAACTTACTTGGAAGAAAACATATGAAATAACTTATAATATTTTAATGATATGTCTATAATTTGAATCGGATCAATACTTACGGTTCTTTTAAAACGGGAGCAATTTTATACAAACAATCCAAGAACTGTTGATCCAATGACCATACGCTCGGTTTCAGCGGTTGACTGTTAACGTTCAAAATGCGAAATAGAATGCAAAGGATCACGGCTATTGCCGTCAGGAATGCTGTTGACATCGTGATTAAACTTTGGACTAAGTGTTGGCGGTCAAAGATGTTACCGAGTGCGTGAGGAAATTCGGCAAAGACTTGTTGCAGAAACTGTGATTGTAGTAAACGGTCATAGAGATAAGAACACTGTAACAGCGGATACCAAAGGAACATGCAGGTTGGTTGTGTTCAGGGGAATGCGGGAAATGTTTGGGATGAAATAAAATAAATGAAAATTAAACAACAACAAAAATCAAGAAAGTAAGATCAATGTATAAAATAAAACCAAATAACAAAAACAACAAAAAATAAAGGTCCTTTCAAGGATGTATATAAAAACGAAAGGTAAATGAGCCGGGAGAAAGGGGAGTGGGACAATTTATGTAAATGTAAGGTGGAAACTTTGAGGAAACACACCAGCTGTTTGCGCAAAGTTAATAACCCATCGACCGCCAAGCCAATTGATGAAATGTTGGAAAGTTTAGAACACAAACAAAGGAACAAATGGGGCTGCTTATGTGTTGTAGTTGTGATATTTGCAATTTAAAAATTCTCGGAATTTCTATTTTGTATTATTTTATTTATTTAAATTTCAAAGATTATTAGTTTGCAACAAATTACGAACGTTTTACACCACTTCGTTTCGTTGTTATCTATCGTTTTGTTGTTGCTTTATTCTGTTGCGGTGACACACTTCAATTTGCAAATTTTGTATTTTTGTTTTTATTGTTGTTGTTGTGGTTTTTATGATGTTGTGTATCTCTCAATCGGCCTGAGTTGATGTTATGGAGAGTGTGTGAGTATATGTTTGTTTTTATTTTTATCTATGTATGTTTGTTGTGTTTTTCTTCTCACTTCTTTCTTTCTCTCGCTCACTTACTTTATTCTGCTTGGAGTGATTTATGTTTCACTAACTAATGCGTATTGAAAACTCTTGTAATTTTTCAACTTTTTCTGTTCCAGAAAGTTCTTTAAAAATTTCGTTAAGTTTTACTTTTTGCACAAACAAGTCTTCTAAACCGCTATGAACACATAAACCGTTAATTTTGTTGTTACGTTTTTTTCTTTGATATTGTCGTTGGTTTATTATTTTGTATAATCACTGATTGTTTTTTTTTTTTTTTTAAATTTTGTCTGTTTATTGTTATTATTTTTGTTTTATTTTCCTATTCGCGTTTAGGAACCGCGTACGTTGGTCTCTGCTCTCAGTCTATGATATGAATGCTCTGCTTTTGAAATGCTGCGTTTAATGGAATTGAAGTAATTGAATACAGTGACGGCGACAGAGATTTGCTGACAGCAGAGAAGTAAATGTCACAAACAGCTGATTAACTAAGTTTGTGTAATAGGTCGCTTCATCATGTGGTATCCGTGGGAACTGGAAATTTCGAATTTTCTTGTGGCAATTCTTTTTGTAGGAGAGAAGCCTAAGTGAAATGGGAAATTCTAGTTCTTGCAATTTTCTGGCAATTCTTTTTGTGCTTTTATTTTTCTACAAAAATATGATTACAAATAAAACAAAGGCAATGATGAAAAAGAAAATTGCTGCAAATAATTGCCTTGTATACCGACATGTTACAGGAACGAATTCTGAATGAAAGTGGTTATCTGTCTGTTGAAATCACGATACAGTCCACATTATTTAACGCAGAGTCAAATACCAAAAATTGGTATTTATAGGTCATAATGGGTTCTAGCTCCAGTGGCGGAACATTTTATATATAAGTCTACGTTTTCGTAAAGCCCCCATATAAGGGTACCTCCCGATATTCGGTATTTCGTAAAGCCCCTATATAAGGGTACCTCTCGATATTCGGTATTTTGATGATTTTCGACGGATTTGTCTAAAAATTGGTATTTGGAGTTCGTAATAGGTTCTAGCTCCGATAGCAGAGCATTGAATATTTAGGTCCACGTTTTCCCATAGCGCACATATAACTATGGTTCAATAAGTAAGGTTGCTCAACTTCAAAGAAACTAGAAAAATTCAATCCTCTGCTGGAGTCTTGTAGTGTCAAATAGACTTTTAAATATGCAACAATTGGTTTTGTTTATTATTATTATTTTTTTTTTAACAAAATTCTCAAAATGGTGTAAGCACACGAAACAAGAATTGAATATCGCATGACACATCATAAAGGAATGCCGGAGCCGCACCGTCGTTTCCCTTTATAATTTGACATTGATATACCCATGGTACAATGAATTCAAGGTAGGGCAGAACTACCATATGATTTAAATTTTTTTATTTTTCTGGCTTAATATGTCAACTTCATTTGCTTATGTGTGTGTCTTCTTTTTAATAATAAAAAATTGTTCAGAAAATATTCAAATTGGGATGTTTTCAAAATGCTTATTGCAACGAATGCATCGACAAAATCTACAGTTTTTGTCGCGAAATAAACCATAAGAGATATATAGAATATGATATTGAAAAGAAATTTTGACCATTCATTCAGTTTTCGCGGTTTTAAATTATTTATTCAAAATCAATGCAACAAGTTGTTTGCTTTTTTGTTGTTTTGATAGTAATTCAGACATTACAAACCAAACAGGTAGACCTCTATACTTGCAATTTTTTCAAAGTTGACCTACCTTCTCTTCATTGTACCATGGATATACCTATCCATGACGCCTTATGCTTATGTACCCTGTTTTCCTCCAAAAGATTTATTTTATCATTAATTTTACAATTTTCATTCATTTTTTTAATATATTCTTATGTTTTTAAATTCTGCAGGAGAGACACTTGCCAAATTTTTTAAATAAAAAAATTGAAAATTTTTCCTCGGATGATGGAGAAAACAAAATTTACTTTCGTTTAAATGAACATACACCATTCAACATTATAGGTCTATTCCAGAACAGCAAAAATGTAATGTGGCGTTTCCACTGCACTTGATTCGCTCTCTATTCGTTGTCTGACCCTTAACTATGAAAAAACTACTTAATTCTTCACACAAAATTTCCTGAGCGAACACTCATATTTGTACATTGTTCAAATCAAATAACTCTCAGAACAACGAAAAAATATGTTCCATCCCATGGCAGAAGAATACAGGTAGATGCATCAACGCTTAGGAACATTGATATGTCAAAAAATGTTCAAATGTCTTTTCAAATATAATAAGATTTTTATATGTTTTTTTTTTATACGACGTCATTCGGAGGTTATTATAATTCGTGTTTTTCAACCATTTTTACAAATTTAAATAATTTTTCATTCAACATTTTCAATTCCAAAATTGGTTTGACATTTCATTGTCCCAGCAGCTGTGTCGATGCGTCTACCTATATTCTTCTACCATGTTCCATCCCTAACAAATGAGAGCATTTATCGAAAAAATAAATTATGACATTTAAAAATTGAAAATAGAAAAATTTAATGAAATTTTGAAAAATTTTGGGAAGACTGAAAATTATGAATAAAAACTACAATGTTGAATAGCGTATTTACATTCAAACGAAAGTAAATTTTGTTTTCTCTCTCATCCGAGGTACGCATTTTGTCCACGAATTGAAATTTTCACAGAAAACTGCAAACAAAAGAGGCAATATTTTCAAATGTTTGTATTGACAGAAAAAATGTTTGACAAGTGTCTCTCCAGCAGAATTAAAAAATAGAAAAATACAAAAATATATTCAAAATGTCAATATTTACACAACAAGTTGAAAACGTGAATGAAAATTATAAAATCATTGATATAATAAATCTTTGGGAGAAAAACAATTATTTATTCTATTCATATTAGTGAGAATTTAATGTAATTTATTAAAATTCCCATTAAAACCAACAAACAAAATTTTTGAAAAAAGGAATTATTTTACTATGAATTACGAATCGTGCCGTATGAACGGGTTAATTCGTGTACCTAATTCTGAGAGCGAACAACGTTGTTCGGTTTCCAATGGAAACATGCTATAAAAGTTTTTACTACGATAACCGATTTTCGCATTATTATGTCGAAAAAATGGCAAAAATGTAGTTTCTTGCAGGTTCTGGAGCAGAGCATATAAATCCCATTCATGGTTTTTATTCTTCTTAATTTTTTTTTAAATTTTTTACACAATTTTTTTATTTTGTATTTTAAAATGTTATAATTTATTTTTGGGTAAAAATAGTAATAATTAATTATATAACAAGGAATAGAGATATAATCACGTGTGATGGGAACTTAGCATTACAAGAATCTACTAGTTTTACAATTTTTTTTATATCATAAAGGAAACGATGTGGTTAAAAGACCAATGAGAACATGGTATTGCTCATGGTAAAATTCATGTTAGAAGAATACAGGTAGATGCATCAACGCTTGGGAACCTTGTTATGCCAAAGACTTTGAAATGTTTCTTCAAAAATAAGGAGATTTGTATATGTTTTCCTATACGACGCCAATTTATGCATTTTTAACAATTTTTACAAATTTGAATAATTTTTCATTCAAAAATTTCAATTCCAAAATTGGTTTGACAGTTCATTGTCCCAGCAGTTGTGTCGATGCGACAACCTGTATTCTTCTACCACGGTACAAAAAGGATGTAACAGCGAATTTATACTTGTTATACCCTCTACCATTCTATGGAGGGTATATTAGCTTTGTCATTCCGTACTCGAAATATTAATGATAGACCCTACAAAGTATATATTCTGTCCGTCTGTCTGTGCGTCTCTCTGCCTGTCTGTGTTGTAATATTTCGAACCAATTGAGATGTGCGGTTAAAATTTTGCACACATGTGTATTTTGTACTTCATAAACGGTACCTCTCGATATTCGGTATTTTATTGATTTTAGCGACATCATTCACCCGAATTCTTTCAAATTTCGAATTTGAAGTTTGTAATGCGTACTGCAGCTTATGCCTAAAAATGTAGGCAGGTCCACGTTTTCGTAAAGCCCCCATATAACGGTACATCCCGATATCCGGGATGATTTGACGATTTTAGCGACATCCTACATCGTGTTTCAAATTTTGCATTCGAAGTTTGTAATGGGTAGTACCGCCTATGACAAAGAATTTTGTATGATGTTTCATATCTTCGTATAGTCCCCATATAACGGTACCTCCGTTTATTCGGTATTTTCATGATTTTGGCGACAATATTCGCCGGAATTATTTTTAATTTCGTATTTGAAAATTTTAATGGGTACTACAGCCATATTACAAAAAAATACTTATGGGCCCCGTTAAAAGGTCATCATTTAAACGGTATTTTTGACATCGAATGGAACCAACATAAGGAAGTTTTGCCTTAATCTTAATCGATTTCCACTAAATTTGACGGAGGTATTTTTATGATGTATGTGACCTCACTTACCAGATATCATTGCTATAGTGTGACTTTGAGATGACCTTACTTAAAATCGGGTGTGGCATATATATATCGAAGCTATCCGAATCAATTTGCAGCAAATTTGATGTAATCACTTCTAGGTTTATTTTGACCGAATGTACAAGAATGCATCCATTTTGGGCTGATATTACACATTTGGTGCGTAACTTGGTATACCACTACTCCTCATTGAATGGATTGATGTTATGCTCAGCATCGGAATCATCAACTCAAGCTTAGGGGAGTGCTCCGTCAGGAAATCAGTGACCAGTGGCACTACTCAAGGAGGGTCTTATCACCACTACTATGGGTTCTGGTGATAAATAATGTATTAATAGATCTGGAAAACAATAGAACTAAAGTCGTTGCTTACGCGGACGACGTAGTTCTGATGATTGCTGGGAAATTCCTGCAAACTATTTCAGACCTAATGCAGACAGCTCTTGTTAGATTGGTGGTACTCTCTTGGGAAGGCTTCCCTTAGTAAAAACATTGACAAAGTACAAAGAGCGGCATCACTTTTAATTACAGGTGCACTCAGAAGCTCACACCAATCTGCACTGAACACCCTATTTAACTTGAAACCCTTAAGTTTGTTTGTAGAGGAACAAGCTGCGAGATGTGCACTGATACTCAATGAACTTGGTCAATTGCGTAGTCAATCTTACGGACATTCGGTCATATTGAATTATGTGGAGAACTCAGGCTAGACTTCGAAACACTGGACATCCACATACCTTGCAGAGACACTTGGACCCAAACACTGCACCTTTCAGCGGTATAGCTATCTATACCGACGGCTCTAAGACGATACAAACTATTGTAGGCTTTGTCAAGACGAGGAAGAAATATAAACTGCGGAACACTTATTCTGTCAATGTCCAACTCTTTTTAGAGTCAGACTGAGGCTCACGGGTAAGCAAACTCTGCATGATCTGTCTTCACTCTAAAATACTGATCCGTCATTTATTCTTCAGCTAGCTAGAAGACTAAAATGGCAAAGGACAACACGATAAATTCTTCGTGGATATTCCCCTTTTTAACATAAGCTTCTTTTTCTTTTTCTCTTTATTTTTACTAAGGATGATCACAATGGACCAGCAGGACACCGAGTGGAGCGGTGTCTTAGCAACCGCGCATCCTCTAACTTAACCTAACCTTTGGTGCGCAACAAATTGGGTGAAGATATATAAGGGAGCTATGACAATATCTGTGGTGCGATTCTCTAACTCATTTTTCGAGTTAGCGGCAAAAATCGGAATAATTAAATGTTTATAATTTCGGTAATTAACGACATTTTTCAGTAAATTAGCGACGAAATTAAAGTAGTCGCTAGGCCTACCGATAGATTCAAATATTATCAACTTTTATTTCTTTTTTATATGAAAAGTGTTCATTTGAAAGTTACCGATTTTTGTCGGTAACTCAAAGAATGAGTCAAAAAATCCCTACTGAACCGATTTTACCAAATTTCATTAAGTTCCTTCTGGGCATGATAGAATCAAGAAGGTAAAGTCATGCAATCATATCTTTAAATTTTTTTTTCTCATTGTCAAATTGTATATTTATAAATACATGGTAAATATAAAAATCAGAGATGGGAACCAATTTTTATGCAGAGATGGATACGCTTATTTAAAAGGACTTTACATTCTTAATTTTATAATGCTTCTTGGCTGAATTCGTTTAAAATGTGGCAAGGGTGTTTTTAGGCTGTAACTGATCATTGTAATGGAGTGCAAATTACGTCTTTGAGATACTCAATAGGACCTATAGCTATATCTGAACCGATTTTGACATACTTGCTTCAAGACTAAATTCGGTAGTTACTGCCAAAAAGCATTCCATTTGGGCTAATATAACACAATTGGTAAAAAATATGCGAGAAATCGGACGAAAATATATATATATATATATATATATATATATATATATATATATATATATATATATATATATATATATATATATATATATATATATATATATATATATATATAGCTATGCCCGAGTTTGAATTTTTCGGATGTATTTTGCGCCGAATAGCATTGGAGTGCATATTATGGATGTGGGGAACTTAAATATGAAATCGGAAAGATATATATGATAGCTATTGCTATGTCTGAACCGATTTTGACCTGAATCGACATATTTATGGCCTAAATTGGGTCGTATGTGTTTTAACCCATCTAATATATTATGCATGTGGTGCACAATAAACGTGAAATTTGGCGGTTCAACAGCGTTCGCTCTTGTTCCAAACAAAAGATCTGTGCCAAATTTCAACTCAATCGAACAATAAATGTGACCTGTAATTTGTCACAAAAATACATGGAATGTGATTATCAAAAAGAACTAAGACATAATACCTTGAATCACAGTGTGGGTATAAAAAGGGTATAAAAACTCATCAAAAGTGAAATCAGTGCTCGATTTGTATCAAGCTTCGCACCCTATTTGTTTTGTTGATATTGCATTAGTGTGAATATTGTACATATCGGTCAACTTTTTCTGGTTAATATTTAATTTAATTTTGAAAATATGAGGCGGACGGTGTGCACTGTTTCCCCCTAACACATATCGTAACATTTGTATCAATTTGGCCATTAAATGAAAAAGTGAGTTTTACACCAAAATTAAATCACATGCGAAGATGAGAAATTTTGTATGGTGCATTTCTTCTTTCAAATTAACATAATTTTTACTTGTTTTTGAAAACTGTTTAACCGAGGGAGTTATAAAAGGAGATCGACCGATATATTCGAAGTCGGTCTAATCCTGACAAACATAGTACAATGTTCTAGAAAGGATTTCGTTCAAAGGGACAAATAGAAAGTTTAAAGTTTACTAGACTTCGAAAATTCAGTGAATATAAATTGTTGATCCCATTGAAGGTATCTCAAATGAAACCTCATAACTGTATCAAACGATGTGCATCCTCAGTAGGATTAATGTATAATAAACAAATATGTACATATTTGCCTCTGATGTAACTCAAAACATTTCTAATTAATATGGAATATCCAATGACTATGTTCTTGATATGGAAAATTATATATATTGCCTAGAAATACTCTTGTCTGATTTAGGTTATATTGACTCACATACTCTCCCTACACAAATCTGTAATACAAATTCATTGAGATCTTAGGAATCTTTAAAGCCATCAAGGAAATAAACCAATTATTTAAGACAAAATATGTTTTTATCGTATTGGAAAATTATCCATATTATTATTAAAGACGTTTAAGATTTTTGTTTGTTGTTTTGTTTCGATCACGATTTCTCTTGTGTGGTTAATGTTTTACTGTTTTTTTATTTGGTTTTTCATTCATTTAACTATAACATTAATTGTGAACATATCCTGGACGTGGATTTTTCCAGTTGTTATGACATTTTTGCTAGGATGTTATGTTATATTTCGGGTCTAAGCTTACAGACTGAAGAATACGGTATTTAATTGAGTCATTTAACCGACGACCAAGGTACCTTCATCGGGGAATACATGAGCGGGTACTTCCAAATTCAATGGAGCAGGTCCCTTACGGATACGGCCAGAGGCATCGTAGTGAGAACCGTGGCATGGGCAATAGTAGCCACCGAAATCACCGGAATTGGCAATGGGTACACAACCCAAATGTGTGCAGACACCGATGACAACCAACCATTCAGGCTTTTGCACACGTTGCTATAAACAAAAAAGTTTCAGTCAGTGGAAATGTTGTCCTATAAAATTCATTGACTTACATCATCGGTTTGAGGATCACGCAAAGTGGCTGTGGGTACACCGCGTTCAGTGGCGATTTCACTAGCGGTACGGTGACGAATGAACAATGGCTTACCACGCCATTTGAAGGTAACAGACTTGCCTTCTGGAATATCAGACAATTTGATTTCAATCTTAGCCATAGCCAAGACATCAGCAGATGCGCTCATGGAGCTAACGAAAGCGGTGACCAAACCCTTGGCGGCATAGGCACTGCCGACGGCACCAGCACCAACCAACATGTAGGAGAAGGCCTTGCGTTCTTCGGCGGTGGTATTTTTGCGATTAACATCCTTGACCGAGTCACGACGATAGGGCGAAAAGTCGGGAGCTTGCAAGTCAGTGTGGGCCAAACGAACTTGTTGGACAGCTAAGTGAAAGACAAAAGATATAAATAAAAATATTATTTTGATCAAATTTAGAAAAAGTAGCAGTGGAGCTAATTTTCTTTTAGTTTTCGAGGCAAACATTCGTTCTTTGCAAATTTTTCACATCACTCAGATGTTGTCATAACATTCGGGGAGTAATAACAGTAGTTTGTCGCTCTATTGCTACCATTTCATAACCTCAAAAAATTACATAATTGAAGAAACAAATGCATAGTTTCATGAGAAATTCCTCCAGAATCCCTGGAATTTGACATTGCATTTGTTTCTTCAGCCTGTCTAGGTGTGATGTAATTCAGAAATATTCACTTGTGAGGACTGTCGAAGCTCTGGTATTGCCACAAGGAGCCTTCTTTTCCGAATTCTCAGGCACCACAGTTCTCTTACCCTGGACCGCAGTGAGGGCGGCAGGTTTCAAACCATTGGGAACAGCATGGGAGCTGGCACGCAAATAAGCACGCGACACGGCGTTAATCATTTTTCCGTATTCGTTAATAAAGTTTTCTAAAACAAAACAATTGAAAAACAATGAATTTCTCGTCCCCCAACCAAATTTTATTCGTTCGATGAGCTTACTTTTCTCCCAACAAAAAACTTTTGCCCACTTGACAGCTGACAGTTAACACAAAAATCGATAATCACACATACATACATACATGAAGGTACTTTTGACATTAGGAACAGGGTGTTTCAATGAATGCGAATTAAAACCGTCGATAATTGGGTGTAACTTGAAATTCAACGTAAAAGTGTAAAAGAAATTGTGGGAAACAGAAACATATGCTCTGTTCCAGAACTACAAGAATGTAAAAGTTTTTATTACGACAACCAATTTTCCAGTGCTTATTAAATATAAGTTGTGTTCCAGAACCTGCAAATTAGTACTAATTAGCACTAATTCTGCTACAACGCGTTCCCGTACTCCCAAAACTAGCAAAACTTGCAGCTCTCTCGAGAAAAAAATGGCGCTGAGTGGTGCACATTTCTGCTTGTTTTAGCTACATGAATTTGGCTGAGCAGAAATGTGCATATTGTAAATTTGACATTTAATCGGCAGGGCTAACAAGGTTGAAAAATGTATTGATACATTTCAATAAAGAAAATGATCAACTTGAAAACTAAAGGAAAAACTAATATTTGTCGTGCAAAAAACAAAAAGAGAAAATATGGAGCAACTGATGTATTCACTTTTGGATGATTTCAGCAGTGAAGAGGACTGGCTGAATGAGGAATCAGATTATTAATTATTATTATAAATTATTCAATACTCATTTTTAAATGTTGGCGCTCTTTTCAGTAAGGTTTCACCAGTCCGTTTTAGGTTGCTTACTTTTGGAATTTTGACATTTTATCGCATTTCTGCTAATTTTCCGTTCCCTTATTTTTTGAGCAAACCTAAATGAGAATGACATTTCGAACTGTTCTCTCTTCTGCTAGTTTTACTACTAAAAAAGTACTGGAACACAACTATAGTTGTCGGTTTTGGCATGGATTTGAAAGATTGAAAAGTTTGGATCACATTTTTGGAAGAAAATCCAGGCATTTCATTCATTTATCGCACTATTTAACTCATTTAAAAAATGAGAAAAAAAATATGGAAAAAAAGACAAAAAATTAAAGAAACTTGTTGCATATAATTTTGAATGGTTCTGACAGGAAGCGGCCATAGACTCATGGCTGTATTTCTGTAGTTTACGAGGCTTTCCTACCTCCATATTGCACCATATTTACTACCATGGTACAATGAAGAGAAGGTAGGTCAACTTTGAAAAAACTGCAAGTATAGAGGTCTACCTGTTTGGCTTGTAATGTCAGAATTACTATCAAAACAATAAAAAAGCAAACAACTTGTTGCATTGATTTTGAATAAATAATTTAAAACCGCGAAAACTGAATGAATGGTCAACATTTCTTTTCAATATCATGTTCTATATATCTCTTATGGTTTATTTCGCGACTAAAACTGTACATTTTGTCGATGCATTTGTTGCAATAAGCATTTTGAAAACACCCGAATTTGAATATTTTCTGAACATTTTTTTATTATTGAAAAAAAGACACACACAAAAGCAAATGAAGTTGACATATTAAGCCAGAAAAATAAAAAATTTAAATCATATGGTAGTTCTGCCCTACCTTGAATTCATTGTACCATGTTTACTACGATAGTCGAACTTTATGATCTCGAAAAAAAATTCAAAAGTAGTGGATTTTTCCAGGTTCTGCAACAGAGCAACATTTCTATATTGTAGTAGTTTTAACACTTTTATGAACTAGTAAAACTAGGGGTCAGAAAAAAAAAAAAGAGTAAACATTTTCTAGGCATTTTTTTCGATCCTATATTTCATGGGCAAATCCATAGTAAAATTAAGAAGGTAAAGTCATTTCAAATTAGACTATCCACCACTGCATTTTCTGTAATTTGCCTCGTCAAATTTTACTGATTTTACTGCGGGCGGATATCGTTACTACGGAGTCTATATTGCGGCTGTGCAGGACAAATTCAACAAATCGGAACTACAATATATATGGAAGCTATAGCTATATCTGAGCCGATTTTCACCAAATTTGACATACTTGTTTCTAGACTTAATTTGATCGTAAGTGCCAACTTCCATCCTATTGGGGCTAATATTAAACGTTTGGTGCACAATAAAAGGCAAATCGGACGAAGATACACGTGGGAGCTAATCTAAATCTGAACCGACCTCGATAAAATTTAGCAATGGTATTTATGAGTTGTATTTGGCATTTTTCCCCAAATATCGTCGTTACAGCGTTCATATTATGGCTGCGGAGGACAAAAATAACAAATCGGATGAACAATATATATGAGAGCTATACTCATATCTGAACCGATTTCGATAAAATTTGGCATATTTATTTTAAGGCCTAATCTGGTCGTATGTGCAGAATTCCATAATATTTGGGCTACTATTACACGTTTGGTGCACAATAAACGGCAAATCGGACGAAGATATATATGGGAGCTGTATCTAAATTTTGACCGATTATCTCCAATTTCAATAGGGTTCGTCCTTGGGTCAAACAAATTTCTGCACAATTTCATCTGGATCGGACAATAAATGCGACCTTTACTTTGTTTACAAAAATTCATGGACAGACGGACGAACGGACATGCATAAATCGACTCAGAATGTGATCCTATGCAGACCATCAAAAGGAACTATCTCATTTCCTTTGGCTTTTTTTTTTTTTTTTTGAATAAAAAAGAAAGTAATTTTAAATTATTCCAAATTTAGAGCCAACAGAAATTCATATTTTCCACGTTAACGGGCAACAAAATGTGTAATTTTGGGATAAAACAATATTGTCCTTCTATCTCGAATTCAATTTTGTGGGAAAAGCCTAATATTTCATTCATGTTATGCCATGTTTACGTTAGAACTTTTTGTAGGGTTAACCTACTTTGAGAGGATTTATTTGAAGTAAAAGTAATGGATATGACAATTTAAATCCAAATCCAGTGGGTTAACCCTCATATATATAAACGTACTATTATGTGGGTATTCCCCAAAGAGTAATTTTGTGAGAAAATGTAAAATAAACAAAACCATTTGTATATATATTTGTATATTTGACACAATACGGCCCAGTACAGAGTTGAATTTTCCTACTTTCTTGGAAGTTGAGCAACCTACCTTATTGAGCCATGATTGGAGTTTGTTATTTTTGGTGTGTTCCAGAACTGCAAGAATGTAAAAAGTTTTTACTACAATTATCGATTTTCCCTTTACGATGTCGATCAGGTTCTTGAACCGAGCATGTATGTATTTTTGAACAATTTTAATTTTTATACCCTACAAAACTATGTGTTGGGGGTATTATAAGTTTGATTGGGCCAGAATTTATGTAACTCCTCGAAATATTGGTTTCTCGTATAGGAAAGTATATATGGATCTTCCTAGCTCGCCGAGCTGAGTCGATCTAGCTATGTATGTCCGTCCATCCGTCTGTCCATGTTAATTTGTAATCACGCTACAGGTCGCAATTATGGCCCGATCCTAACAAAATTTTGCACGAAGGTGGGTTAGGGTCAGAATAGAAGCCTATTTCTTTTGGAGATGATCGCCAAATGTTTAGGGGTTGAAATGGACCAAATACTGAAAAAATGTCGGATTTTGCAGTAGCTATACAGGTCGCAATTATAGACCAATCGACGCGGAATTTCGCATGTAGCTAGAGTTTAGGCCGGGGAAGAAGCCTACCAATTTAGGTATTCGGATAATATTTAGCGGGTAAAATAGACCATATCTTTTTTGTTGAAAAAATTCATAATTTTTCATTAAACAGCGAATATTTTAAATCCCGGCGAAATCACAAAGCCATGACAAGGTTACTTCTGATCTTTACATTGATGTTAAGATCCAACAAATCGAATATATAGCAAAATATGTGCGATATATATGTCTATCAAAGAAGATATGTTTGAAAGATCTCATATATGTCGAGAACGGCTGAACTGATTTCGGCAGTTCTCATTAATTCAGAATAGCCTCTTGATAGGAAAGAAAAAACGTCTAAAAAATCGCATAAAAACATCTCTCTAAAGATGAAAATATTGATTTTGTAACATTTTCTCATATTTTTTCAATTTTGTCTATTTTTTTTTTTTTTGGCATATTTTCATTTTGAATTAAACATTTGTTAATATTTCTACAGCTAATAAAACTAAGTAGTTAGGATATCAGGATATCATATACAGATCGCATTTATGGCCCGATCCTTACGAAATTTTGCATGGAGATAAGATGAGGGTCAGAATAGAAGCCTACTCTTTTTGGAGATGATCGCCATATATTTAGGGGTTGAAATGGATCAAAAATTTGCAAAATTGTCAGGAGGTCGTAATTATAGCCCGATCCTCAAGCACAATAGAATGGGGGTTACCGGACATTGCAAAAGCCAAGCAGTTTTGGATGGCCATCCAAAAATATTCAACGTGTGAAGGAGTTTGCCAACTTTTGTAGACAAAATACGAAAATGTCCATTCCAGTGACTTTTTGGAGAATTCACAAATACAGGAAAGACCCACTTCTGACTATTTCGTTAATTAAATTGGAAATATATATAAACTGTATTGTTTATTATAGTGTTGTAGGGTATCCAACGGTCGGCCCCCCTCGACTGTAGCTTTTGCTTACTTGTTTACATTTGAATTATTTTTCATTCAAAATTTAATTCCAAAAGTGTTAGTTCCAGCTGCTGTGTCGACGAATGAAATTATTGTTTTTCTGTAAAGAGTTATTTTATTTTTTATTATTTTACAACATTTATTCGTGTTTTGACCTTTTTCTATAAATGTTGACATATTGAATATATTTTTGTGTTTTCTGTTTTTTTTTTTTATTTTTGCTGGAGAGAAACTTGTCAATCTATTTTTTGTCGATGCAAATTTTTGAAAATAGTGCTACGTTTGTTTCCAGCTTTCTGCAAATATTCCAACTCTTGGACAAAAAGACATTTAAAAATTCAAAACAGAAAAATGTAATAAAATTAAAAAAAAAAATGGGAAGACTGAAAATTATGAATGAAAACAACAATGTTGAATGGCGTATGTACATTCAAACGAAAGTAAATTTTGTTTTCTCTCCCAACCGAGGTACCCATTCTGTCCACGAATTGAAATTTCCACAGAAAACTGGGTATCGGCAGAAAAAATTTTTGACAAGTCTCTCTCCAGCAGAATTTAAAAATAGAAAAATACAAAAATATGTTCAAAATGTCAACATTTACACAAAAAATTTAAAATATTAATGAAAATTGTAAAATTAATGATACAATAGATTTTTGGGAGAAAAACAATAATTTATTATATTCATATTAGTGAGAATTTCATATATTTTCGTATAAATTCCCATTAAAATCAACAAACAAAATTTTTGAAAAAGGGAATTATCTTACTTTGAATAATACGCGCGGTATGAACGGGTTAATTCGTGTACCTAATTCATGGTAGAAGAATATAGGTAGATGCATCAACGCTTGGGAACATTGATATGTCAACATTTTTTAAGTGCTTTGTCAAAAATAAGTTTTTATGTGTTCTCTTATACGACCCAAATCGGAGGTTGTACTGATATGTATTTTCAACAATTTTTTACAAATTTCAATAAATTTTCATTCACGATTTTCAATATCAAAATCGGTTTGACAGTTCATTGTCCCAGCAG
This sequence comes from Musca domestica, assembly GCF_030504385.1. Classification (NCBI taxonomy): domain Eukaryota; kingdom Metazoa; phylum Arthropoda; class Insecta; order Diptera; family Muscidae; genus Musca; species Musca domestica. The sequence continues at coordinate 1,242,194 of NW_026712169.1, read as the reverse complement.
CTGTGTCGATGCGACTACCTGTATTCTACCATGACCTAATTCTGAGAGCGAACAACATGATTGAAAGTGCAATGAGAACATAGCATTATATTTTTCATTCATAATTTTCATGCCAACGCTGTTCTATTAATAGACAAGGCATGGTCGACGAAGGGTTTTTTTTTGTAACCATGGTAGAAGAATATAGGTAGATGCATCGACGCAGCTACTGGGACAATGAACTGTCAAACCAATTTTGGAATTGAAAATGTTGAATGAAAAATTATTTAAATTTTTAAAAATTGTTGAAAAACGCAAAGTATAATAACCAGCGAATGGCGTCGTATAAGAAAACATATAAAAATCTACTTATATTTGAGAAAACATTTAAATTTTTTTGACATATCAATCTTCCCAAGCGTTGATGCATCTACCTGTATTCTTCTACCATGGTTGTAACAGACAAAAAAAAACATACATGGCTATGTTACTTCGTTCATGTAATACGAAAGCATAACAAGTGGAGAATGATGAAAATGTTTATAAGTGCGGTTGAAAGATTTAGAAGATTATTCAAAAGAATTTTAGTTTTATGTAATTCTTTGGTTCTTCTATTGAGGTTACGATCTCGTCGCTTGGGTAAACTTTTTTGTATTTTTAAAATAACTCCGCGGAGAATATCCCTGGCAAAAAGCAAGGGAACTGATGAGGATTGGTGAGTCTTTCTAAAACCTAGGTATTTCCTGCCTTACCCCCTGGTAAACATTACTATCGTTCTCCACTAATAAACAATCATTGTTTTTATAAAAACAACAATAATGGGATTAAGCCTGACCATTTTGCAACAACAAAATACTATGGTATCCCGAACAAACATGCCGACATTTCTGTAAGTGACTTGAATGGAACAAAGAAAAAAAATCTTTGTTCGCTCAGCTAATTTTTTTGTGGGGTATCATGGTAGAAAAATACAGGTAGGTGCATCAACGCTTGGGAGCATTGATGTGTCAAAAATTTTTAATTTCTTTTCAAATATAAGTAGATTTTTATATGTTTTCTTATTCGACGTCATTCGGAGGTTATTATAAAAGGCCTTTTTCAACAATTTTTACAAATTTAAATAATTTTTCATTCAACATTTTCAATTCCAAAATTCGTTTGACAGTTCATTGGCCCAGCATCTGCATCGATGCGTCTACTTATATTTTTCTACCATGTGCGGTATTAAGAAGATATTTAATAATTAATGGTCGAACAGCGAATAGAGAACGTATTAAATGCCATGTGAATTTAGCATAAGTGTCGTTTATCTTTTTGTAATTGGAATTTTTTATTGGAGCGACATCTTGCGTTTCTCATTTTTGAAATTATTTTTATAATTTTTTCAATTGGCAACGCAACGAAATGTGTATTTTGATTGGCAACATTTATTTGTTGCCTTACAGGTTTAATAGATGTCACTCTATTCTTTCCTAAGCAATCCAAAATTTTACAAACTACATTTACAAAAGGTGTATAGTGTACAAGTGCACGAAAAGTTCTAAATAGTACTGAATTTGGTATTGGGTGAATGAATGGAGCTTAAATCCTAAATTTTAACATGAGTGTCACTGTGGCTGCCTGGGTTGGGAGATCAGCTGGTTTTGGATATGCGTACTATAGTTGTACTAAAGGGTACTTAATTTGGTAATAGGTGAAATTTAAGTGCTGCAATCCTGAATTATGATACTAAGGTTGATGTTGATATATGATACTAAGGTCGAGGATGATATATGGAGATTGTTTTGGAAATGCGTACTAGAATTGTTCGAAAAGTACCTAATGGTACTATATTTGTTTTTGGGTGAAGGGATAGAGATGAAATTCAGATATTTAGTTTACTGATGGTATCTATGTTCGAGATTTGGCGGTGCTGTAGAAATGCGTCCTATATTTGTACGAAAAGTACAAAATAGTACTAAATTTAGTATTGGGAGAAGGGATAGGGCTGAAATCTTCAAATATAAAATTGAGGTTTCTGTTGGTGTCTGGGATTGAGATATATGGAAGTGATTTTGGAAATGTGTACTATAATTGTACGTAAAGTACTAAATCTGGTATTGAATAAAAGGGTAGAGTTGAGATCTTGGAATTTGATATAGATGTCACTGTTAATGTCTGTAGTTAAGATATTGACGTGGTTTTGGAAATGGGTGCTATAATTGTTTGAAAAGTACTGAATGATACTATATTTGGTTTTAGGTGATGGGGTATCCATGTTTGAGATTTGGCGGTGGTTTGGAAATGCGTCTTGTATTTGTACGAAAAGTACTAAATTGACCTTAATTTAATATTGGATGAAGGGTTAGAGCTGAAACCTTGAAATTTTACATTGCGATAACTGTAAGTGTCTAGGATTGAGATATGGAACGGTTCTGCAGATGAATACTAAAATTATACGAAAAGTACAAAATGTTACTAAATTTGTTATTGAGTTAATGCATCCCGAATTCGATATAGAGGTCTCTGTTGGTATCTGGGTTTGAGATATGGAGGTGTTTTTTTTTGGAAATGTTCACTTTAATTGTTAGACAAGTACTAAGTAGTACTATATTTGGTATAAGGTGACGGGATATAGTTGAAATCCTAAAATTTCATATGGAGGTTATAGTTGGTATATAGTTTCGAGAGAAGGAGGTGGACTTGGGAAATGGGTACTATGATTGTTTGAAAAGTACTAAAAGCTACTAAATTCTCAGTTGAGGGAATGTATAGAGCTTGAATCCTGAAATTTGATATTGAGGTCAACAAACCAAACCGTGGACCTACGGGCTGATATGAAAAAAAAATTGCAACCAACTTCAGACTGCTGTCATTCCTAAGCCACTCGACCGACAGCTGTTAAAATTATTCCAGTGACAGCTCATTATATTGTTCACAGCGTACAAAAGCATTTTGGTGAGAATTTTCCAGAAAAAAAGTTATTCGTGATGGAATTCAAGCGTGATAGTGTGATTTCTTTATATTTGGCTGGAAAACCACAAGAGGCTATCGTTAGAGCACTCCAGCATTTGAATGTGAATAAGTCTTTTGTGTCTCGTACCATCGCTCGTTTCGGCGATACTGGTAGCGTAGCCCGACGTCAAGGAAGTGGACGGAAGGAAAACAGTAACATCAGCAGAAATGGTTCGAAAAGTAAAGAAGCGACTTAATCGAAACCCTCGTCGCCCTGGCCGAAATATGGCTCGTGAGCTGTACATATCGCAATATTCCATTCAGCAAATATTGAAAAATGAGCTCGGGGTAAAGCCATTGAAATTCCAAAAAGTGCCAGAACTTACACCGCAAAAGAAAGATAATACACTCAAAAGAGTTAAAGAGTTGCTTCGCTTGGACGAATTTGTCTTCTCCGATGTTTGTCCGGCAGTTTGTAAACAAACAAAGTGATCGTGTTTACTTGCCAAAATGAGATTCCTCGCTTCACTTCCAGCCCACAATGGCTACCAAAATCTTCGGATACCACTCCGTTGGACTATTGTATCTGGAGTATTTTGGAAAGCAAGGTTGGCACTAAAAAATACCAAAGTGTCGATCACCTCAAGCAAGCGCTTTGCCGGGAATGGGCCAAAATACCGCAGAGCAACATTTGGTCAGCGTTTGATGGTTTCATTGGCCGTTTGAAGGCCATTATTCGTGTCAAAGGTGACCAATTCGAACAAATCTAAACTTATTCAAAAATTTGATGCTATTTCCGACATTTTTGCTTTCATTCAATAAAATTTAATAAATGTAAAAATTATGGCTTTTGACTTTTTTGCAGTTTTTTTTTCTCACCCTGTATAGTCTCGAGAAAAGGAGGTGGATTTGGGAAATGGGTACTATCATTGTACGATTGGAAATGTACGAAATGGTACTGGCAGTTGAGTGAATGGTTAGAGCTCGAATCTTGGAATTTAATATTGAGGTCACCAAACCAAACCGTGGACCTATATGGCTCATTTTCAATGCCAAAATTTCTGCAGACCGAAAATACATCTTAATAAAATTTTATCAATATTCTGCATTCTCTTCTGAATCTATAGTATTAAAAAAAATTGTCCAATACATCAAACATTAAAAGCATCTCTGCTCAATATCGCAGGACCTAGGTAGTTTAAGGTGTCTTTGTATGGTCCGTTTGATACTTCCCCCACTGGCTTTCAATTGGGAAAAATAATTTTCGTCATTTCCACTTATCGTTGTAGTAGTGTCTATTATTTTGCAAAACATGTTAATTACTTTGGACTAAATCCATTTTAATTAATTGCTTATAAAACGAAAGCCATGCATTAATTACTTTGAAGTGGGCCAAAACCTCAAAGGACTAAATTCGCATTATGCGTTAAAGTGCGTCATCAAATGCAAAATCCGAAATAATCAAAAAACGGCCGACCGCCTTTGTGTGGACGACGACAATGGTCGCCACGCCAGTGAGGCAAGAGGCTTTTTACCCTTTTATCGTTCATGGTAAAATATTGAACGCAAATATTCGTTCTTCAATGAAGAATGAAAGTCAACTTTTGTTTTAGGATCAAAACGCACTCATTGTTTTGTGTTGTTTTTATGTTTTTGTGGCTTCAAAAGGATTTAAATTTAAAAGGAAGTAGAAAGCAAAACACACACAAACTATCCAATGGATAATGGGCTTTACTTGATTTGTGGTGTCTCGGTATAGAATACGCATTTTATGAGGTATTTAAAGTAAGGTCTGACTTTGCTAACTAGCAAAACAATTATTTCGTTGACGATGCTAAAATGGATGATTTAGGATCATAATTATTAGATTCGAAAAGAAAACGTTGTCGAGAAGAATACTTTGTCGAACTGTGATTAAAATTTAATACAATTTAGTACTTTTCGGACAATTATAGTACGTATTTGCAAAAACCACCATCAGAAATGAAACCAACACCAAACCCCGGCAGAGACCTCAATATCAAATTTCAGATTTCCACCTCTATCCTTAGACCCACATTTTTACCATACCTTTTTCCACAGGGTGAGGAGAAACACCTGCAACAAAATTCAGACGGCTGTCATTTCTAAGCCATTTGTCCGACAACTAGTAAAATTATTCCAGTGATAGCTCATTATATTGTTTACAAGCGTTCAAAAGCATTTTGGTGAGAATTTTCTAGAAAATTAAGTTATTCGTAATGGAATTCAAGCGTGACAGTGTGATTTCTTTATATTTGGCTGGAAAACCACAAGTGGCTATCGTTAGAGAACTCCAGCAATTAAATGTGAATAAATCTTTTGTGTCACGTACCATCGCTCGTTACCGCGATACTGGTAGCGTAGCCCGACGTCAAGGAAATGGACGGAAGAAAACAGCAACATCAGCAGAAATGGTTCGATAAGTAAAGAAGCGACTTGATCGAAACCCGCGTCGCAGTGGCTCGTGAGCTAACCATATGGCAATATTCCATTCTGCAAATATTGAAAACTGAGCTCGGAGTAAAGCCATTGAAATTCCAAAAAGTGCAAGAACTTACCCCGCAACAGAAAGAAAATAGACTCAAAAGAGCTTCGCTTGTCCGAAAGTGGTTATCTGCCGAATTTGGTTTTCTCCGATGAGAAAACATTCGTTGTCCAGCAGTTTGTAAACAAACGAAATGATCGTGTTTACTTGCCAAAGAGGTCAGCTGAAAATTTGCACCTTCGGTTGGCCACCAGAACTCATGCGCCGGCCATGGTGATGGTGTGGGCCGCCATAACATCCGATGGTCGCTCTCCGCTCGTATTAATCGACCGTGGCATCAGAATAAATGCCGAATATTACCGCGAAAATATTTTGGAGGGTGTATTAAAGCCATGGGCACGCAAACATTTTGGCCGTAGACCTGGGACATTCCAACAGGACTCAGCACTATCGCACTCAGCACGCGTCACCCAAGAATGGTTACAAAATGAGGTTCCTCGCTTCATTTCCAGCGCACAAGCAAGCGCTTCGCCGGGAATGGGTCAAAATGCCGCAGAGCAACATTCGGGCAACGTGTGATGGTTTCATTGGCTGTTTGAATTTCGAATTTGAATTCGAACAAATCTAATTTTTTTTTCTAAAATTTGATGTTATTTCCGAATTTTTTTTGCTTTCATTCAATAAAATTTAAAAAATGTAAAAATTATGGCATTTGACTTTATTGCAGTTTTTTTTATCTCACCCTGTTGATGGCACAAACTATGAATCTTATTTGAATGCGTATCATGGCTTAGAGTAGTCACAATTTGGGTACTATATCCAATTCTGAATCGATTTTTAACAAATTTAAGGAGGCTTTTGTACCTTTAGTACCAAATAATATTGCTGTATAGATATGACTTCGATAAAGATTATATTAAACAAGTAAAAAAGCTGTAAGTTCGACGGGTTGGTCGGAACTTTGAATACCCTCAAAAATTTGGTACAAATTTAACAATTTTCAAAAAAATAAAATCCGTTAAAAATTCTGTTAAAATCTTGAAAATACCGAATGTAGCGTATATTAGGGTCTATACGAAGACCTGCATAGGCAAATTTTGTCACAAGCTATTACAATATTCAAAGGGGCGATACGAAGACGTGGACATGCACAGAGAACTTTCTATCTTAGGCTGTAGTATCCATTTCGAACATCAAATACTAAATTTGAAACAATTCCGGTAAACAATGCCTAAAATCATCAAAATACCGAATATCGGGAGGTATCGTTATATGGGGCCTATACGAAGACGTGGACCTACATAGCCTATTTCCAACACTAAAAGTCCTGCCGTCATAATATACATTTGAGTAAAATTTTATCAATCTACTTCAATTCGTTCGGAAGCTAGAGTGATTTCCACAGACGGACGGACATCGCTAAATCGACATAGAATTTTATGCTGATCAAGAATTTATATACTTTGTGGGGTCTAAAATGTGTATTTCGAGGTGTTACAAACGGAATGACAAACTTAATATATACTACGGTAGAGGGTATAAAAATATTTATTCGAGCAATATATATACCGGACCGACTTTCACCAAATGGAAAAAATCGGTTGAATATGAGGACAATAACCGTAAAATCTGATAAAGATGTATATCGAAGTTATATAAAAATCTGTACCGATCTCAACGGAGGTACTTTCAAGTTGTATCTGATGTCCGGTATCAAATATCGTTGTTGTGCAGTACATATTACGCATGTGAGGGACTTCACAATTTGGGCTGATATTAGCCATTTGGTGCACAACTAACCTGATATCGGATAAAAATATATATGGGAGCTATTTTCAATAAATGAATTCAGTCGGATGAATTCAGTCCGAATTGCCAAGATTCAGTCAATTTGGGCTGATATTAGTCATTTGGTGCACAATTAGCCTGAGATCGGATAAAGATACATATTTGAACTATACCCAAATCGAATCCGATCTCGATAAAATTTGACAGAGGTATTTCTGGGCTGTATCTGATATCTGGTACCAAAGACCATTATTGTAGAGTGCATATTACGCATGAGAGGGACTTAAAACTTCAAATTGGATGAAATATATATGTGGGTGCTATAGCTACCGATTTTTACCAAATTTTATGTAATTGCTTCTAGACTGAATTTCGGTATGATGTGCCAAAATGCAGGCCATTTGGACTGATATTGGCTATTTGGTACACAATTAACCGGAAATCGGTTGAAGAGCTCTATATAAAATTGCAATTATTCTTACCAATAGGCTTCGTCCTTGGGCCAAACAAATATTTTTTTGGAAAATTTCATCTCTACTGTAAGATCCTCAAAAGTAACTATGGGTCTATCTCGCTTTCTTCTATGGGTCTACCTCTTCGTTATAAACAAATGCACAAAGACATAATACCCCTACCACTATGCGGTATAGGCTATAAAAACTGTTGGAACGAATCTAAATTTTAAGTTTGACCTTTAGCTGACGATGTAGGGATCTCTTGCTAGTAAACTTATTTAAACTGTCTACTAAACATCTGTAACTGTCATCACATTTTATGATGTAAACATTATAAATTGACAGCAGTAGAGTGTTTACAACTTAACTTGGACAGGCAACTTCGTCGAGATTGGTCCAATAGTTGGTCGAACTAGAATCAATATTTCGTGGTGTTCATAATTTGTTGGCCCGAAACAGCCTTCGTCATTTATCCTTTAAATGTAGTCAAAATTCCACAACACGCCATGTTTAAAGTTACCCAAATTCCCAAAGCATAACTCGACATAAAAAGAAGTATCGTCATATCCTTGTGGGGTAAAGTCTTTGTCATAAATATTGTAACATAAAATGGAAAAAAAGAAGAAAACTACAGTTCCGTAACGCATCCCTTGTAAATAGTAAATCGATTTTGTTGCCTGGCTGAACCCTTTTTGAAAAAGTGCATATTTTTTCCAAAGTCTATGGCTTTCATGGCTATGCTGGCTATGAAGAGGGGTCAATGTCAGCCAGTAAATGTGCTTAGAAAATATGTACATGCATATGTACATCCATGTGTGTGTGTAACAACATTTACTGATTTATCAGCATATGAAAATAACGCTTTAAGCGATACATTTTTGTGTGTGTGTGTTTAGTACTGACTGCATCAGGGAATACTTCAAGTAACGCGAATGATATTTTGCATGGAAGCTAAAATTTGTTAATTGACTCATGGATGAGATGAACTAGACATAGGGTTGGTATGGAAATGTTGGGAAATTTATTTCTATTTCTAAAGAAAATGGAAAAATTTATTTTAGTAATTTATTAAATTTATTAGTAATTTATTATATTTATTAGTAATTTATTAAAAGCAAACACTGAAACAAGTGATTTGTATATCCTCCACCTTGGAAAGGAGGGTATATTAACTTTGTCAATCCGTTTGTAACATCTCTAAATATTCGTCGTAGACCCCATAAAGTATATATGTTCATAATCATTTCTCCCCTTGGGCTAGAATAGCTCGTCGGGATCCAGGGGTTCGTACAGATATTTTATTTATTGAGACAGAAAGAGAAGACAGTGGTTTACGTTCTGATATTACGTTTTTATTTAAAGTGGGACTTTAACTATATATAAACTATAGATTAAAACAACTATCCTCGTCCTCAGTCCGGGATTGGGGTTCTTTGAACCGAGACGTGGATAATTACTCAAGGAACGGGACAAGGATACAGGAACAGGGTGTTCAGGTTTCGGGATGGATTCTGTGCGAGAGACCTGGATAAATACTCAAGCAGGCTACAGGATATTCAAGGATACGGCTGCAAGAGATCTTCCGCTATAAGGTTCTAGGATACGGTTGCAAGAGCACTCAAGCACTACAGGAAATTCAAGGATACGGTTGCAAGAGACCTTAATAAGTATTCAAGCAGTACAAGGATCTAGGATGCGGTTGCAAGAGACCTTAATAAGTACTCAAGTAATACAGGATATTCAAGGATACGGTTGCGAGAGAACTTAATAAGTACTCAAGCACTACAAGGATCTAGGATACGGTTGCAAGAGACCTTAATAAGTACTCGTACACTACAGGATATTCAAGGATACGGTTGCGAGAGAACTTAAAAAGTTCTCAAGCACTACAAAGATCTAGGATGCGGTTGCAAGAGCACTCAAGCACTACAGGAAATTCAAGGATACGGTTGCAAGAGACCTTAATAAGTATTCAAGCAGTACAAGGATCTAGGATGCGGTTGCAAGAGGCCTTAATAAGTACTCAAGTAATACAGGATATTCAAGGATACGGTTGCGAGAGAACTTAATAAGTACTCAAGCACTACAAGGATCTAATATGCGGTTGCAAGAGACCTTAATAAGTACTCAAGTACTACAGGATATTCAAGGATACGGTTGCGAGAGACCTTAATAAGTACTCAAGTACTACAGGATATTCAAGGATACGATTGCAAGAGACCTTAAAAAGTACTCAAACACTACAGGATATTCAAGGATACGGTTGCGAGAGAACTTAATAAGTACTCAAGCACTACAAAGATCTAGGATGCGGTTGCAAGATACCTTAATAAGTACTCAATCACTAAAGGATATTCAAGGATACGGTTGCGAGAGACCTTAATTAGTACTCAAGCACTACAAGGATCTAGGACACGATTGCAAGAGACCTAAATAAGTACTCAAGCTCTACTGGATATTCAAGGATACGGTTGCAAGAGACCTTAATAAGTACTCAAGCACTACTGGATGTTCAGGGATATGCTAAGGATACTACCGGGATTCGAGGACTAGAGACCTGTATAAGTACTCTAGGGAAGGATGTCCAGGATAAATTTCTAGATAAGCACTTGCGGGTTTGGTGTTGAGAAGTTCACGGTCTGGCACTGACTGCCACGATTCTGCCATCTACTGCCCTTTTATACCGGCTCCACCACGTGTTCGCAGTGGAGTAACGGGAACTTGTTTACAAAATTTGGTTATTACAACATCACATGTGCTCATCACCGGCAATGGTAGTGATGAGTGGGCACTTATATTTTGATGTGATAACGGTTCTCACAAGAATTTGACTGGGCAAATTGCAATTTATCATAGCGTTTTGTGTGGGCAAAAATGACGAAGGATTTTTGCCGTCACACAGCATGAGAGAGAGATATATCGGTCCACGTTTTGGTATAGTCCCCATATAACGGTACCTCCCGATATTCGGTATTTTGATGATTTTTGCCACATTTTTTCATGGTATTTGTAGGTCATAATGGGTCCTAGTTTGTGTGGCGAAATATTGTATGTATGGGTCCAGGCTTTGGTATAGCCCTCATAACGGTACCTCTCGATTTTTGGTATTCTGATGTTTTTTTTTTTTACATTTTTTCACGGATTCCTCTAAAAATTGGTATTTGTTGGTCATAATGGATTCTAATGTTTCCTTTACCCAAAGGTGAAGGGTCCGGACGAACTTAATTTTTTTTACTTGGTTTTATATCCATTGAGATGATAGACAGAGAATTTATGTACATTTGTTTTGGCAGCAAATAGGCCTCTTATGATATCACAAAAGACTTTTGAATCTAAATGTCTATCCCAAATTTAATATACCACCCCTCGTCCGCAGTAACTCTTTTTGGTTATGGGTTAGAACAACTTCAAGTAAATTCAGTTTTACGCCTAAATGAATTTTTAACTGCGTTAAACGCATAGATGCATAAATTTACTTTGCATCCCCACACACACAAAGTCCTACTGCGGACTTATGTGTAAACACACATGCAAACATCCACATCAAAACAAGTTATCAGACAAGAAAAGGGAAAAACAACAACAAAATCGAATGGTAGAGAGTGAAAGTCCGTCTAGGATTTGGTTTAGAATGAAAATATGACAAAATAAACCCAAGATTACTTTACAAAGTAGGGCTATGAGGACGCATCTTGGTGGTAGTCAGTCATCACAACAACCCCATGGCATACAATGAAATGTGGTGCCGACCGAGCGAGCGACCGACCGATTATTTGCTGTCAAGTGTTACTAATTTTGAAAATGTTGTATTGCACTTGGGGTGGCTGCAGTAACTCATATTTTTAATGTTTTTTTTTTTTTCAAATTATTTCCTTTAAATATTGTAGGTTTTCCTGAAAAAGGGATGTTACTTAGAAAACTTTAAAGATATTTTGTGAAACCTTTTATATTGTGTAATTTACCCAAAAATGGACACATCCGACCAAAAACTTGGGTACTATATGGTCCGGATATTCTATTAAAAGGCTAATATAAAATAAGTTAAAAAGTATCAGTCGGTTTTGGCGACAGATGTATATCGTCAGCCAATGTTCGATTATTTAAATATATTTCGACTTATGTTTGATTATTTAAATTGATGACCCTCTATGGAGTAGGCTCTGAAGGAATGGGTCAATATTGTCCATTTCTTATAGGATAAAAATAAATATGATATAGAACAGTGTTGGCTTGTTTGTTCGGGATACCATAGTATTTTGTTGTTGCAAAATGGTCAGGCTTAAGCCCTTTATTGTTGTTTTTATAAAAACAACGTTTGTTTATTAGTGGAGAACGATGGTAATGTTTACCAGGGGGTAAGATCTCGTCACATAGGTAAGAACAAGTTTTATGATATAGAAGTTATTTTTAAAATAACTTCTGGGGAGAATAAAAAAAGGAAATTGATGAGGATTGGTGGATCTTTCCGAAACCTAGATATTTCATGCCTTACCCGCTGGTAAACATTACCAATGTCCGCCACTAATAAACAACATTGTTTTTATAAAAACAACAATAAATTGATTAAGCCTGACCATTTTGAGATCAAAAACTGCAACTAACTTCAGACTGCTGTAACTTCTAAGCCACTAGTCCGACAGCTGTTAAAATTATTCCAGTGACAGCTCATTATATTGTTTACAAGCGTACAAAAGCATTTTGGTGAGAATTTTCCAGAAAAAAAGTCATTCGTGATGGAATTCAATCGTGATAGTGTCATTTCTTTATATTTGGCCGGAAAACCACAAGTGGCTATCGTTAGAGCACTCCAACATTTAAAGGTGAATAAATCTTTTGTGTCTCCTACAATCGCACGTTACTGGTAGCGTAGCCCGACGTCAAGGAAGTGGACGGAAGAAAACAGCAACATTAGCAGAAATGGTGAGCTGAGCATATCGCAATATTCCATTCGGCAAATATTAAAAAATGAGCTCGGGGTAAAGCCATTAAAATTCCGAAAACTTACACCGCAAGGGAAAGAAGATAGACTCAAAAGAGGTAAAGAGTTGCTTCGCTTGGTCGAAAGTGGTGAACTGCCGAATTTGGGTTTCTCCGACGAGAAAACATTCGTTTGTAAACAAACAAAATGATCGTATTTACTTGCCAAAGAGGTCAGCTGAAAATGTGCACCTTCAGTTGGCCATTAGAACTCAAGCTCCGACCATGGTGATGGTGTGGGCCGCCATAACAGCCGATGGTAGCTCTCCGCTCGTATTAATCGACCGTGGCATCAGAATAAATGCCGAATATTATCGCGAAAATATTCTTGAGGGTGTATTAATGCCATGGGCACGCAAACATTTTGGCCGCAGACCTTGGGCATTCCAACAGGACTCAGCGCCATCCCACTCAGCACGCGCCACCCAAGAATGGTTACAAAATGAGTTTCATTTCCAGCGCACAATGGTCACCAAAATCTCCGGATACCAATCCGTTGGATTGTTGTGTCTGGAGTATTTTGGAAAGCAAGGTGGGCACTAAAAAATTCCAAGGTATCGATCACCCCAAACAAGCGCTTCGCCAGGAATGGGCCAAAATACCGCAGAGCATCATTCGGGCAGCGTATGACGCTTTCATTGGCCATTTGAAGACCATAATTCGTGCCAAATGTGACCAATTTGAACAAGTCTTAACTTATTCTAAAATTTGATATTATTTCCTTCATTTTTTGTTTTCGTTCAATAAAATTTAAAAAAAATTTAAAAATTATGGCGTTTGACTTTGTTACAGTTTTTTATCTCATCCTGTATATTCAATATTATGCGAAATCATTAATTCGATATTCATTTCAGGTTTCGGGTTGAGTGAAATATTTAGATATAGGAAGTTGGAAAGAATCGCTGACTTGTTTCGCAAGTTATGACAGATAAGAGTATTGAAAATTCTGACCATTTGTGGGTGAGGTACCAGATGCGGCTCGCAGATATATATCATCTTCAGAACAGATCTTGAATTATTAGAAATAATGGGATGTGTGAAATATTAAGAGAACCTGATGCTTATTTCGGATTTTATAATAGTTTTTATTATTGAAACCTTTGGCCCTTTTTGGGGAAGTTACCAGAAGGAATGGTTTGATCTCTACCATCTTTATAACAGATCTAGAGTTAATGGAAATATTGAGATGTGCTAAGTTTAAATGGAATCGGATATTAATTTGGGGTTTTATGAGTTTCATGGATATTCAAAATGTTAACCCTGATTATACCCTACAACACTATGTGTTGGGGGTATTATAAGTTTGATTGGGCCAAAAATTATGTAACACCACGAAATATTGGTTTCCCACATAGGAAAGTATATATGGATCATCCTAGCTTGCCGAGCTGAGTCGATATAGCTATGTATGTCCGTCCGTCCGTCTGTCCGTCTGTCCGTCTGTCCGTCTGTCCATGTTAATTTGTAATCACTCTACAGGTCGCAATTATGGCCCGATCTTCACGAAATTTGGAATGGAGGTCGGGGTCGGGCCAGAATAGAACCCTATTTCTTTTTGAGATGATTGCCAAATGTTTAGGGGTTGAAATGGACCAAATACTGAAAAAATGTCGGATTTTGCAGTAGCTATACAGCTCGCAATTATAGACCAATCGACGCGGAATTTAGCATGTAGCTAGAGTTTAGGACGGGGAAGAAGCCTACCAATTTGGGTGGTCATCGGATAATATTTAGCGGGTAAAAAAGACCATATCTTTTGTGTTGAAAAAATTCAAAATTTTTCATTAAAACGCGAATATTTTAAATCCCGGCGAAATCGCAAAGCCATGACAAGGTTACTTCTGATCTTTACATTGATGTTAACATCCAACAAATCGAATGTATAGCAAAATATGTGCGATATATATGTCTATCAAAGAAGAAATGCTTGAAAGATCTCTTATATGTCGAGAACGGCTGAACTGATTTCGACAGTTCTCATTAATTCAGAATGGCCTCTTGGCAGGAAAGAAAATACGTCTAAAAAAATCGCATAAAAATATCTCTCTAAAGATGAAAATATTGATTTTCTAACATTTTCTCATATTTTTTCAATTTTGTCATATTTTTTGGCATATTTTCATTTTGAATTAAACATTTGGTAATTTTTCTACAGCTAACAAAACTAAGTAGTTAGGATATCAGGATATCATATACAGATCGCATTTATGGCCCGATCCTTATGAAATTTTACATGGGGATAAGATGAGGGTCAGAATAGAAGCCTACTCTTTTTGGAGATGATCGCCATATATTTAGGGGTTGAAATGGACCAAAAAACTGCAAAATTGTCGGCAGGTCGTAATTATCGCCCGATCCTCACGCACATTTGAAAGGGGGTTACCGGACACTGCAAAAGCCAAGCAGTTTTGGATGGCCATCCAAATATATTCAATGTATGAAATAGTTTGCAAACTTTTGTAGACAAAATTCGAAAATGTTCATTCCAGAGACTTTTTCGAGAATTCACAAATACAGGAAAGACGCACTTCTGACTATTTCGTTAACGCAGATTTCGTTGAAGAATATAGTCAAATGCCTGTATCTCATATAGATGCGTTTCAGTCAAAAACCAATAATTAATGTTAATCTTTTGCCACTTCTGAGAGATTATAGGTCTTTAGGAAATATTTATTCCAGATCTAGGAAGACAATTTATAAATTGGAAATGAGCAAATTAGTTCAAGTTGCTATTATTCGAAAATTAGAGAACGAAACCTGATGGTTTTCTTTTATTATTTGTCACAATATCTTGTGGAATTCTTTCGAGTATCTTGCCTATATAAACTGTATCGTTTATTATAGTGTTGTAGGGTATTCAACGGTCGGCCCCGCTCGACTGTAGCCTTTGCTTACTTGTTTTATGATTGTTTTTGGTTATTCAAAACTTTGATCCTTTGTGGAGGAGACCAAAAGGAATTAGATCTTGTATTGATGGACATATTGAGATGTACCAAGTTCGAATGGAATTTGCTGTCAATTTCGCGTTTTGTGAGCTTCATGGATATTCAAAATTTTGACCCTTTGTGGGGGAGGTAGCAGAAGGAGTTGAACGAAATATTCCATCTTCTCACAATAAAAAATATTGTGATGTGCGTAATTTGAAGATAATCTGACATCATATTTTATAAGAGTTATATTTATTCTGACCCTTTGTGGGGGAGGTATTTGATGGAGTGGACCGATACTGTCCATTTTCGCACCTGAATTAGCACTGATGCAAATATTAGGAGTCGCAAAGATGGAGTAAAATCGGATTATCCTTTCCCTTTTCTATACAGTAGAATATTATTTTTGAAATTTTCGATTTTTTGTGGGAGAGGTACCAGTAGGAGTGCACCGATATTGCCCATCTCCGAAAGTGATCTTAATTTGATAATAATTTTACGATGTACCAAGTTTGGACCAAATCAGATACTCCCTTCAAGAGTTATCGTGCACACCAGCCAGTGGGACGGATGGACATCGCTAGGTCGACTTTAAATGTCCTTAAACGGATTTGGTCCAAAGAGACTTAGGGTCTAAAAGCGTTATTTCAATGAGGCAACCTTTTGCGTGTAACAGTAAGGGTGCCGATCAGATGTTATAAATATTACTTTCTAACCCAATCGGTATAATATTTCCAATATTTTTATACCCTCCACCATAGTATGAAGGGTATATTAAGTTTGTCTTTCGGTTTTTAACACCTCGGAATATACTTTTTAGATCCCACAAAGTATAATTATTCTTGATCAGCATAAAAATCTATGTCGATTTAGCGATGTAAGACCGTCTATCCGCCTATGCGTCTGTCCGTCTAAGCAAATCACTCCAGCTTCCGAACGAAATAAAATAGGTTTATAACATTTTCCTTAAACTTATATTATGTCTGCATGACTTTTGGTATTGAAAATGGGCCATGTAGGTTCACGTTTTGATATAGCCCACATATTATGGTACCACCATATTTTCGGTATTTTGGTGATTTAAGCGACCTTTTTCACCGGAATTGTTTCAAATTTAGTATTTGAAGTTCGTAATGGATACTACAGTCAAAGACAGAAAATTGTCTGTGCATGTATACGTCTTCGTATAGCCCCCATATAACGGTACCTCCCGATATTCGGTATTTTGATTATTTTAGAGATGTTATGCACTGAATTTTTTTTCAAGTTTCGCATTTGAATATTGTAATGGCTTATGACAAAACATGCCTATGCAGGTCCACGTCGTCGTATAGGCTACATTCGGTATTTTTAAGATTTTACCAGAATTTTTAACGGATTTTATTTTTTGAAAATTGTCAAATTCGCTCCGGGTATTCAAAGTTCGGCCCGGTCGAGTCTACAGCTTTTTTACTTGTTATAATTTACCTACTTAGATAATACAAAATTTTAAAACAAATAATAAACCCAGTCCTCCCATGAGGTATTTGTCCAAGGACACACAATGACGTCATCGTACATATTTCCATACGATATCCCGTCTCTCATACAATTACAATAACAAAGTAATAAAACAAGATTTTACAAGCGCATTTCTTCTTGTCTTCTAATCAGAATATGTTCGCATGAAACATCAAACACCAATACATTTGCGAACAAGAAGACATTAACTTTTATTTCTTTCCGCTATGCAAAGAAAAAAATCCCAACAAGAAAAAAGAGAAGAACAGCGGAAAAACAATAAAATCGTAGGAGAAGAAAGAAATAATTTTCAAAAAATGGAAATTTTACCAATTGGCCTAGAAAATAGGCTTGTTTTGCGAAAAAGAAAAACAAACAACAAATCTATGCCACAATCGAAACATTAAAAGTTGTAAGAAATCACTTCTGGCGCCATGCAAAATGGAAATGAAAAAAAAAAAAAAAGAAATATAAATTGGCAGATAGTTACGATGAAGATGTTGTTGATAGGAAGAATAGATTCTTGGAGTTAGTTGCCTTTACCACCCACAACCACCCCCCAATCTTTGCAAATATTGTAGATAGTTAAGACTAAGGGAATAGCGTTTCATATTTTTCGCATGAAAAGGGATGGGTGTGTGGTCGAATGCCTAACAAATGGCATTGAAACTAAAGAAAATGCCAAATTTGCAGAAAAAAATATTTCAACGCCATCAAAAGGAACACCAAAAACAACCTAAAGCCTGCTACTATACTAACCGGCATCATTATAAGCAGCAATCTACAGCATTGATAGTTGGTGGCTCCAGGAGTTGTTGTGTGCCATGGAAGGCCAAAAACAAACTATGTACATATATATTTATGCAGAACATCAGCAATAGATGTAATTCTTAATTTTGCCTTTCATGAAAGTGAAAGTTATCGAATAAATGTCTTGTTTACAATTGGGATAAGTATTGGCATTTTTAGGAAGGGAGTCGGTCCATATTAAATTATTGATACTCTTCAACAATAGAATGCCACACTTAAATAAGTTTTTTAAAATCAATAGGAAAAGGGGCTTTCATTGTCTTCCTTTTTACACCCTACACCATATAGTGGTATTTATATCCTACACCACATAGTGGTAAGGGTATTATGTCTTTGTGCATTTGTTTGTAACATGGAGAAGGAAGCGAGAGAGACCCATAGGTACTTTTGAGGATCTTCATTGAATCATTTTCTTAGTCGATTTATGCATGTCAGTCCGTCTGTCCGTCCAGGTCGCATTTATTGTCCGATTGAGATAGAATTTTTCAAACAATATGTGTTTGGCCCAGGGATGAACCCTATTGAAATTGATGAGAATCGGTTCAAATTTAGATATAGCACCCATATATATTTTCAACCGATTTCGGCTTAATTGTGCACCAAATGGGCAATATCAGTCCAAATGATCTGAATTTTCTCACATCCGACAAAATTTAGCCTAGAAGCAAATACATCGAATTTGGTGAAAATCGGTTCAGGCATAGCTATAGCTCCCATATACATATATATTGCATCCGATTTGGTGTCTCGACAACAATGATATTTGTTGCCAGATATCAGATACAGCCCAGAAATACCTCTGTCAAATTTTATCGAGATAGGATCAGATTTGGATATAGCTCCCATATATATCTTTATCCGATATCAGGTTTATTGTGGCTAATATCAACCCAAATGAACTGAATCTTGGCAATTCCGACCGAGTTCATCCTAGAAAAAAATACTTCAAATTTGGTAAAAAACGGTTCAGATATAGCTGTAGCTCCCGTATACATATTGCGTCCGACTTGGTGTTTAAGTCCCTCACATTTGTAATATGTACTCCACAAGAATGATATTTGGTACCAGATATCAGATACAGCCCAGAAATACCTCTCTCAAATTTTATTGAGATCAGATCAGATTCAGCCGATTTCGAGTTTATTTGTCCAAATGATCTGATTTTATCCCGAATTCAGCCCAGAAGCAAGCACATCAAATTTCGTGAAAATAGGTTTACATATAGACATAGCTCCCATATATATGTTTCATCCGATTTGGTGTTTAAGTCTCTCGCATGCGTAATATGCACTCCACTACAATGATCTTTGGAATATACAGGTTGAGATAAAAAAAAACCGCAACAAAGTCAAACGCTATAGTTTTTACACATTTTTTTAAATTTTGTTGAATAAAAGCAAAACATTTCGGAAACAGCATCAAATTTTAGAATAAGTTTAGATTTGTTCGAATTGGTCACCTTTGGCACGAATTATGACCTTCAAACGACTAATGAAACCGTCACCGCTGCCCGAATGTTGTTCTGCGGTATTTTGGCCTATTTCCGGCAAAGCGCTTGCTTGAGGTGATCGACACTTTGGTGTTTTTTAGTGCCAACCTTGCTTTCGAAAATACTCCCGATACAATAGTCCAACGGATTGGTATCCGGAGATTTTGGTGGTCATTGTGCGCTGGAAATGAACCGATGAACCTCATTTTGTAACCATTCTTGGGTGGCGCGTGCTGAGTGCGATGGTACTGAGTCCTATTGGAATGTCCAAGGTCTGCGGCCAAAATGTTTGCGAGCCCAAGGCTTTAATACACCCTCCACAATATTTTCGCAATAATATTCGGCATTTATTCTGATGCCACAGTCGATTAATACGACCATCGGCTGTTATGGCGGCCCACACCATCACCATGGCCGGCGCTTAAGTTCTGGTGGCCAACCGAAGGTGCACATTTTCAGCTGACCTCTCTGACAAGTAAACACGATCATTTTGTTTGTTTACAAACTGCCGGACAACGAATGTTTTCTCGACGTTTTCGTCCAAGCGAAGCAACCTCTTTTGAGTTTATTTTTATACCCTCCACCATAGTCATTCCGTTTGTAACACCTCGAAATATACATTTTAGACCCCACAAAATATATATATTCTTGATCAGCATAAAATTCTATGTCGATTTGGTATTGAAAATGGGCCATGTAGGTCCACGTCTTCGCATAGCCCCATATTACGGTACCTCCCGATATGCGGTATTTTGATGATTTTAGCGACATTTTGTACCGGAATTGTTTCAAATTTGGTATTTGAAGTTCGTAATAGATATTACAGCCTATGACAGAAAATTGTCTGTGCAGTTCCACGTCTTCGTATAGCCCTCATATAATGGTACCCCCCGATATTCGGTATTTTTATGATTTTAGCGACATTATGTACCGGAATTGTTTCAAATTTGGTATTTGAAGTTCGTAATAGATATTACAGCCTATGACAGAAAATTGTCTGTGCAGTTCCACGTCTTCGTATAGCCCTCATATAATGGTACCCCCCGATATTCGGTATTTTTATGATTTTAGCGACATTATTTACCGGAACTATTTCAAATTTGGTATTTGAAGTTCGTTATGGATACTACAAACTATGACAGAAAATTGTCTGTGCAGGTCTACGTTTTATAACCACCATGGTACCTCCCTATATTCGGTATTTTGATGATTTTAGCTACATTATAAACAGCTTTTTTTCAAGTTTCGCATTTGAATATTGTAATAGCTTGTGACAAAAGTTGCCTATGCAGGACCACGTCGTCGTATAGACCCTAATATACGGCTACATTCGGTATTTTTAAGATTTTAAAATAATTTTTAACGGATTCAATTTTTTTGAAAATTGTTAAGTTTTGTACCAAATGGTGGAGGGTATTCAAAGTTCGGGCCGGCCGAACTTACACCTTTTTACTTGTTTTTTATTATTAAATATTTATTCACATTTAAATGCAGGAGATCTCTAACGATAGTCACTTGTGGTTTTCCAGCCAAATATAAAGAAATCACACTATCACGCTTGAATTCCATCACGAATAATTTTTTTTCTGGAAAATTCTCACCAAATTGCTTTTGTACGCTTGTAAATAATGTAATGAGGCTGTCACTGGAATAATGTTAACAGCTGTCGGACGAGTGGCTTAGAAATGAGAGCAGTCTGGAATTGGCTGCAGTTTTTTCATCTCAACCTGTATGGTGGCTCACTCACTCTATGAACGTAGAATTGTAAAATAATTTTAACACTATGTGTTATTGTCAGGACCTGTGGTATGAATTGTAACTCTTCTATGCTCACACATGTATACATTTGGTAGAAAGTGGTACTACTCATAGTAATCCTCATGAATCTGTTTAACCTACATAAATACACCCTTCTGTGTGTATGTATGTTCGAATTTGTTTGCATTACTTATTTACCCAGTAAACAATTTTTGCCGAATTCGGTCCGATTTCTGTCAGAATCTCTGAAAAAATGTCCGATTCTGATTCCGAATTCCTTCCGATTTCGGTACGAAAGTTGTATGGACGTGGTCACCGAATTCGGAAAGATTTTCTGAAAAAAATCTGAAAAAATATCAGATTTTCTGGACGAATTCGGACCGAATTCGGTGAAAATTCTTGAAAAAATAGGAGAAAAAATTAGATTTTCGGAAAAGATTCGGAGGACAACTCCGAATTTCTGAAAGAAATCGGGCAGAATTCGTCTGGAAATTCGGCGGAATATTCAGATTTTCTAAAAGAAATCGGTCAGAATTCGAAAGAAAATTCTGAATAAAATTCAGATTTTCTGAAAAAAAAAAAACGCTCAGAATTCGGGAGAAAGTTCCGATTTTCTGAAAGAAATCGTTCAGAATTCGGAAGAAATATCGAAAAAATCGTCACACCACTTAAAAATGAAAAAAAAAAACACATATTTATTTAAAAAACAAACAATTTATTTCCATCATATTTTTTTGGGAACGAAAGAGAAAGAGACTGATTCACAACAACAAAACGCACATTTTTACAACGGAAAATCTAACAGTTCACAATAACAATAACAAATAGCATTTTTGCCTTGCGCTTTGTTGTTGTTGAGATCTTGAAATGAATGATCACAACAACAACTACTATGGGAGAGAATGTGTCAAACCACCACCATCCGTTTACATGTGGGAGAGAATATGCCGTTTGTACATTTTTCGAGTTTTTTTCGCTTAAAAACACAGGAAAATGTGCAGAAATTCTAAAAAAAAACGTTTAGAAAATCGGACCAATTTCTATCAGAAATTTCTGAAAAAAAGTCAGAAATTTCGGAAAAAAATCTAAAATCAGAGCAGTCGGAAAAAATTGTTTACTGGGTAGAATTACTATTCTGCTTCTACTTATCTCTGCACGCATTTCAAAACAGAGAAAGTGACTAAAACATACATAAACATAAAATTCAATGTAGTTTTGAAAACAACTCACTCCACGACACATAGGCGCCAGAGGTCCGCATTTATTTGTTTCTGAAAAATAAAACTTATGAACACGGCAGGCACACACATACCCACACACACACATCGACAGAGATGCGTAAACGCACAATAGCAAATAGGCTTATATGGTTAATGCGTACGAGTGAGTGTGTGTGTGTGTGTGTGCTGGCAAGGATATTCCATAGAACTGCACAGTTATACAGAAAAGAGGCATAACGGTGTCTACCAACAAAAGTTAAGCATCTAGCTGGCGCCCTAGTGGCACTTCCACACATCCATTCCCTCCACACTCAGGCGGAAAAATTGAGATGGCAGAATTTTATTTTTGATTGTAATGCAGTACTATTACACATACATATGTATATTTGTATGTCGTAATAATTTCGTTGTACAATTTATTGTTGGTAACAAATAAAATCTATTTTACTTAGCAGTAAACGCCATTAAAATTGGAGCTAGTTTTGTGCCTACAGGTAGGATGGGTTTAAATCCGGCATAGAGGATCCATATATTCAAATAGGAAATTTTAATCGGAATTAGTGGCTATAAGTAACATATCTTAAGCCGGGCTCACACTAATCGAATAGAAATTGTTGTATATGTTTGGTGTGTCTTGAGCAGATTATGCAAGATAATTTCACAGTATGCGAAATCTTCTCCCAGCTTCAATCGATTTCAATGATTGTAGGTAGACTGTACAAAATAGCAAATTACGCCACAACAAATTTTCACTAATCATTTTGGCACCAGTGACTACTAACCAAAGATCATTCTAACCCCGTTTTAACATGGACATGCCATTTGCTGGCATTAAAAGCAAATAAATAAGCACAACAAGAAAAAATACAGCTAAGACCGGCCGGACCGAACTTTTAAAACCCTCCACCGTTTGGAAGGAAATTGAAAAATTAAAAAAAGTCCCTTGAAAAATAGCGTCTAAAGAAAACCGTTATGTGGGGGCTATACCAAGACGTAGATCTACATAAGTAATTTTTTGTCAGAAGCTGTAGAACCGATTCCTTCAAAAGCTGTAGTACAACTTCAAATATAACATTTAAAACAATTCCGATAAATAATGTCGCTAAAATCATCAAAATACTATTGGGAGGTACACACAGGCGGACATAGCTAAATAGACTTATAATTTTACGCTGATCCAGAATATATATACAGGATGAAATGAAAAAACTGCAACCTACTTCAGACTGCTGTCATTTCTAAGCCACTCGCCCGACTGCTGTTAAAATTAGTCCACTGACAGCTCATTATATTGTTTACAAGCGTACAAAAGCATTATGGTGAGAATTTTCCAGAAAAAAAGTAATTCGTGATGGAATTCAAGTGTGATAGTGTGATTTCTTTATATTTGGCTGGAAAACCAAAAGTGGCTATCGTTAGAGCACTCCAGCAATTAAATGTGAATAAATCTTTTGTGCCTCGTACCATCGCTCGTTACCGTGATACTGGTAGCGTAGCCCAACGCCAAGGAAGTGAACGGAAGAAAACAGCAACATCAGCAGAAAAGGTTCGAACATTAAAGAAGCGACTTTGATCGAAAACCGCGTTGCAGTGGCCGAAAAATGGCTCGTGAGCTGAATATATTGCAATACTCCATTCGGCAAATATTGAAAAATGAGCTCGGTGTAAAGTCATTGAAATTCGAAAAAGTGCAAGAACTTACACCGCTGCAGAAAGAAAATAGACTCAAAAGAGCTACAGTGGTTGCTTCGCTTGGCCGAAAGTGGTGAACTGCCGAATTTGGTTTTCTCCGATGAGAAAACATTCGTTGCTCGGCAGTTTGTAAACAAACAAAATGATCGTGTTTACTTGCCAAATAGGTTAGCTGAAAATGTGCACCTTCGGTTGGCCACCACAACTCAAGCGCCGGCCATGGTGATGGTGTGGGCCACCATAACAGCCGATGGTCGCTCTCCGCTTGTATTAATCGACCGTGGCATCAGAATAAATGCAGAATACTATCGCGAAAATATTCTGGAGGGTGTATTAAAACCTTGGGCACGCAAACATTTTGGCCGCTGACCTTGGACATTCCAACAGGACTCAGCACCATCGCAATCAGCATCGCAGTGGTTACAAAATAAGGTTCCTCGCTTCATTTCCAGCGTACAATGGCCACCAAAATCTCCGGAAATATTTTGGAGTATTTTGGAAAGCTAGTGGTTGGCACTAAAAAATACCAACGTTTCGATTACCTCAACCAAGCGCTTCACCGGGAATGGGCCAAAATACCGTAGAGCAACATTCGGGCAGTGTGTGACGGTTTCATTGGCAGTTTGAAGGCCATAATTCGTGCCAAAGGTGACCAATTCGAACAAATCCAAAGTTATTCTAAAATTTGATGATATTTCCGACATTTTTGCTATCATTCAATAAAATTTTAAAAAAAAAGTAAAATTTATGGCGTTTGACTTTGTGGCAGTTTTTTATTGCACCCTGTATTTATTAACTTAAGATCTGTAGTGAAGATGGAATATATCACTCCACTCCACCACAAGGAGTCAAAATTTTGAATATCCATGAAGCTCATAAAACTCGGAATCAACATCAAATTCCATTCAGGCTTGGCACATCGCAATATTTCTATTAACACAAGATCTGTTATGAAGAAGGTAGAGATCGGGCCATTCCCTATGGTACCTTCCCCACAAAGGGTCAAAGTTTGAAATAACCAAAGGATTATAACATCCGAAATAAGTATCCGGTACTCTTCGTATTTCACACATTATTTCTACTAACACAAGATCTGCTGTGAAGATGGGATATATTGGTCCACTCCTTTTGCTACCTTCCAACTCCACACCGCAGAGGTTAAAAATATGAATATCCATAAAGCTCATAATGTGCGAAATTAAAATCCATTTCCATTCAGACTTGGTGCATCTGAATACTTCCATCAACACAAGATTTGCTATAAAGATGATAGAGATAGGAACATTTCTTCTGGTACCTGCCCCACAAAGGGTCAAAGTTTTGAATAAACGAAACAATCATAAAATCCGAAATAATCATCTGGTTCCCTTCAAATTACACACATAACAATATTTTTATTAATCCAAGGCCTGGTTTGAAGATGGTAAGTATCGGTCCACTCCTTTTGGTACCTACCCCACAAAGAGTCAAAATTTTTAATATCCAAGAAACACGAAATTAACTTGCGATTCCATTCCAGACTTGGTACATCTCAATATTTCCATCAACACAAGATCTGTTATAACGATGGTAGAGATTGGAACATTTCTTCTGGCACCTCCCCCACATAGAGATCAAGATTTTGGGAAACCAAACGCTCAAAGATAATACCAACCAAACAAAAGAATAAGCATCCAACTCTCGTTAAATTTCACGCTTTTGCTAACACAAGATCTGTTGTGAAGATGACATAACACCTTCTGGTACCTCACCCACAAAGGGTCACAATTTTCATTTCTTTTATCTGTTATAACTTGCGAAACAAGTCAGCGTTTCTTTGCAACTTGCTATGTCTAATAATTTCTCTTAACCAGAAATGTGATATGAATATGGATTTTGTCAGAATTTATGATTTCGCATAAAATTAGATATAAATGTTCTATTTTTTTAATTTTGCCCATACCAATGTTTTTATTTGTATTAGAAGAAGTGTGAAAATTGAATACTTCACTAAACTATATCTGGTACCCCATGCATGTTTCAACAATTTCTAAAAATTATCACATATCTCATATAAAATAAAGGAATTAGTCGATATAGACCAGACCTTGCTCGCCAAAATATTTATATCACATTTATTTAGGTCCGATACGAAATGGATGATATTGGCCCATTCCTTCGGAACTTACTCCATAGGGGGTCAACAATTTGATTAATCATAACAGAAGTCACAACATTTTTATATAATCGAACATTGGCTGAGGGTATACATCTGTCGGCAAAATCAACTAATACTTTTTAACTTGTTTTGTATTGATTCCAAATTTGTTTATGACTATGTGCTTCTTTGAACAAATTTGTCCAATTTTTGTAAATAGATTCCAAAAAATAAATAAAATATATCCCTTTTGTCGCAAAGTTATCGCAACGCTTTTAAAATCTGTTCGCTGCTCGAGCCATACTGCCTTCATTAACTTTTTATTCAGGTTTGGAATAGCGGCTATCAGTAGTGGATGCTAATATTGTTAAAGTTGGCTTCTATTCTATAAAAATAATGAGCTTCTGTTGCCTAACAGCCGCTGGGGATAGCTTCGTGGAAATACATTGAAGCATTTAATTTTATGATGCTAACTACAAAGATAAATAGATTTACTTTAAACTGTTGGCTGCAACCCCCCCGACCCCCTTTGTGCGTTTGGCAACGTCACGACCTCTTAAGTCAACCATTAATATCAACATCATCACTGAGGAAGGTAAATATCTCCATGGAACCATGAAGCACCATTCAATGTGTGTGTGTGTGTGTTTATATTGTTGTTATCTCGAAAGTGAGACGAATTTTAGATACATATTGCAGAAAAGAGTTTTAGTGACGTAGAGTTAGAGAGAGGCGTATACTCACTTTTAATTACGAACTGAGTAAAGTGGGGCGTATGAAGAGAATGTAAACAACTATTATGTTCAAACGTATTTGTTAATTTTAAACAGATTTTTATTTAGGGATAAATGAACTACTTATCCAAACCATTTTGATAGATCAAAGTATACATATGGATAATATATATTATGACATGGCCGTTTCATTTTTCGATCAGGCAATATATGGCCATGAAAACAAGTTAAAAAGTATAAGTCGTGTTTGCCAACAAATGTGTACCCTCAGCCAATATTCGATTATTTAAATATATATATTGATTTCTGTTATGATTATACAAATTGTTCGGCCTATATGGAGTAGGTTCCGAAGGAATGGACCAATATTGTCAATTTCGCATCGGACCTAAATAAATATGATATAAATATGGCGAAGTGCCAGGTTTGGACTATATAGGTTACATCCTTCACTTTATGTGGGATATGTGATAATTTTTAGAAAATGTTAAAATGTGCTTCAAGTACCACATATAGTCGACAGAAGTATTCCATTTTCACACTTTATAATATAGATAAAAATATTGGTATGGGCAAAATTACAACAAATTCGAACACTTATATCAAATTTTATGCGATATCATAAATTCCATATTCATCTCAGGTTCTGGTTGAGAGAAATATTTAGATATAGCAAGTTGTAAAGAAAACAAGCCAGCAATTGTTTCCCAAGTAATGACATATAAAAGTATTGAAAATTGTGTCCCTTTATGGGTGAGGTACCCGAAGGTAAGGGTGGGGTTCACAATAGATCTTGTGTTAGCAAAAATGTTTGTAGGTGTGAAATTCGAATAGAGTTGGATGCTTATTTCGCTTTCTTTGAGCGTTTTGTTTTTCAAACCCTTGAACCCCATATTGGGGGAGGTAGGAATAGTGCGATCTCTACCATCTTTATAACAGATCTTGTGTTGATGGAAATATTGAGATGTATCAAGTCTGAAAGGAACCGGATTTTAATTCCGCATTTTATGAGCTTCATACACATTTAAAATTTCGCCTCTTTGTGGAGGAGGTACCTGAAGGAGTGGACCGATATATCCCAGCAAATCTTGTGTAAGTAGAAATAATGGGATGTGTGAAGGTTGTTTATTTCGGATTATATGAGCTCATGGTTATTCGAAACTTTGATTTTTTCTTGTGGAGGTACCAGAAAGAATGGTACGATCTCTACCACTTTCACAGCAGATCTTGTGTTAGTGCAAATAAAGAGATATGTAAAATATGAAGAGAACCGGATGCTTATTTCGAATATTGTTGTCGTTTTGGTTATTCAAAACTTCGACCGGATGCTTATTTCGCTTTCTTTGAGCGTTTTGTTTTTCTAAATCTTGAACCTTACGTGGGGGAGGTACCAGTAGAAATGTTCCGATATGAATCTTTTTTATCGCAGATCTTGTGTTGATGGAAATATTGAGATGTGCTAAGGCTGAATGAAGTCTGATGTTAATTTCATGTTTTATGAGCTGCATGGATATACAAAATTTTGACTCTACGGGGGCAGGTACCAGAAGGAGTTGACCGATATATTCCATCTTCACTGCAGATTTTGTGTTAGTAGAAATAATGGGATGTGTGAAATATGAAGAGAACCGGATGCGTATTTCGGATTTTATGATCGTTTTGGTTATTCAAAACGTTGACCCTTTGTGGGGGAGGTACCACAAGAAATGGTTCGATCTCTATCATCTTCATAACATATTTTGTGTTGATAGAAATATTTATATGCACCAAGTCTAAATTGAATCGGATGTTAATTCTGCGTTTTATGAGCTTAATGAATATTCAAAATGATGACCCTTTGTGGGTGAGGTATCAGAAGGAGTGGTCTGATATATTCTGTCTTTTAATCAGATTTTGGGTTTATAAAAATAGTAGGATGTGTAAAATTTGAAGATAATCGGAATCTTACATTATATTTTATAAGAGTTATAATTATTCAAAATTTTGGCCCTTTGTGGAAGAGGAACTCGATTGAGTGGACCGATATTATCCATTTTTGCAACTGACCTAGAACTGACGGAAGGACGGAAGTTAGAGCAAAATTAGATTATTGCTTCCCTTAATGGGCGAAGAATATTTTTTGTTTTTAAAAAATTTGACCTTTTATGGGGGAGATACCAGAAGGGGTGGACTGATATACTCTATCTTAGCACCAGACCTTGGGCTAATAAAATTATTGAGATGTGTGAAATTTGAAGACAATCGAGCTCTTACATCACATTCTATAAGAGTTGTTATCATTCAAAATTTTGACTCTTTGTGAGGGAAGTACTTGATGGAGTGGACAGATATTGTCCATTTTCGCACCTGACTTAGCACTGATGCAAATATTAGGATTTGCAAAGTTGGAGCAAAATCGGATTATCATTTCTCTTTCTGTGCAGTAAAATATTTTTTTTTTTAATTTCGACCTTTTGTGTGGGAGGTACCAGAAGGAGTGGGCCGATATTGCCCATCTCCGAACTCGATCTAAGTTTGATAATAATATTACGATGTACCAAGTTTGAACCAAATCGGATACTTCCATCGAGAGCTATTGTGGGCACCAGCCAGACAGACAGACGGGCGGATATCGCTAGATCGACTCCAAATGTCCTGAAACGGAATTGGTCCAAAGAGACCTAGGGTATAAAACCGTTATTTCGAAAAGGCACGTTATGGCCTTATCAAATGATATATAACCCCTCTCGCCGTATGGCTGAGGGTATAAACATTCAATTGAAATAAAACATTTTTTCTACTACCAACGCCACCTATTGAGGAAAAAACAACAATGAAATGTATCAATGTATGCCTTTGAACATGATAACCTCTAACCGAACCTAGTGCTGCTTTGAACAGTTTCATACTTACACAGATCCAAATTAGTCAAATCATTCCTCTTTCTCACACATTGTTTATGGAAAGGTAACATGGCAAATATCTTCCCCTTTATTCTCTCGAATCGTACCAATAAATGTACGGCAAAATGTGTCATGTCACATAAATCTCACGGCAAGTGACATTATTTTATCATCTGTCAGAGCAACAAAAACACACACACACACAAAAAACGGCAAAGTTTCGCAAGAAAATGTGCGAAAACACAAATGGAAAATTGACACCAATTAAATAAAAGGGGCACGGATATTATTGTTGTAAATATGTAATGTGTTTCGTACAGTGACTTGAAGGGGTGTGGTTTTTTTTTTATTAAAGCAAATGATTTTGGTGATGGGATAGGAAACTTTAGATTTTTTGGGTATATAGATATATTCTCATCATAAATCCAGTACATATGTAGATATGTTACCGGTCACCAGTTAAGTTATACTGCAGCTAAATTCGCTATTTCTTTGTAATTCCGTTAATTGGCGAATATTTTAGGCAAGGAACGACTAGAGAAGCTTAAAGATGTGACAGTGTCTCTCTAACTTTTTTTAATGAAAGTTTCTTTTCGAAAGTCATATAAACAAAAAACCATAAAAACAAAACCCAAATACTAACAATTAAGAAAGCAGCGAAGTTCGGCCATGCTGAACATTTCATTCCCGCAACCATTTGAAAGAAACTCACAAAATGTAAAAAAATATCTTTACAAAACCTGCCCCTTAAATTATTAAAATACCAAACATCGGATGGGACACTTCTAAGGGGGCTATACGAAAGCGTGGGCCTGTATTGCTAGTTATCGACCACAGAAGTCCTATTCCGAACTGCAGATACCAAGTTTGGCAAAATATCGAATATCGGAAGGTTTCATTATATGGTGGATATACAAGGACCCCTGCACCTTCATAGGTAATTTACAGTAATAGAAATTTGAAACAATTAATCGAAAAATGTGACATAAATCTTCAAACAAGTAAGCAAAGGCTACAGTCGAGCGGGGCCGACAGTTGAATACCCTACAACACTATAATAAACGATACAGTTTATATAGGCAAGATACTCGAAAGAATTCCACAAGATATTGTGACAAATAATAAAAGAAAACCATCAGGTTTCGTTCTCTAATTTTCGAATAATAGCAACCTAAACTAATTTGCTCATTTCTAATTTATTGGTAGATGTTGCACTTAAATGGTCTTCCTAGATCTGGAACCAATATTTCCCAAAGACTTATAATCTCTCAGAAGTGGCAAAAGATTAACATTTATTATTGGTTTTTGACTGAACGCATCTATATGAGATACAGAGATTTGACTATATTCTTCCAGGAAATCAGCGTTAACAAAATAGTCAGAAGTGCGTATTTTCAATATTTGTGTCCAAAAAGTCACTGGAATGGACATTTTCGTATTTTGTCTACAAAAGTTGGCAAACTATTTCACATATTGAATATTTTTGGATGGCCATCCAAAACTGCTTGGCTTTTGTAATGTCCGGTAACCCCCATTCAAATGTGCGTGAGAATCGGGCGATAACTACGACTGCAGACAATTTTGCAGTTTTTTGGTCCATTTCAACCCCTAAATATATGGCGATCATCTTATATCCATGCAAAATTTCGTAAGGATCTTGCCATAAATGCGATCTGTATATGATATCCTGATATCCTAACTACTTTGTTTTGTTTGCTGTAGAAATATTACCAAATGTTTAATTCAAAATGAAAATATGCCAAAAATATGACAAAATTGAAAAAATATGAGAAAATTTTACAAAATCAATATTTTCATCTTTAGAGAAATATTTTTATGCGATTTTTTAAACGTTTTTTCTTTTCTGCCAAGAGGCCATTCTGAATTAATGAGAACTGTCGAAATCAGTTCAGCCGTTCTCGACATATAATAGATCTTTCAAGCATATCTTCTTTGATAGACATATATATCGCACATATTTTGCTATATATCCGTTTTGTTGGATGTAAACATCAATGTAAAGATCAGAAGTATTCGCGGTTTAATGAAAAATTTTGAATTTTTTCAACACAAAAGATATGGTCTATTTTACCCGCTAAATATTATCCGATGACCACCCAAATTGGTAGGCCTCTTCCCCGCCCTAAACTCTAGCTACATGCGAAATTCGATTGGTCTATAATTGCGACTTGTATAGCTACTGCAAAATCCGACATTATTTCAGTATTTGGTCCATTTCAACCCCTAAACATTTGGTGATCATCTCCAAAAGAAATAGGGTTCTATTCTGACCCCAGACCCACCTCCATTCTAAATTTCGTGAAGATCAGGCCATAATTGCGACCTGTAGAGTGATTACAAATTAACATGGACAGACGGACAGACGGACGGACGGACATACATAGCTAGATCGACTCAGCTCGGCGAGCTAGGAAGATCTATATGTACTTTCCTATATGGGATTGGTCGATTGGTCTATAATTGCGACTTGTATAGCTACTGCAAAATCCGACATTATTTCAGTATTTGGTCCATTTCAACCCCTAAACATTTGGTGATCATCTCCAAAAGAAATAGGGTTCTATTCTGACCCCAGACCCACCTCCATTCTAAATTTCGTGAAGATCGGGCCATAATTGCGACCTGTAGAGTGATTACAAATTAACATGGACAGACGGACAGACGGACGGACGGACATACATAGCTAGATCGACTCAGCTCGGCGAGCTAGGAAGATCCATATAAACTTTCCTATATGGGAAACCAATATTTCGAGGTGTTACATAATTTTTGGGCCAATCAAACTTATAATACCCCCAACACATAGTGTTGTAGGGTATAAAAACTGCAACAAAGTCAAACGCCATCATTTTTACATTTTTTTTTGATTTTATTGAATGAAAGCAAAAAATTTCGGAAATAGCATCAAATTTTAGAATAAGTTTAGATTTGTTCGAATTGGTCACCTTTGGCACGAATTATGGCCTTCATCCGTCACACGCTGTCAGAATGTTGCTCTACGGTATTTTGGCCCATTCCCGGCGAAGCGCATGCTTGAGGTGATCGACGCTATCTTTCGAACGAATTGAGATACAAGGCTAAAATTTTGCACACAGGTTTATTTTTACAGTAGACATGTTAAGTTCGTAAATGGGCCATGTAGGTACATGTTTTCATATAGCCCCCATATAACGGTACCTCCCGATATTCGGTATTTTGATGATTTTAGCGACATTATTCACCGGAATTGTTTCAAATTTGGTGTTTGAAGTTCGAAATGGATACTACAGCCTAAGACAGAAAATTGTCTGTGCAGGTTCACGTCTTCGTATAGCCCCCATATAACTGTACCTCCCGATATTTGGTATTTCGATGATTTTAGCGACATTATTAATCGGAATTGTTCAAAATTTGGTATTTGAAGTTCGCAATGGATACTACAGCCTAAGACAGAAAATTGTCTGTGCAGGTCCAGGTCTTCGTATAGCCCCCATATAACGGTACCTCCCTACATTCGGTATTTTGGTGATTTAAGCGTCTTTATTCACCAAATTTTTTCATTTACATTTACGCATTTAGAATTCGTAATGGAAACTCCAGTCTGTGACAGAAAATTGTCTACGCAGTTCCAGGTCTTCGTATAGCCCCCATTTAATGGTACCTTCCTATATTCGGTATTCTGATGAGTTTAAGTACAATACTCACCGAAGTTGTTTGAAATGTCGTATTTGAAGTTCGCAATGGATGCTACAGAATATGACAAAAAATTGTCTACGCAGGTTCAGGTCTTCGCACAGCTCCGATATAACGGTACCTCCCTATATTCTATACTTTGATGATTTTAGCTACATTATTCGCGTTTATTTCAAGTTCCGAATTTGAATTTGGTAATGACTCATGACAAATAATGCTTGTGTGGGTCCACGTCGTATAGGCACCAATATAACGGCAATATTCCGTATTTTTAAAATTTTACCAAATTTTTTTCAGATTTTTTTTTCTGGCACTTGTCAGAATATTGGATTCCAATATATTTTTCTATTAAATGTTTTCATTACCTCTTTCGTAATATATTTAGATTTTCTCCTCTTCTCTTTAGACATCGCGGATTGCAGTATTTGTATTAACATTCGATATAGGTAAAAGTAGGGATATGTAGGTCCAATCTTTATGGTAATAAAAAAAATATGAGTTTTTAAATATGTCGGAACAATGAGTAAAACTTTCGAAATGATTGAAATTGATTAAAAATTTGTTCATGAGTATTAAATGTTATCAGACAAAGTTTTGATAAATTTTGTGGACCCAGAAACCACCATTTCAGTTTCATACGATAGTTGTGCCCAAAAAAAATTATTTTTCATTACCAAACGTTTACAAAGAATAACATTTTTGGGGAAAGTGTTTGGGGGCTCTAAAATCATTCATCTCCGCTGCGAGAGTCGGGGTAAAACCCTTCCGAATATGTGATGCAGAATAATATACAAATAATTTCACTTAAAGCCAAACATTAAATATTTAAGAAATCCCCAAAATTCGGTTTTACCTTTAAAACCCTCCCAAAATAGCAAGAATGCAAAAAAGAAGAAGACCTAACAAAAGTCAGAACAAAACACAACGAAATATTCCAAGCGAACGTACAAGCAAACAACAACAACAAAATTTCATTTGCCAAAACTTTGGATGACTGACAGTCAGTCCCACTAAGGAACGGACGCATTCTATTAAATAATGTGCATGGGGTATAGAAAATGCCAGCCTGCTTCCGCCCAACATACCCCAGATAACAAAGCCAAATATAGGCTATGTATGTTACATACATATATACCTACTACATACATTTCGGAATAAGCACAAAAAATGCACAAGACAATCTATTTCAATGCGAATATATACACAGTCACGCACTCACACACACACCCATTTATATAAACGCATTGTGGATGTGTTGGTGTACAAGTTCACTGTTTGAATTTCCTTTGTTGAATATATATAAACAACGGGACGACAAGACGCATGTTAGCCAAGACCGTGAAACTAGAAAGTGAAAGTGAATAACAAACGCATACCCAGCCATGTACATGGTATATATATATGTGTGTGTGTTTGTATTACTATTCCTCCAAGACTTTGAAAATAACTTTTACTTTTACTTCGCTTCACTTCCCCTGAGTTGTTGAAATTCGGCATTTCCTTTCTTCTTCTTTGAAAAACGCGCGCGTGCCTTGGTCTTCCCGTTTTTGTACAAATTGCAATGTTGCCTTTGGCAAAAGTTATGTGAGTGGAGGTGTGGTGGGGGGTAAGATGATGACATCTGGTTTCCATTTGTAGTGGTATTGGTTTGATGTACAACGGTTTCCTATATCCCAGCATTTGGGGGAGTGCAATCCTATGTTGTGTTATGCCATGTCGGCAGCATAACCTAGAGATAATGTCTTCAAGAAATGCCATGGCAATATAAGAAAGGACTAGCATCTTATGCACACACAGATGCCATAAGACACTTGCACACGCATACACACCACCACAAAAATATATTATGGCATACAGACACATACACCTTTACATCGCCACCGCCACCGTCGCAGCAAAAGAAGGAAAATGACGTTAGCTGCGCAGTTGCATAAAAATATCCTTCAATTTGATGCTTTGCCAAGGACATTTGAGTCATAAAACTAACATGTGAACCGCAAGGCTAGTGAGTGAGAGAGAGAGAGTTACATATTTCGAAAAGAGAGAGAGAGAGTGTGGGAGAGAACTGCAAAGGTGCAGAGCTTTGTTGGGTAATCAAATGCAATAGGAATACGAATGTGGTAAATGAGAGAAATAGTTAACTATTCTCTTTGAGTTCTCTCTCTCCTTCTCTTTGAGAGAAAATGTAATTTTAACCCTTCATTTCTTGACCACCAACTTACAGCTCTAATTGCATACGATTTCTGTGGGAATGGGGAAATGCATTAAAGCGCATGCTTTCTTTTCCACTCTCTCTCTCTCTCTCTCTCTCACTTTTGCTCTCTTTCTGTTGTGCTAATAATTCTCACTCATTGCAAAATTTGCAGCTCATTTACAACGGAGCTTTTACTAGTGTGTGTCAGCACAACGACAACTCGTAAAATAAAAACAACAACATTTCGTTACAAATCACTTTCCCTTTTTTCGTGCTCCCTACGACGCATTGTAATCCTGATTATCGTTACTATTATCGCATTGACGTCGTTGACGCTGGCATCATTACAGTAATGCGCGCCAAGCCCTTAAAAATTCACGATAACCGCAATTTTTGGACAGAACAAGGAGAGGGTGGGGTGTGGGCAGATTTGGTTTATTTTCTATTTCTCTTTTTTGCATTATTTGTTTACATTTATGTTGAAACCCCGTGCTCATTTTCTCTGTTTCTCCTCTGAGTTCTCAGTAGATGGCGGCCAACATACACACCCGTTACTGTTTGTTTTTTTGTTCAATATTTTTCCTTTACTGCTATACCAACATATACTTCCGTCTTATTTCTGGACTTCCGGTATGTGTGTGTGCGTGTGTACGCATTTTTGTTTTTATTACCTTTTAATGGTGAATGTGCAGGCGATTTATGAACGCAAGCCTGTATTACCTGCGAACTGGCAAAGAAAAATATGTTTTATATTTTCGTGGAAACATTGACATAGGTTGTTTTCCTTTAGATAAATTGTAAATGACATGAAAATGAATTTCAGGCAAATTGCAGGGAAATCTCGAAGGTTCAAATACAATTAAATTTAAGTTGGAATTTAACTGATTCCAACATTTCATTTTATTAAGAAAATCTTTTGATTTAGTTGAAATATTATATGCGGGACAAATCAAGCTCAATCTTGTAGATATGTCAAGAAGTACAATAAATCATACAAAATGACAAATGTAAACAATAATTGTTTCTCTGTCAACATCTTATTCTCTATTTCAATTAATATTTTGAAAATTATAATTAAACAAGTAATCAAAGGATATGGTCGATAGTGATACGGCGATATCCTACAATACTACAAACCTATTCTGGTACCTCACCCACGAAGGGACACATTTTTTAATAATTTTGTCTGTCATATTTTGTGAAACAAGTCAGCGATTCTTTATAACTTCCTAT
Source organism: Musca domestica (assembly GCF_030504385.1). NCBI lineage: Eukaryota > Metazoa > Arthropoda > Insecta > Diptera > Muscidae > Musca > Musca domestica. Next base: position 1,205,286 of record NW_026712169.1, on the reverse strand, counting down.
ATATATCTAAATATTTCTCTAAATTTATGATTTCGCATAAAATTGTGTATACAGGGTAATATGAAAAACCTGTAACCAACTTCAGACTGCTGTCATTTCTAAGCTACTCGTCCGACTGCTGTTAAAATTATTCCAGTGACAGCTCATTACATTGTTTACAAGCTTACAAAAGCATTTTGGTGAGAATTTTCCAGAAAATAAGTTATTCGTGATGGAATTCAAGCGTGATAGTGTGATTTCTTTGTATTTGGCTGGAAAACCACAAGTGGCTATCGTTAGAGCACTCCAGCATTTAAATGTGAATAAATATTTAGTGTCTTGTACCATTGCTCGTTACCGTGATACTGCTAGCGTAGCCCGACGTCAAGGAAGTGGACGGAAGAGAACAGCTACATCAGCAGAAATGGTTCGAAAAGTAGAAAAAGCGACTTGATCGAAAACCGCGTCGCAGTGACCGAAAAATGGCTTGTGAGCTGAACATATTGCAATATTCCATTCGGCAAATATTGAAAAATGAGTTACCCCGAGCCCATTGAAATTCCAAAAAGAAATTAGCTAAATATTTGCTTCGCTGGCCGAGAGTGGTGAACTGCCGAATTTTGTTTTCTCCAATGAGAAAACATTCGTTGTCCAGCTGTTGGTAAACAAACAAAATGATCGTGTTTACTCGCCAAAGAGGTCAGCTGAAAATGTGCACCTTCTGTTGGCCACCGGAACTCAAATGCCGGCCATGGTGATGGTGTGAGCCGCCATAACAGTCGATGGTCGCTCTCCGCTCGTATTAGTCGACCGTGGCATCAGAATAAATTCCGAATATTATCGCGAAAATATTTTGGAGGGTGTATTAAAGCCTTGGGCACGCAAATATTTTGGCCGCAGACCTTGGACATTTCAGCAGGGCTCAGCAGCATCGCACTCAGCACGCGCCACCCAAGAATAGTTGCAAAATGTTTGCCATCTTTTACGAATTGAGAATGAACGCTAAAGCTTTGCATACATGTGCATTTTGCCTGTAGGCAGGTTAAGTTCGTAAATGTACCATGTACCAAAACGTGGACCAACGTTTTCGTACAGCCCCCATATAACGGCACATCTCAATATTCGTTATTTTTATTATTTTAGTGACATTATTTACCGGCATTGTTTGAAAGTTCGTATTTAGAGTTCGCAATGGGTACTACAGCCTACAAAAAAAATGCGCATGCAGGTCCACGTATTCATATAGCCCCCATATAACGATACCTACCGATATTCAAGTTTTGTTAATGATTTTAGCAACTTTTTTTCACCGGAATTGATTTCAACTTTTTTCACCGGAATTGATTTCAATTTCGAACTAATCTGTTTTGCACTTGTTGATATTTACGGATTTTCAGCCTTAACCTTTTTCTTTTTTCGTATTCGAAGGACCAAATGTAGAAGATGAGAAGGAAACACAACCTTATGGTTCGATTGTTGATTCGACTCGATTGGATCAACTGTTAAAATTAGATGTTGTCTATGTAGAGTTAATCGGTAACTTCATCGGGCTGACGAGCGGTGAACAATCGAGCTTTGCGAGGTAGGTGGTTGGGATGTGGATGTACAGGGCTTCGGAGGCGGATTGGGACCTGTGGTATAAAAGCTAGCAATTCACTGGGGAGATCCTCGGTAGGAACTGGCCAGGTCTTCTTAGGAGGATTGAGATTCGTTCGGGTTTGGCAGCTCGTTGAAGGTAGATTTGGCAACCGATGCTTAGGGCTTTGTAGATGGATCGGAACTCGTTCGGGCTCGGGTTTAGCTATTCGGGTCGTCTACAAGGAACAGCGAGTCGAAGTTCCTGTGGAAAAACGAACCGAAATCCTTAGGAACAGGGAGCCGAGGCTGCTGCGGAACAACGAGCCAAAGCCCCTGTAAAAACAGTCTTCTGTTTTTATTTGGATTGATATTTTTCTTAGGTGCTAAGCTACAATAGCTGAGTGCAGTATCAGGTGAAAATATATATGGTAGCTATATCTGAATCTGGTTCGATTATAATTAATTTGAATAGGGTTCGAACTTGAGCCAAAATATTAACGATGACAAATTTAATGGCAATCAAAGAACCTTACTTACGAAAATACATGGACCGATGGACGGACATGCATAAATCAACTCGGAATTTGGTCTAATGTCTCATTTCCTTTTGATGTTACAAACAAATGCACAAAGAGATAATATCCTGTACTCCTGTGTGGTGTAGGGTTTAAAAAATGAAAATTGATAGCTACGAGCATGGTTCCCAACAGTGGGCCGACATTCAAATTGTTCGGTGTTGGTGATACATTGTTTGCCATTCAAAGCACAACATTTCGAATTGCAGTCAATTCCTTGTAACATTTGCACAGCAGTGATTAGCTCATCCTCTGAAATGTGTCATTGACCAAAAAATTCTTTGGAAATATTTTCATTACAATAGATTGATTCTATTCTTTGTAATTCTGTGAGTAGACATATTCATGCAATTGGCATTTTGGGGGAAATTAGCTTATACAAGAAGCCATAGACCTGAAATACCTTCATTTTGTTTCCAAATCTCTTTTGGTATATACATGCAAATGTGTGTGTGTGTGTTTGTAATTTGTGCGTTTGGTTTGGCATTTCTAGGTTTGCTGATGCATACACACGCATTTAATGGTATACCTGCACCACTATTTTAAGCACTCAATCATCCACCCACTCAAACGAAATGTGTACGCACAGCATTCGCCGTACTCTTCTCTCTTTCTCTCGTTTTTTCCATGTCTCTCACGGAATGTTGCTGTTTAGTCAACAGCTGTACAAAGAAAAGCTCTGCTTCTAAGAATAAACATACATACTCTTCGTATCCTTGTTTGTTAGTGGTGTTGGTAGTTGTGTGAGTTTGTATCTGTGTGAATGTGAGTGTGTATGTGTGTGTGCGAGAAGTCCTTTTTGGGGCTAAAGCAACTCTAATGCAAGAATCAAGGACGTTCAAGAACGCACTTCTGTTTTCGGCCATTGCCAGCGGCAGAGAAGCGACAGAGCCGAGTAACCAACTGTTAAGTGGGATTTCAAGGCATTATGCGAACGAAATGAGAAAAACAAAACAAAGAAAAACAAAAACACAACAGACCCCAAAATAATATATACTTGAGAGCAGCAACAACAAAAACAACACCAATACCAACAACAGCAACGGCAACGGCAACACATTCATGTCGAAATTCACAGGCCATAAACGCCAAATGCAAAGCCATAATATGCTCGTATATCAGCAGGAACAGATGAGGGGAGAGTTGGGTGTAAATGGGTTGTTGTTGCTGTTCCACATCCTTATGCCAGTTGCTTTTGTTGTTGTTCTTAAATTGTGTTGTTTAGGCAACGCAATGGGACAATGACTACAAATTCAGTTTTCTAGTGAAAACGCATGTTTCGTAAGGACCGAATGCTATGATGGCGAAAGGAGGACGAAAGGAGAGTCAGTATGGTTGTTAGGAATTTAGAAATTTAGAAGTGGGCGCAAGTGGGATTGATAGTGCAGAGAGTGTATTTTGTTAGGTTGGTTGTTGGTGTGGTCTGGTCTGGTGTGGTGTGGCATGCTGCTGCTGCCGCTTTGAAGAGCCTCTAGTGGTAGCTTTAATGGCTTGGTTGCGTTTCTGGTTTCATTGCGTGCGTCATACTGCCAGCCAACCATCCCACCATTTATTTAGTTTATAAATTTCAATTCTGCTGTGCCCAATGTACATAATTCACATTAATGCAGGAGTTTAACTTTAACGTTGCCGATAACGCACACAACCCGAATAAGGGCAAATAACGTCAACAGAAAATTCAAGTTATTGTTGTTTTTGTATTTTCGTTATTTTTTTGGGGTAGGCATGGTACACTGGAGCCAATTGCTTGCAGATAAAATGGCTGAAGCTAGAATCAGGAAATTTTGGATGAGGTTCACTCTTGATCCAAAGAGGTCAGATAAGGCTGTTTTTTTGAAAATTGTACTAGAACGGTACGAAAAGTACTAAAAGGTACTAAATATCGTACCATTTGAGGAAGCAGAAATTTTAAATTTGGAGTTAGGGTCACTTTTAAATGATGGAGTGCATGACTGATCTACCAGGGTTTCTTGAAGTTCGCACTATAAGTGAACGAAAAGTACAAAAAAGTACAAAAGTATTGATACCATTTCATATTATGAGCTAAAAACTTGAAATGGGTGGAGGAGTAGGGTCGATGTAAGAAGATAAGGATAAGGAGTTTTGGAAGTGTGTACTCATGTACACTAAAGTATTGAACGGAGGAGGAACGGATGGAGCTGGAATCCTGAATATTGACATCAAAATTACTGGCGGTGTGTAGGATCGGGATGCGGAGGTAGTTTTCGAAATTTGTAGTTATGTGCACGAAAAGTACTAAATGAAACTAAATTTGGTATAATTTAAATTTTACGGGGAACCGGTAAAGCTGGAATCCTAAAATTTGGAAATAAGATTTCTATTGGATTGTATGATGCAGGTTGTTTTGGATTTTTATACCCTCCACCATAGTATGGAGGGTATATTATGTTTGTCATTCCGTTTGTAACACCTCTAAATATACATATTAGACCCCACAAAGTATATATAAGGTGAGATGAAAAAACTGCAACAAACTTCAGACTGCTGTCATTTCTAAGCCAATCGTCCGACACCTTTTAAAATTATTCCAGTGACAGCCCATGGAGGGTGTAGTAAAGCTTTGGGCAAGCAAACATTTTGGCCGCACACCTTGGACATTCTAACAGGACTCAGCACCATCGCACACAGCACGCGCCACCCAAGAATGGTTACAAAAAGAGGTTCCTCGCTTCATTCCCAGCGCACAATATCCATCAAAATCTCCGGACACCAATCCGTTGGACTATTGTGTCTGGAGTATTTTGGAAAGCAAGATTGGGACTGAAAAATACCAAAGTGTCGATCACCTCAAGCAAGCACTTCGACGGGAATAGGCCAAAATGTTGCAGAGCAACATTGGGGCACCTAGTGACGGTTTCATTGGCCGTTTGAAGGCCATAATTCGTGCTAAAGGTGACCAATTCGAACAAATCTAAACTTATTCTAAAATTTGATGCTATTTCCGACATTCTTTGCTTTCGTTCAATAAAATTTAAAAGAAAAATGTAAGAATTATGATGTTTGACTTTGTTGTAGTTTTTATCTCACCCTGTATATCATTTTATACGGCCAAAACGTGCCTAGTCAAAATAACGGTTTTAGACCCTATATCTATTTGGTTAAATCCGTTTCAGGACATTTGGAGTCGATATAGCGATGTCCGTCGGTCTATCTGGCTGTTGCGCACAATAACTCTCGAAGGGAGTATCCGATTTGATCCAAATTTGGTACATCGTAATATTTTTGTCAAACTTATGTGGGCAACATCGGTACATTCCTTCAGGTACCAACCCCACAAAAGGTGGAAATTTTCAAAAAAAAAAAAAAAAATATTATAATGCACAGAAAGAGGAAGGATTATCCGATTTTTCTCCAACTTTTCAAATCTTAATATTTACAACAGTGCTAGGTTAGATGCGAAAATGTACAATATCGGCCTACTCCTTCAGATACCTCCCCCACAAAGGGTCAATATTTTGAATAATAAATAAATTAATTAAAATAATTCTTCCACTGTGCTTTGAAAAATCCCTCACTCAAGCACATCATTGCTGTTTCTGCTTTCTATGTGCGTTGCCCACTTTCTTTCTTTGCACAATATGCTCTTTTGTGTTGTTGTTTATCCTCTTCCTGTTCCTCCTACTCGAATATCCGTTCATCGTCCTAGCCGTGTTGTTGTCATTCATGCTATTCAAACAATTCCCTAGAAATGAAATTTTCACCGGAACAACGATGTGTGCGTTCACATTGAATGAAGTACATGCTTTGTTGTTGTCGGTTAAGAGGGAGGGGGAGGTAAAGTGTTGTAGTGGTGTTGTGTGTGTGAATATTGCCTACTTTTGTGCGTGCAATCTCCATTCCAATGCCATGGCGTATAATGAACAAAGCAGAAACATTCGTTTATTTTGAAGGTTTTCTGAATTTGCTGCTGCTGCTTCTATTTCGTCAACAAATGCTGGTAGGGCTTTTGTGTGCAATTTCGAATTTTACAAACATGTATATGTAAGTGTGTGTGTATTTGGAGATGTGTAGTTGTTGTTTTTCGTAAAGCTGTGTAGTTGATGAAGTAGTTGTTGTTAATAATGATGATGGCGACTAAGCTGATAGAGAGATTTACAGTGGGTGACAGTTTTTTTATGGCGCCCAATTAGTGTGTAAAAATGTGTAAAATGAAATTATTTTATTCAAAGACCTTATAAAAAGTATCAGTCGGTTTTGTCGACAGATGTATACTCTCAGCCAATGTTCGATTACTCAAATATATTTTGACTTCTGTTATGATTCTTCAAATTGTTGACCTTCTATGGAGTAGGTTCTGAAGGAATGAGTCAATATTGCCCATTTCGTATCAGGCTTAAATAAATATGATTTAAATATTGCGACGTGACCGGTTTGGACTATATTGGTTAGTTCCTTCACTTTATATGAGGCTAGCTGAATCCGGCGCGCTTCGCTACTCCTTTCGCTATTATATGCATTCAAAAATTTGATATATGAATATTTGTTGGTTAAATAAAAAATAAATAAAACAAACTCAAAAATTTTAAAAACGTAATTATTATCATACTTTAATGTCTAACCAAACAAATAGTTCGGTCTTCCAACGCGAGAACATGCCAAGAACAGCTGACCATGAGAAAAGCAGGAACATGATACATTTGGTCCGCACACACGAAGGGATTGTCCTTCAGATTTATTAATTTCATAGCAAATGCCAAGCGTGCCGTAAACTGCAATCTTTTTAAGTTGAGAGGCATTTCTATTGCAATTAGAGAATTCGAGGTAGCAACATACTTCCCCGTAATAATCATACCTTCAATTGTTTGTTGTTTTAATTGTATACCCTCCACCATTGTATGGAGGGTATATTAATTCCGTCTGTTTGTAGGTTTATAAAATTTTACTCACATGTATATTATGTCTGACTATTGGTATTGAAAAAGACCATGTAGGTTCACGTTTTGGTACAGCCCCCATATAACGGTACCTCCCAATATTCGATACTTTAGTGATTTTAGAGACATTATTCGCCGGAATTGTTTCAAATTTGGTATTTGAAGTTCGTAATGCATACTACAGCCTATGACAGAAGATTGTCTGTGCAGGTCCAGGTCTTCGTATGGCCCCCATATAGCAGCACCTCCCGATATTTAATATTTTGATGATTTTAACGTCATTATTCGCCGGAATTTTTTCAAATTTGGTATTTGAAGTTCGTAATGGATACTACAGCCTCTGACAGAAAACAGTCTGTGCAGGTCCACGTTTTGGTATAGCCCCCATATTGTAGTACCTCATGATTTTGATGATGCAGGTGCAAGTCGTCGAATAGTCACTAATGTAACGGCTACATTCGGTATTTTTAAAATTTTAATACAATTTTTATCTGATTTTATTTTATTTATTATTTTTTTTTTGTTTTTGAAAATTGCCAAATTCGTTCCAAATGGTGGGGGCATTCAAAGTTCGGCCCGGCCGATTTTACTTCTGCTTTGTTTACTGTTAGCCTTATACCATTGCAAAGGCGTTGTGGGTCAATGCTTCTTAATAAAATCATACTCAATCTGAAACGATTTCCATATAATTTGACAAAATTTACATTTACACCAAATTCCGTCACACTACACATACCGTGTTTGGTGCATAAAATATGTGAAATCGGCAGAGAGTATATGTGGAAGCTATATCCAAATTTTAACTGATTTCTAATTAATTTGTCAAATTTATTATTGTATCCAAATTCCGCCACACATTTTGAATTTCATTGGAATAGGACATAAATATGGTGTTTGGTACATAACATACAAGAGATCGGTCGAAAAATATACATGGGAGATGTACCCAAACCTCAACCGATTTCAGTATAATTTGGCAAATTTATTTTTTTTACCAAATTTAGTCACTCATGCCGAATTTCATTGGAATCGGACATACGTATCGTATTTGGTGCATCAAATTCATGAAATCGGCCGAAAATAAAAATGGTTCCTATATCCAAATCTGAACCGATTCCCATATAATTTGGCAAATATATTCTATTCAAATCCCGTCACTTATTCCAAATTTGGAGACTGTGTCTGTAATCGATTATGATATGTGCATATAAAATATAAATTTTTGGGATATACCTCCGATTCTGATGCTATATCTCCAGTTCCAAGTGGGATTTCAAAAATGTATATAGCCTATGTTACTTTCAGGCGATGTTGTAGTATACTTGGAAAATTTTCAGGAAAATCTGTTTAGCGGGTTTCGAGTCCATAAATTACAAACAAACAAACGTATAAACATTTTCCTCTTTTATAGATATAGATATGTGATAATTTTTAGAAAATGTTCAAATGGGCGTGATGTACCAGATTCAGGATGAGATAAAAAACTGCAACAAAGTCAAACGACATCATTTTTATTGTTTTTTTTTGAATTTTATTGAATGAAAGCAAGAAATGTCGGAAATATCATCAAATTTTAGAATAAGTTTGCCGAATGTTGCTCTGCGGTATTTTGGCCCATATTTTCGCCATAATATTCGGCATTTATTCTGATGCGAGGGTCGATTAATACGAGCGGAGAGAGACCATCGGCTGTTTTGGCGTCCCACATCATCACCAACAGAAGGTGCACATTTTCTGCTGACCTCTTTGGCAAGTAAACATGATCATTTGGTTTGTTTACAAACTGCTGGATAACGAATGTTTACTCATCGGAAAAAACCGAATTCGGCAGTTCACCACTTTCGGCCAAGCGAAGCAACTCTTTAGTTCTTTTGAGTCTATTTTCTTTCTCTTGCGGTGTAAGTTCTTGCACTTTTTGGAATTTCGATGGGTTTATCCCTAGCTCATTTTTCAATATTTGCTGAATGGAATATTGCGATATGTTCAGCTCACGAGTCATTTTTCGGACACTGCGTCGCGGGTTTTGATCAAGTCGCTTCTTTACTTTTCGAACCATTTCTGGTGATGTTGCTGTTTTCGTCCGCTCACTTCCCTGACGTCGGGCTACGCTACCAGTATCACGGTAAAATGCCATGGTACGAGACACAAAAGAATTATTCTCATTTAAATGCTGGAGTGCTCTAACGATAGCTACTTGTGGTTTTCCAGCCAAATATGAAGAATTCACACTATCACGTTTGAATTCCATCACGAATAACTTTTTTTCTGAAAATTTTCACAAAAATGGTTTTGTACGCTTGTAAACAGCTTCAGACTAGTGGCTTAGAAATGACAGCAGTCTGAAGTTGGTTGCACTTTTTATACCCACCACCTTGGAAAGTAGGGTATATTAACTTTGTCATTCCGTTTGTAACATCCCTAAATATTCGTCATAGACCCCATAAAGTATATATATTTATAATCAGCATAAAATTCTAAGTCGATTTATCGATGTCCGTCCGTCCGAAGGTGGAGGATATTAAAAGTTCGGCCCGGCCGAACTTAATGCTTTTTTTTACTTGTTTCATCTCACACTGTAGAATATCCTTCGTTAGGTGATATAGTTAAATTCGTTATATTTGAAGATTTCACATTAAAAAATGTTTTCCACACTGTTCGTGTGGGCCTTGTATTGAGAACAAATAAATAGGGTCATATACAAGCTAGCCTCTGCTTTCAAAGCGACCGGCAACCAGTATAGTTGTTCTTGAACTTGTTGGTTAAGGTTTAATGGCGTTGCTGTCTATGTATTGTGTTGCATGTCCTTATCGGAGTTGGTATTGTATATGTTGCCATTGTTGTTGTGGCAAAATTCAAAAATAAAAAACAACAACAACGAAATTCACTTTATTTCAGTTGTGCTGTGCTGTGCCATGCCGTGTTTTGCGCATTGCGTACTTATACTTTTCTCACATCTCCGAACATTTTCAAAACTTCTCAACCGATGTCTGTGTCTGTGTGTGGGTGTGAGGTGGCATTTTGAATGATTCTCGTATTGGGACATTGTCAACTTTTCGCTTTCGATCCAAAACAACAACAGCAGCAACAAAGTTCGACATTTACGGTATGAGTTATTTTTCAAAAAATAGGAATTTAATTTGTTCGTCCTGCTGTTATTGTCGAGAAAAATTGGAGAGGGGTTGGGGAAGTCCCGAAACTTTGGTCAATTTTATGGTGGGGTGGGGGGGGGGGTGGAAGGTAAAGTGGTTTTCGTGGCATATCAGCTTTATCATCTTTATTATCAACATCCTGCAAGTAGTATATAACATAGTTTGGTAAATAGGTTGATGATATGATTTTGATATTTTGTTGTCGTTGTTCCAGTTTTTTATGTGTCCTACATTGGATGGAGGTGATGTTATGTTGCTGCTGTTGTTGTTTTTCTTTGTTTCTAAACTCGTTATATTTAAGCAAGTCATTTGTTTCGTTCATTTCATTTTGGCTCTTGAAATTGATTTTTTAGGTTTAAATGTCAAAAGTGAAATGCTGTGTTTTAGTTACTCAATTGTGTGTAGGGGTATGGGTTGCAAGTAGTTTAGTCGAGTATGATGCCTACGTTTGGTGTGGCTTGATAATGTGGTCTGCTAGGAACACATAATTATCTCTTTTTTCGGGGAAGCTATTAATATTCAATAACACAGCTGTCAGCGTTGAGTGGCAATGTGTGTGTGTGTGTATTTTAGCCAAAGGAAAAGGGAGGCAATAATTCTCCAGCAAATGGAACTTCCTTAACATTTTATGAGACGACCTTAGTTTGGTTATATTTGAATGACATGCTAACAAGTTGGATGGCTGGGTTGAAATAATACCGAGACAACAAACTTGCTTAGAATTTTGCAGTGGGGAGATATACATATTTCGGAATTCTAGATCCAAAAGATGTCAATGTCGTATAGCCTCATTTACCAACCAATGGGAATTTTTACGAATATACTTTACTTTGACAATTCTTCACTGCATTTGTTTATTAGTTTTCAATATTTTATGAAATCAATTAATTGAAAATTATGTAGAACCTGTAAGGAAAAGTCATAAGTCGGGCGGGGCCCGAAGACCTGGACCAGCATAGACAATTTTCTGTCATAGGCATCCATTACGAAGTTCAAATACGACATATTAAACAATTTCGGTGGGTAATGTATCTAAACTTGTCAAAATACCGAATATAGGGAGGTACTGATATATGGGGCCTATACGAAGACGTTGACCTGCACAGACAATTTTCTGTCATAGGCTGTAGTATCCATTACGAACATCAAATACCAAATTTGAAACAATTCCGGATAATAATGTAGCTAAAATCATCAAAATACCGAATATAGGGAGGTACCTTTATATATGGGGGCTATACGAAGACGTTGACCTTCATGGCCCATTTACGAACTTAACCTGACTACTGGAAAAATAAACATGTGTGCAAAAGTTTAGCATTCTATCTCAATTCGTTCGAAAGATAGCGTGATTACAACAGACAGACGGACATCGCTAAATCGAATGCGAATTTTATGCTGATCAAGAATATATATACTTTGTTGAGTATTTCGAGGAGTTACAAACGGAATGACAAAGTTAATATACCCTCCATATTATGGTGGAGGGTATAAAAATTATTTGAAGTAGATCATACCACCTATCAACATTTAGCTTAAGGATATATATGGGAGCTACATCCAAACCTGAACCGATCTTGATAAAATCTGACAGAGCTATTTTCGAGCTCTATGAGAAATGTGGTACAGAATATCAGCGCTTGCTTTTAGACTAAATTCCGTCGTAAGTGCCAAAATTCAGTCCAATTGGGCTGATATAAACCATTTGGTGCACAAAAAACCGGAAGTCGGATTAAGATATACATATATGAGAGATATATCCAAATCTGAACCGATTTCTACAAAATTTGAAACACTTATTTTTGAGCTGTATCTAATATTTAGTACTAAAGATTATTCTTGTGGAGTGCATATTAGCATGTGATGGATTTTAACATCAAATCGGATAAAACATATATATCGGAGCTATAGCTGTATCTGAACCGATTATTACCAAATTTGAAGTACTTGGTTCTAGACTGTATTTGGTCGGAATTGCCAAAATTCAGTCCATATGGGCTGACATTAGCCATTTGGCTAACGTGATATCGGATAAAGATATATATGGGAGCTATCTAATCTAATCCTAGTCTGATCCGATCTCTATAAAATTTGGCACATGTATTTTCGATATCCATAATATGTCTAGTACCAAATACCTTTCTTGTGAAGTGCATATAACGCATGTGAGGGACTTAAAACCTCAAATCGGATGAAACCTATGTATGGGAGCTATAGCTTTATCTAAACCGATTTTCACCAAATTTGATGTACTTGGTTCTAGACTGTATTTGGTTGGATGTGCCAAAATTCAGGTTATTTGAACTGATATTGGACATTTGGTGCACAATTAACCCAAAATCGGTTGAGGATGTATATGGGAGCTATATCTTAATCTGATCTAATATTGATATTGTTTGAAAAATTTCATCTCAATCGGATAATAAATACGACCTGCATTTTGTTCACAAGAATACATGGACAGACGAACGAACGGACGGATGAATTGACAGGCATAAATCGACTCAGAAGGTGATTCTATGAAGATCCACAAAGTAACTATGGATCTATCTCGCTTCCTTCTCCATGTTACAAACAAATGCACAAAGACATAATAACCTTCCACTATGTGGTGTAGGATATACAGGATGAGATAAAAAACTGCAACAATGTCAAACGCCATATTTTTTACAATCTTTTTTAATTTTATTGAATGGAAGCAAAAAATGTCGGAAATAGCATCAAATTTTAGAGTAAGTTTTGAGTTTGGCATGAATTATGGCCGTCAAACGGCCAATGAAACCGTCACACGCTGCCCGAATGTTGCTCTGCGGTATTTTGGTCCATTCCTGGCGAAGCGCTTGCTTGAGGTGATCGACACTTTGGTATTTTTTCCAAAATACTCCAGACACAATAGTCCAACAGATTGGTATCCGGAGATTTTGGAGGCTGTGTGCGATGGTGCTGAGTCCTGTTGAAATGTTCAAGGTCTGCGGACAAAATGTTTGCGTGCCCAAGGCTTTAATACACACCCAAGGCTTTAATTTTCGCGATAATATTCGGCATTTATTCTGATGCCACGGTCGATTAATACGAGCGGAGAGCGACCATCGGCTGTTATGGCGGCCCACACCAAGGTGCACATTTTCAGCTGACCTCTTTGGCAAGTAAACACGATCATTTTGTTTGTTTACAAATTGCTGGACAACGAATGTTTTCTCATCGGAGAAAGCCATATCCGGCAGTTCACCACTTTCGGTAAAGCGAAGCAACTCTTCAGCTCTATTGAGTCTATTTTCTTTATGTTGCGGTGTATGTTCTTGCACTTTTTGGAATTTCAATGGATTTACCCCGAGCCTTTTTCAATATTTGCCGAATGAAATATTGCGATATGTTCAGCTCACGAGTCATTTTTCGGCCACTGCGACGCGAGTTTCGATCAAGTCGCTTAAGATTGCATGGCACTTCATTGCCACCATACCTGAAATCCTATCGTAAATTGCTTTACTCTGTATCATGAGGCTTTTAAATACATTTCCCGAAATCATAACTTCAACAGCAAATACTTAAATTGAAATTGGCAATGAATGACTGACACACTTAATGGTGACTGACGGAGAATTGGACAAACAGCCTGCAAAAATACTTCAAGTGTAAACAAAACAATACATGTCATGGCAATAACAATGGCCAAGAAAGCGGTCGGCACATGGAGTGTGTTAGCAACAAGACGAAAGGTAGGTAGAACATGCAAGTCATTTATATCCTTGCCACAATAGGGCACAGCAAACATAGACGACGTTTGTTTGCAATGGTATTATAGGATACACATACGCACACAAATACATAGAGATGTTGGTGTGAATGTTGGAGCGTGACGTTATGAGATTTTCTTCATTTTCGGTTGCTGCGTTACAATGTCCCACATTTCGCCTTTCGCTTTCGTTGTTGATTACGTTTGTATTTCTGTTGGATTTATTTTTCGCCAGAGCATCATTACAACTTCATTTTGTGCTGTTTATATTTTACGGGGAAGAGGAATGTTTAGAAAAAGGGGGAGTTAAATATTAATCGTAGATGAAATGAGCATCAATAGCAACACTTGAATAACGTGGAGTAGGTTGCCACTTTAGTTTAAGGATATGACTTTAAATTATTTATCAATAAACTCACTTATATGTCGAAACATGAAGAAATGAATGGGTCTCAATGTAAAAATTAAGGTCAAATTAATGAAATACAAGCCAGAAATATTAGGGTGTGACCAATGATCAGAAGTTTTTTTACGTTTTATCATTAAAGGGTTTTTACATTTTTTAATTTTTACATTTTTTTAAATTTTTATTAAATGAAAGCAAAAAATATCGGAAAAAGCATCAAATTTTAGAATAATTTTAGATTTGTTCGAATTGGTCACCTTTGGCACGAATTATGGCCTTCAAACGGGCAATAAAATCGTCACGCGCTGCCCGAATGTTGCTCTGCGGCATTTCGGGCCATTCCCGGCGAAGCGCTTGCTTGAGGTGATTGACACTTTGGTATTTTTTAGTGCCAACCTTGCTTTCCAAAATACTCCAGACACAATACTCCAACGCATTGGTATCCGGAGATTTTGGTGGCCATTGTGCGTTGGAAATGAAGCGAGGAACCTCACTATACACTACACCACATAGTGGTAACGTTATTATGTCTTTGCGCATTTGTTTGTAACATGGAGAAGGAAGCGAGATAGACCCTCACTTTCTGAGTTGATTTATGCATGTCAGTCCGTCCGTCCGTCCATCTGTCCATGTATTCTTGTCAACAAAATGCAGGTCGCATTTATTATCCGATTGAGATGGAATTTTCTAAACAACATTTGTTTGGTCCAAGGACGAACCCTATTGATATTGGAGATAATCGGTAAAAATTTAGATATAGCTCCCATATATATATCTTCGTCCGATTTGCTTTTATTGTGCACCAAACGTGTAATATCCGCCCGAATAGTATGGAATTTTGCACATACAACCAAATTAGGTCTGAAAATACTTATGCCAAATTTGATCGAAATCGATTCAGATATAGCTATAGCTTCCATATATATTGTTCATCCAATTTTTATTTTTGTCCTCCGCAGCCGTAATATGCACTATGTAACAGCAATATTTGGGGAAATATATCAAATGCAGCTCAGAAATACCTATGCTAAGTTTTATCGAGATCGGTTCAGATTTGGATATAGCTCCCATATATAACTTCGTCCGCTTTACCTTTTATTGTGCACCAAACCTCTAATATATGCCTAAATGGGATGGAATTTAGCACATACCATCGAATTGAGTCTAGAAGGTAGTATGCCAAATTTGTTGAAGATCGGTTCAGATATATAGCTCCCATATATATTGTTCATCCGATTTGTTGTATTTGTTACCCACAGCCGTAATATGCACTCCGTAACAACGATATTCAGGGAAATATATCAAATACAGCTCAGAAATATCTTTGCCAAATTTTATCGAGATCGGTTCAGATTTGGATATAGCTCCCATATATATCTTTATCTGATTTCAAATTAATTTTGCACCAAATGGGCAATAAAATTCCGAATTTAAAAGATACAAATGATTCGGCATACTTAGTCATATTTAGATTGAAATTTCCCATAAAAACTTTTAATTGTTATGTGGAGCTCTATTAAATTAGCAAAGTGGTGTAGGGTATAACAAAGTCGGCCCGCCCGACTTTAGGACTTTCTTTACTGGTTGCTGATGTTTTTGGTTTCTTCCACTTGTCCACTTCCTTGACGTCGGGCTACACTAGCAGTATCACGGTAACGAGCGATATGTACGAGACACAAAAGATTTATTCGCATTTATATGCTGGAGTACTCTAACGATAGCCTATTGTGGTTTTCCAGCCAAATATAAAGAAATCACACTATCACGCTTGAATTCCATCACGAATAATTTTTTTCTGGAAAATTCTCACCAAAATGCTTTTGTATGCTTGTAAACAATATAATGAGCTGTCACTGGAATCATTTTAACAGCTGTCGGACGAGTGGCTTAGAAATGAAAGTTGTTTGGAGTCTTTTCATATCACCCTGTATATGCGGTTGAATGAAATTTTTTTCCTTTTCACAACAAAAATGTGGTTTTCTACACATTATCCGATAAACATTCAAAATGGCAGGCCTCTGCCCGGTTCTGCTGAGCGCCAGGAAAATCATTCCGTTTCCCTTAAATATTTTTTTGAAAATCTTGAAAAACGATCCGATTTTGTTTCAGCTATATATTTTTTTTAAATCTTCAAAAAGAATCCTATTCTGCACAATCTGATTCCATGTCAATTTTCATGAGGGTCGGACCATACCTGGGACCCCTAAATTAACATGGACAGATGAATGGAGCTGTTAAACAACTTTTTGGTCCAGTCAAACTTATAACACACTCAGCACGTAGAGTTGTAATGTATAAAAACATCCGATCATTTATCTTGAAAACTAATATATCTTCCAATATTAATAGTATTGGTTATTAATTTATAATACTTTTCCGTCAGAAGACCAAAAAATTAAAAACCATGAGAGACGCAATGACATTTGCTAAGACACTCACTTCTACATGAAACTTTTGCTGTCGAAAGTGACCGAATCCCACTACAGCATTTGTTATTAGATTTATTGTTAGAGTTGACTTATACCTGATTAAAATACTATCAGATATATACCTATGCTCGCAGTGAAGAATCTTATAAAATTTCAAAAATGTTCGACATTGAGATGATCTCAAAATCATCATTAAAGAAAGTCTTAAAGTCGGTCGGGCCGACTTTATGATACCCTACACCACTTTGCTAATTTAGTAGAGCTCCACTTAATAATGGAGAGAATTCAATCATACACCCTATGATTATAATTATAATTTATAGATCAGAGGACTAAATATGCTGAAGCATTTGTGTCTTTTAAATTCGGACTTGTATTGCCCATTTGGTGCACAATTAATTTGAAATCGGATAAAGATATGGGAGCTATATCGCGATAAAATTTGTCAAAGACATTTCTGAGCTGTATCTGATATATTTCCCTGAATATCGTTGTTACGGAGTGCATATACAAATATGACAAATCGGATGAACGATATATATCGGAGCTATAGCTATATCTGAACCGATCTTCACGAAATTTGGCATGCTAGCTTCTAGACTCAATTCGGTCGTATGTGCCAAATTCCATCCCATTTGGAAAAATATTAGAAGTTTGGTGTACAATAAAAGGAAAAATCAGGCGAAGTTATATAGCATTTTCAGATTAAATGAAACCTTTTGCAATTCAAATGAAACTTTTTGCAGTGGAATTGAAACCTTTTGCAGTGGAAATGAAACCTTTTGCAGTGGAAATGAAACCTTTTGCAGTGGGAATGAAACCTTTTGCAACCGAAATGAAACTTTTTGCAAATCAAATGAAACTTTTAGATTTTTAGAAGGAAAAATAACAAAACATTTTTATTTTTAGTAGGTTTAAAATTAAATCAACTAATTATAACTGATATATAGTTAAAGAGGAATTTTTATTGATTATTAATAACTATGTTTTTATAAAATTTTTTCGTAAAGCTTCCATAAAACACAAGTGTAGATGCAGAAAGATTGAAAAAAGTTTTTCAAGGTATTTTTTTCAAAGGACCCGAATTAGGTACCTGTTTATAATTTCCTCAATGGAAAGGAGGATATATTAAATTTGTCATTCGGTTTGTAACACCTCTAAATATTCGTCGTAGACCCCATAAAGTATATACAATCATGATCATAGTTGATTTAATGATTTCCACTTATCTGTCTATTGAAATCACGACTGCTCTATCTCCATAATCAATAAAGCTGCGAAGCGGGAATCCTTTATTAGGTAAGATTAATAGTATACTATAACTATAAAAAATTGTGGTAAAGCTTAATTTCACATTTCAGTCCTGGCCATATCTATAAAGGCCAAAATTTGTTTAAATTTCTCTTTTTAGTGTTAAGCATTTGGAATTTAATAATATGGAAACATTTTATATCAAATCAATAAAAAACCATTTGTTACTACAATAATTGAAAATGTAAGAAATAATATAAATAAATGTAGATAATTATAATCAATAAAAAAACCTCTTTGCCAATATATTAGTTATAATTAATTTATTTAATTTAAAAACTACTAAAAATAAAAATGTTTTGCTATTTTTCCTTCTATAAATTTAAAAGTTTCATTTGATTTGCAAAAAGTTTCATTTCGGTTGCAAATGGTTTCATTTCGGTTGCAAAAGGTTTCATTTCCGCTGCAAAGGGTTTCATTTCCACTGCAAAAGGTTTCATTTCCACTGCAAAAGGTTTCAATTCCACTGCAAAAGGTTTCATTTCCGCTGCAAAAAGTTTCATTTGAATTGCAAAAGGTTTCATTTAATCTGAAAATGCGATATATGGGAGATATATCCAAATCTGAACCTATCTCGATAAAATTTAGCAAATGTATTTCTAAGCTGTATTTGCTATATTTCCCCAAATATTGTTGTTACAGAGTGCATATTACGGCTGCGGAGGACTAAAATAACAAATCGGATGAACAATATATATGGGAGCTATAGCTATATCTGAATCGATTTCGATCAAATTTGGCATACTTATTTTCAGGCCTAATTTTCTTGTGTGTGCAAAATTTCACACTATTCGGGCTGATATTACACGTTTGGTGCACAGTAAAAGGCAAAACGGACGAAGATATATATGGGAGCTATAACTAAATTTTGACCGATTATCTCCAATTCAATAAGGTTCGTCCTTGGGCCAAACAAATGATCTGTGCAAAATTTCATCTGGATAGGGTAATAAATGCGAACTGTACTTTGTTAACAAAAATACATGGACAGACGTACGGACGGACGGACATGCATAAATCGACTCAGTATCTGATTCTATGTAGATCATCAAATGGAACTGTGGGTCTATCTTGTTTTCTTTTGCCTGTTACAAACAAATGCACAAATACATAATACCCTGACCACTTTGGGGTGTAGGGTATAATTAGTGGCTCAAAATAATAAGTTGCCAGTGTGGATCCGCAATGTTTTGAAATTGTAGCCTATAATACTCTCCCAAAATATAGTGCTGTCAGCGAACTGTTGTCACACATTGTTACTTCTATCACTATTGCTGTTTTCCTATCTATTCCTTATGAGGATACATTTGCAAGTATGTATTGTAGTAGGTATATACATACTCACACGCACTAATCACATGGCTTTTTGTTTGTTCGCCACAAAGATACCTTGGTAACGATTCCCCAATGACGTGGGGGGATAGATAAAAAATCAGTTTTTCATTTCACTTTCGTTGCCGCTCTCTCTCTGTGTGTGTGTGTGTGTGTATGTGTGTTCACACAACAAAATCCATTGTGTGGTTAAGTTGACATTCTCCTTCCTAGATTACGGATACTTTTTTAGTAAGGGTATCGCAACGACAACGTAGCTAGTTAGCCACTTAAAGGACGATGCTGTTGTTATGGCAAAAGTAATATAAGCCTTAACTTTTCTTGTTTTTGTTATTATTTTAACCCTTTTGTATGAACTGGTTATTGTTGTTGCTGTTGGTTTTTTACGATTCTGTTGATGTGATATGCGTATGTGAAGTTATTTGTCCTGAAGTGTTAACCTGGATTTAGGTTATTAATGTATGGCTTTTAGGACAAAATGATAGAGACACTAAAAGTTGTTGGTCTCTTTCATCGTAGATATGATAATTAGAAAATAGAAACAGATCTTCGTTTTGTTTTGCTTGAAAGTTCGATAATGGATTCATTCTCTTAGTCGAATAGAATTAAAGGTATGTAAAATTAAATATTTTGGCAAATTTGTTTTATTTTTAAAGTACAGTATAAGAATGGTGATATGTCAATGCTGTGGACAGGAGCAAGAATAATCTAGGAGAAGCCCAAAAATACTCGAAAAGCCAAGGAAACATATTCTCAAGTAAATACAGGGTGAGATAAAAAACTGCAAAAAAGTCAAACGCCATAATTTTAATTTTTTTTTTTTTAAATTTTATTGAATGAAAGCAAAAAAATGTCGGAAATAGCATAAAATTTTAGATTTGTTCGAATTGGTCACATTTGGCACGAATTATGGCGGTCAATGAAACCGTCACACGCTGCCCGAATGTTCCTCTGCGGTATTTTGGCCCATTCCCGGCGAAGCGCTTGCTTGAGGTGATCGACACTTTGGTATTTTTTAGTGCCAACCTTTCTTTCCAAAATACTCCAGACGCAATAGTCCAACGGATTGGTATCCGGAGATTTTGGTGGCCATTGTCCGCTGGAAATGAAGCGAGGAACCTCATTTTGTAACCATTCTTGGGTGGCGCGTGCTGAGTGCGATGGTGCTGAGTCCTGTTGGGATGTCCAAGGTCTGCGGCTAAAAATGTTTGCGTGCCCAAGGCTTTAATACACCTTCCAGAATATTTTCGCCATAATATTCGGCATTTATTCTGATGCCACAGTCGATTAATACGAGCGGAGAGCGACCATCGGCTATTATGACGGCCTACACCATCACCATTGCAGGCGCTTGAGTTCTGGTGGCCAATCGAAGGTGCACATTTTCAGGCTTTAATACACCCCCAGAATATTTTCGCTACAATATTCGGCATTTATTCTGATGCCACGGTCGATTAATACAAGCGGAGAGAAACCATCGGTTGATATGGCCCACAACATCACCATGTCAAGCGCTTGAGTTCTGGTGGCCAACCGAAGGTGCCCATTTTCAGCTGACCTCTTTGACAAGTAAACACGATCTGTTTGTTTGTTTACAAACTGTTGGACATCGAATGTTTTCTCATCGGAGAAAACCAAATTCGGCAGTTCACCACTTTCCGCCAAGCGAAGCAACTCTTTAGCTCTTTTGAGTCTATTTTCTTTCTGTTGTGGTGTAAGCACTTGCACTTTTTGGAATTTCAATGGCTTTACCTCGAGCTCATTTTTCAATATTTGCCGAATGAAATATTGCGATATGTTCAGCTCACGAGCTATTTTTCGGCCACTGCGACGCGGATTTCCTTTCCATTTCTGCTGATGTTGTTGTTTTCTTCCGTCCACTTCCTTGACGTCGGGCTACGCTACCAGTATCACGGTAACGAGCGATGGAGAGAGACACAAAAGATTTATTCACATTTAAATGCTGCAGTGCTCTAACGATAGCCACTTGTGGTTTTCCAGCCAAATATAAAGAAATCACGAATAACTTTTTTCTGGAAAATTCTCACCAAAATGCTTTTGTATGCTTGTAAACAATACAACCAGTTGTCACTGGAATAATTTTAACAACTGTCGGACGAGTGGCTTAGAAATGACGGCAGTCTGAAGTTGGTTACAGTTTTTTCATATCACCCTCTAGGATAGATATGTATAAATAGATTCCACGCCCAGACAAAATGGATAAAGATAGAAGCTTGAAATTTTGCACAAGGGTCAGTCTTGATGTGTAGGCGAGTGTTGGGGCTGGGTATTTGGAAATTCGTACTAAAAGGGTACGAAAAGTACAAAAATGTACTAAAATTGAATTTTACTCAGAAAGTAGTCAGAGAGAACTCTTTGAATACTTTGTATTGGACAAACGGAATGAAATTTAGAATGGGATTCACCGATGGAGATTTAGATTTACCAAAGGTCAGATTTACCAAAGGATTTTTTAAATTCGAACTTAAAGGTTACGAAAAGTTCTAAAAGGGTACTAAACATATAAAATGGCACCATTTGCTATTATGTGAACGAATAGAACAAAATGCTTGAATAAGATAAGAACCAAAGTTGTATATATGAAGGTGGATTTGGAAATGTGTACTAAGTGTGCGAACTGTACTAAATGGTACACAATTTTTAACAGATCGGTTTAGGGGGAACAGATGAAACTGGAATTTGGTGCTGGCAGGTTCGTGATATAGAGGTGGTTTTGGAAATGTGTACTACAAGTGCATGAAAAGTACTAAATAGTACCATTTGATATTGGGTGAGTAGTTAGTGCTTGAAATCTGAAATTTGTTATTTGTTGGAAATATTGAGGTGGTTGCGGAAATGTGTATTATAATTGCACGAATATATACATGGTGCTATTTATACCCTACACCACATAGTGGTAAGGGTATTATGTTTTTGTGCATTTGTTTGTAACAGGGAGAAGGAAGCGAGATAGATCCATATTTACTTTTGAGGATCTTCATAGAATCACTTTCTGAGTCGATTTATGCATGTCAGTCCGAGCGTCCGTCCGTCAATGTATTCTTGCGAACAAAGTGCAGGTTGCATTTATTATCCGATTGAGAGCAAATTTTCTAAAAAAATTTTGTAAAATGTTTCCACATACAGCTCTGAAATAATTGTATCAAAATTTGTCAAGATCGGTTCAGATTTGGATATAGCTCCCACATATATCTTCAACCGATTTCGGTTGTCCACCAAATGGCCAATATAATCCAAATGACTTAAATTTTGGCACATCCGACCGAATTCAGTCTAGAAGCAAGTACAAGACCGGTTCAGATTTGGATATAGTTCCCATATATCTTTAACTAATTTCAATTTTAGGTTTATTGTGCAAATAATGGCTAATTGAGTGAATTTCGGAACGTAGGTTTCCATTTTGTGGAACTCGGCTCCGATATATATTTTTATATCCTGCACAATTCTATGGAGGCTATATAAACTTTGTCATTCCATTTGTAACTGCTCGAAATATTCATAATAGACCCTACAAAGTATATATACTCTGGATCAGCGTAAAATTCTAAGCCGATCTAGCGTTGTCCGTCTGTCTGTCTGTCCGTCTCTCTGTCCGTCTGTCTGTCAGTCTGTTGTATTCACGATATCTTTCGAACGAATTGAGATGGGAGACTAACATTTTGCATGCATGCATAGTTTACCAGTAGGCAGGTTAAGGTTAACATTATTTGCCGGAATTATTTAAAACTACGTATCTGAAGTTAATAATGGCTACTACAGCCTATGACGAACATTTTTGTATGCAGGCCCAAGTCCTCGTATAGCCTCTATATGATGGTACCTCCCGATAGTCGGTATTGTGACAATTTCAGCAACATTATTCACCGGAATCGTGTCAAATTTCGTACTGGAAGTTCCTAATCGGTACTACATCCTAAGACAGAAAATTGTCTGTGCAGGTCCACGTCTTCGTATAGCTCCCATATGACGGTACCTCCCGATAGTCGGTATTTGGACGATTTCAGCAACATTATTCTCCGGAATTGTTTCAAATTTCCTACTGGAAGATCCTAATGGGTACTACAACCTAAGATGGACAATTGTCTGTGCAGGTTCACGTCTTCGTTAGCACCCGGTACTCCGCATTTTCATGATATTTACGACATTATTCACAGTAATTGTAACAAGTTTCGTATTTGAAGTTCGTAATGGGCACTAGAGCCTATGATAAAAAAATTCGTATACAGGTCCACGTCTTCGTATAGCCCCCATATTACGGTTTTCATTTAAGTGGTAGTTTTCGGATTTTTTTTTTTTTGAAAATTTTCAATTTCCTTCGAAATGGTGGAGTTCGGCCCAGCCGAACTTAGCTTCTTTTTTACTTGTTTTAATATAATTCTTCTCGAAGTTGTATCGTGCTCTCCATAGCATTGTTATTTGGTATAAGATATAAAAATCTCTCCGTCAAATATTTCACTATTCAGAATTGGATATGCCTCCCATATACAAGTTCCCTCTGATCTACTTCAAATAAATTCCTTTGTTACGGGAGCTCCATTACCCTCGGACCCTCCCTTTTCCTTACTGGTTTAAATTTTAGCGACGTTTTTTAATGGAATTTATATACCCTCCACCATATTATGGAGGGTATTATTTGTCATTCCGTTTGTAACACCTCGAAATATACATTTTAGGCCCCAGAAAGTACATATATTCTGGATCAGCATACAATTCTATGCCGATTTAGCGATGTCCGTCCGTCTGTGGAAATCACTCTAGCTTCCGAACGAATTGAAGTAGATTGACAAAATTTTACTCAAATTTATATTATGTCTGCAGGACATTTGGTATTGAAAATTGGCTATGTAGGTCTACGTTTTGGTATAGCCCCCACATAACGGTACCTCCGGATATTCGGTATTTTGATGATTTCAGCGACATTATTTACCGTAATCGTTTCAAGTTTGGTATTTGAAATTTGCGACGGATACTACAGCCTATGACAGAAAATTGTCTGTGCAGGTCCACATCTTCGTATAGCCCCCATATAACTGTACCTCCTAATATTCGGTATTTTGAGAATGGAATTGTTTCAAATTTGGTATTTGAAGTTTGTAACGGATACTACAGACACAGATCTGTGCAGATTTTAACAAAATTTTTACGTGTTTGTTTTTTTTTTTTTTGAAAAGTGCCAAATTCGTCCCAAATTTTGGAGGGTATTCAAAGTTCGGTCCAGCCGAACTTAAATCTTTTTTTCTTGTTTTATTAAAAATTTACCTTAAAAAAATCATATTTTCGTTATTTTGAGTACTTTTTAGCAGGAATAGGCACTCATTACCCTTTTTTCGGAAAATTTCCACACAGAAAACTTTACATTCAATGTCAAAACTATTGCGCCTATACCTTGAAAGAACTGTATCCATTAGATAAAAAAGAAAAAAACTATGTTAAACTATTTCCATTTGTTTGAATGTGTATCATTTGTGGCATTACTTATCCTAATTTGCGCCAAATATTTAATTATACCCCTCCACCCCAGTTGACAGTTTAAAACTACTGACACATCTACAACATGCGGTGTTATACATACCGATTTTTATATATTTAAGAGTACCTACATATGCATGGAGATATGGCAACCACACTTAAAATACAAATCCTTTTAATGGGATAGTAGAGCAATGAATTGCCTGCACGCATTTCTAATGTTCATTATCTTTAGAGCATTCTCCCCCTCCCCCTCGGTTACCCTCCCTTTGGTAATAATGTAAAGAACTCCAAGAACTCTGCATTCTCCAACCACTCGCTCTAATCATTCAATTTCTTGTTGTCATTCTCCCCCCTTTTCCCCAACTACTATCACTCCAACTAGATTCGGGTAAATCCTTATTACTATTACTAAGGCCAACACTACTGGCAGGATAACAACAAAGGCAGCAGCAAACAACAACAACATCAATAGCAACAGCAGCAGCAGGCATTTTGCACTCATCCCCAACAAAAGTTTCAAAACAAAAACAATGCTGTTATCAATGTTATTGTTGTTGTTGCTGTAGAATTTTTTGGGTTACATGACGACTGAATTTTCCAGGAAATGCGATGGAGATGATGGAACGAGTGTTTGTCGGTGTGGCAGGCTTAGCCCTTAAAAAAGGCACCAACATTTGTAGGCAGAACAAACAGCACAAGACATCTGCAATGAAACATACCCATCAGCCAGAACACAACGCACATACCCAGACATACGCTCACACAGACACAGCTACCAATATAGATATAACCACTATTATTTAACTACCAAGAGACGCCACAGCGCGCAGCATACGCACTGGCTGGATGCGACAAGCGATAGCAAGTGCAAGTGTACTCCAATACCGCACATAAATCCCCAACCCCTCACCCAAGCAAATTTCAGATGTAGCAGCAGCAGCAGCAGTCATCGTGGCAACAACATTAGAAGTAGCTACAGCTTCAATGCCAGCCTAAATTTACAATGGGCTCCCAAACTAAATAAGAATGTGTTCAGCATAAAGCTGAAGCATCAAAACATAACACGCGCCACATTGGAAACTTCCGAACCATACCCAACAGACCAACAAAGTACACAGTACAGGCAATCTCACCTCCCCTCCCCCCGCCAATTCTCCGATGGTGGGGCGGAAAAAACGCACAGCTCGCAACGCACAATGATGAAACGACACAAAACGAAGGATGCCGGGGCAGCATCACATCATGTCGAGCCACAGCCAATGCTTGGTGTAAGATAAGGTATGTTGTAAGCAAACTTGGTTGGGGGAAACTGAACGGGTCGGGTGTTCTTCATTCATTCGTTCGTTTGGCTCGTTCCTTCTTTCCATCATGGTTGTGTGCAGTGAGCGAACGTATTTTTTTGGAAACTTGCAAGATTCCCGGTAACACCAGAGTAGGCCAGTGTGGGTGCGTGCCGTTAACCAGGAGTTGGACGACATCATTTGCCGAAACAAAGGGGGTAGGCCTGGTTGTTTTTACGTTTCGTTGTTAAGGTGGTAACGTCAGTTGTAATAGCTTTGGCATATAAATCAATAAAATGATTGTACGCACCTTTCCTGTCCTTCGAATGAATGAACGAAACGAGTGAAAGTGAATGCTGGGAGTTGGCACTGTGCTGGAGTTATTTGTGTTGGTGTTATGGTGTGGTGGAACGATGTGGTAATGCGTGTATGTGTGTGGGTGGTCGGTTGATCGGCTTGTTGAAGTGTGCAATATGAAAGTGGGACAGTGGTCCGGAGAGAAAATTCCAACTAACGAAACTGCAAAATTGGAAATTCTTCCTCTTGGCTCAATTAAGTTTTTATAACCTCCATCATTCTATGGATATATTAGCTTTGTTGTTCCGTTTATAATTTCTTGAAATATTCAGCGTAAAAAAGAGATGTCCGTCTGTCTGTTGTAATCACGCTATCTTTTGAATGAATTGAGACAGTGGTAACAATATTGCGCGCACATGTAAATTTTGCCAGTAGGCAGGTTTACGTCGTAAATGGGCCATGAAGGTCAACGTTTTCGTATAGCCCCCAATATAACGGTAACTCGCAATATTTGGTTTTGATGATTTTAGCGACATCATTCACCCGAATGGTTTCAAATTTCATATCCGAGGTTTACAGTGGGTACTATGCCCATGCCTAAAAATGTTGTGTGCAGATGCTCGTCTTCGTATAGCCACCATATAACGGTAACACCCGATATTCGGGTTTTTGATGATTTTAGCGACATTATTAACCCCGAATTATTTCAAGTTTTGTATTGGAAGATCTTAATGGGTACAACAGCCCATGAGAAAAAATTACTTATGCAGGTTCACTTTTTCGTATAGCCCGCATATAAAGGTCATTATTTAAACGGTATTTTTTGGAATTTATTGAAATTTTCCAGATTCCTTCCGAATGGCGCAGGGTATAAAAAGTTATAGGCTAGTTATACCCTCAGCCATACGTGCATGGTCTAAATAACGGTTTAGAATCTAGGTTTCTTTGGACCAAATCCATTTCACAACATTTGGAGTCGATCTAGCGATGTCCGTCCGTCCAACTGTCTGTCTGGCTAGCTGGTGCGCACGATAACTCTCGAAGGGAGTATCCGAGTTGGTCCAAACTTTGTGCATCGTAATATTTTTGTCAAACTTAGAAATGTTCAAATGTTCGAAATTTTCAAAAAAAAAAAAAAAAATTTTCTACACTGAAAGAGAAACTATAATCCGATTTTACCCCAACTTTGCAAATCCTAATATTTGCGCCATTGCGAAAATGAACAATATCAGTCCACTCTATCAAGTACCTTCCCACAAAGGGTCAAAATTTTGAATAATATCAATTCTTATAAATAGTGATGTAAGAGTCCGATTGTCTTCAAATTGCACACATCCTAATATTTTTATAAACCAAAGATCTGGTATTAATACGGAATATATCGGCCCACTCCTTTTAGTACCTCCCTCACAAAAGGTCGAAATTTTGAATATCCATGGAGCTCATAAAACGTGAAATTAACATCCGATTCCATTTAGACCTGGCATATCTGAATATTTCTATCAACACAGGATCCGTTATAAAGACGGTAGAGATCGGATCATTTCTTCTGGTACCTCGCTCCCAAAGGGTAAAAATTTGAATAATTAAAACGTTTAAAAAAATCCGAAATAAGCTTCAGGTTCTCTTTATATCTCACGCATACAATCATTTTTGCTAACACAAGATCTGTTGTGAAGATGCTATATATCTGTGAACCCCTTCTGGTACCTCAACTACAAAGGGTCAAAATGTTTAATACTTTCATCTGTTATAGCTTGCGGAACAAGTCAGCGATTCCTTACGACTTGCTATATCTAAATATTTCTCTCAACCAGAAACCTGTAAAGAATATGGAATTTATTATTTCTTTGATTTGAATTTGATTTAAACATTCGATAATTTGCCCATATCAAAATTTTTATCTGTATTGGAAGAAGTATGAAAATGGAATACTTCTGTCTGGACTATTTCTGATAACTCACGCACATGTTAATATTTTAAAAATGATCACATATCTCATGTAAAATGAAGGAAGTTATCAATATAGTTCAAACCTGGCACGTCGCAGCATTTTTATCATATTTATTTAGGTCCAAAACTCACTCCATAGAAGATCAAGAGTTCGAATAATCATAACAGCATTCAAAATATTTTTAAATAATCGAACATTAGCCTCAGCCAATGTTCGATTATTTAAAAATATTTTGAATGCTGTTATGATTATTCGAACTCTTGATCTTCTATGGAGTGAGTTTTGGACCTAAATAAATATGATAAAAATGCTGCGACGTGCCAGGTTTGAACTATATTGATAACTTCCTTCATTTTACATGAGATATGTGATCATTTTTAAAATATTAACATGTGCGTGAGTTATCAGAAATAGTCCAGACAGAAGTATTCCATTTTCATACTTCTTCCAATACAGATAAAAATTTTGATATGGGCAAATTATCGAATGTTTAAATCAAATTCAAATCAAAGAAATAATAAATTCCATATTCTTTACAGGTTTCTGGTTGAGAGAAATATTTAGATATAGCAAGTCGTAAGGAATCGCTGACATCTGTCGGCAAAACCGACTTCTTGATCATCGTAAAATTCTGTAAAAATCCCTGCCCTTTCGTACGTCTGTTATAATCACGCTAGAGTCCAAACGGCATGTGATAGGAAGCTAACTTTTTTTCAAAGAGTTGTCTTTTGTCTGCCGTCAGGTTATGTTTGAAGATGGGCTATCAGTCCACGATATCATATAGCTCCCATATAACGGTACCCCCGATATTCGGTATTTTGATGATTTTAGTGACATTATTCACCGGAGTTGTTTCATGTTTTGTATTTAGAGTTCGTAATGAGAACATACAGTCTATGACAGAAAATTGTCTACGCAGGTCCAGGTTTTCATATAGGCCCCATATATCGGTATTTTGACGATTTTAGTTGTTTTAAATTTCGCATTTGCAGTTCCTAATTGATACTACATCCTGTGACAGAAAATTGTCTATGCAGGTCCAGGTCTTCGTATGGGCCCCTTATATCGGTACTTCCCTATATTCGGTATTTTGATGACTTTAGCTACATTGTTCATCGAATTTTTTTCAAGTTTCGTATTTGAATATTGTAATGGCCTATGAAAAAAGTTACCTATGCTGGTCCATGTCTTCGTATAGATCCCAATATAACGGCGACTTCCTAAAATCAGCGTTTTTAAGATTTTAACAGAATTTTTAACGGATTTTACTTTTTTTTTGAAAATGTCCAAATTCGCTCCAAAAGTTGTAGGGTATTCAAAGTTCGACCCGGCCGAACTTACTGCTTTTTATACCCTACACCACAAGGAGGTCAGGGTATTATCTCTTTGTGCATTTGTTTGTAACAGTCAAAAGGAAACGAGATAGACGCATAGTTCCTTTTGATGATCTGCATAAAATCACATTCTGAGTCGATTTATGCATGTCCGTCTGTCTGTCCATGTATTTTTGTAAACAAAGTACAGTTCGCATTTATTGCCCTATCCAGATGAAATTTTGCGCAAATCATTTGTTTGGCCCAAGGACGAATCCTATTGAAATTGGAGATAATTGGTCAAAATTTAGAAATAGCTCTCATATATATCTTTATCCGATTTGCCTTTTATTGTGCACCAAACGTGCAATATAAGCCCGAATAGTATGGAAATTTGCACAAACAACCAATTGAAAATAAGTATGCCAAATTTCATCGAAATCGGTTCAGATATAGCTATAGCTCCCATATATATTGTTCATCAGATTTGTTATTTTCGTCTGTTCTGTAGCAAAAATATTTGGGGAAATATATCAAATGTAGCTCAGAAATACCTATGCTAAATTTTATCGAGATCGGTTCAGATTTGGATATAGCTCCCATATATAACTTTGTTCGATTTACATTTTATTATGCACCAAACGTCTAATATTTGCCCAAATGGGATGGAATTTGGCACATTCGACCGAATTGAGTCTAGAAGCTAGTATGCCAAATTTCGTGAAGATCGGTTTAGATATAGCTATAGATCCTATATATATTATTCATCCGATTTGTTGTATTTGTTACCCACAGCCGTAATATGCACTCCGTAACAAAGATATTCTGGGAAATATATCAAATACAGCTCAGAAATATCTTTGCCAAATTTTATCGAGATCGGTTCAGATTTCGATATAACTCCCA
Organism: Musca domestica; assembly: GCF_030504385.1. NCBI lineage: Eukaryota > Metazoa > Arthropoda > Insecta > Diptera > Muscidae > Musca > Musca domestica. The sequence goes on along the minus strand of NW_026712169.1, from coordinate 1,174,656 downwards.
TATATATCTTTATCCGATTTCAAATTAATTGTGCACCAAATGGGCAATACAAGTCCGAATTTAAAAGATACAAATGTTTCGGCATATTTAGTCCTTTGAACTTTAAATTATAGTTATAATCATAGCATGTATGATTGAATTCTCCCATAAAAACTTTTAATTCTTATGTGGAGCTCTATTAAATTAGCAAAGTGATGTAGGGTATCATATTACTTATTAATTTTCTACTTTTCCGCGAGGGTTGCATAAAAACATCTCCAACTAAATTCTGGACACACTGTGCAAAGTGCGTATACAGGCCTCCAAAAAAATATTTGTGTGTAACATGCAGGGGAAGTCTTCTATTACACGCACACCAGTGTCAGGGTATATGTGTTTGCACTTGTGTTATACCACAATATCACCGAAAATTCCCTTACAAATAACTTACGTACGTTTCATTCATGCCGTACACACAAAATTTCCATTTCGAATTTTTCCCACCTTTGCTGATGCTGCAGAAATAGAAAAACACTCTCATCTACTGTCGAACATTCTCAAAGGACACAACCTGGATGTAGTTTTTCTAAACAAGTTGGTGCGGGCTTTTTGTTTATATGCGGGCCCACATGCGTGTACTTTGGGTGAGTGTGTGTGTGTGCGTAGGTTTACACACCTTTACAATTCAACATCTGTGTGTTTTGTTTTGTTTTTTTGCAAAAGCTCTAATAATTTAGGGTGAGTTTCCCCCGCATAGCGCGTTCTATACATTTGGTGTGCCGATAACGTTTTTTCCTCCAAAATTTTGATTTATACGTGGTCAGAATATGCCGTTTATTGGAAATGCATTCCAAAAAAATATTCTCCAGTCATGTTATAGCTTGAGTTCTTGTTACCGTAAGCACATTCCGCACTTTAAGCAATTTTCAATATAACCTCTTCCCAGGAACTGGGTTGGTTGGCTGCTGACTTAAGAAATAAACGTTTCAACATAAATAATAAACGGAAATGAAAGGCAACTTTTGAAAGTGGGTGAATGCTTTAAGACGAAATTCTGAAGACATAAAATTTAACAGAAGACAAGGTTTCTGCAAGAAACTCATTTTGGAAAAAAAAAAAAAAACAAATGAAAAAAAAAATTGATTTTAAAAACAATATTAAACCAGTAAGGAAAGGTAAAAAGTCGGGCGGGGACGAGAAATAAATATACCGGACCAAGTTTCATATAAAAAAGTCTATTTGGTTTGGGCTGATATTATATGTAGGGTGAAAATCGGATACAGATGTATATCGAAGCTATATAAAATTTTGAATCGGCCTCCATCAAATTTAGCAAAGGCATTTTCGAGCAGTATCTGATGTCCGGTATCAAATATCAATGAAGCGGAGTGCAGTGTTGGGTGCACAAAAAGACCTGAAATCGGATGAAGACATATATGGGAGCTATATCCAAATTTGAACCGATGTTAACTAAATTTTAAATACTAATTTCTGAGCTGTATCGGATATCTGGTATCAAAGATTATTGTTGTGGAGGGCATATTACACATGTGAGAGACCTAAAACCCCAAATCGAATGAAACATATATAAGGGAGCTATAGATATATCTGAACCAAGTACATCCAACTTGCCTTTAGGTTGAATTCGATCGGATGTGCCAAAATTCAAGTCATTTGGACTGATATTGTCCATTTGGTACACAACTTACCCGAAATCGGCTGAAGATTCTCAACAATTTCAATAGGGTTTATCCTTGGGCCAAACAAATATTGTTTGGAAAAATTAATCTCAATCGGATTTTGTTCACAAAAATACATGGACAGACGGAGGGCCTGACGGACTGACATGTGCAGAAAGGATTCTATGAATATCCTCAAAAGTAACAATTGGTCTATTTCGCTTCCTTCTCTATGTTACAAACAAATGCACAAAGACATAATACCCTTACCACTATGTAGTGTAGGGTATAAAAAGGGTGAGATGAAAAACTGCAACCAACTTCAGACTGCTGTCATTTCTAATCCACTCGCCCGACAGCTATTAAAATTATTCTAGAGACAGCTCATTATATTGTTTACAAACGTACAAAAACATTTTGGTGAGTATTTTCCAGAAAAAAAGTTATTCGTGATGTAATTCAAGCGTGATAGTGTGATTTCTTTATATTTGGCTGGAAACCCACAAGTGGCTATCGTTAGAGCACTCCAGCATTTAAATGTGAATAAATCTTATGTGCTTCGTACCATCGCTCGTTACCGTGATCCTGGTAGCGTAACCCGACGTTAAAGAAGTGAACGGAAGAAAACAGCAAAATCAGCAGAAATGATTCGAAAAGTAAAGAAGGGACTTGATCGAAACCCGCGTCGCAATGGCTGAAAATGGCTCGTGAGCTGAACATATCACAGTATTCCATTCGGCAAATATTGAAAAAATGTACTCTTGGTAAAGTCATTGAAATGCAAGAACTACACCGCTACAGAAAGAAAATAGACTCAAGAGAGCTAAAGAGTTGCTTCGCTTGGCCGAAAGTGACGAAGTGCCGAATTTGGTTTTCTCTAATGAGAAACATTCGTTGTCCAGCAGTTTGTAAACAAACAAAATGATCGTGCACCTTCGGTTGGCCACCAAAACTCAAGCGCCGGCTATGGTGATGGTGTGGGCCGCCATAACAGCCGATGGTCGCTCTCCGCTCGTATTAATCGACCGTGGCATCAGAATAAATGCCGAATACTATCGCGAAAATATTCTGGAGGGTGCATTAAAGCCTTGGGCACGCAGACCTTGGACATTACAACAGTACTCAGCCCACCCAAGAATGGTTACAGAATAAGGTTCCTCGCTTCATTTCCAGCGCACAATGGTCACAAAAATCTCCGGATACCAATTCATTGGACTATTGTGTATGGATTATTTCGGAAAGCAGGGTTGGCACTAAAAAATACCAAAGTGTCCATCACGCTTTACGGCAAGCGCTTCGCCGGGAATGGGCCAAAATACTGCAGAGCAAAATTCGGGCAGCGTGTGACGGTTTCATTGACCGTTTGGAGGCCATAATTCGTGCCAAAGGTGACCAATTCGAACAAATCTAAACTTACTCTAAAATTTGATGCTATTTTCGACATTTTTTGCTTTCATTCAATAAAATTTAGAAAAAATGTAAAAATTATGGCGTTTGACTTTGTTGAATTTTTTTTTTATCTCACCCTGTATTTCATATAAAGTGAAGGAAATAACCAATATAGTCCACACCTGGCACATCGCAATAATTATATCGTATTTATTTAAGTCCGATCGAACATTGGCTGAGGGTATACATCTCTCGGCAAAACTGACTAATATAACCGGGTATATATCTATTGAGGCAAACAAAAATGTACACAACAATTTAATCGAGGCAAGGACCGACTGATACTTTTAACTTGTTTAGTATCTTTTTAGTTCGAATCTCCAAAAACACCAACTTATCTAAAGTATTAGGATTGACCTATATGCAAAATTCCTAGATTATAGTCCTTTAAGTGTAGAATTGTATGCCTAAGAATCAGTTCAGTAAGTTCCTTCTAGTACAAATTTCCACCACCATTCTATGGAGGGTATATTAGTTTTGTTACTCCGTTTATAAATCCTCGAAACATTCATGATAGACCTTACAAAGTACATACATATATTCTGGATCAGCGTAAAACTCTAAGACGATTTTGCGATGTCTGTCTTTCTGTCGGTGTGTCCGTCTGCCTGTTTTAATCACGCTATCTTTCGAACTAAATGAGATAGAAGGCTAGAACTTTACACACATGTGTATTTTGTAAGCAGGCAAATGTAAATGGGCCATGTCGCTCCGTGTTTTCATATAGCCTTCATGTAACGGTACATGCCGATATTCGGCATTTTGATGATTTTATCGACATCATTCACCCGAATTATTTCGAATTTCGTATTCGAAGTTTGTAATGGGTACCACAGCCTATGCCTAAAAAAATTCGTATGCAGGTCCACGACTTCGTATAGTCCCATATAACGGAACCTCCCAATATTCGGTATTTTGATGATTTCAACAACATTATTCTCCCGAATTGTTTCAAATTTCGTATTCGAAGTTTGTATTGGGTACTACAGCCTATGCTTAAAAATTTCGTATGCATGCGCATGCCTTTGTATAGCCCCCATATAAGGGTACATCCCGATATTCGATACTTTGATTATTTTGGCGAGCCTATTTACCTGAATTGTTTCCAATTTCGTATTCGAAGCTCCATATTTTCGTATAGCCGCCATATAACGGTACCTCCCGATATTCGGTATTTTGATGATTTTAGCGACATCATTCACTCGAATTATTTCGAATTTCGTATTCGAAGTTTGTAATGGGTACCACAGCCCATGCCTAAAAAAATTCGTATGCAGGTCCACGACTTCGTATAGCCCCATATAACGGAACCTCCCAATATTCGGTATTTTAATGATTTCAACAACATTATTCACCGGAATTGTTTAACATTTTTTATTTGGAACTCGTAATGGGTTCGTAAGCAGGTCCACGACTTCGTATAGCATCGGTATAAAGGTCATCATTTAAACGGTATTTTTCGGATTTTGTTGAAATTTTTCAATTTCCTTGTTCCTTTTTTTTAATTTGTATCTTCTTAAGAAATAATTCTGAAGGTTGTTTATTTACATTACCTGTAAATGTGTTATTCGACTCATAGAGCTCCTAAAATTTTACTATGAATATAGACTTTTTCTTGCCATTTAAATTCCCTCCACGTGCCTTATTAAATGCGCTTGAGAAGAATATGCCATTTCAAACTACATCTTCAACGAAAAATATAATTTTGCATTTTAAACTTTTATTTCAATTACATCCGCCCGCCCATCTTTCCCAAATTTCACTTAAAAATAACTTTAAACTCGGGGAAATAATAGTAACATAATTACTTTCCGGAGCAATCAGGTGTCAGGCCAGTCATTTGTTGTCATCCTGTGCTCGCAGCAATTTAATCATATTTTGCTTTGAAGAGCAAGTGTGTTTGTGTGTGTGTATGTGAGTGTGCGTTGTCCCATTTATGTATGCTTGCTTTCTGCCATAAAACTTGAACAGTTGAGTTGAGTGAATGTTGTCATCCTTCAAGGGGATACTTGGATTTGCCATTAGACCATGGCCATCCAACAATGCTGTTGTGTACCACCACACCGCAGCAATACCATCCATGGTGCACCATTGTTGTTAAATGTAATCATTAATTAGCAGCGACGTCAAGCGAGCGTCACAGCGAAAGGAAACCAGGCACAATTTGCCTTGATTATTTTTGTTGATAGTGAATTAAAGAGCGTCGACGCTCTCTCGCTCCCCCATCGTGTTTCTTCTCACATTTATGTATGTAAAACTTTGAAGTTGGACAATGTTTGTGTTGTGTTGCGTTTCCAACAATGACACCATTAACATCAACGCATTTAAGTTCATTTGTTATGCTTGTCTTTGCTATCATTCTCGGCAAACTGCCTCCCTCCAACCAAGGGTTGCGTGGCTTACAGGGTTTGATGTTTGTGTTTGATTTCCAGTTCCACCCTTTTTAAGAGTTTCAATTTGGGCCAGTTCTTCTCCTTAAATGGGATATGGCATCTGATATTCACAAAGCAATGTTGTTTTATGTTTCCTTGCGTTATGTGCATGACATGACATCATACGCTCGCAGGAGAGTAGTGAATTCATATCGAAGAGCTTCACTGTCATGTCTCTGTTGTATGCTAGAGTGAAAAGTGAAATTTGAAAAATTTAAATAACCAACAACTAACAATGGTGGTTATATCGAAACTTGGACTTATTTAGGAAAATGTTTGCCCAGAAGTGACAGACCGATATATAACAAGTAATAAAGCCGGGCCGAACTTTGAATACCCTCCAACATTTGGAACGAATTTTGAAATTTAAAAAAAAAACCTTAAATTTTATTAATTTAAAAATTCTGTTAAAATCTGCATAGACATAGGCAACTTAAAATCTGGACCTGCATAGGCAACTTTTGTCATAAACCATTACAATATTCAAATACAAAATTAGAAAAAAAACAAGTAAAAAAGCTTTAAGTTCGGCCAAACTTTGAATACCTTCCACCATTTGGAACTAATTTGGCAATTTTCAAAAATTAAAATCCGTTAAAAATTCTGTTAAAATCATAAAAAATACCAAATGTAGCCATCATATTAGGGTCTAAACGACGGTGTGGAACTGCATAGGCAACTTTTGTCATAAGCCACTACAATGTTCAATTGCGAAACTTGAAATAAAATCGGTTAATAATGTTTTTTTCTGCCTTATTCTGCAGTATCAGTTACGAACTTCAAATAATAAATTTGAAACAATTCCGATGAAAAATGTCGCTAAAATCATTAAAATACCGAATATAGGAAGGTACCGTTTTATAGGGGGGCTATACGAAGACGTGGACCTGAACAGACAATTTTCTGCCATGGGCTGTAGTATCCATTACGAACTTCAAATATAAAATTTGAAACAATTCCGGTGAATAATGTCTGCAAAATCATATAAATACCGAATATAGGAAGGTACCGTTTTATAGGGGGGCTATACGAAGACGTGGACCCGAACAGACAATTTTCTGTCCTAGGCTGTAGTATTCATTACGAACTTCAAATACTAAATTTGAAACAATTCCGGTGAATAATGTCGCTTAAATCATCAAAATATCGAATATCGGGAGGTACCGTTATATGGGGGCTATACGAAGACGTGGGCCTGCACAGGCAATTTTCAGTCATAGGCTGAATTATTCACTACGAACTTCTAATACGAAATTTGAAACGATTCCGGTGAATGATGTCGCTAAAATCAACAAATTACCGAATATCGGGAGGTACCGTTATATGGGGGCTATAGGAAGAAGTAGACCCGCACAGACAATTTTCTGTCTTGGGCTGTAGTATCCATTTCGAGCTTCAAATACCCAATTTGAAAAAATTCCGGCGAATAATGTGGCTAAAATTTTGAAAATTCCGAATGTCGGGAGGTACCTTTATATGGGGGCTATACCAAAACGTGGACCTACATGGCCCATTTTTAATACCAAAAGTCCTGCAGACATAGTATACATTTAAGTAAAATGTTATCAACCTACATCATTTCGTTTGGAACAGACGGACATACGGACGGACATCGCTAAATCGACATAGAATTTTATGCTGATCAAGAATGTGGGGTCTAAAAAAATATTTCGAGGTGTTACAAACGGAATGACATACTTAATATACCCTCCATACTATGGTGGAGGGTATAAAAATTGTAGTGTGGTATATGGGGGAGATTTGAATCTCTGCTGTGGAATTTAACACCCACTCAGCTCAAACAAATTGACATTCAATATTTCAAGGTCTTCGTACAATCCTTTGATCCAGAAACCACTACACGTGGTAAAAAATTAAACTTAGCTATAAATTTCCCCATAGATAACAGCTTACGCTTGAGAATTTTCAATATTGCCTTCAAATCAATTCATTAATTTGTATTAACGTTTCTTATGGCATGCAAATCACATTTTATGTTTATTACTATCAACATTGTCGTCCTTATCATTGGCGATGCGTACTCAACTGACATTTCTTCCTTCATCCTTTTCGGTTTTCAATGTCGGATGTTGGGTGAATTTTGAAATTAATTAAAAAATCGTTTTAAGAAATGCGTGGTAATTAAAATTCAGTTGGAAATTGTAAACAAAATTGACAGTAGCAAAAAAACGGCAGCTGCTTAAGAATGTGTTTAAGATTTAATAAAGGATGTTAATAGAAGTGGACATTAAGAAATTGAGTCCATTTGGTTCATTAGGATGGATGATATATTAATTTAGTAATTTTCAGTGCAAAATCTTAAGTTTTGGTATTGGAGGTTATAAGCACAATTTCAAACCAAATGGGCTATAATTAGGACGGATAAATCATAATGTAATTAAATCTGTACTATAATGTATAAGATCACGATCTCGTTGTGTAGGTATTCAATAAATAATTAAATTTTATAAATAAACTAAAAATAAAATACAATTTTTGAGTTTTCCTTTGATACAAATTCGCGAATTTTGACATAATGCGCATATAGCGATTTTAAGAGTTTTTATGATCCAAGACACATTTCCTGGCCGAACTGGCCTTAATTTAACTTTGACACCCTCCACAATAGTATGGAGGGTATATTAAGTTTGTCATTCCGTTTGTAACTCCTCGATAATTGAATTTTAGACCCCATTAAATATATATATTCTTCATTAACATAAAATTCTACGCCAATTTAACAATGACCGTCCGACAGTCTGTCTGTCCGTCTGTGGAAATCACTGTAGCACCCGAATGAATTGAAGTAAGTTGATCAAATGTGTGTTTCGTCTGCAGGACTTTTGGTATTGAAAATACGCTAAATATTTATTAATTTTGTATTTTGCTGATTTCAGCAACATTATTTGCCGGAATTGTTTCAAATTTTGTATTTGAAGCCTATAACACAGAATTGTCAACGCAGGTCCAGGTATTTGTATAACCCCCATATATCGGATTATACGTTTTATTTATTTATTAAATAATTTGTATACCCTACACCACATAGTGGTAAGGATATTATGTCATTGTGTGATTTTTGTAACATAAAGAGAAGGAAGCGAGACAGACCTATAGTTACTTTTGAGGATCTTCATAGAATCACTTTCTGAGTCGATTTATGCATGTCAGTCGGTCTGTCCACCCGTTTTTGCGAACAAAATGCAGGTCGTTTGGCCCAAGGACGAACCCTATTGAAATTGATGATAATCGGTTAAAATTTGGATGTAGCTCCCATATATATCTTTAATCGATTTCGGGTAAATTGTGCACCAAATGACCAATATATGTCCAAATGACTTGAATTTTGGCACATCCCACCAAATTCAGGTTCAGATATAGCAATAGCTACCATAAATATGTTTCATCCGATTTGGGGTTTTAATATGCGTAATATGCACTCCACAAGAATGATATTTGGTACCGGGCATCAGATACTGCTACGTATGCCAAATTTTATCGACATGGGTTCAGATTTTTAAATAGCTTCGATATACATCTTCATCCGGTTTTAGGGTTATTGCTTACAAAGTCATATCATGGACTTTTATTTGGATCGTAGTTGGTATGATCTACTTTACTTAAATTATTTAAAACTGTTACGGAGTTGTATCAAAATTATTGATTTTTTGGAACTGTTTTTTTTTAAAAAACACCCTCAAAAGTAAACCAGTAAAGAAAGTCTTAAATTCGGGCGGACTGACTTTATGATACCCTACACCTCTTTGCATGTTTAGTAGAGCAAATCGAATGAATAATATATATTAGAGCTATAGCTATATCTGAACCGATTTCCACCAAATTTGACATACTTATTTCTCAATTTCGTTATATGTGCCAAATTCCATCCTATTTGAGTTAATATTACACATTTGGTGCACAAAAAAGGCAAATCGGGCGAAGATATATGGTAGCTATGTCTGAATTTTGATTGATTATCTCCAATTTCAATAGGGTTCGTCCTTGGGCCAAACAAATGATTTGTGCAAAATTTCATCTGGATCAGGCAATAAATGCGACCTGTACTTGATTTACAAAAATACATGGACAGACTGACGGACGGACATGCATAAATCGACTCAGAATGTGATTCTATGCAGATCATCAAAAGGAAATATGGACCTATCTCGTTTTCTTTTGCCTGTAACAAACAAATGCACAAATACATAATAACCTGACCACCTTGTGGTGTAGGGTATAAAATTGCCACGAAGGGAATGAACTTTCTCCGAATGCACAGACACTTGTTTTCATATTTGTAATTTTAAATTCTTGCACAATCCTAAAGAAGCTTAGGCTTTACCGAATTTCTTATTTTTAGAAAATATTATTACGTTAATATTGGCATGAAATCTGATGGGATTGTAGGAAACGTAACGCATATATTTGGTATTAATTTCGCATGACTTGCATGTGTTTGGTAATAAACAATTCTATGAGGTTAAGTATGGTAAATTTTGGAAAGTTGATATTTATTTCTTTATGATGGATGGTTTTGCCAACACCTTCAGCCTTGCGTTATGATTATTATTAGTGGGCCAACATAGTCCATTTGAAATTGCCAAATTACATTGAAATCGGTGCACATAGCTCCCATATTTTTTTCGTCCGATTTCATGTATTTAATTCACCAAATATGCCATGTACATATGTCAAATGCCATTGAAGAATGGAATGTGTGACGGAATTTGGTCTAAAAATAATTTTTGTAATAGGTTTAAAGTTGGATATTAGGGAACATAGACCTCCACCCCTTTGCAATTACGTTAGGCTAACAGTAAAACAAGTAAAAAAAACATTAAGTTCGGTCGGGCCAAACTTTTAATACCCTCCACCTTAGGCTAAAGGAAACATTAGAACCCATTGTGTCCCACAAATACTAATTTTTGGACATATTCGTGGGAAAATGTCGCAAAATCATCAAAATATTGAATATCGGGAGGTACCGCTATATGGGGCTACACAAAAACGTGAGCCTAGAAATACAATATTTCGGCAAAGGAGTTAGAACCCATTAGGACACAAAAATATCCATTTTTAGAAAAATCCGCGAAGAAATGTGGCAAAAATCATCAAAATACCGAATATTGGGAGGTACCGTTATATGGGAGCTATTCAAAAACGTGGACCTATACATACAATGTTTCGTCATCGCAGCCAGAACCCATTATGACCAACAAATACCAATTTTTAGACAAATCCGTGAAAAAAATGTGTCAAAAACCATCAAAATACCGAATATATAATGGTGGTACCGTTATATGGGGACTATACCAAAACGTGGACCGATATATCTCATTTTCAATACCAACCATCGTAGACACAATACAAATTGTTCTGCTAAATTTTGACGCTCTACGTCAAATAATGTGGGCTGTATCGTGATTTCATCAGACAGACAGATGGACATCGTTAAATCGACTTAGAATTTTGTGCTGATTATGAATTTATATACTTTATGGGGTCTACGACGAATATTTAGGTATGTTACAAACGGTATGACAAAGTTAGTATACCAAGGTGGAGGGTATAATTAGAATTAAAAGTATAAATAAAGTAAATTTCATATACCGGATAATGTCACATTTGGCACCCATGGAACCCATGTAATTTGAGGTAAATTAAAGCCACCGAAGAACATCGATTAAAAAATTTGGAAGTTTGTTACTTCGAGACTTGTTTTATTATTTTGCATGTCCAAGGTAAGTTTCTACATCTGAATGCGGAGCAATATAGGAGCATGTTAAAAAAAATGACGTTACTTAAATAATTTAATTTAACGGATACAAATTCTATATTATAATTGTCAATAGTTTATATAATGCGCTCAAATGGAGTTATGAACCGCTATCAGAACTCCCCCGCCATTTTTATGTAATTTATCTTTTCTATAAATTTGATATTGATCAGACAAAATCTTAGTATCACGAATATCTGGATTTATCCAGATTTCAGTGAAAATCAAGATTTTGAGGTCACAACCAAAAGATTTCAAATAAATATGTTTAAGCTTAGTATTTAGGCCTCTAACATTTTGTTAAATAAAGGTCAAAGATTTAATTAGTTTTTTTGACACAGGCAACACATGGTTAGTACTTTCCCCATAAAACACCGAAAAACCGAAGTATACTTTTAGGCAAATAGTTTATTTCTATGATCAGTGCTGTTAATGTATCAATTTATTTGGCGAAAATTCTGAAGGTAATGTCCGACCACACCTTACACATGCGATTTTCGAGGAGAGCTACATTAGCCAAAATAATTCAAGTGGAAAAAAGAATGGATGGCCATCGTAAAAGTAATGAATAAACACTACGATTAATAATATATTCTTCTTAAAAAATGAATGAATATTTGATATTTCTACAAGTTGCATGTTTCGTAATAAGTTCCTTTTTGCTTGACAATTTAACAGTTATTTCATAAAGCCTAATTTCAATTTGATTCATTCTCTTCCAAGTGGTAGAATCTTCAAAATGCCAGAATCTATTTGAGGAAGAAGAGACCGTACAAAGGATGGAGAAAAACATCGAATAGAGTTGTATTTTAACATGAGCTCCGATAAAGTCTATTGCGAAGTTATATATGACAAAGAGATCAGTATCTGAATGCACACTGAGTTTATGAGCCGCATGTACCTCCATAGTTCGCAAACTTTCCCTTAATAGATCAGGATAGGTATAAAAGGTGTTCGATCGTTCCATTCTCTTCCTCTCACAGCCTGCCGTATTCGATGTTAGAGTTATCCCATTTGGAAGTCCTTGATCGAATATTGCAGTGACCTGTTTATTCTACGCGAGGAGATATCTGGCCGATTTCTTTCTGGCTCGTTGTACCAGCATAATTTGGCTTTCCCTCTGAAGAGTAGTTAAAACCTCCTGTTAAGTTGATAAAGAGAGGGTTTAACATGTCGACGTCCTCAAGGTCTGTTGGCTGTGAGCCATTTGTTTGTCAATTAATTGGCTTTCTTATTTTCTTCAATATTACTATGATCAGGTACCTGCAGAAAGGTCGGAGAGTACTATGCAGATTTTCCAGAACCGTCCTACACCTTAGGGCTGTATCGGAATTGATTGTGGAAGGTTCAATAGCTTTAAGAGCCACTTCATGAATTCACATAAAAAGACGGCGGTTAATCCATTTCGTCCTCCATAGTTTTAATAAATTCTGCCACTTTCATAATCCAAGAGATCTCTGCCAGAAAAACACTGTATTTTCCATCCAACTTGTAGGAGTAGGCCATTTCTAGGTTTAACAGGAGACTCCGCCTCCCGTGCCTTCTTTCATCTTTGATCCGTCTGGATATAATCGGCAGACCGATTAGAGGTAGGTTGGCTGCGTACCATTCATCCCTGCTTTGAATCACTATATCAATTCTGTCAAACATCATGGTTGGATATTTGTAATCGCTGTTCCTTTCATGAGGGTTGAAATTTCCTTCAGCTTGTAGAAAGTCTAGGAGAAAGATTTAAGGCAAGCCCACCTAAAATTGTAATGTTTAAATAAAGGAAACCCAATAGTTACTTTTTATACCGTAGAGATGGTATAATATAATAGCGGTTTTAGACACTATGTCTCTTTGGACCAAATCCGTTTCAGGACATTTGGAGTCGATCTAGTGATGTCCGTATCCGATTTGATCCAAACTTGATACATCGTAATAGTATTGTCAAATTTAGATCGAGTTCGGAGATGGGCAATATCGGTCCACTGCTTCTGGTACCTCCCACACAAAATGTCAAAATTTTCAAAGAAAATAATTTTCTGCACAGAAAGAGAAAGGATAATCCTATTTTGCTCCAACTTTGCAAATATTTTCACAAGAGCTAGGTCATATGGGAAAATGGAAAATATCGGTTCACTCCATCAGGTACCTTCCCCACAAAGGGCCAAAATTTTGAATAATTATGACTCTTATAAAATGTGATCTAAGTGCCTGATTGTCTTCAAATTACACACTTCACAATTTTATTTTATTAACCCAAGGTCTGGTGTTAAGACGGAATATATCTTCTTGTACCTCCCCACAAAGGGTCAAAATTTTGAATATTCATGAAGCTCATAAAACACGAAAGTAACATCCGATTCCATACGGATTTCCCCCACATAGGGTTCAAGATTTTAAAAAACAAAACGCTCAAAGAAAGCGAAATAAGCATCATACTCCCTTAAAATTTCACACATCCAAATACTTTTGCTAACGCAGGATCGGTTGTGAAAATGATATAATATCTGCGAACCCTTTCAGGTACCTCGCCCACAAAGTGTCAACGTTTTCAATACTTTTATCTGTCATAAGTTGCGAAACAAGTCTCTAAACGAGAAATCTGTGATGAATATGTGATTTATCGAAATTTATGATTTCGCATAAAATTAGATATAAATGTTCAATTTCCTTCAAATTTTGCACATACAAATATTTTTATCTGTATCAAATGAAGTATAACAAGTCAAAAAGCAGTAAGTTCGGCCGTTGAGTTGAATACCCTCCAAAATTTTGAACGAATTTGGACATTTTCAAAAAATAAAATCCGTTAAAAATTCTGTTAAAATCTTAAAAATACCGAATACAGCCGTTATATTGGGGTCTATACGACGTGGACCTACATAGGATTACAAGCCATTACCATATTCAAATTCGAAACTTGAAATAAACGGTGATTAATAGGGAGGTACGGTTATATCGGAGCTATACCGAATATCGGGGGGAACCGTTATAGGGGGACTATACGAAGACGTGGACTTGCACAGACAATTTTCTGTCTTAGGCTGTAGTATCCATTTCGAACTTCAAGTACCAAATTTGAAACCATTCCGGTGAATAATGTCGCTAAAATCATGAAAATACCGAATATCGGGGTGCCGTTATATGGGGGCTATACGAAGACGTGGACCTGCACAGACAATTTTCTGTCTTAGGCTGTAGTATCCATTACGAACTTGTGTCGCTAAAATAATAAATAATAATAATATAATAATAATAATAATAATAATAATAATAATAATAATAATAATAATAATAATAATAATAATAATAATAATAATAATAATAATAATAATAATAATAATAATAATAATAATAATAATAATAATAATAATAATAATAATAATAATAATAATAATAATAATAATAATAATAATAATAATAATAATAATAATAATAATAATAATAATAATAATAATAATAATAATAATAATAATAATAATAATAATAATATAATAATAATAATAATAATAATAATAATAATAATATAATAATAATAATAATAATATAATAATAATAATAACTAAAATAATAACAAGTAAAAAAACATTAAGTTCGGCCGTGCCAAACTTTTAATATCCCCCAACTTAGGGGAGGTACCGTTATATGGGGGATATACCAAATCGTGGACCTACACATGCAATGTTTCGCCAAAGGAGCTAGAACCTATTACCAATTTTCCGACAAATCCGTGTAAAAATGTGGCAAAAATCATCAAATTACCGAATATCGGGAGGTACCGTTATATGGGGGCTATACCAAAATGTGGACCTATAATTACAATGACTCGCCACACGAACTGGGACCCATTATGATCTACAACTACCAATTTTTAGACATATTCGTTAAGAAATGTGTCAAAAATCATCAAAATATCGAATATTTGGAGGTACCGTTATATACGGACTATACCAAAACGTGGACCTATACATACAATGTTTGATAAATCGGTGAAAAATGTGGTAAAAACCATTAAAATACCAAATATCGGGAGGTACCGTTATATGGGGGCTAACCAAATCGTGGACCCATACATGCAATGTTTCGCCAACGGAGCTGGAACCCATTATGACCAACAAATTTTTAGACAATTTTTTGACAAATCCGTTGAAAAATGTGGCAAAAATAATCAAAATACCGAATATCGGGAGGTACCTTTATATGGGGGCTATACCAAAACGTGCACCTATACATGCAATGTTTTGCCACACGCACAGAGACTCGTTATGACCTACAAATACCAATTTTCAGACAAATCCGTGAAAAAATGTGGCATAAATCATCAAAATACCCAATATCGGGAGGTACCGTTATATGCGGACTATACCAGAATGTGGACCGATATATATATATAAACAATAAACAATCCTAGACACAATAAAAATTGCTCTGCTAAATTTTGGCGCTCTACGTCAAATAATATGGGCTGTATCGTGATTTCAACAGACAGACTGACGGACAGACAGACAGACAGATAGACGGGCGGACATCGTTAAATCGACTTAGAATTTTATGCTGACTATGAATATATATATATATATACTTTATGGGGTCTACGAAGAATATTTAAGGATGTTACAAACGCAAAGACAAAGTTAATATACCCTCCTTTCCAAGGTGGAGGGTATAAAAAATACCGAATATCGGGAGGTACCGTTATATGGGTGCTATATTAAAACGTGGACCTATATGGCTCATTTACGAACATAACCTACCTACTGGCAAAATAAACATGTGTGCAATATTTTAGCCTTCTATCTCAATTCGTTTGAAAGATAGCGTGATTACAACAAACAGACAGACGGACAGAGGGGCATCGCTAAATCGACTTAGAATTTTATGCTGATCAAGAATATATGTACCGTACTTTGTACTGTCGGCTAAACCGACTGATACTATTTAACTTGTTAAAATGCATATGTATATACATCATAGAGATAATAAGTCTTTCGAAATATAATTTAATTTTCTAGAACCAGCAGCAATACAATTCCCATATTTTAACTTATATCGTGTTTGTTGATTATAAATCTCTTATAAAGAGTTTTGCCACCATCGACAAACCAACAAAACACCTGACATTCTCATATCCACGAAAACAAACCCTAACAGTTTCCATGGAAGGAGTTATACCCAAATGAATTGGTTTTGTGTGTGTACCTCATCAATGTTGAGCCACTGACTGACGAGTAGCAGCTAGTCATGCGTTCAAAGCAGCAAATGCTGTGACACTAAAGATAACGCACAAAACGATATACGCAGTACTCATCACACACGGATGAATATATGAATGAATCTGAATCAATGGCTGGTTAACTGAACGTCGTGTGGTGGACTGGGTTTGTGTGCCTCTATGATTCTAGTAACAACCACATTCTAAGGCTGTACAAATATCCAAATGTTATAGCCGGCGTTCTTTGCAATTAAACGACAAATACATTTATGAATGCACATCCTTACACACACGCACAATGTAATATTCCTCCTTTTCAGTTAGGTAGGTTGTTTGTTATGAAATAATTTAAAAATTGTGAATTTTTGAGCGGCAGGATGAGGAACTATGGCCCTCTGGTGCAATTGTATTCTGGATAAGGGTATGCTCATCATGAAGTCGATAACTCGTTCCACTTTGAAAAAAAAAACGCGTATGAATGTCTTTAGCTATCACTGATGTATTTTTATAATGGTTCTCAGAGAAAATGGTTGGACAAACATAACGTTTCCATACTAATTCAAGGACCAAGGGTATGGTCGATTTTTTATTTGGGCCGTGTAATGAGTTTGGAAAATGTGAAATATATCTACAATATGTAATTCATATGTAACTGTAAATAATCTGTATTCAACTGCTTACTTTGAGAAATGTTACAATGTTCTCTTCAGATTTTGAATGGACTATCTTGTCTGATGTCTATCAAATATTGCATTACTTATAATATAAGCATGATTGCATTTAGGTTGGTGTAAAAAAATCAAAGCCCATAAATTAACAACACTGTTGCTGAAAGACTTGTTGACCTAAATACAGTAACTGAGAGGGACGTGAAAATCAGGTGTTTCTTTATCTAATCTATCATATTATCCAATTTATAACTGGATTATTCATTATGTGTATATATTCATCTCAAATTGAACATCGGTCAAACTGGATCAGCTTTATACTCGTTATCTTCTCCCTCCATGGCCCTGCTTCGACATAGATCCGTACCCCTGTGCGGTTTATTCAAGACGAACGATTTGGCTAGACAATATTTTTATACCCTCCACCATACTGTGGAGGGTATATTAATTTTGTCTTTCCGTTTGTAACTCCTCGAAATACTCATGTCAGAACCAACCCAAAGTATATATATTCTTGATCAGCGTAAAATTCTAAGATGATATAGCCATTTCCGTCTGTATGTCTGTTTGTCTGTTGTAATCACGCTATCTTTCGAATGAATTGAGATAGATGGCTAAAATTTTGCACACATGTTTATTTTTCCAGTAGGCAGGTTAAGTTCGTAAATGTCTTCGTATAGCCCCCCATATAACGGTACCTCCCGATATTCGGTATTTTGATGATTTTAGCGACATTATTCACGGGAATTGTTTCAAATCTAGTATTTGAAGTTCCAAATGGATACTACACCCTAAGACTGAAAATTGTCTGTGCAGGTCCACGTCTTCGTATAGCCCCCATATAACGGCACCTCGCTATGTTCGGTATTTTGATGATTTTAGCGACATTTTTAACCGGAATTGTTTCAAATTTGGTATTTGAAGTTCGTTATGGGAACTACAGTCTGTGACAGAAAATTGTCGGTGCGGGTCCAGTTTCGAATTTGAGTATGGTAATGGCTTATGACAAACAACGCATATGTATGTCCACGTCGTATAGACCCCAATATAACGGCTATATTCGGTATTTTTAAAATTTTAACATAATTTTTTAAGGATTTTATTTTTTAAAAATTTCCAAATTCGTTACAAATGGTGGAGGGTATTAAAAGTTCGGCCCGGCCGAACTTACTGCTTTTTAACTTGTTTATATATCAGACGAGAGATTCTCTATGATGAAAACCAAAGATCGATCGTCAGGAAAATTGACGTTCGGAAGACCTTTCAGCCCCCTCATCTTGATTGTAGGATACCTTGGAACTTTCTCCCTTTCGCAGGTTTTTGATAGCTAATTTACTTAAAACTCACGTTTGGGAGAAATTCTCTAAAACCACTAACGATCTCTTCACACTTTGAAACCTGTCGGAACTCTGGAAATGGATTGTGATCAGAGGCTTAAAATAAAAGTAATTAATAAAATATATCATTCACCGAAACTTTTGATGTTTTCACTGTGCCTTGCGACCGACTGCACTGTTTCACGATTATCTCCAAGTGAGGTCCGCGCTCGATCACCGTTCCCAGCAAAATGATCCCAAGGCACTTAACAGATCTCTTTTAAAGAATGTATTTCGACAAATCGGCGTCTTCACTGTCATCTCTCAGCAGTGTTCTAACTGAACGCAGTTCTGATAATTGGCTACCATCGCCGGACAACAGTGTTTTACTTATATTTTTTTTGGAGTCGTGTACAGGGTGAGATGAAAAAACTGGAACCGATTTCAGAGGGCTGTCATTTCTAAGCCACTCGTCCGACAGCTGTTAAAATTATTCCAGTGACAGCTCCATTAATTGTTTATAAGCGTACAAAAGCATTTTGGTGAGAATTTTCCAGAAAAAAAGTTATTCGTGATGGAATTCAAGCATGATAGTGTGAGTTCTGTATATTTAGCTGGAAAACCACAAGTGGCTATCGTTAGAGCACTCCAGCATTTAAATGTGTTTTTTTTCTCATATGTCCATGCATTTTTGTGAACAAAATGCAGGTCGCGTTTATTATCCGATTGAGATGAAATTTTCCAAACAATATTTTTTTGCCCAAGGACGAACCCTATTGAAATTGGTGAAAATCGGTTCAAATTGAGATATAGCTTCCATATATATTCAATTTCGGGTCAATTTTGCACCATATGACCAATATCAGTCCAAATGACATGAATTTTGGCATATCGGACCGAATTAAGTGTAGAAGTAAGTACTTAAAATTTTGTGAAAACCAGGCCATTGTAGACGACCCGAATAGATAAACCCGAAAATACCTACAGTGAGCTGCCAAACTCGAATGAGTTTCGATCCATCTACAAAGACCTAGACATCGGTTGCCTTACCTACACTCAACGTGCGGCAGAACCCGAACGATTCTGTATCCATCAAAAAAGGCCAAACCAGGACGAATCTCTATCGGATCAGATTTGGATATATCTCCCATATACATGTATCTTAATTTTATATTAGGTTTATTGTGCACCAAATTGCTAATATCAGCCCAGAAGCAGCTGCATCAAATTTGGTAAAAATCGGTTCAGATATAGCTATAGTTCCCATATATATGTTTCATCCGATTTGGTGTTAAAGTACCTCACATGCGTAATATGCACTCCACAAAAAGGATATTTGATACCTGACATCAGATTCATCTGGATTCATTACGTCGGCCAAATTTTATCGAGATTGGATCAGATTTTTATATTCTTTCGATATGCATTTTCTTTCGATGTTACGGTTATTGTCCAACATATATGTAATATCAGCCTAAATTGGATAGATTTTTTCATATTCAACCGAATTTTTTAATTTGGTGAAACTCGGTCCGGTATATCTATTGCTCGAATAAATATTATTTAATATAATCCTTATCGAACCCATATCATGCAATATCATGCTATACAGCAATGTTATTTGGTATAAGATGTACAAACGCCTCCGTCAAATTTGTCGAAAAGCGATACTTTAAAGCCATGATACGAATTCAAATGAGGTTCATAGTTGGTATGATCTACTTCACATAAATTCCCAATATAAACTTTTTCAGTTACGGAAGTTCTACTAAATACGTGGTGTAGGTTATCATTTAGTCGGCCCCGTCTGTCTCTTGACCTTTCCTTACTGTTTCTTTATAATTTTAGCTTTTTTAAACTAATAACACATTTTCCGAACTGATTACACGACCACCCATTGCATCCATACCCCAAATACCTAGAATCGTTGGTATGTTGAGCTTGCATTGATATAGTATATTTCATTATTGCCAACAGGCCTTGTCCTGCTGTTTTTTTTTTTTTTTCTCTTTTTAGGGGGTATGCTGGAAGATTTTTTCCTGTCATGAGGACCAACAAATAAATTTCGACCTGAATGCTTGAGTGTATAACATAACGATTTTGTCGTCTCAAACCAACGACACACAAAAACACATCTGTGGTCTTTCTCGTTGGCGGAGTAAAAGACCAAAAGTTAAATGGCAAACATTGTAAAAGATCTATGAATGTACCAAACTAAAATCATTGGTGTCGTATGTAGGCTGACTGGCCGGCTATCACGCTGAATGACTGTGGGCTATCATGGTGGCGCTAAGCATTATGTGTGTGTGTGTGTCCACACGATACTACATCGATGATGCTTGGGCATAGATTACTTTTGAATGGATGTAGGTATGTGGCACAAGAAATACACCGCTTGCACGGTCGATGGGTCGCTCGTCGACATCAACTCATTTCGCCAAGGGGTCTCTAAATATGTGCGGGTGTAATATTTTGTTGGTAAAAGATACAGTGCGAATTTTTGTAATAGGATTGCTTAGGACTTGCTTTAACAAAAAAGATTCTACGATTTTTCAATCATCTAAAAATGTATATGCGGTTTGTACATCCCAAGACGCATTTGACTAAAATCGATTCTTATTTTGGAGTTTCTTATGTGTTCGTTCGTTTTGGGATACGATTAGGAGGCTTGCCACTGCAGGGTGCTTGTCAAAGGGTAGTTAGTGATTTCCTGAATTATTTGCCGTCCTCCGACTAACAAAAGCATTTGTTCGCTATTTCATTTACACAGGGGCTTCGGCTCGTTGATCCGCAGGTGTTGCGGCTCGCTGCTCCGCAGGAGCTTCGGCTCGTTGTTCCGCAGGCGCTTCGACTCACTGTTCTGTATCACAGTTAGACATTGGTGGTGGAATAGAGGTTGTTATAAACTGCAGTGCTAGCTAGGATAGTTATCTGGCTATTGTAGACAACCCGAATAGCTAAGCCCGAACATACTTACAGTGAGCTGCAAAACCCGAACGTGTTCCATACCCTCAACGTGCTGCAAATCCCGAACGAGCCCCTATCCATCAACAAAAGCCTAGCCATCGGTTGCCAAACCTGCATTCACAGCTGTCAAACCCGGAAGAGTCTCTATCCGCCTCTGAGGACCTGCACATGAAAATCCCAATCCGCCTCCGAAGACCTATTCACCACTCATCAACGCAATAAAGTTCCCGATTAGCTCAAAATCGACAACATCCCGAACGCCGACGTGAACGAACCAATAATCGTAATTCCTGATTATATTCAACCCGTCGACAAACAGCGACTACAAGTTCCCGATTTCCTTCAAATCGTCAACGCCAGCGTCACCTGAATACAACATCGTAATTCCCGATCTTTCCGATCTGAGTCGATTTATGCATGTCCGACCTTCGTTCGTCCGTCCGTCTTTCCATTTATTTTTTGTGAACAAAGTACAGTTCGCATTTATTACCCGATCCAGATGAAATTTTGCAAAAATCATTTGTTTGGCCCAAGGACGAACCGTATTGAAATTGGAGATAATGGGTAAAAATTTAGATACAGCTCGCATATATATCTTTGTCCGATTTACCTTTTATTGTGCACCAAACGTGTAATATCCGCCCGAATAGTATGGAATTTTGCACATACAACCAAATGAAAATAAGTATGCCAAATTTGATCGAAATCGGTTCAGATATAGCTATAGCTCCAATATATATTGTTCATCCGATTTGTTATTTTAGTCCTCCGTAGCCGTAATATGCACTCTGTAACAACAATATTTGGGGAAATATATAAAAATCAAACTCAGGATTTGAATTTGGATATATCTCTCATATATAACTTCGTCCGATTTACCTTTTATTGTGCACCAAACGTCTAATATTTGCTCAAATGGGATAAAATTTGGCACTTACGACCGAATTGAGTCTAGAAATTCAGCCGTAATATGCACTGTTCTGTTTCAGAACTGCAAGAATGTAAAAACCAGTAAAGAAAGTCTTAAAGTCGGGCGGGGCCGACTTTATGATACCCTACACCACTTTGCTAATTTAGTAGAGCTCCGCATAACAATTAAAAGTTTTTATGGGAGAATTCAATTATACACGCTATGATTATAATTATAATTTAAAGTTCAAAGGACTAAATATGCCGAAGCATTTGTATCTTTTAAATTCGTACTTGTATTGCCCATTTGGTGCACAATTAATTTGAAATCGGATAAAGATATATATGGGAGCTATATCCAAATCGGAACCGATCTCGATAAAATTTGGCAAATATATTTCTGAGCTGTATTTGATATATTTCCCCAAATATTGTTGTTACAGAGTGTATATTACGGCTGCGGAGGACAAACATAACAAATCGGATGAACAATATATATATGGGAGCTATAGCTATATCTGAACCGATTTCGATCAAATTTGGCATACTTATTTTCAGGTCCAATCTGATCGTACGTGCAAATCGAACGAAGATATATATGGGAGCTATATCTAAATTTTGACCGATTATCTCAAAGGACGAATTATTATTATCTTAAGGACGAACCCTTGGGCCAAACAAATGATTTGTGCAAAATTTCATCTGGATAGGGCAATAAATGCGAACTGTACTTTGTTTACAAAAATACATGGACAGACGGACGGACGGACGGACATGCATAAATCGACTCAGAATGTGATTCTATGCAGATAATCAAAAGGAACTATGGGTCTATCTCGTTTCCTTTTGCCTGTTACAAACAAATGCACAAAGACATAATACCCTGACCACCTTGTGGTGTAGGGTATAACAACTTTCCATGTACTTCCACCATAATATTTTTCAAACTGGCCTTTGAAGTGTTGAAAATGAAAACTAAAAACCATTGCATACTTTTTGGCTGCTATAAAAAGAAAACATCCCAAAACAACTAACAATCGAAAAATACCGTGTTTTTTACCAACAATGTTGATTCTACTTTTAATTGATTATTTGATCAATCGGAATATTACAATAAACATATATTGATTGACAACTGCCCGCTACTTCGTCAACGAAAAGTCCACTTTAACATTTTAGATTCGTTCCACCAACTAATGTTGGACCTTTTCAGTACTCAAAATGCACAATTTGTTCATTTTTTTTACCATATTTCCGAATATTACTTCATACATTGTACTAGCCTTTCAAGTTTTTCCTTTACCGAAAAGTCTAATCAAAAAGTGATTACCTTTGATGATGATGATGATGAAATTATTACAGAAGGGCACAATGGTTCCACTTCCAATTATGTGGGCTAAAATAATTTGAGTCTTCTCACAACCAAAATTGGCTACCACCATATCTAAATCCTAGAAACCAACAGGGACCCCAATACAAATTTCAGGATTCAAGGTCTATCCATTCACTCATCACCAAATGTTGTACTATTTAGTACGTTTTGGACAATCATAGTACGCATTCTCAAATATACCTCTTCTCTCATAACTATATACCACCATAGCCACCATATAAAATTTCAGAATTTCAATTCTATCTTAAGACCCAATCCCACCTCCTTCTCTCCTTCTCTCCGCCCTATACGCCAACAGTGTCCTAGATAGCAAATTTCAGAATTTCATCTCTATACCAACACCCAACATCACATTTTGTGACATTTTCCACTTTTCGTACGTTTATAGTACGAATTTCCATAATCACCCCCTTTTCTCAACTACAGACACCGACAGTGATATCCCTATCAAGTTTCGGGCTTTCAGCTTTATCCCTTCACCCAATGACAATTCAGTAACATTTTGTTCTTCACGTATAGTTAATGTACGAATTTTAAAACAATCTCCACATCTCAACCTCAGATACCAACAGTGACCTTAATATCAAATTTCAGGACTTCAGCTCTGTGCATTCACCAGCTGTTTCCTTTCACCTAATACCAAATTTAGTATCTAAATCCCAAATCCCAATATCATCGTATCTAAATCCCAGAAACAAACAGAGAAATTAACATCAAATTTCGGAATTCAAGCTCTATACCTACACCCAATACCCAATTTAATACCATTTAGTACTTTTCGTACAAATATGGGACGCATTTTCAAACCTATCCAAATTTCAGAATATGATGTCATTCAACATTTTTCGTAAAATTATAGTAAATATTCCCGAAACCACCTCCATATGTTCGTCCAGGCTACACATGAACCGAGACCCCAATACCAAATTTTGGATTTCAAGTATTATATATTAATCGAATGTGCAATTGTACCAAATATAGTACTATTTGATACTGTTCGTTCCCTTGTAGTACACATTTCTAAAACAACCTCTTTATCACATATATATACACCACCTACAGGAAACCAAAAATCAAATTCCAGCTTCATCCGTTCACCCCAAATCAAACGTTTCCAAATTTAGTACCATTTGCGGCAGTTCGCACCCTTAGTACACATTTCCAAAAGCACCTTCATATATTAAACTTACTTTTCAAAGTTGATTCAAGTTGTTAGCTCTATCCGTTCATATAATACCAAATGGTTCCATTTTAGAACTTTTCGTAATTTTAAAGTTCGAATTTTCAAAAACCCTGTGATACATCTATCTTGCACTCCATCAGTGACACTCGTTCCAAATTTCATTCTAGCTCATTCCGTGTGTCCAATACAATTTTTAGTACTTTTCGCACACTTTTAGAACGAGTTTCCAAAAACTATAAAAGACCCTCGTGCAATTTTCCTTTAACTTTAACATTTTATAATCAATAGTCTGTTTTGCGGAAAATTCCAACTTTTTGTTATAGTCCCTAAATAAGGGTAAACCAAGATTCAATAATTATTTTTATACCAACTAGAAAGGGTATATATCATTTGATGCGGTCAAAACGTGCCTAGTCGAAATAACGGTTTTCGACCCTAGGTCTCTTTGGACCAAATCCGTTTCAGAACATTTGGAGTCGATCTGGCGATGTCCGTCCGTTCGTCTGTCTGTCTGTCTGGCTGGTGCGCACGATAACTCTCGAAAGGAGTATCCGATTTGGTCCAAACTAGGTACATGGTGATATTATTATCAAACTTAGATCGAGTTCGGAGTTGGGCAATATCGGTCCACTCCTTCTGGTAGCTCCCCCACAAAAGGTCGAAATTTTCAAAAAAATATATATTTTTTTGCACAGAAAGAGAAAGGATAATCCTATTTTGCGGTGCTAAATCGATCCACTCCAGCAAGTACTTCCCCACAATGGATAAAAATTTTGAATAAATACAACTCTTATAAAATGTGATGTAAAAGTCCGATTGTCTTCAAATTTCACAAATCCTACTATTTTTATGAACCCAAGATCTGATAGTATGAGGGAATATATTGGTCCACTCTTTCTGATACCTCCCCAACAAAAGGTCGAGTATTTGAGTATCGATTAAGTTCCTAAAACGTGAAATTAATATCCCATCCCATTTAGACTTTGCACATCTGAATATTTCTATCAACACAGGATCTGTTATAAAGACGGTAGAGATCGGACCATTCCTTCTGGTACCTCCCCCACAAAGAGTCGAAGTTTTGAATAACCAAAACTTTTATAAAATCCGAAAAACCATCAGGTTTTCTTTATATTTAACACATACAAAAATTTTTCCTAGCACAAGATCTGTTGTGAAGATGGGATATATCGGTCCTCTCCTTCTGGTACCTCCCCCACAAAGGCTAAACATTTTGAATATACATGAAGCTCATAAAAAACGAAATCAACATCCGATTCCATTCCAGACTTGGTACATCTCAATATTTCCATCAACACATGATCTCTTATAAAGATGGTAGAGATCGGACCATTTCTTTTGCTACGCGCTCCACATAGGGTTAAAGATTTTGAAAAACAAAACGCTCAAAGAAAGCGAAATAAACATCCAACTCCTTTTAAATATCACACATACAAACATTTTTGCTAACATAAGATCTGTTGGGAAGATGCTATATATCTGCGAACCTCTTCTGGTACCTCAGCCACAAAGGGTCACAATACTTTCAATATTTGTATACGTCATAACTTGCGAAACAAATCAGCGATTCTTTACAACTTCCTATATCTAAATATTTCTCTCAACCTGAAACCTGAGATGAATATGGGATTTATGATTTCGCATAAAATTGGATATAAGTGTTCGGATTTTTTGTAATTTTGCCCATACCAATATTTTTATCTATATTAGATGAAGCATGAAAATGGAATACTTCGGTCGACTATATCCGGTACCTCACGCACATGTTAACATTTTCTAAAAATTATCACATATCTCATATAAAGTGAAGGAAGCATATCTCATATAAACCTGGCACATCGCAATATTTATATCATCTTTATTTAGATCCGATACGAAATGGACAATATTGGCCGATTCTTTCAAAACCCACTCCATACAGGGTCAAGAATTTGAATAATCACAACATAAGTCAAAATATTTTTAAATAATCGAACATTGGCTGAGGGTATACATCTGTCAGAAAAAAACTGGCCGATACTTTTTTACTTGTTTTGTTACGTTCTAGTCATATTTTTCATTAAATTTCGCCAACTTTTACTATTTTGACTTATTATTATGTAGAAACATAGTGGGACCGTTTCATCGTCCTTATTACGGCTCGACACAGTGTTGAATATTTTTTGAGTTATTACTATGGTGTAGAAATAACCAACGAAACTTCGTACCAACTCCACTCACCCACTCCTGGGCGCAACACACGCGAGAGAGTTTGAATTATCGTGATTCGTGACACGGCATCTAAAATGTGTATTTTTATACTGACTTGAGCGAATTTCAAAATATCGCCATTTCTTTGGTGTTTTCAATTTTGCTTTTTTTTCTATTTCAATGGCCGTGAATGTGAATTTCGTTGGTGGAGGATGCATAACAGCAGACGACATGTGGATGACCGAATGTAGATTTCATTCATGTATGAATGCTGTTTGTCGGATGATTCGGCTGGAATGTCATGATGACGATGGAGATGATGGTGCCACTAACAAAAATATATATCCTTCTGCACTCACTATACAGTTTCATTTGCGTAAATGCATGTTAGTGTATGTGCGTGTGTGTTCAAGCTTGTTTTATGCATTTCCAACAACATTTATGACCCTCATCAGAGTCATAGTCATCAGCCACGTATTTTGTCATCCTGCTAAGCATATTTGCCGTTTGCCGCCATCATCTTCTTTATGAATTTTTGGAACCCTTGTTTTGCATGTGTGACGGTCGTTTCGCCCCCTCAGCACACATTCACACACACACACACACCCTTTTAGTGTCTGGAGGGGTTTGTGCTGTGTCCTTGTTGTGCAATTTCAAAATCGATAAATTGCAATTAATTTAATGGTCACAACACAAACGACATCCAAGAATTCCAAAATCATAAATCACAACATCAATTGTGTGGTTTAAAGTGGGAGATATGACTTGAGCTGGACAATGCTCTTTGACGCCAGATTTGGATTAGATTAGTCAATTTGATAGAAGAATGAAACGAAATATAACGATATTAAAATATATCAATGAAACTAGGCTCGGAAAATACACAAACTTTGAGTTTAAAGAGAATGATAGGTTGTCTGGGTCACAGGTCGCAAGGAGTTCCTTCTGAGCACTTTACCCCCCAGGAAAGGATTTTATATATATGTCCACCATATCGTATATCCCCCATATAACGCTACCCCGATATTTGGTATTTTGATGATTTTAACGACATTTTCCCGAAATTGTTTCGAATTTCGTATTTATACACTCAGTTAACATTGAACCAGCGCCCAGACGAAACGGTTGAAGGAAGAGTCTTGACAATTTTCGCGAGGGTCAGTCTTGGCGTGTGCTATGATAGGGTTTTTGGAAATTGGCACCAAAAGGGTACGAAAAGTACTAAAATGTACTAAATTGAATACTTTGTATTGGATAAAGGGATTAACTATTCTGAGTTCTAAAATTTGAAATGAGAGTAACTGATGGAGTGTAGGATAGATTTTTTGGAAATTCGAATTTTAAGGTCATGAAAAGTTCTAAAGTGGTACTGAATTTCTAAAATGATACCATTTGGTATTATGTGGACGGATGGAGCAAAAATAAAAGAAGTAAAAAAGCATTTAAGTTCAGTCGGGCCGAACTTTTAATACCCTCCACCATTTGGAAGGAACTTGAAAATTTTCAAAAAAAATCCGAAAAATAACGCTTAATTGAAACCCGTAATCATAGATTGTAGTACCCATGAAGATCTTTATGTACGAAATTTGAAATAATTTCGGTGAATAATCTCGTTAAAATCATTTAAATACCGAATATCGGGAGGCAACCGTTATTTGGGGGCTATAAGAAAACGTAGACCGACATAGCCCACTTACGAACCTAACCTGCCTGCTGGCAAAATAAACACGTGTGCAATGTGGTAGTCTTCTATCTCAATTCGTTCGAAAAATGACGTGATTACAACAGATAGACGGACATCGCTAAATCGACTTGAATTTTTTCGCTGATTCGGAATATATATTCTTTGTAGGGTTTATCATGAGTATTTCGAGGAGTTACAAACCGATTGAAAAAATTAATATAACCTCCATTGAATTGTGGAGGGTATAAATAGAAATTTGGTATGTGAATCAAGGTTGGAAAGTAAGTTTGTTTTGGAATATGTTCGAACTGTCCAATATTGTACAAAATTTGGAATATTTGGTTTAGGGTGAACGGATGGAGCTGAAATTTAGTATTGAATTATCCATTGGTGATAGGTTTATCATAAACAGGTGATTTCGGAAATGTTAAATACAAGTGCACGAAAAGTACTAAGTAGTACTATTTTTGATACAATTTGGTATTGGGTGAATAGATAGTGCTTGGAATCTGAAATTTCCGAGTTGGTGCTTTCGAAAATGTGTACTATATTTGTACAAAATGTACTAAATGCTACTAAATTTGGTATTGGGTAAAGGAACAGAACTGGAATCCCCAAATTTGATATTGAGGTCTCTTTTGGTATTGACGGTTGTTTGGAAATGCGTTCTATATTTGTACGAAAAGTATTAAATTGTACTACATTTCATATTGGGTGAAGGCATAGAGCTGGAATCCCGAAATTTGATATTGGATCTCTGTTAGCATCTAGTGTAATATATTTGGAAATGTGTAATATACAGCGTGAGATAAAAAACTGCAATAAAATAAACGCCACAATTTTTACATTTTTTATAAATTCGATAATATTTGTCATTTATTCTGATGCCACGGTCGATTAATACGAGCGGAGAGCGACCATCGGCTGTTATGGCGGCCCATATCAACACCATGGCCGGCGCTTGAGTTCTGGTGGCCAACCGAAGGTGCACATTTTCAGCTGACCTCTTTGGCAAGTAAACACGATTAATTTTTTTTACAAACTGCTGGACAACGAATGTTTTCTCATCGGAGAAAACCAAATTCGGCAGTTCACCACCTTCGGCCAAGTGAAACAACTTTTTAGCTCTTTTGAGTCTATTTTCTTTCTGTTGCGGTGGAAGTTCTTGCACTTTTTGAAATTTCAATTTTTCAATATTTGCCGAATGGAATATTGCGATATGTTCAGCTCACGAGCCATTTTTCGGCCACTGCAACGCGGGTTTCGATCAAGTCGCTTCTTTACTTTTCGAACCATTTCTGCTGATGTTGCTGTTTTCTTCCGTCCACTTCCTTGACGTCGGGGTACGCTGCCAGTATTACGGTAACGAGCAATGGTACGAGAAACAAAAGATTTATTCACATTTAAATGCTAGAGTCGAAATCCCGAAATGTATTGGTATTTAGATCTGGTGGTGGCGTCGGAAATGAGCACTGTCATTGGATAGAGATGGGATACCGAAATTTAATACGCATACCAGTTTTAGTGTCTGTGGTTGAGAAAAGGAGCTGGATTTGGATATGCGTACTATAATTGTTCCAAATGGTACTAAATTTGGTAATAGTCGATATTACAGAACTGAAATCCTGGAATTTGATATTGAGGTCTCTTTTGGTATCTTGAATTGAGATTTGGTGGTGATTTTGAAAATGCGTACTATAATTGTTCGAAAAGTACTAATTGGTACTAGTAGTGGATCACTGTTGGTGTCTAGAATGGTGAGATGTGGATTGTTCTGGATGTGCATGCCAAATGTTATTAATTTTGGTATCTGGTGAAGAGCATAAATTCTGAAATTTGTGAAAGGTAAACACTTTCCTATTATTCTTTCTGAAAAAGGAAAAACTTAAACAATATATAAGACCTAAAATATATGAAAATTTAGTACGACGCATGAAGTTTTTATTAAAAATATTGTCGAACTGAAACGTTCTATGGATATCTATTAAATATCGCAATTGTATGGAAAAATGTGGCTATAATCATCTAAATACGGAATATGGGGCGGTACAGGACAAGACCGGCGGATGATGTTCTCACCCCAGTTGTAGAAGCTATTATAAACTTCAAATGCTTTATGCTTGATAAAAAATGCCGAACATGGCAAAATACGGTTATATGGGTATATATACAATTTCCTGCCACCGGAACGAAAGCCCATTCCAAACACCAAATTCCAAATTACGGGCAATTCTCTTAGAAAATGTCGCTTAAATCTTCCAGTGGATAATGCCTGAACTTATCGTTATATGGGGGGAGGGGCTTGGTAACAATCCTATTTTAGCTATAGCTCTGGGATCGATCTGATTTTTTTTTTGTCCACGTCTTCGTATAGCCCCCATATAACGATTGCTCCCCATATTCGGTATTTTGATGATTTTTGCAATATTTATTACCCGGAACTACGAAATTTCAAATTTCGTAGTTGAAGTTAGTAATGTATGACAAAAAAAGTGTCTATTCAGGTCCACGTCGTCGTATAGCTCCCATATAACGATACCTCTCTATATTCAGTACTTCGATGTTTTTAGCGGTATTTTTGACCAGAATGACAAAAAAATACTTATGACGGAAAACATCTGCATATAGCCTCCATATAAGGGGTACTATTTGAGAGATATTTTTCTACGGAATTATTTTGAAATTTTCAATTTCCTTCAAAATGGTGGATGGTATTAAAAGTTCGACCTGTTTTGTTTTTTAATTATACCCTCCACCTTGGAAAGGAGGGTATATTAACTTTGTCATTCCGTTTGTAACATCCTTAAATATTCATCGTAGACCCCATAAAGTATATATATTCATAATCAGCATAAAATTCTAAGCCAGCTCCGGTGGCAAAACAAAGCATGTATGGGTCCACGATTGGGTATAGCCCCATATAACGATATTCGGTATTTTGATGGTTCTTGTCACATTTTTTCACAGATTTGTCTGAGAATTGGTATTTGTAAGTCATAATGGGTCCTGGTTCGTGTGGCGAATCATTGTAATAATAAGTCCACGTTTTGGTATAGTCCCCATATAACGGTACCTCCCGATATTCGGTATTTTGATGATTTTTGCAACATTTTTTCACGTTTTTGTCTGAAAATTGGTATTTGTAGGTCATAACGGGTCCTAGTTCGTGTGGCGAGACATTGCATGAATAGGTCCCACTTTGGTATAGCCCCCATATAAAGGTACCTCCCGATATTCGGTACTTTGATTATTTTTGCCACTTTTTTTCACGGATTTGTCTAAAAATTGGTATTTGTTGGTCATAATAGGTTCCAGCTCCGGTGGCGAAACAAAGCATGTATTGGTCCAGGATTGGGTATAGCCCCCATATAACGGTACCTCCCGATATTCGGTATTTTGGTGGTTATTGCCACATTTTTAAACAATTATCTGAAAATTGGTAGTTGTAGGTCATAATGAGTCCCAGTTCGTGTGGCGAATCATTGTATGTATAGGTCCAGGCTTTGGTATAGCCCCCTTATAACGATATCTCCCGATATTCGGTAGTTTGATGGTTTTCGTCACATTTTTTCACTGATTTGTCCATTTTTTCACGTTTTTGTCTGAAAATTGGTATTTGTAGGTCATAACGGGTCCTAGTTCGTGTGGCGAGACATTGCATGAATAGGTCCCACTTTGGTATAGCCCCCATATAAAGGTACCTCCCGATATTCGGTATTCTGATTATTTTTGCCACATTTTTTCACGTTTTTGTCTGAAAATTGGTATTTGTAGGTCATAATGGGTTCTAGCTCTTTTGGCGAAACACTGTATATATAGGTCCACGTTTTTGTATAGCCCCATATAGCCGAATTTCCCGATATTCGGTATGTTGATGACTTTTGGCACGTTTTACCATGAATAGGGTATTAAAAGTTTGGCCCGGCCGAACTTAATGTTTTCTTACTTGTTTGTCTTGCTTATGCACATCGTCCCTACAAAAGAGAAAAAGCATGAATTGAAAAATTACTTTTAAATTTGAATGTGACATTTGAAATTATGCCAAATTCAGATTCAGATTCAGTGTGTGTGTGTGTGTGTGTGGATTAGATGTATGTAAACTTGTACTAGTATGCTGCTCCTGCTCTAATTAATGTTGAAATTAACCAACCAAACCAAAAATACCGATTGCGTGTATGAGACGCCCTCGAACACCTTCAGCATTACGCACTTGACAAAAGTGTGTCATATTCGCACGTGATTTCGGATGATTAAGTTCCTTGTATGTTAAGGCGATAAAGTTGTACAACGTTGTAATGAAATATTATCCAGACGAGTTATGTGCTCAAATCGTGAATAGTGTCGGTTAGGCACTTAACGGCAATTTTTTCATTACAGTCGAACAGGGTAAGGCTGGGTAAAAAATTATAATTAATATTTCTTATAAATTACATAATTGAGAGGTCGTTGCATATATTTAACAAATTTATTTAATATATCAAAATGACTAAAACCTCTTGGGTCTTAATAGTTTTGTTTGACTGTAATTTCGTTTGGAAACGGTGTCTATGTTGTATAGTGCCAGAAAAGTGCTCATATGTATACACAGATATTTTCTTTTGATTTTTTCACACCAAGGTACTTGGCAATTTTCTGCGTAGGCCTAATTTTCCGATTGTCAACTATGATAGACATTCTCACAAGACATTAATCACAACAATTTGTGGGTTAGGTGTCACAACTTTCAAAACGTGTCATTTGTCATAGACTCAAAATTTTTATTTTTAAATTTCGAAAATGTCACATAAGTGAAGGTAAATTATGGTTTTTTAAATATGCTAAATTAAATCAAATTATATATTTCTTCATGTACTCTATATAAGAGCAAGGAAATGCAAAAACCGCAACACAGGCAACTTGGCAATGACAAACTGAGAATCATTTGTTGTTTTTTCTTGCCATAGCTTCCCTTTTATGATTCTGCCAAAAAGTTGCTCAATTGGCTATTGATTGGCTTCAGCGGAAAATGCATGTGGTGTCCGTTGGAATTGCAATTTTCGAAAAAAGGAAAGTTGTGCTGAATCGTGCTAGGTTTGTGCTCAATTGTGCCGACATTTTTTTCGAAATTCGAAAAAATTTCTGAGATATTCGAAAAATGATTTTTTTCGAAAAAATCTGAGAGAATTGCAATTTTCGAAAATTTTAAAGTTGTGCTGAGTTGGACGAAAAATTCTGCTAAGTGAGCAGAACTCAGCAAAATTTACCGCATCTCGATATTTGAATTTTTTCAACAATTACAGCATTTTTTCTGAAAAATATGAATTGTCATATCTAGAAAACGGTTAAAGATATTGAGAAAAAATAAAAATTGCAATTCTGGCATACTTTCGAAATTGTCGCTTTTTTCGAAATTGGTAAGAGATATTGAAAAAATGTTAACGCCACAAATGGCCACAAACCGAGTTCAACTCATTCATTCACTCTAAAAGTTTCGAAATTCAAACATTGCTATTCTCTCAGATTTTTTCGAAAAAAATCTTTTTTCGAATATCTCAGAGTTTTTTTTTTTTTAAAAAAATTCGGCGCAATTGAGTACAAATCTAGCACAATTCAGCACAACTTTTCTTTTTTCAAAACTAGAAAATTGCAATTCCAACGGACACCACATGAAAAATGCTCTTCTGAAATTATTCACGTATCCAGTATTGCAAAATTCCTCATTGTAGTATTGATTGGTCTCCTTTTCAGTGCGCAAGCTCTTTTCCTTCTACGGTGCCTCACTGTACTCTTATTTTGGGGTAATTAGTCAAAGTTCTTGGATTCAATCGGATTTAAAAAAGATTTATGCTTGGCCGTACGTCTGCCAATAGTTTCCTCTTACTAGTATATATGCATAGAGGTGTAGGTTATCATAAAATCGGCCCGCCCGAATTTTATCCTTTCTAATTACATACATACGTACCCTCTGCATTACCAGTGAGCTAAAAATAATGAGTTATTCCTATAAAACTTTCAACGGAAAATAACTTACTTCATCATCAATCCTCATCAGTTGCCTTGTTTTTTGTCTGGGATATTCTCCCCAGGAGTTATTATAAAAATAACTCCTATGCCAAAAAAACGTTTTTTACCCAAGTGACGAGATCGTAAGCTCAATAGAAGAGGAACCAAAGAATTACATTAAACGAAAATTCTTGGTGGCTCTTTCCAAAATCTGATAAACAATCGTTGCTTTTATAAAAACAACAAAAATGGGATTAAGCTTGGAAATTTTGCAACAACAAAATACTACGGAATCCCGAACAAACATGCTAACATTGTTCTTTTAAAAAAGTATATATCGGAACCGAGTTCCACAAAATGGAAGCGCACATCCGGAAATTCACTCCATTTGGGCTGATATTAACCATTATTTACGCAATAATCCTGAAATCGGATTAAGGATATATGGGAGCTATATTCAATAAATAAAATTTGGTAAAGGTATTTCCGAGCTTTATAAGATATCTGGTACTAAATATTATTTTTGTCGAATGCATGTTTCGAATATGAGGGACTTAAACACCAGATCGGATGAAACATATGTATAGAAGCTATAGCTGTATCTGAACTGATTTTCTTCAAATTTGATGTACTTGCTTCTAGACTGAATTCGGTGGTCAAAATTCAGGTCATTTGGATTGATATTGGCTATTTGGTGCACAATTAACACGATGTTTATCACAAAATTTGAATATATGTATTTATATGGAAGTCACTGAAAAACGTCTAACGTACAAATTTCCAAAGTTGAACAAACCAAATATTGACAGGAAATTTTTTCTAGATATGTTCAAAATGATAAAACAACCGAATATTGGAAGTTTCCATTATATGGGGGATGTACGATAATTTTTATACCCCACACCACAAGGTGGTCATTATACTCTACACCACAAGGTGGTCAGGGCATTATGTCCTTGTGCATTTGTTTGTAACAGACAAAAGGAAACCAGATAGACCCTTAGTTCCTTTTGATGATCTGCATAGAATCACATTCTGAGTCGATTTATGCATGTCCGTCCGTCCGTCCGTCCGTCTGCCCATGTATTTTTGTGAACAAATTACAGTTCGCATTTATTGCCCTATCCAGATGAAATTTTGCACAAATCATTTGTTTGGCCCAAGGACGAACCCTATTGAAATTGGAGATAATCGGTCAAAATTTAGATATAGCTCCCATATAAATCTTCGTCCGATTTGGCTTTTATTGTGCACCAAACGTGTAATATCAGTCCGAATAGTATAGAATTTTGCACATACAACCAGATTAGGCCTAAAAATAAGTATGCCAAATTTGATCGAAATCGGTTCAGATATAGCTATAGCTCCCATATATATTGTTCATCCGATTTTTTATTTTTGTCCTCCGCAGCCGTAATATGCACTCTGTAACAACAATATTTGGGAAATATATCATATACAGCTCAGAAAAACCTTTGCTAAATTTTATCGAGATTGGTTCGGATTTGGATATATCTCCCAAATATAACTTCGTCCGATTTACCTTTTATTGTGCACCAAACGTCTAATATTTGCCCAAATGAGATGAAATTTGGCACTTACGACCGAATAGAGTCTAGAAGCTAGTTTGTCGATTTGTTATATTTGTTACCCACAGTCGTAATATGCACTCCGTAACAACGATATTCAGGGAAATATATGAAATACAGCTCAGAAATATCTTTGCCAAATTTTATCAAGATCGGTTCAGATTCGGATATAGCTCCCATATATATCAAATGGCAATACAAGTCCGAATTTAAAAGATACCAATGCTCCGCGATAGACACATAGTTACTTTAGAGGATCTTCATAAAATCACTTTCTGAGTTGATTTATGCATGTCAATCCGCCCGTCCGTCCATGTATTTTTGTGAACAAGATGCATTTATTATCCGATTGAGCTGAAATTTTCCAAACAATATTTGTTTGACCTAAGGACGAACCCTGTTAAATAAATTGGAGATAATCGGATCAGATTTAGATATAGCTCCCATAACTTCAACCGATTTCGGGTTAATTGTGCACCAAATGGCCATTATAAGTCCAAATTACCTGAATTTTGGTACATCCAACCAAATTCAGTCTAGAAGCAAGTACATGAAATTTGGAGAAAATCTGTTCAGATATAGCTATAGATCAGAAATACATGTTTCGTACGATTTTGTGTTCAAGTCGCTCACATTCGTAATATGCATTCGACAACAATGATATTTGGTACCAGATATCTTATAGAGCTCTGAAATAGCTCTGCCAAATTTTATCAATATCGGTTCAGATTTGGATATAGCTCCAATATACATCTTTCACCGATTCCGGATTAATTGTGTACCAAATTGGCAAATATTGCCAAAAAGTCCAGAATTTTGGTACATCCGACCGAATTCAATCTAGAAGCAAGTGCATCCGTAATATGCACTCCACAAGAATGATATTTGGTACCGAACATCAGATACTGCTCGAAAATACCTCTGTCAAATTTTATCGGGAACGGCTAAGATTTAGATATAGCTCCCATATATGTCCTTAATCCGATTTCAGGTTTATTGCGCAAATAATGGCTAATAGAGTGAATTTCGGACGTACGCTTCCATTTTGTGAAACTCGCCTCAGATATATTTATACCCTACAACACTTTGTGTTGGGGGTATTATAAGTTTGATTGGGCCTAAAATTATGTAACACCTCGAAATATTGATTTCCCACATAGGAAAGTATATATAGATCTTCCTATCTCGCCGAGCTGAGTCGATCTAGCTATGTATGTCCGTCCGTCCGTCTGTCCGTCTGTCCGTCTGTCCATGTTAATTTGTAATCACTCTACAGGTCGCAATTATGGTCCGATCCTCACGAAATTGAAAATGGAGGTGGGGTTATGATCAGAATAGAACCCTATTTCTTTTGGAGATGATAGCATAATATTTAGGGGTTGAAATGGACCAAAAACTGAAAAATTTCCTGATTTTGCAGTTGCTCTACAGGTCGCAATTATGGACCAATCGAAGCGAAAGTTAGCATGGAGCTAGAGCTTAGGGCTGGGAAGAAGCGTTCCAATTTTGGTGGTCATCGGGTAATATTTAGTGGGTGAAATACACCATAATATTTGTGTTAAATGAAAGTCGTATTTTCCATTAAACCGCGAAAAATTTTAATCCCGACGAAGTCACAAGCAGATGAACAGGTCAATTCTGACCGTTACGTCGATCCCAATAGTT
The DNA here is from genome assembly GCF_030504385.1 of Musca domestica. Taxonomy (NCBI): domain Eukaryota; kingdom Metazoa; phylum Arthropoda; class Insecta; order Diptera; family Muscidae; genus Musca; species Musca domestica. The sequence continues at coordinate 1,136,574 of NW_026712169.1, read as the reverse complement.
AATATATCGAATTTATAGAGCGAAATATATACAATGTGTATATACAAAGGAAGGGGATGTTAGCTATAATGCTTATATCTCAAGAATGGCTGGACCGATTTTGACAAATTTTGTCAATTCAGAATGCCCTCTTTGCATAAAAGTATAAAATCTAAAAAAATCGCATGAAAATATGTCAATAATGCTATTTATATAAGTTTTGTAGTATTTTCTGACATTTTTTATATATTTTCATCTTTTTTATTGCATGCGATTTTTCCAATTTGACTTATAATATTGAAGTATATATTTTGAATTAATTTTTCACCTTACAACACAGGTTGGGGTTATAATATACAGATTGCAATTATCGTCCAATCCTCACGAAAATTTTCATAAGTGCAGGGTTAAGCTCAAAAGGGCTAGGCCTATTGGTTTTAAAGATGTCCGCAATATATTTGAGGGTTGAAATGGACCAACAACTAAAATTTTTTCTGATTTTGCAGCCGTTATAAAGGTCACAAATAGAAACCAAAGGACACGAAATCTCGCATGAAGTTAGAGATTAGGACAGCGAGTAGAATGGACCAAAAGCCGAACTTCTGGCTTTTTTATGCCGATTTCGTTGACGAGTATAGCCAAATATCGTAGACAATCAAATCATATAGATGGGTCTAAATTTGAGATACAGAGGGGCCTCTTCCTTTTGGAGATGATCGCAAAATATTTAGGGGTTCAAATGAAACAAAAACAGGAAAATACTTCCTGATCACACAATTGAAGCCAATCGACACGCCTGGAAAGAGAGTTAAGGACAGGGAATTATTCAAGCATTTTGGATGAAAAATGGACCACAACAACCAACAGTATGACGGTGTGCCTAAATATTGGGCGAATTTCTCTGGTCAATGTCTCGTGACATAATTTCAAAAGCGAAATCTTCCAAAATCGATCAGGATATAAGGGAGCTTCTAACATATTGTAGTGTTGTAGGGAATCACATGGTCGGCCCCGCACGACTATAGCCTTTGCTTACTTGTTTTTTAATATAATTCTTCTCGAAGTAATATCATACACTCTTTAGCAATGTTATTTAGTATTAACGATTAAAATGTCTTCGTTAAATTTATATTAGTTCCCTCTGAAACCAATTTGTAACTGCTGTAAAGTGAAATGTTCGTAGGTGGTATGATCTACTTCAAATAAATTATTTTGTTACAAGAGCTCTACTAAATATGCATAGTGGTGTAGGGTATCATATAGTTTTATATATGACTCTAAAGTAACTGGCCTTTAACAAAAAATATGTAATTAACTGGGCATGAATATTCTATATGAAGCTGAACTTCTTAAGATATTGCTTTCAAATTCGGTCGGACAACCCTGGTATCCCCTCAATATCCGAAAGTCTGCAAAATCGTCAGACATTCATCCGACCCTTCGATCAGAGAACACGTTAATCACTCCACTTAACTATTGGTAAGACCGAGATTACAATCGAAATTGGAAATCTCTTCCCGGTTTCGGCCTGAGTGGGACAGTTTGGTTCGCTGGGTACTTACATAAACACATACCTACATATGTACATTTTCCTTATGTTAAAATCAATATCCAATATTGATATCTGGTAGGTATTAGTAGGTATTATAAAATTATTTATTTTTACATTCTAGGCGCCAAATTTTCTTTTAAATAACAAAGCCTAAAATATTATGGACGGAAATACCTACGTACAAGCTCATGTTTGTGTGTATGAAAGCATTGCATCATCGCCATTGCTGTCGCCATCATCGTTACCAATGACGCCGCCCGTCATCGCCATGGCAAGAACCAGAAACTCTTGTGAAACGCACAAATTTTGCACGCTTTCTTGCCATACATGGAGCAGGAGCAACAGCAGCGTTGACGTAGCCAAAGTTCTTATGCGTCCACGACGTTTCTATGCTAACCGCAGCCACAACAGCCACGATTATATGGAAGCTATCGTCTTATTCTCGCTTGGCGTTGATGTACGTTCTCTTGTGCTTTTTTACGTTTTGTTTTCGCCGTTTGTTATGTTCAGCTTCGTTGGTATGCGTTGGCAAGCTGGTTGTTTATAATTTCTGTTTTTATTTTCATTTTTTTTACTTGTGCGTTCTGGGCGGGTTCCACACACTTTGCCCTCTGCAGACCCTACTGCAAATCTAGGTATGTATGTATGTGTGTGTGGAACGATTGTTGTGATTGGCGCTGCTTTTGTTAGTGTTGTTTAGCACTCTATTCACTTTATTATCAAATGCCCCCCGCACCATATATATTTCGTGGCAAATGGCAAATGTTTGCATGAACTACACGATATCGAAAATACAAACACATACTTGCATGTTGTGGGCATTGTTTATAGAGAGATGCCAGATGGTATAGAAATCTTAATGAAAATAGCCAATTTCGACAATATATAAATTTCAGGTTTGGATCATCTGAGCTGCGCTTAACCATTACCATTGGTGTAACGACTGACGCCGTAGAGAGTTCGGATCCCAGATCCTGCTCTAGCTAGCTTGTCTGCTTCTTCGTAACCAAAAATAGCCTGGGATCCAAATAAGACTTACTTTGGTCACACGCCCTAGCATAGCAATTTCTTCTTAACATTCTATTACAAGCTTTGATGTGAAAATGTTTGAATTCAAGAATAGGAGTATATTACAACCATCATATGTGCCGGTATCTGCGTTTGCAAAAACACAAGCTTTATGGATGTACATACAGGGTGAGATAATAACAAGTTAAAAAGCAGTAAGTTCGGTCGGGCCGAACTTTGAATACCCTCCACCATTTGGAACGAATTTGGAAATTTTCAAAAAATAAAATCCTTAAAAAATTCTATTACAATTTAAAAAATACCGAAGATAGAGATGGGGCGTATACCGCGTGGACCTACATAGGCATTTTTTGTCACAAGCCATTATCATATTCAAATTAGAAACTTGAAATAAACGTTCAATAATGTAGCTAAAATCATCTAAATATCGTATATAGGGAGGTACCGTTATACCGGAGCTGTGCGAAGACCTGGATCAGCATTGACAATTTTCTTTCACAGGATGTAGCATCCATTACGAACTTCAAATACAACATCTCAAACAATTTCGGTGAGTATTGTACCTAAATTCGTCAAAATATCGAATATAGGGAGGTACCGTTGTATGGAGGTTATATGAAAACGTGGACCTACATGGCCCATTTACGAACTTAACCTGCCTACTGAAAAAATAAACATGTGTGCAAAATTTTAGCCTTCTCAATTCGTTCGAAAGATAGCCAGATTACAACAGACATATAGACAGACGGATATCGCTAAATCAACTTAGAATTTTACGCTGAACCAGAATATATATACTTTGTTGGGTCTGACATGAGTATGAGTTACAAACGGAATGACAAAGTTAATATGCCCTCCATAGTATGGTGGAGGGTATAAAAATTCAACAAAGTCAAATGCCATAATTCTTACATTTTTTTTTTAATTTTTATTAAAATGTCGGAAATAGCATCAACTTTTAGAATAAGTTTAGATTTATTCGAATTGGTCACCTTTGGCACGAATTATGGCCTTCAAACGGCCAATGAAACCGTCACACACTGCCCGAAAGTTGCTCTGCGGTATTTTGGCCCATTCCCGGCGAAGCGCTTGCTTGAGGTGATCGACACTTTGGTATTTTTTTATAGCCAACCTTGCTTTCCAAAATACTCCAGACACAATAGTCCAACGGATTGGTATCCGGAGAGTTTGGTGGCCATTGTGCGCTGGAAATGAAGCGAGGAACCTCATTTTGTAACCATTTTTGGGTGGCGCGTGCTGAGTGCGATGGTGCCGAGTCCGGTTGGAATGTCCAATGTCTGCGGCGAAAATGTTTGCGTGCCTAAGGCTTTAATACACCCTCCAGAATATTTTCGCGATAATATTCGGCATTTATTCTGATGCCACGGTCGATTAATACGAGCGGAAAGCGACCCTCGGTTGTTATGGCGGCCCACACCATCAACACAGCCGGCGCTTGAGTTCTGTTGGCCAACCAAAGGTTCAAATTTTCAACTGACCTCTTTGGAAAGTAAACGCGATCATTTTGTTTGTTTTCAAACTGCTGGACAACGAATGTTTTCTCATCGGACAAAACCAAATTCGGCAGTTCACCGCTTTCGGCCAAGTGAAGCAGCTCTTTAGCTCTTTTGAGTCTATTTTCTTTCCCTTGCAGTGTAAGTTCTTGCACTTTTTGGAATTTCAATGGCTTTACCCCGAGCTCATTTTTCCATATTTGCCAAATGGAATATTGCAATATTTCAGCTCACGAGCCATTTTCGGCCACTGCGACGCGGGTTTGGCTTCTTTTCTTTTCGAACCATTTCTGCTGATGTCGCTGTTTTCGTCCGTCCACTTCCTTGATGTCGGCTACGCTACCAGTATCACGGTAACGAGCGATGGTACGAGACACAAAAGATTTATTCACATTTTAATGCTGGAGATTTTTTGTGGTTTACCAGCCAAATATAAAGAAATCACACTATCACGCTTGAATTCCATCACGAATAACTTTTTTTCTCGAAAATTCTCACCAAAATGTTTTTGTATGCTTGTAAAAAATATAAAGAGCTGTCACTGGAATAATTTTAACAGCTGTCGGACGAGTGGCTTAGAAATGGCAGCAGTTTGAAATTGGTTGCAATTTTTTCATCTTATGTATATGTTACTGTGTTATCCTATGTGCATTGTCAAATATTCTTACCCCCCATAATCCGGACAATGGGTTATACGCTCTCCCTGCGTTATTAGGAGGTTCCCCCCCTTGTTTTCTTTTTTTTTTTTTATCCAGGTGGCTCTCATCATGTTTTGCATAGTGGTCGAACTATTCGACTTCCAAACACACATTTTATCGTTTTTCAAAATTTTCACTGGATTTTCCCGTATTTTTCGATGTCATCACGTAGTTTTCACTTATCTTCTTTTATTATGAAACAATTTTTAAATGACAAATATCCTACAGTTTATAATATTTTTAACATTTTACAAATGAGTGACTTCAATGTTCTCACTCAAACCCCTGAATGGTAGAACTCCAATATAGTTTTAAACAAGTATAGCATAACCATCGGAAAGATTTATCTGGCAACACCAGCCCATTTTATTGTGTGTAATTGTTTTGTTTGTCTTTCTTCATCTGCAAAATTTCCAAATTTATATACCTACCTACAAACATATATCTATGCATGTACGGCTTTTGTTTACTTCTTGTGTTATGATCTAACCGGCAATTGTGTTTTTTTACTCTCTACGGATGATGTTATTTTCGAAATAATTTCGGATGAGTGTATGAGTGAGCGAGCATTCAAAGTGCAATAACCTTAATCAATTGAAAATAGCAAGAATAATGATTCGCATACATGCAAAGACATTTCTAATATTTATTATCCACACATACATGCGTATGTATTTACGAGTCTAGAATTGTCTAAAATTTGAACGAAAAAATAAATGCAAACACAACAATTTAGCAGGTTTTTTCCGTGGTTATATGAAAATTATAGATTTTCCTGTAAATTCTAATTATGATTCATGTCTTGATTTTGAAAAATGTATTATGAATTGTTGCATTTTCCCGACAAAAAGTATGCATGTATACTCGTTTTGATATAGCACCTTTCTTTGTCCATTACAGAAATATGTATTTTCCATACATGACACATTGTAAGATCTGAAATAAACCCTACTGTCTCCAAAAAGTAGGCAAAACAGAAATATTTTTAAAGAAAGAAATCTGGAAACCTTCAATTGCTACTAAATTGCAAACATCTACTTCTAAGTCGTCATCGGGGTACGGAACTCCAAGGCAGCATCTTATGTCCCATGTTGCTCTTCCACTTCAGGATGGTGCATCGTTCTTGTAATTTAATTGTAACGGACTCCCAGAGAAAATTGATGAGATAGTGGTATTTATGAATCGGAGGAATATTTTGATCGCAGCGGTGTAGGAAACTAAGCTCAGTGAATATTGCAGCCTACCACGTTATGGTTTTGATTACAACGCATTGACGAAGAATCCCACGAAAAAAATGAGTGGGGGTATGGGTCCCTGTTCAATGCAAGCCTATCTAGCTTGTCTCAGTCAGGTGTGGATCTGTCGAGGTATAGGTGCTTAATGTATATATCCCGCCAATTAATAGCTCTTCATACAGGCCTATCTTGCTTGAGCTAATCTCTAGTGATCCATAAATGGGATGTCTCAGTCAGGGAGGTATAGGTGCTAAATGTATATATCCCACCAATTAATAGCTGAAACATGCGAATGTGAATATAGCTGTGAGATATTAGCCCGATGTTGATAGGCAATAACCGCCTGGTACTAAGTGATTTTAATGACCACCTTGAGTGGTGTCGAGGTAGAGGTGCTTAATTAATAGCTGTCAATATGAGAATGTGAACATAGCTCAGCGCTAGCAGAGTAGATTGACTGATCCACATTCTCCACGATAAACGAGGATGTCTCCTACCAGAATAAGAAAAGTGTTCCACAATTCGCCTGACTTGGCCATAGTGTCATTCGGTCTGATAAATGACGTGACTTGGCAACGCGTCTTTTCTCAGACCATCTCCCGATAATCGTTTCCAAAGCATATTGCCAGAATGTCGCACTTTCCTTATCCACTGGAAAACTCACTGGTCAGAATTTAGAGAGTTCACCAACCTTCGCTTCAGAGAACTGTATAATCCTTCTAATGTTCAAGTAGCAGAAAGGATTTTCCGAGACATAATCATACAATAGACATACCTACTGGTCGAAATAAATGAGAGCAAATTTCCAGCAGAGGCAGCGGGAAATGAGCGTGATGATCTCCGTCATTCCAAACCTATTGCATAAGCATAAAAATGAAAAAAATTATTGGAACATCCGAAGTTTTGCAACTTTTTAACCGATATGTGCTGTGGGGAACGGTTTAATAGCTCTCGAACTCTGAAAAAAAAAAAAAACAAAATATTATAGGACCCCAGTCACTTTTAATGATGGAACAGTGACTGATCCGTAGAGGTGTGTTGGAAATTTTAAACGACAATTTGTCGAGCACACTACGAGCGTTAGGGTGAAGCGAAAAGTATTACGTTGTATTAGATCTCTTCCCAACGGGGAGGGACCACCACAGCCTACGATGGGTGTTTTTGCAAATGTCAACCAAAACGCTAAGTCATCCATAGCGTTGGGCCCAGACGGAATTTCAATGGTAATATGGAAACAACTGTGGCTAGCCACTGACATCGTTTCCGAAACATAGAAAATGGGTCTGGTTGTCCCGCTACTGAAGCTAGACAAGGATACCAGCAAAGGCAAATCATAAACGCCAATTTTGCTTTTGTAGCCAGTAGCAAAGACTCTTGAGGCTTTACGGATTGGTATCCGGAAATTTTGGTGGCTATTGTGCGCTGAAAATGAAGCGAGGAACCTCATTTTGTAACCATTCTTGCGTGGCGCGTGCTGAGTGCGATGGTGCGGAGTCCTGTTGGAATGTCCAAGGTCTGCGGCCAAAATGTTTGCGTGGCTTTAATACACCCTCCAGAATATTTTCGCGATTATATTCGGCATTTATTCTGATGCCACGGTCGATTAATACGAGCGGAGAGCGACCCTCGGTTGTTATGGCGGCCCACACCATCAACACAGCCGGCGCTTGAGTTCTGTTGGCCAACCAAAGGTTCAAATTTTCAGCTGACCTCTTTGGCAAGTAAACACGATCATTTTGTTTCTTTAGAAACTGTTGGACAACTAATGTTTTCTCACCGGAGAAAACCAAATTCGGCAGTTCACCACTTTCGGCCAAGCTCTTTTGAGTCTATTTTCTTTCTGTTGCGGTGTAAGTTCTTGCACATTTCGGAATTTCAATGGCTTTACCCCGAGCTCATTTTTCAATATTTGTCGAATGGAATATTGCGATATGTTCAGCTCACGGCCATTTTTCGGCCACTGCGATCAAGTCGCTTCTTTACTTTTCGAACCATTTCTGCTGATGTTGCTGTTTTCTTCCGTCCTCTTCCTAGGCTACGCTACCCGTATCATGGCAATTTTTTCACATTTAAATGCTGGAGTGCTCTAACGATAGTCTCTTGTGGTTTTCCAGCCAATTCTTACCAAAATGATTTTGTACTCTTGTAAACAATATAATGAGCTGTCACTGGAATAATTTTAACAGCTGTCGGACGAGTGTCTTAGAAATGACAGCAGTCTGAAGCTGGTTTTTTCTTCTCACCCTGTACATGAGTATGCACTTCCAAAACTATCTCCTTACGTCGACTTTACTCCTCAACCTTGATTCCCATTTCCATTATCATTCCAAATTTCATTTTTTTAGCTCTAATCGTTCTCCTGATACGGAATGGTTTCGAATATTGTACATTTTAGTAATTTTCGTATACTTATAGTGCGATTTTCCAAAAAACCCTTCGGGACATCTAGCATACACTGCATCAGTCACCCTGATGCCAAATTAAATGTTCTAGCTCTACTGCTTCCTCAAATACAAAGGGTACGATATTTAGTAAGTTTTAATACGTTTCGCGCCGTTCTAGTACGAATTTCCAAAAACCCAGCCTTATCTGACCCCTTCGGAACAAGAGTGACCCTCATCCAAAATTTCAAAATTTTAACTTCAGCCATTTCGTCTGGGCGCTGATGTCAGTCATTCAGTCACGATGTGCCAAGTTTGAATAATGTATACCGGGTATATCTTTTGCTCAGTAATAATATTTGTATTTTTCTTCAACATTTTGAAATCTTTAGAGGTATCAAAAAGATTGGACGGACCCACATTTCCCAACTACGAATTTGTTATGCGTATTCTAAACATTACACGATCTAAATTATACCACTGGAAAAAATAAGATACCTATATATTTTTGAAGTTTACCGGAATGACAGCTAAAGTGCCCTCCCCCTACATAGCACCATAGTCCATAAAAATGATCTATCGAATACCCACAACTGCGACATTTCCCAATTATGTTGGTTTGTTTTGTTGTTTTAGGTTACTTCGGTTGTCGGTTGGCATTGTTCTTGTAGTTTTTTTTTTTTGTCTATTTTGTTGTTTTGATCATTCAAAAGTTCGCCGAGAGAAAAAATCTTAGAAATTTTGTATCTGCAAGTCCCACGAACATTTTTTTTCTTGGATTATGCTTCACAAATGATTTGTCAACATGTCTGTCCCTGGGTCCAAGTTGTGTCCGTCTTGGAATAAGCTCTTCGACTTTCGTTGTTGTTGCGATAGTAAATTATGTGTGTGTGTGGTATTGTTGTTAATGTCATGGTTGCTGCTGTTGCTGTCTATGCTGTTGCTGCTGATGTTTGTGTTCAAGTGTACAGCCGTCGCTGCTGCTAGCTGCGGCTCTGCGTGTTGGCGTTGTTGTTGTTCCCATTTTGTATGAATTTTCGTTCTATGCTATTGTTATTCTATGACAAATACACGGTTGTGCAAAGCTAGAACTGGAACCACAACAACGATGATGATGGTGCTCGCTGGCATTTTTTGTTTTTGCCAGACCGGCCCAATGATAGATGGATGGCTGGTTGGTCGGTCGATGGGTTTGCAAGAGGGGTTCCGGCAGGGTCCGGGACGGGTTAAGTGTAGCGCGTGTGCGTTATTGTGCGTTAATATGCTGTTCGCTGTAGTCTTGTTGTGTGCGGCGGTTACAGTGTGTGCGCGGTTGCTGGTGGCCTGGGGAGAGGAGGGGGGATACTTGTTGTTATTCTAACATTCATACATGCGTTTTTATTACGTCTTGACGTGAATGAACTTTTCAAGGTGAAATTAGAAGAAAAACAAAAACAATAAAACGAATTCAAAACAGCAATATCATCTAGAACAACAACAACAGCAGTAGCAGCGGCAACAGCAGGAACAGCAACAGACGAATAGCAAGAACATGAGCAACAATAACAACGCTAGGCAGAGTGAGCGTATACAAAATGTAAAGCGGAATGGGAAATACCTACTACAATGAAGATAAATTCAAAATAACGAATGTACGTACATTCTCGTAGGAGCGAATGAAAACCAATTTTAAGCAGAATTATAATGGGGCAGGAACCGAACTTTTTATACCCTTCCCAAACCCCTCAGAATAGCAAAAATTAGGAGGCATGGAAGCTATACACAGTAGTGACCTATAGCATCCCATCCAATTTCTTGGCCTTTTCATAGTCATATGTACTCAAGATAATCCAGGAAACTTCTTCCGGAGGGAGTATGGATTCAGAGATTGCTAAAGGGATACAAAAATGGAACTCATTTTAGTTCCATTGACTTCAACGTCGAATCTAACCGAAAAGCTATCTCTTGCGAAGCAGGAGGCATTTGAAGATACGATTGTACGCGATTTTAGTCATACAAAAGGAGACTTCTTCACATTTTATATTGTACATTTTTAAAGCATACTTTGAGGACCTCCCAAAAATTGTTAAACTAAAAATTAACGCTTTACCTTATAAACTTTGTATTATTATACCCTGCGCCCATGGTAGAAGAATATAGGTAGTCGCTTCGACGCAGCTGCTGGGACAATTAACTGTCAAACCGATTTTGGAATTGAAAATGTTGAATGAAAAATTATTAAAATTTGTAAAAATTTTTGAGAAATGCATATTGTAACAACATCCGATTTGCGTCGTATAAGAAAATATATAAAAATCTACTTATTGTTGACAAAACAATTTTAAAATTTTGACATATCAATGTTCGCAAGCATTCTGGATCAGCATAAAATTCTATGTCGATTTAGCAATGTCCGTCCGTCTGTGGAAATCACTCTAGCTTCCGAACGTATGTAAGTAGATTGATAAAATACTCAATACACTTACTCAAATGTATGTTATGTCTGCAGGACTTTTAGTATTGAAAATGGGCCATGTAGGTAAACGTTTTGGTATAGCCCCCATATAACGGTACCTCCCGATATTCGGTATTGTGATAATTTTAACGACATTATTCACCGGAATTGATTCAAATTTGGTATTTGAAGTTCGTAATAGATACTACAGCATTAGACAGAAAATTGTCTGTGCAGGTTCACGTCGTCGTATAGCCCCCATATAACGGTACCTTCCGATATTCGGTACTTTGTTGATTTTAGCAACATTATTCACCGGAATTCTTTCAAATTTGGTATTTGGAGTTCGTAATGGATGCTACAGCCTATGACAGGAGATTGTTTGTGCAGGTCCACGTCTTTGTATAGCCCCCATATAACGGCACCTCCCGATATTCGGTATTTTGATGATTTTAGCGACATTATTCACCGGAATTGTTTCAAATTTGGTATTTGAAGTTCTTAATAGATACTACAGACTAAGACAGAAAATTGTCTGTGCCGGTCCACGCCTTCGTATATATCGGTCCACTGCTTTTAGGTACCTCCCCCACAAAAGGTAGAGATTTCCAAAAATATATGTTACTGCACAGAAAGAGAAAGGATAATTCGATTTTGCTCCAACTTTGGAAATCCTAATATTTGCATCAGTGCTGGGTCTGGTGCGGAAATTGACAATATCGGTCCACACCATCAAGTATCTCCCTCACAAAGGGTCAAAATTTTGAATATCCATGAAGCTCATAAAACGCGAAACGAACATCCGATTCCATTCAGACTTGGCACATCTCAATATTTCCATCAACACAAGATCTGTTATAAAGTTGGTAGAGATTGGAACATTCCTTCTGGTACCTCCCCCACAAAGAGTCAACTTTTTTAATAACCAAAATAATTATAAAATCCCATATAAATATCCGGTTCTCTTCATATTTCACTTATCCCACTATTTCTACTAATAAAAGATCTGCTGTGAAGATGGGATATATCGGTCCTCTCTTTCTGGTACCTCCCCAACATGGGGTCAAATTTTTGAATATCCTTGAACCTCATAAAACGTAAAATTAACATTCGATTCCTTCAGACTCGACACATTTCAATACTCCTTTTAACACAAGATCTGTCATAAAGATGGTGAAGATCGGAACATATTTTCTGGTATCTACCTCACATAGGGTTCAAGATTTTGAAAAAAAAAAACGATCACAGAAAGCGAAATAAGCATTCAACACTCTTCAAATGTCACACATACAAACATTTTTGCTAACACAAGATGTGTACCTCACCAACAAAGGGTCACAATTTTCAATACTTTTATCTGTCATAGCTTGCGAAACATGTCAGCGATTCTTTACAATTTGCTATATCTTAATGTATCTCACTCTGCCAGAAACCTGAGATGAATATGGAATTTATGATTTTCCATAAATTGGATATAAATGTTCGAGTTTCTTGTAATTTTCGGTCGGTAATATTCGGTTATACTTCGGTCGACTATATCCCGTACCTAACGCACATGTTAACATTTTCTAAAAATTATCATATATGTCATGTAAAGTGAAGAAAGTTACAAATATAGTCCAAACCTGGCACGTCGAAATATTTATATCATATTTATTTAGGTCCGAAACGAAATGGCCAATATTGGCCCATTCCTTTGGAATGTACTCAATAAGGGGTTAAACATTTGAATAATTATAACAGAAGTCAAAATATTTTTAAATAATCGTACATTGGCTGAGGGTATACAACTGTCGATTAAACCGACAGATACTTTTTAACTTTTTTTTTTTGAAAATTGGACCTGAAACCTTTAGAATACCGAATATCAAGAGGTTCAGACATATGACATCTATAACAAAAAGTTGACCTCCGTTGAATATGTTTTGCAAGAAGTTAAATAATCCACCGAGAATCCAAAATAGTAGATTAAAATACGTTTGATTAGAAATTTGGACCTTAGCCTTTAAAATACCAAATATCGGGATGTACCTTAATATGGGAGCTATACCTAGAAGTAGTCCCATACCAACATCCTAGGTTTAAAATCAATGCCTGTGTAACAAGTCAACTCATTAGCTTGGGGTCTCAGTAGAATATTTCAAGATGTAGCAAACGGAATTGAATTTTATGGCGAAGGGTATGAAAGCGGAACTAAGTTCGCAAAATAAATTAACATGATGAGAACCCTGATGGGAGCTATTGTTACCATAATGGATTTTTTTTATCCTGGACAAAATAGGACCTATTGCGCAATGTTTGTACATTGTACAAAAAATAATGTGAGGACGTGCATCCTTAAATCGATTTAGAGCTTTATGATGATCAGGAATATACCGTAAGATGTGTCTTTCCGATGAACATTTTGAGGTATTACAAACAGTCTTTATTATATAGACTACGCTGTATAGTTCGGAACCCAAACAATAAAGAATACTGTATATTATTTTTGCCAGGTGTTACAAAGCGAATACCAAACACTGTGATACATACTCCCCTACAGTGAAGGGTGTAAAACACCAACATATACTCATATTATTTACACATGTACATACACATCCACATATAACCAGTAAACAAATATTCCAGCTAAAAGTTGCAATTTCAAGCAAATTATCGGTAGAGATAACAACATACAGCTTAGGACATATATATATACTTATTTTCAAGAACTATAAGAATAAAAAAACGAAAAATGTTGACACGCGAAAGTATTTAATTGATAAGTTAGGGTTGAATCAAAACAAAATGTAAAATAATTGTATTCTTCATGTCTATTTTGGGAAAGTTCGTGGTTCCTTGCATAAAAAAACAATTATTTTAGGCTGTTTGTGTCAATAGGTCAAAAAAAAAAACTAAGTATTGAAATCTCAAGAGGTATTCTTAAGACTGTAAGAGATATCTTGTACCGATTATCGATTCTGTTACAGAGTATAAGTTATGGCTTTGAGAAGGTTTAAATATTAAAATGTATGAAACTTGTATATGAGAGTTATAGATATATCTGAACCGATTTCCACCAAATTTTACCGATTTCATTCTGTCATTAATTTAACACACAATGAACAAGAAATTGGCTTGTAAGATCTTCTCAAATCTGAAATTATTATCAACAAGTAAGCAAAGGATATAGTCATGAGGGGCCGACAATTTGATACCCTGCAACACTACAATATGTTGGAAGCCATTTTGGAAGATTTCGTTTTTATACCCTACACCACATTAGTGGTAAGGGTATTATGTCTTTGTGCATTTATTTGTACCATGGAGATGGAAGCGAGATAGACCCATAGTTACTTTTGAGGATCCTCATAGAATCACTTTCTGAGTCCGTCCGTCCACGTATTCTTGTGAACAAAATGCAGGTCGCATTTGTTATTTGATTGAGATGAAATTTTGCAAACAATATTTGTGTGGCCCAAGGACGAACCCTGTCGAAATTGGCGATAATCGGATTAGATTTAGATACAGCTCCCATATATCTTTAACCAATTTCAGGTTAATTGTGCACCAAATTGCCAATATAAGTCGAAATGACCTGTATTTTGGCACATCCAACCGAATTCAGTCGAGAAGCAAGTACATTAAATTTAGAGAAAATCGGTTTAGATATAAAGCTATGGCTCCCATATATAGGTTTCATCCGATTTGGTGTTTAATTCCCTCACATTCGTAATAAGCACTTCACAACAATTGTATTTGGTACCAGATATCAGATACAGCCCAGAAATACCTTTGCCTGTCCTGAAGTTTGGCACATTCGACCGAATTTAGTCTAGAAGCAAGAAAATCGGTTCAGATATAGCTATAGCTACCATATATAGGTTTCATTTGTTATTTAAGTCCCACACATTCGTAATCTCCACCTCACATGAATGATGTTTGGTATCGGATATCAGATACAGCCCAAAAATACCTCTGCCAAATTTTATTAAAATCGGTTCAGATTTTGATATAGCTCTCATATACAGGGTGAGGTAAAAAAATGCAACAAGGACAAACGCCATAATTTTTACATTTTTTTTTTTAAATTTTATTGAATGAAAACAAAAAATGACGAAAATAGCATCAAAGTTTAGATTTGTTCGAATTGGTCACCTTTGGCACGAATTATGGCCTTCAAACGGCCAATGAAACCGTCACACTCTGCCCGAATATTGCTCTATGGTATTTTGACCCATTCCCGGCGGAGCACTTGCTTGAGGTGATCGACACTTTGGTATTTTTTAGTGCCAACCTTGTTTTCCAAAATACTCCAGACACATAGTCCAACGGATTGGTATCCGGATATTTTGGTGGCAATTGTGTCCAAATGAATTTTAAACATCATAGGAGTACCTTTATTCATTTCTGTGAAATATTGTGACGTGTATCTATTTTTATACCCTCCACCAAAGTATGGAGGGTATCTTAAGTTTGTCATTCCGTTTGTAACACCTCGAAATGTATATTTTAGACCCAACAAAGTATATATTGATCGATTTAGCGATGTCCGTCCGTCTGTGGAAATCACTCCAAACGAATTGAAGTAGCTTGATAAAATTTTACTCAAATGTGTCTTTGTTCTGCAGGACTTTTGGTATTGAAAATGGGCTGTATAGGTCCATGTTTTGGTAGAGTTCCCATATAATGGTACCTCCCTATTTTCGGTATTTTGGTCATTAAGGCGACATTATTAACCGGAATTGTTTCAAATTTAGTACTTGAAGTTCGTAATGGATACAACAGCCTTAGACAGAAAGTTGTCTCTGCAGAGCCACGTCTTCGCATAGCCCCAATATAACGGTACGTCCCGATATTCGGTATTTTGATGATTTTAGCGATATTATCCACTGGGATCGCTTCAAATGTGGTATTTGAAATTCGTAATGGCTACTACAGCCTTAGACAGAAAATTGTCTGTGCAGGTCCACATTTTCTTATAGCCCCCATATAACAGTACCTCCCTGTATTCGGTATTTTGATGATTTTAGCGCCATTATTCACCGGAATTGTTTCAAATTTGGTACTTGAAGTTCGTACTACAGCCTTAGACAGAAAATTATCTCTGCAGGTCCACGTCTTCTTATAGCCTTCATATAATGGTATCTCCCGATATTCGGCGTTTTGATGCTTTTCGCGACATTATTCACCGGAATTGTTTCAAATTTAGTATTTGAAATTCGTAATGGATACTACAGCCTATGCCACAAAATTGTCTGTGCAGGTCAGGTTCTTCGCATAGCCTCCATTAATGATATATCCCGATATTCGGTATTTTGATGATTCTAGCGACATTATTCACCGGAATTGTTTCAAATGTGGTACTTGAAGTTCGTAATGAATACTACAGCCTTAGACAGAAAATTGCCTCTGTAGGTCCACGTCTTCTTATAGCCCCCATATAAGGGTTCCTCCCTATATTCGGCGTTTTGATGCTTTTCGCGACATTATTCACCGGAATTGTTTCAAATTTAGTATTTGAAATTCGTAATGGATACTACAGCCTTAGACAGAAAATTGTCTGTGCAGGCCCACGTCTTCTTATAGCCCACCTATAACGGTACCTCCCGATATTCGGTATTTTGATGCTTTTCGCGACATTATTTACCGGAATTGTTTCAAATTTAGTATTTGAAATTCGTGAGGGATACTACAGCCTATGACGGAAAATTGTCTGTGCAGGTCCACGTTTATTCACCGATTTTTTTCAAGATTCGCATTTGAATACTGTAATGGCTTATGGCAAAATTGCCTATGCAGGTCCACGTCGTCGTCTAGCTACGTTGGTAGCTATAAGATTTTAACAGAATTTTTAACGTTTTTGTTTTTTTTTTTGAAAATAGCCAAATTCTCTCCAAATGGTAGAGGGTATTTAAACTTGTTATTAAAACCAAATTCTGGTCGAAGGTCTATACCTTGGAAATATTTCCTTGGCATTTGGGAGTTCCAAATCCACTCGATTTTGAATATCAAAACACGAGTCTACATCGATAGATTCAGATTCAAAAAAAAAAAAAAAAAAAATTATTTTGAAGAATAATAAAATGCTCTAGTCTCCAGGAAAATGCCACGCCTACACTTAAAAATATATTGACCCAGTTTTTGGCTACATTTTGTCCATTATAATTTTAGAAAATGACTATGAAATGATATGCTCAGTTTGTCTCAAAATTAAATCACTTTGCGGGCAGAACAAGTTGGGAGGCGACAAGTGAACTTTAAACTTCCGATAATGTGACGATTTCTCTGATTCCACAATAAATATTATTCTATGTTTTATTTAAAGGTTCTACTGCTTTGGGGTAAGATTTTAATTTTTCGTTCCATACATCGATACGATTTCTATGAACTCCGATTTTTTTACCCCATTGAAATAACGTTAGAACTTCTTTAAGAGCATTTGAAAACTATTACTGAAGCTTTATTCCGCAACGTACTTTGTCCAAACTCCAAGGAAATACAACTGAATATAATTTCATAGCGTTTAAAAATATTGAAAAAAAATCACACAAATACACTTTAGTTTTCCCAAAAATAGTTTTTGCTATCTCTGTGAAAAATGACCCATTTCACTTAGCTTATCTTAATTATAATAGGCCTTGTTAGGCCTATCACACATATGTATAGTTTTTTTGTTTGGCAAACAGATTGAAAAAAGCAGCGATCAAAACAAATTCGCAAAAACAAAACACTTTCTTCTATTTTTAACATTTCCATTTCGTCAGAATTAGTTTTTTCTTTTTTTTCGGGGGACTACAAAACAAAAACTATGTTGAGTGACTGAATCTAAATTTTTTCACTAAAGTTTAGAAAAAAAATGAAAGTGTTCTTTTTCTGCTACCGCTTTTTTTTTTGTTTTTATTTTATACTATAAAATATTTAATGTCTACTATAAATTATACGCTGGCATAGTTTCAGTTGATTAGTAAGGTGTATTTATTTTGAAACAGGACAAACATTTTGGTAAACAGTTTTCTGAAGAATTTCAACAAAATGCCAGCCCATTTAATTCATAAAAATAAAAATGTATCCGATCAATTTGATAGAAACGTTTGTGACTAACTGACAAACAAACAGTCGACGCAATGGAAAATTTTATGCAAGCCGATGTATGGTGTCATACCAATGTCGGAAATTTAAACGTTAGAGAGCGATTCTGTTATTTGAGTATTTTGATTCATTATTTTGATAATTGTAGCTGATTTTTTCAATGGAATTGTCTGAAAATTCACACAAGGAGTTCCTTCTGAGAACTTTGTCTACACTGGCCCACACTGGCTATTTTGATGATTTTAGCAACATTTTTATCGAAATTTTTTCAAATTTCGTATTTAAAGTGCGTAATGGGTTCTATAGCACATGACAAAAAATTGTGTAAAATTGTGTGTAAAAACTGTTGTCTGTATGTATAGCCCCCATATAACGATACCACCTGATATTCGGTATTTTGATGATTTTAGAGAAATTTTTCATCGGACTCAATTTTCGCTTTTGAAGCTCGTAATGGGTACTACTAGCCCACATATGACGGTACCACATGTACGGTCCACGATATATGCCCTATATTACTGTACCTCTTGATATTCGGAATTTTGATGATTTTAGCCATATTTATTAATGAAATTGTCTGAAAATTAACAAAAGGTGTTCGTTCCGAGTACTTTGTCCCCTGGATGGTAGGTTCACGATATCGCATATCCCCCATATAACTGTACTTCCCGATATTCGGTATTTTTATGATTTTAGTCACATTTTTCAATGTAATTGTTTCCAATTTTGTATTTAAAGTTTGTAATGGGTACTACAGCCGATGACAAAAAATTACGTATGCAAAACCACGCCTTCGTACAGTGTGAGATACAAAAACTGCAACACTGTCAAACGCCATAATTTTTACATTTTTGTAATTTTATTGAATGAAAGCAAAAAATGTCGGAAATATTATCAAATCTTAGAATAAGTTTAGATTTGTTTGAATTGGTCACCTTTAGCATCACACGCTGCTCGAATGTTGCTCTGCGGTTTTTTGGCTCATTCCCGGCGAAGCGCTTGCTTGAGGAGATCGACATTTTGGTATTTTTTAGTACCAACCTTACTTTCTAAAATACTCCAGACACAATAGTCCAACGGATTGGTATCCGAAGATTTTTGTGGCCATTGTGCGCTGGAAATGAAGCGAGGTACCTCATTTTGTAACCATTCTTGGGTGGAGCGCGTGTTGAATGCGATGGTGCCGAGTCCTATTGGAATGTCCATGGTCAGCGACCAAAATGTTTACGTGTCCAAGGCTTAAATACACCCTCCAGAATATTTTCACCACAATATTCGGCATTTATTCTGATGCCACGGTCGATTAACATCAGATTAACATCGGCTGTTATGGCGGCCCACACCATCACCATGGCCGGCGCTTGAGTTCTGTTGGCCAACGTAAGGGGCACATTTTCAGCTGACCACTTTGGCAAGTAAACACGATCATTTTGTTTGTTTACAAACTGCTTGACAACGAATGTTCTCGGATCGGAGAAAACTAAATCCGGCAGTTCACCACTTTTGGCCAAGCGAAGTCACTATTTAGCTCTTTTGAGTCTATCTTTCTGTTGCGGTGTAAGTTCTTGCACTTTTTGGAATTTCAATGGCTTTATCACGAGCTCATTTTTAATATTTGCCGAATGGAATATTGCCATATGTTCAGCTCACAAGCCATTTTTCGGCCACTGCGTGCCAGATTTGCATACGATCTTGGCAGCAAAAAGTCCACCTTAAAATTTTAGATTCGTTACAACATTTCGAAGTAATAATTTTAGACCTAAGAAAGTATTCTTGATCAAAATTTGACTACGATTTTACCTTGTCCGTCCGTATGTCCGTCTGTTGTAATCACGTTAGAGTCAAAACGAATTAAAATAGGAAGCTAAAATTTTTTGCATAGTTCAGTCTTTTGTCTTCAGGCAAGACAAGCTCGAAAATGGACTAAATCGGTGCACGGCATCGTATAGCCCCCATATAACAGTACCCCCCCGATATTCTGTATTTGATGATTTTAGCCACATTTTTCAATGGAATTGTCTGAAAACCTACACAAGAATTCCCTTCTGAGTACTTTATCCCCTGGAAGTGAAGTGTCTATATTGGTCCACGATATCGAATAGTTCCCATACAACGACACCCCCCGATATTCGCTATTTTGATGATTCGCATTTAAAGTTCGTAATGAGTTCTACAGCCTATGACAAACAATTGTGTATGCAGGTGCTCGTCTCCGTACACAGAGAAAAAAATTAACCTTATACAAGGTTAGCTTAACCATAAATAAACATGATTTGGAGTCTACGTTATGTAAGGTTAATTTAAACATTTTCTTGTTGACTGGTATTTAAAAATAATCATCGTTAATTTAGCTATTCCATGATTGACTTTTTTAACCACGAAAATTGTTGATATTGAAAAAAAAATTGTTGTTTTAACAATGCACTGTTAAATTTTTGTAACCATGAGAATTGTTAATAATAACATTTCATAGTCAGTTTGTCTAAACAGTTTATGTTTAATTTAACAATAAAATTGTTAATGCTATTAACTATGAAGATTGTTATTTATACATTTTTTATAGTTCAGTTAACTATTTATTGTTCACTTCTTTTAACGAGAAACAATTCATATGATAATTTTTAATAATAAATTAACCTTTGTTTGAATAAAACAAGAAAAATTTAATTTTTACAAGTTCATTTATTGTTTATTTATAAATATCGCTTATTTCTAAAATATGTATTTCCATTACAACTAGTGTGTATATTTAAGGGAGGGCTGGTAAAAAAAGATATATGTTTAATATAAATTTTATTTTTTAACGCCTTACCGATTTTGTAGGCTTGAAAATGATTGTCGAATTCAATTTCTATTGGATAGCAAACAACATACAAATCGTCGTTTCTGTTCAAAAAAAACTTAATTTTAAAAAATTTACAGAGATTATTGTGGTACGCAGAAATATAATTATTAATTTTATATTCCTTCCCTTTGTACAGAATTTCTTCAATCAAATTAAACATTAAATTGTACTCTTCTTCTTCTATATCTGAATCTATTAATTCATGGAAATTCGGAAATGTGCTGAGATCTGTATTTTTTGATTGTTTTATTAATTCAACAGTAATAGGAAAACCACTTTTATAACGCAACAAAAACTCAGAAAACTTCAGGCAGGCTTTATTACTCAATGTTAGAGGAGGGTTTAATCTTGAAGTTATACACCGCGAGTACACTTTCGATGGACGATGTTTTGCCTCGAATCTCATCGACCACAAATTTTTAAGGGGGCCACATTTTTTAATTGCTGTCGGATAATGAGTAAGAAAATGGTGCTTTGGTTTGAGTGTTTGTCCGAAAAGTGTTATGTATAAAAAGTGATGATCTTTAATGAGTTTTCTTAAATGTTGTATTTCATTATTTGAAAATGTTGGTTGCAAACTTACATCGACAATTTCTATCAGCAAACACAATAGTTTCCAAAACTTATTGTTCACGGGTACTAAGTCGCCTATCATTAAGGTTATGAAATGTGTAAATGACCAGCATTCGCGTGCAGACATTGTCATCTTATTTTTTTTCAATTTTGTAATGTCAAGGGCAGGAGATATGTTTCCAACTTCTTGGTCTCCGTATTGAAACAATTGTTTTCTTTGATTTATCTGTTCCAATGTGACAATATTTTCTTCAATTAAGCCAAGTAATATTTGACATAAATCATAGATGCAAACGCCTTCAAATAAGTCATGCATTATATCGAAGATAAAGTTTTCTGTTACGTGAAAAGTTTTTATATTGTTGAATACAGAATTTTCATGTATACCACTATCTTGATTATTACCTAGATCTATATCTTGCTCGTAGTTAAGTTTATTACGGAGACTGTTTATATTTTCATTGCAATTATTTTTGGTTTCATTTTTATTCAATTTACAAATTCTACAAAACGAGTATGCGGAGAAACTTTTAGAAAATCCTAATATAGTATTGACACCAAGATTATCACCTGCAACACCACCAAGTACAAAATGAACGCGATAATTTGTGTCATTTACATATATATCCAAGCCAATTTCTTCGAGATATTTAACTTCGTTAACAAGGTGAATGAATGTTTTTTCGTTGCCTAATGCTTTGTAACTGCTTGTCTTAATAAATCCAAAATGAAAAATAAAATCTAATTTTGATTGTAGGTGTTGAGGGATATTAGGAAATATATAGTACGCTGCGCATATAGAATATTTGTGTGAACCTAATGGATTGTTTATTTCGTAATCATCGAAATATAGTATGAAAGGTATAACATATTGTTTCTGCATATTAATAAGTTTGGTTCGAAAAATTTCACCGCATACAAAGTTAGACAATGTGCTACTTTTAATTGATTCGTCTATGTTATTAAGGGTTGAATGCAAAATATTAGGAAGTTGGAAAAATTTCTTAATTTGAAATCGAATTGGCATCATATAGTAATTTAAGAAGACTGGTCGTAAATCAGGGTTACCACGGGAGACTTTTGGCTCTATTGTGTTTGATAAAAGAAATGGTTTTGCTGACTGATATAAATTTTCTTTTTCAATGTACTTCAAAAATTTGTATTCATTTTTAAAATTTTTGAATGGATTCAAACATAATTCAGATACAATTTGTAAAAGGTCACTACTCAGAGAATTCATACTAATTTCTGTAATTATACTTCCCAATGGCATCAAAATTTCTGATACAGACTCCTGAATTTGCCTGACATCCTTACGAGCTAAGTTATCCTTGCAATATAAATGCAACAAAAATTGTAAGGTACGGGTTTTTATTGCATTTATGTAATTAGAAATTTTTTCCAAATCTATGTTGATCATCAACTCAGGATTACTGCACTTTTCTGTTACAAAGTTTTTCTCGGTATTTATTTGAGCCAATTTTCCTAAATGCTTTTCAGACACATCAGCTCCTGGCGAATTTTTTATATGTACTTTAAGTATATGATTTCGAAAGGCTTTCAGGTTGTTGAAAATCTGAAAGCATTCAGGTTGAGCGCACTGTATTTTATCCAATGTGGTTATAAAGTGGTTTTCCTTTAAATGTGTTACTAAATCTTTTATACTGTTATACATTTTTGAACATTTAAAACAAATTAAAGTCATTTTCAAAGTTTAATAGAAATTAGTGTTGTCAGTGTTCGTGTAAATAATTTATCAGAGAAATAATCGATGGAGATGATTTATCAAAAGGTGTAGTAATGTTATAAAAAAATTTTTGAATAAAGTACCAAACGCCTTCACTGGCTTTAGGGTAACTTAAATTAAGTACGTTAAATATTTTGAAAGTTACGTCGACACATTCAATGTACGAGTTTAAGGAATACAATACACTATCAAAATATATAAAAAATTGGTTAATGTTTAACATACTTGCTCCGACAACTATAATAATCGGTTGTAATGTATTGGATGAAGCGTAATATTTCTCCTTGAGTCCGTTTATTTTCACTTCGTAGTCACTTAAGTTGGTAACATGCAACGTCAAGCTCTCCTGTGCGTCACTGATTGTGAACTTTTTTAAAACATTCCCATCTTGGCTTTTAAAACGAGCGGTAGGCTTGATGACACTGTTCAAAAGTTTTATGACCATGTAATTGACACTGTCTGTAAGTTAACATTTGATTTTAAATCCATAAAGTTACAGCTTAAATGTATTTTTATTAACATTTAGTTACCTTTGTTCGATAGTTGTTTGCACAATGCTAGTTCTTCACGGGATGCTTGGTCTTTGATGTTGCTATTGAAAAAATCTATGATACGGTTGATAAACTTCTCCCATTTGGAGTATAGGAGATTCTCACTGTCTGGATATAATAATTTGAAATCGCTTTTAATCTGGAAAAGTTTAAGATTTTATGTTAAAATTTTGTATGCGTATCTTACTATTATTTAATGTAATAAAGGACCCTAATCAGGAAATTTTGAAATATTTTCTTAATTGTGGCATAGTGTAATTTATGTACCAAAACGTAACCGAAAGATTGTTTGTAGCCCGGCCAATGATTCAGAAGGACTACGTTGCTTTTTGCTGCTTTTATGTCTTTTTTACGAATAGGAAACGTGGTGACCCAAAATTCAGATGCCTTTGTTTGATTGCAGCTGTTCGACAAACATTTAGACACATCTGTTCTTAATATTTCTTTCAAAGATGACAGAGTTTTTTCGTCTATTTCATCTTCTTCACTTGATTCGTTTATTTGATTCGACAAGGAGCGACCGAGAACTTTACGACGTTTGCTTTTTAAATTATGATACTTATCATATAGCCTCCCACTTGGATTTTTGCGTGGTCCACGTGGAATAAAGTAAAAATCCTACAAATCGATAAAATATAAATTTTTTTCAATAAATTATTATGGCACAAGGTTCCAGAAGATTTTTATTTTTTGTTATGTAAAGCTTTTCAGCTTACAATTTAGAAAAGATTTACAAAAAATTTTAAAAATGTTCCGGAATCTCATGACTGTATACGGATTGAAGCTTATACCTTATTTTCGTTCGGAAATAGACTAAGTATTTGTTCGCAAATTAATGTGAAGTCAGAAATATGCAATATGCAATTGCTCGTGACAACTTCTTCTAATATAATGGAAATTATATCATGTCGGTGAGATTCTAACAACTGATTGTTTTCCGTATAGTAATCAACAATTGCTCTTCCTTTACCGCAAGATCTTAAAATCTGTGCAATGTCATTGAAACCCTACGGAGAAGATGTTAAGACAATATGGGCAATTTAAATTTTTTAAAGTTATACTTTTGAATTTGCCGGCGAATTCAGCCAAGTCCCAACTTTGCTGTGTACGGATAACGTTTCATTACTTTGTGGACACTATGGATTCAAATGTATTTAAATGTATTCTAAAATAATATTATAGTTAAACCCACAATTTTCTCCTTCCATAAAAATAATTTCTCTCTGAATCGAATACGTTTTCCTAGTACTGGAATAATTTCCTTTAAGTCCTCATTAGTTAAGTGTTTCAATTCGTTGATTGTGATTTCGTTTTCTGTTAATCAAATAAGTTCACTATTCTGGAGAAATAAATAAGTAAAAAATACCAACCTTGCAACACACTGTACATTTCTGGGAACTCCCATTCATCCAAGAGTGATTTTAACTTACATTCCTCAGCCATAGTGAAAAAAACAACAAAACACCAAACACCGACTGCAAATACAGAAGAAGAAAGTAGTAGTTAATAAAAACAAATAGTATTGTCACAACTTACCAAAAATGTACGCACGAGCACCCAAAAAAAAAGACACCAGAAAAAGAACAACTGAAAGAAAAAACAAAAAGATATACATAAATATTTATGAACACTGTCGCTTCAACAACAACAACAACGTACATTTGGTGACAAATGCATACGCTAATGAACGGCGCAGCAGCCACAAGCAAAGACAAAAAGAACACATATGTATGAAAAAACACTCACACATTATTTCTTTCCTCATTTTTGCTTGTCGCTGCATATACGTTGTTTGTTTCTTTATTGTAATTTATAGTTTATTTGATAGACAAATCTGATACAATTTGAATATAGCAATAACACATTACTATATTGAAATAGTATCAGGGTTTTCTATTAAAACAAATACAAATTACAATAAAAATATTTGTTAATTTCAGTTTTTACTTACCTTTATATCAAGCACTATTCCCACGAGCACGTGCACTGCTCCCTTGCACTATTCAACACCAACTAAAGCAGAGATTGTCTATTTGATCTTTCTTACACATATTCAGACCACAGAAAGAGATTCGATAAAGAGAAGGAGGGGGAATATGACAGTCACATTCGTTGCAACTTCGTATATTGCAATATTGAACTTCGTCAAACACAAAGCAGTTCAAAATTTTTGACCACAACAGAGCCGAAGGCTCTTTAAATTTTTATGTATCTCTCACATTTTTCCGTCTCTCTCAAAAAACAACAACCTTATACAACGTTAATTCAACTATTTTTCATATACATTTGACCTTATATAACGTTATTTTGTCTTTGTAATCTCAAACATTTACCATGAAAAAATTAACCATGCACATGGTTAAAAAAGTCATTGTATTTTCGGCTCTGTGTATAGCCCCCATTTAATGATACCTCCCGATATTCCATATTTTGATGATTATAGGGACATTATTCACCGGAATTTTTCAAATTTCGTTTTTGAAGCTCGAAATGGGTACTACAATTTGGAAATTGTTAAAGTTCCTTCAAAATGGTGGAGGGTATTAAAAGATCGGCTCGGCCGAACTTATCTGCTTTTTTACTTTTTATTCCTTATTAAATTTGAAGACAGGCTTTGAAGATTTTATTTTTGCCAGTTATCGTATTATCTAATTTGACTAACCCAGCCCTATCCCTTCACCCAATACCAAATTTAGTACCACTTAGAATTTTTCGAACAATTATAGTACACAATTTCAATAATACCTTCATATCGTAACCACATCTATATCAAATTGCAGGCTTTAAGCTCTTTATGTACTTTTCGTACAATTATAATGCAGATACCAATAAATTTGAGGATTTCAACCATATCCTCTCACCTAATACCAGTTTTAGTACCATTCAGTACTTTTTGTACAAATACAGGACGCATTTTCAAACCACTGCCGAATCTCAAACACAGATACTATTTCATCAAATGTCAAAGCTTTATCTCTATCCCTCCATCCAATACCAAATATAGTACCGTTCAGTACTTTTCGTATAATTATAGTATATGTTTTCAAAACCACCTCCATATGTCCAGGTTAGACATGATCTTCAGATTTCATGCACTATCTGTTCGCCCTATACCAAATTGTACCAAATATAGTACTATTTACTACTTTCGTGCACTTGTAGTACTCATTTCCAAAACAATCTCTTTATCACAAATCAACCACCAAAAGGGACACCAATGCAAAATTTCAAAATTTAGGGGTCGCAATGTCCTTCGGGGTTCTTAATATAACAAAGCCTTTTGTTTCCCAAGAGGAGTTTACCATCGTCAGACTTTGAACGCCATTTTGACAAAGAGTTGTTACACCACTTTCCATGAAGTTCAGGGCATCAATTAAGTCTTATATATATGATGTTTCAATGATATCGGGAACATATTACGGCTCTCAGGTAGCTCAAGAGTGTAATTAGGAGATTAAAGTTAATTTCGATCGCGTTTCGTTAATTTGAAAAGTTACCTTAATTCGTTGTCATTTATTTTATTAATCATTGACTCGCACTCACTCGTATTTATAGTTACTGTGTCCTGCGCTGTTTACATGCAAAGTTTTGTTAGCATATGTGTGTATGCTCACTGATGAATAGACGTGCTTGCCATTTCGTTGGAATATATTAGAATAGAATAGAATAGTAGAATATTTCGGATTTGGATCCTCAACGCTTAAGAGTTATAAATACGAGTGAGCAGGTGGCCAGCCAGTCACTTCAGATTTCTTAATTAAACGTCGATAAATTAAGAGATAATGTAAAGGTGTGTGCTAAATAGAGTAAGAGCTATTTTGTGAAGTGTGTAAAGAACTGATGTAGCCATGGGGATCAGGGTCCCGTAGGTATTTTTCAGAACAGTTTGAGTGAAAAATTTCGTGTTTTGGCTTTTGACCCAAAAGTTGCTGGTGTACAGTTACGTCGTGTGTGAAATTTTGAATAAAGCATTGTTAAGATGCCTGGAAACTTTTATGTCAATATCACATTTTTCCGAACTTATTTCTATTGCTGAAAAGAAAATTTAATTTTTATTCTCTATCGAAAAGTGCTCATCAAGTAGTGCATGTTTCTACCGGATCTGACCATAAAAGCGATATTTTCCAATGAAACCCAAATTTGCACAATTATTCCATTAATTGGGGTTAGATCTTATGCACACTGATACATGCACACACAAACACACACACACAAACAAAATGCTAGAGAAAGAAATTTATGAAAAAAATACATATAATACGTTTATGCTATTTGTTAAGCAATTATCGGAGAAACGGGCGAAAACAACAACCGCAACAGCAGCAATATCAGTTGCCAGCAGTCATTGCACCCTCCATCCATCGATGTATGTATGTGTGTGAGTGTGTGTGTGTGCGGTATGTATGATGTGAGTACACTTCTAATCTGTCTCTTTTTTGTGCCATTTGTTTGCCACAATCTTGCCAATGTTCAAAAATACAATGCTGTTTTTTGCGAGCGTTAAATTTATTGTTGTTTCTCAAGAGTTCAATGACACTTGACGCCAAAAACTACATCGGCAGCAGCAGCAGCAACAACGCTAGAAAAAACGCACACATGTCTCATAGGTTCCACAAGAGGTGCTGGTGGCGGTGCCGGTTCCGATGCCATTGTTGGTCGGTTCTGCCGGGTGCTACTCATGTATTTGTATTTTTTTCTTGAAAATTCTAATTGTTGTTGTTGTATTCTTGTGAAATGCTCTTGCAAAAAAAGATCCCACAACCCACTCAAACGCAACGACGCAACGATGATCGTCAAAGACCTAAATAACAGCCAGTCATAAAAAATATAAGTATGAATGGTTGA
The DNA here is from genome assembly GCF_030504385.1 of Musca domestica. NCBI lineage: Eukaryota > Metazoa > Arthropoda > Insecta > Diptera > Muscidae > Musca > Musca domestica. Next base: position 1,108,120 of record NW_026712169.1, on the reverse strand, counting down.
GTGAATAAGACGATAGTCAACCAGCCGCACACCCAAAATATGTTTCTATGCACGAATCACACCATCATAAAATTGAAAAAAAAAAAAAAAACAAAGCAGAACTAATTTTTTGTCAGTTTGTTGTTTTTAAATTATGAAAAAATGCAGAAATTTATTTTGTGAGGATCATTGTTAAATATTTGAAGCTTCTGCCTCTAAGGGTAAAAAAAGGGATACTAAGTTGAAAACTAAAGCCTTACCATTTTTGCCTTCAACAAAGGAATCAAATCGATTTTATATATATCTATAGTTTCCGTATATGTATTTTGCCTGAAGAAAAGAAAATTAATGGTTCCATAAAATCAGATCAAGTTTCACTCTCTACTCGAATTCGGGCGGGTGTATTCCTGAGAGTACACAGGTAAAAAATAAGCTAAGTTAAAGGAACTTGAAAATTAAAAAAAAAATCAGTAGAAAATTACCTCTCACATGAAACCCCTTATATGGGGCTTTACGAAGACGTTTTCCTTCATAAGAAATAGGCTGTAGAATCCACTACGAACTTCAATTACGAAATTTGAAACACAATTATAATACGCATTTGCAAAACCACTTGCATAGCATAATTTCACATACCAACAGATACCTCAATGTCAAATTTCTAATTTCCAGCTCTATACCTTCACCCAATACCCAATATAGTATCACTTAGAACTTTTCGAACAATTATAGTACACAATTCCAATACTATCTTCATATCTTAACCACCTAAATCAACAATGATATCTATATCAAATTCCAGGATTTCAGCTCTATTCCTTCACCAAATTTAGTACTATTTAGTACGTTTCGTACAATTAAAGTACACATTTCCAAAACCACCACCATATGTCTATTCCATATACCAACAGAGATTTCAATATCAAATTTGAGGATTCCAGACCTATCACCTCACCCAAAAAAATGAGTACTCCCCGTACAAATATAGGAAGCATTTCCAAACCACCGCCAAATCTTAAACATATATACCATCAGTAGTCCAAATATCAAATTTAAGATTTTTATCTCTATTCCATCAGCTAAATTGAAGGAATTTAAAAATTTAAAAAAAATTCCGGCAAAAATGTCGCTAAAATCATCAAAATATCTAATATTGGGAGGTACCGTTCTATGGGGGCTTTACGACGACGTGGACCTGCGTAGACACTTTTTATACCCTACACCACATAGTGGTAAGGGTATTATGTCTTTGTGCATTTGGTGATCAGCATAGAACCATAATTTGAGTCGATTTATGCATGTCTGTCCGTTCGCCCGTCCGTCTGTCCATGTATTTTTGTAAACAAAATGCAGGTCTCATTTATTATTCGATTGAGATGAAATTTTGCAAAAGTCATTTGTTTGGCCCAAGGACGAATCCTATTGAAATTGGAGATAATCGGTAAAAATTTAGATATAGCTCCCATATATATATATTCGTCCGATTTGCCTTTTTTGTGCACCAAACGTATAATATCAGCCCAAATAGTATGGAATTTTGCACATACAATCAAATTAGGCCTGAAAAAAAGTATGACAAATTTGATCGAAATTGGTTCATATATAGCTATAGCTCCCATATATATTGTTCAGCCGATTTGTTATTTTTGTCCTCCGCAGCCGTAATATGCACTCTGTAACAACAATATTTGGGGAAATATATCAAATACAGCTCAGAAATGCCTTTACTAAATTTTATCAAGATCGGTACAGATTTGGATATAGCTCCCATATATATGTAACTTCGTCCGATTTACCTTTTATTGTGCACCAAACGTCTAATATTTGCTCAAATGGGATGGAATTTGGCACTTACGACCAAGCTGGTATGTCAATTTGGTGAAGATCGTTTCAGATATAGATATAGCTCCCATTCATATTTTTCATCCGATTTGTTATATTTGTTACCCACAGCCGTAATAGGCGCTCCGTAAAAACGATATTCAGGGAAATATATCCAATACAGCTCAAAAATATCTTTGCCAAGTTTTATCGAGATCGGTTCAGCTCCAATATATATCTTTATCCGATTTCAAGTTAATTGTGCACCAAATGGGCAGTACAAGCCCCAATTGAAAAGATACAAATTCTTCGGCAAATTTAGTCCTTTGAACTTAAATTATATTTTTAATCATAGCTTGTATGATTTAGTTATCCCACAAAAACTTTTAATTGTTATGTGAAGCTCTACTAAAGACTTTCTTTACTGGTTTTATCATACATTGTAGTACCCATTACGAACTTCAACTAAGAAATTTGAAACAATTCCTGTAAAAAATATTGTTAAAATCATCAACATACCGGCTGTCATATAGCCCCCATATGATGGGAGGTATCATCATATGGGGGCTATATGAAAAAGTGGACCCATGGCCCGAACTTAACCTGCCTACTGGCAAAATACATATGTGTGCAAAATGTTAGCCTTCTATCTCAGTTCATTCGAAAGATGCCGTGATTGCAACAGACAGACAGACGGACGCCGCTAAATTTTAGAATTTTAAGCAGATGTAGCATACATATAGGGTAAGATGAAAAAACTGCAAAAGCATTTTGGTGAAAATTTTCCGGAAAAAAAGTTATTCCTGGTGGAATTCAAGCGTGATAGTGTGATTTCTTTACATTTAGCTGGAAAACCACAAGTGGCTATCGTTAGAGCACTGCAGCATTTAAATGTGAAAAAATCTTTTATGTCGAAAAATGGCTCATGAGCTTAACATATCGAAACATTCCATTCTTCAAATATGAAAATTGAGCTTGGCTTTACATATATATTCCAAAAACACAGCAACAGAAAATAATAGACTCAAAATAGTTAAAGAGTTGCTTCGCTTGGCCGAAAGTGGTGAACTGCAGAATTTGGTTTTCTCCGATGAGAGCCTATGACAAAAAACTGTATATGCAGGACGACGTCTTCATATAGCCCCCATATAGCGGTTTTCCGGTGAGTGGTATTTTTCAAGTTCTTTTAAAATGGTGGAGGGTACTATATGTTTGGCCCATATGAACTTAGCTACTTTTTTATTAGTTTAAAAATCTCATTATGCATCTCAATATCTTAAGGACTTTTTTCATTCTATTCCAAGTGTATCACATCTACAGAAACATTAACAATTACAATGTTGTAGGGTACCACTGGGTCGGCCCGCCCAACTGTAGTTATTCCCTACTTGTATATTTAGTTATGCTCATATAAAATAATATATATAATATTCAATCAAAACTGCACTATTTTATTTATCAATATGAATTTCTTTCCTTGAATGATAACAATTCCGAAAAACATTTAGTCAACTATTATTGAAAGCAAAAAAAAAAAAAAAAAATTATAAACTATGTGCCCATAAAAACACGTTTCACACTTTAAAAGGCATTGCCATAGACAGACGATAAGAAAATGGCAAGAAAAAAAGCTTTGCTAACGGATTAAAAAAATAGTTTTTTGATTCATAAATAGAATGAAAAAATATTGTAGTGAAATTCGGTGAAGTTCAAGGTATAATCAACCAAAAATAAAAACTATTTAGCCCACACACGCACAGGCAGCGAAGCGAATTCGAGAGCAAGTACAGCAACAACAAAAAACTGGCAAACCACTTATCGCACCACCAACTACTCATACGACAAGCATAAAATCTAGTAGACGGCATACGTAATTTGTGCCAACAACAAAAAATAGCAAAAAAACTGCCAAAAATTTGGTCGAGTCGAAACTGGTATACCCTTTGATTTTCCAAAAAAATTTTAATAGTTAAACCATTTATGCTGCCAATAAGGGGTCCTCCTTCCTCTAATCAAATTTGGAGCAAATATTTCAAATGTTTTTATAACAAAAGTCCATTATTCAGGCAGAGTGTGAAATACAATTTTGGACTCGAAAAGAATATAACACTCCTATAACACTATATTTCCGACTCCTATAACACCAGTTTCCACATCGTATCATAAATTTTATCACTTTTTAAAATTAACATTTTTGTAGCCGACTTTTAAGCGCCTCCAATAATATCTAAAATTAAAGGAAACGCTATTCGACACCATTTAAAATTATTCCAGTGACAGCTACTAAAGCACTTTGGTGAAAATTTTCCAGAAAAAAAGTCATTCGTGATAGAATTCAAGCTGGATAGTGTGATTTTTTTATATTTGGCTGGAGAACCACAAGTGGTTAGACCTCTCCAGCATTTAAATATGAGTAAATCTTTGGTGTCTCGTACCATCGCTCGTTATCGTGATACTGGTAGCGTAGCCCGACGTGAAGGAAGTGGACGGAAGAAAACAGTAACATCAGCAGAAATGGTTCGAAAAGTAAAGAAGCGAAGAAGGTCGAAACGCAGTGGCCGAAAAATGGCACGTGAGCTGAACATATAGCAATATTCCATTCGGCAAATATTGAAAAATTAGCTCGATGTAAAGCCATTGAAATTTGAAAACGGGCAAGAACTTACACCGCAACAGAAAGAAAATAGATTCAAAAGACCATGGTGATGATGTTGGCCGCCATAACATCCGATAGTCGCTCTCCGCTCGTATTAATCGACCGTGGCATAAGAATAAATACGGAATTTTATCGCGAAACTAAGCTGGAGGGTGGTTTTAAACCTTGGGCACGCAAACATTTTGGCCGCAGACCTTGGACATTCCAACAGGACTCAGCACCATCACACTCAGCACGAGCAGCCCAAGAATGGTTACAAAATGAGGTTCCTCGCTTAATTTCCAGCGCACAATGGTCACCAAAATCTCCGGATACCAATCCGTTGGACTATTGCGTGTGACGGTTTCATTAGTCGTTTGAAGACCATAATTCGTGCCAAAGGTGACCAATTCGAATAAATCTAAATTTATTCTGAAATTTGATGCTATTTCCGACACTTTTTGCTTTCATTCAATAAAATTAAAAAAAGTAAAAATTATGGCGTTTGACTTTCTTGCAGTTTTTTATCTCACCCTGTAGAAGCGATATACGATATCGTGGACCCATATAGACAATTCTCTTCCAGGGGATAGAGTACTCACGAGAACTCCTTGTGTAGAATTTCAGTCATTGAATAATGTGGCTAAAATCATCAAAATACCGAATGCCGGGAGGTACCGTTATATGGGGGCTATACGATATCGTGGATCGATATAGCCCATTGTCGAACTTGACCTACCTGCAGATAAATGACAGATCGGTGCAAAATTTGAGCTTCGTATCTTTTCTTGTTTTGACTCTAGTGTGATTACAACATACGGACGGACGGGTCCTTTTTGGGCCTACAATTATTATTTCGATGAGTGGCAATCAGAATGACGAACTTAATATACCATCAATGCTATATATGGTGGAGGGTATAATAAGTAGAGTTACATATGACTCTTATATTATGAACATTATGTGTATACTAGTCTTTATCCGACCTACCGATGATATCCAACGTCTTAATATTTGAGAGACGGCAGGAGGTTATGGCATATATTTCAAATAACTGGGATATAGTAAAGTGTAGAACTAATAGAATTTTTATTATGATGTTATCCTCGCTCTTGAAAATAATTCATATCCATTGTTTCTTACCTCGCTCCAAAACAACTATTGACTCTATATGTCCGATACATACATAAGGGCCAACGCAGCATACCCCCATCCTCCATTGTAGGGTAGTTAATAATCTAAAAAAAGAACAAAAAATTGTAGATTCTTTGCTGTCTACACTATTCTTGAAGTAAGCACAAATTAGTAAAAGAATAAAGAGGTAATAAACAAAACAATAAAAAAAGAAAGAAACAAAAACCGACTGAATAGAAAATGAATTCGTAAAAAAATTGCTTGACGTTTGGAATGAACAACAACTAACGCAGTTTTTTTTTTTTTTTTTTTTTTTGATAATGTGATTTGTCTATAAACGAAGGCAAATAAATTAAAAAAGTGATTTCTTCGTTCTGAGATTGTTGTTGCGAAGCTATTCGCACTTGTAGCGATGACCATCTCTACAAGTGTGTATGAGTAGAACAAGACAATAAAGAGTACAACATGTTATTTGAGTAAACAAATGTTGAGCTTACTCAATTTGAGCTATATTCGCCCCTTGGCCAATTGTACTCATTTTTGCTGATACGCATGTGTTTTAAATGCGTGGTGTTGGAATTGCAGTTTTCGAATTTTGAAAAAAGTTAAAATTAGAAACGAAAAGAGGAACTGATATTTGCATTTTTACAGAAATTATAACAAAATTTTTCTAGAAAAAATACATTGTTTTTCAAATTGGAATCTTTTGAAAACGGCTAGAGATGTTGAAGAAATATAAGCAGAGCAAAATTAAGAATATATTTAATATCCAGAAATACCAAAGATTATAATGTTTGATCGAAATTTATGTATATATACTGCACTATGCATTTACATAAAAAAAAAAAACAGTGAAGAAAGTCCTAATATCGGGCGGGCCGACTTTATGATACCCTACATCACTTTGCTACTTTGTTTGCTACTTTAGTAGAGCTCCACATAACAATTAAAAGTTTTTATGGGAGAATTCAATCATACACGCTTAATTCTCCGAAGCATTTGTATCTTTTCAATTCGAGTTTGTATTGCCCATTTGGTGCAAAATTGATTTGAAATCAGATAAAGATATATATGGGAGCAAATCGGAACCGATCTCGATAAAATTTGGCAAAGATATTTCTGAGTTGTATTTTATATATTTCTCTGAATATCGTTGTTACGGAGTGCATATTACGGCTGTGGGTAACAAATCGGATGAACAATATATATGGGAGCCATAGCTATATCTGAACCGATTTCGATCAAATTTGGCACACTTATTTTCAGGCCTAATTTGGTTGTATGCGTAAAATTCCATACTATTCAGGCTGATTTTACACGTTTGGTACACAATAAAAGGCAAATCGGACGAAGATATATATGTGAGCTATATCTAAAATTTTACCGATTATCTACAATTTCAATTCGGTTCGACCTTGGGCCAAACAAATGATTTGTGCAAAATTTCATCTGGATCGGGCAATAAATGCGAACTCTACTTTGTTTACAAAAATACATGGACAGACGGACGGACAGACATGCTCATCGACTCAAAATGTGATTATGTAGATCATCAAAAGGAACTATGGGTCTATCTCGTTTCCTTTTGCCTGTTACAAACAAATGCATAAAGACAAAATACCTTGACCACCTTGTGGTGTAGGGTATAAAAAACAGTAAGTTCGGCCAGGCCGAATTTCGAATACCCTTCAACATTTGGAGCGAATTTGGAAATTTTCAAAAATAAAATCCGTTAAAAATTATGTTAAAATCTTAAAAACACTGAATATAGTCGAAGTCATCTTATATTGGAGTCTATACGAAGGCGTGGACCTGCATAGGCAACTTTTGACATAAGCAATTAAACTATTCAAATGCAAAACTTGGAAAAGAATACGGTGTATAATGTACCTAAAATCGTCAAAATACCGAATATAGGGAAGTACTGATATATGGGGCCTATACGAAGACCTGAACCTGCATAGCAATTTTTTTTAGCAAAAATGTTTGTTTTAGCAAAAATATTTGGACGTGTGAAATTTGAAGAGAGTTGGATGCTTATTTCGCTTTCTTTGAGCGTTTTGTTTTTCAAAATCTTTAACCCTATGTGGGGATGCACCAGAAGAAATGGTCCGATCTGTACCATCTTTATAAAAGATCTTGTGTTGATGGAAATATCGAGATGTACCAAGTCTGATAGGAATCGAATGTTAATTTCGCGTTTTATGAGCTTCATGGATATTCAAAATTTGGTGTTAGTGGAAAAAATGCGATGATTGAAGTATCAAGAGAACCGGATACTTATTTCAGAATTTATAATCGTTTTGGTTATTCAAAACTTTGACCCTTTGTGGGGGAGGTACCAGAAGGAATGTTCCAATCTCTACCATCTTTATAACAGACGTTGTGTTGTTAGATATATAGAAATGTGTGCAATTTGAAGACAATCGGACTCTTATTAGGATTTGCAAAGTAGGAATCGAATGCCAATTTAACGTTTTACGACCCTTTGTGGGGAAGGTACCAGAAGGAGTGGACCGATATATTCAATCTGCACACCAGACCTTGGACTAAAAAAATTTTGTGATGTATGCAATTTGAAGACAATCGGGCTCTTAAGAGAAAAGAAAAAAGAAAATCGAATGATCCTTTCTTTTCCTATGAGGTAAATTATTTTCCTTGAAATTTTTGACCTTTTGTGGGGAAGGTATCGGAAGGAGTTGACCGATATTGCCTGTAGATCGACTCCAAATATCCTGAAACTGATTTGATCCAAATAGTAGGTCTAAAACAGTTATTTCGAAATAATCAGGCAAATAAATATAGAGGCTTATTACATCCCAAGAAAGCTTATTGACTACATTTGTAGTGACCGCTTTAAATGTTTAAATAGTTGATCGTAATATAATTTATTCATTTTAGACCAAACAAGTAAGCAAAGGCTATAGACGTGCGGGGCCGACCATGTGATACCCTACAACACTTCAATTGGTTCGAAGTCCCCTTATGTCCAAATCCAATTTGGAAAATTTCGTTTTTGAAATAATGTCAAAAGTAATGCCTCTGTCCTTAACTCTTTTCTGATGTGATTTTCCGTGTCGATTCGTTTTCAATTGTGGTCTATAGAGCGACTACTAAATTCGAATTTTTTTTATTTTTTAGTCCATTGAACCCTTAAACGTACATCTTAAGAACAATAGGCTTTAATTCTGACCCTAACCCTACCGCCATACAAAATTTCGTGAGGATCGGACAATAATTGCTAATTACGGGGTGCAAAAATTTAAAAAAATTACATTTCAAAATTGTAAGTCAAATTGAAAAAAATTGCATGCGATAAAAAATATGACAAAAATTGAAAAAAAATGGAATAAAATATATTCACTTTTTTATTGCTATATTTTTCCGCGAATTTCTTAGATTTTATCCGTTTAAGGCAAGAGATCATTCCAAATTGATGTGAATTGTGAAAATCGGCCCAGCGGTTCTTGACTTGTAAACAGATAAATAAGATATATTCTTTTACATACATATATTGTACCTATTTTGCTATATATCCGATTTCTTGGCTATCAGCATCAATCTAATGGCCAGAAGTGACCTTTTAATGTATTTGTGATTTGGCTGGTATTAAAAATATTCGCGGTTTAGTGGAAATTTTCTTATTTCCTAACATATTAGATATGGTCTATTTTACCCGCTAAATATTGTTCGATGGCCGCCCAAATTGGTGGACATCTGAACAGTCCTAAACTCTAACTCCATCTAAATTTCCGCGTCGATTGGTTCATAATTGTGGCTTATAGAGCAACTGAAAAATCAGGAAATTTTTCTGTTTTTGGTCCATTTCAACTCTTAAGTATTGTGCAATCATCTCCAAAAACAATAGGGTTCTATTCTGACCATAACCCCACCTCCATTTTTAATTTCATGAGGATCGGGCCATAATTTCGACCTGTAGCTTGATTACAATTAGATCCATATATATTCCTATGAGGGAAACCAATATTTCGAGGTGTTACATAATTTTTGGCCCAATTAAACTTATAATACCCCCAACACATAGTGTTGTAGGGTATGAAAAGAAAAAGTTCTGCCGGGCCGAACTGTGAATACCCTCCACCATTTGGAACGAATTTGGCAATTCTCAAAAACAATAAAATCCGTTAAAATTTCTGTTAAAATCTTAAAAATACCGAATGTAGCTATTATATCAGGGTCTATACGACGACATGAACCTGCGTAGGTAACATTTGTCATAAGCCATTACAAGATTCAAATGCGAAACTTAAAAAAATCGGTTATAATGTCGATAAAATCAAAATATCGAATATTGGGAGGTACCGTTATGTGGGGGCTATACGAAGACGTGGACCTGTACAGACAATTTTCTGTCGTAGGCTGTAGTATCCATTACGAACTTCAAATATCAAATTTGAAACACTTCCGGTGAAGAAATTCGCTAAAATCATCAAAATACCGAATATCGGGAGGTACCGTTATATGGGGCTCTGCGAAGACGTGAACCTGCACAGATAATTTTCTGTCTTAGGCTGTAGTATCCACTCTGAACTTCAAATACCAAATCTGAAACTATTCTGGTGAAAAATGTCGCTAAAATCATCAAAATACCGAATATCGGGAGGTACCGTTATATGGGGGCTCCACGAAAACGTGGGCCTACATAGACTAATTTCTGTCTTTGGCTGTAGTATCCACTATGAACTTCAAATACCAAATTTGAAACTATTCTGGTGAAAAATGTCGCTAAAATCATCAAAATAGCGAATATCGGGAGGTTCAGTTATATGGGGGCTATACCAAGACGTGGACCTACATGGCCCATTTTCAATACCAAAAGTCCTGCAGACATAACATACATTTGAGTACAATTTTGTCAATCTACTTTAATTTTTTCGGAAGCTAGAGTGATTTCCACAGATGGACGGACATCGCTAAATCGACATAGAATTTTATGCTGATCAAGAATATATATACTTTATGGAGTCTAAAATGTGTATTTCGAGGTGTTACAAACGGAATGACAAACTTAATATATCCTCCATACTATGGTGGAGGGTATAAAAAGGACAAAAATATCGACTAACTACAATTGTCGGATTTAAATCTTCATATAGTAAAAAGTACTTGACGTACCAATATCGAAATTCAGATTTCTTCTAATTAATATGTTTTCTCTCAATTCCCATCAACAATTTGTGCTACTTGTACATTTTGTCTTGACCCTTTTTGGCCCCGGTCGTGACATTGTGCGACGTCACTCTTAATTAAGATAGAATTTAAATATGACCTCTAATAGCTATAAACTGCATATAAATCGTAGTCACACGTATAAGATTTGTTTAAAATATGCAGTATTATTCATTCTCAAAATCGTTATTGCCAGACAACTTTAAGACATTTTTAATAGGCCCCCCAAAAGGAAAACAAAAACAACAATGTGACAGCATGATAAATACGGGCGCATATAATCATGTAATTAACCTTGAAATTTTCAAATTTGAAAACGAAAACGTTGACGACGACGTCTATCGAATGAAAATGAAATCTAAACACCAATCAAGTTGTGCATTCAAACAATTGGGCCTAAATACGCTGTCTGCAAAGACAACAATGCCAACAACAGCAGTGGCAAGCGTAATTCAATATTTTCGATTTTGTTGTTGTAGAAAACATCCAAATGCAGGTTTACACAACCACAGCCATGGCAATCACTCATGTTGTAAAAGTTAAGGTTTTTACTACACCACTCCACTACGAGTATTTGTGTGTACAAATATTACCAACCAGTTCTGTAAATATGTATCTATCAGACAGCATGTAAGCCAACTGTCTGCACCTTTACAATCATCCAGTTGAAGGGCTTATTGTCTTTCCAAAAATGTTGTAATCGTAAAATAAGCAATTTCGTCTCGTCTAAACAATTGAATGACTTTGGGAACGACATCGGTTATTGTTTTCACACTCGTCTCGTGCAGATCAGTTAACCAGGCGATATACGGCTGGAACCATGATTGTTGTGCGTTGAAATGGAATGTTGTTTTTGTGTTAGCTACCATCAACAAAGTCGAAATTTTAAATAAAGTGTTTTGTGTTGAGTCAAAACTGTAGTTTTATTTTTAAATAAATGTCTGCGCGTGTAGTACAGGTTTTGAGAAAATCCAAATGCAAGAAGCCCCTCTGTATCTCCAAATTTAGACTTATCTATATGATTAGCTTGTCTACGATATTTGGCTATATTCGTCAACGAAATCAGCATAAACCAGTAATGAAAGTCCTAAAGTCGGGCGGTACCCTACACCACTTTGCTAATTTAGTTGAGCTCCACATAACAAGTAAAAGTTTTTATGGGAGAATTCAATCATACACCCTATGATTATAATTATAATTTAAAATTTAAAGGACTAAATATGCCGAAGCATTTGTATCTTTTAAATTCGGACTTGTATTGCCCATTTGGTGCAAAATTAATTTGAAATCGGATAAAGATGTATATGGGAGCTATATTCAAATCGAAACCGATCTCGATATAAATTGGCAAAGATATTTCTGAGCTGTATTTGATATATTTCCCTGAATATCGTTGTTACGGAGTGCATATTACGGCTGTGGGTAACAAATACAACAAATCGGATGAATAATATATATATATAGGATCTATAGCTATACCTAGACCGATCTTCACGAAATTTGGCATACTAGCTTCTAGACTCAATTCGGTCGAATGTGCCAAATTCCATCCCATTTGGACAAATATTAGACGTTTGGTGCACAATAAAAGGTAAATCGGACGATGTTATATATGGCAGCTATATCCAAATCTGAACCGATCTCGATAAAATTTAGCAAAGGTATTTCTGAGCTGCATTTGATATATTTCCCCAAATATTGTTGTTACAGAGTGCATATTACGGCTGCGGAGGACAAAAATAACAAATCGGACGAAGATATATATGGGAGCTATATATAAATTTTTACCGATTATCTCCAATTTCAATAGGATTCGTCCTTGAGCCAAACAAATGTTGTTTGGAAAATTTCATCTCAATCGGATAATAAATGCGACCTGCATTTTGTTCACAAAAATACATGGACAGACGGACAGACGGACTGACATGCATAAATCAACTCAGAAAGTGATTCTATGCAGATCATCAAAAGGAACTATGGGTCTATCTCGTTTCCTTTTGCCTGTTACAAACAAATGCACAAAGACATAATACCCTGACCACCTTATGGTGTAGGGTATAAAAAGTCAGAAGTTCGCCATTTGTGTATTTTGGATTTCTCCTGTACGTTAGTTTCGTCTTTTCGGTAGAATGCAAATGTTGGTATTTTTTCACACGAAAGTAGTGGTCCATACTACCCGCTGTTGTGTCCTTTGGTTTATATTTTATAACGGCTGCAAAACCAGTAAAATTTTTTAGTTGTTGGTCCATTTGAACCCCTAAATTTATTGCGGACATCTTTTAAAAGCAATAGGCCTAGCCCTTCTGAACCTAACCATGCCCTTATGAAAATGTTAGTGAGGATAGGACGATCACAAAAATACTATATCACAAAATACTATATCTATATCTTTTTACCACGAAATATATATATATATATATATATATATATATATATATATATATATAAATATATATATATATATATATATATATATATATATATATATATATATATATATATATATATATATATATATATATATATATATATACATATTTATTTGTTTATTATATATATTAGATATATTTACGCGATATAATGAAAATATTGGCTTTTATTTAACACAAATGTTATGGTCTATTTCACCCACTAAATATTACCCGATGACCATCAAAATTGATAGACTTCTGCCCAGCTCCTAGCTCTAGACCCATGCTAACTTCGACCCATGCTTTGCGACCTGTAGAGCAACTGCAAAATGAGAAAGTTTTTTAAGTTTTTGATCCATTTCAACCCCTAACTATTATGCGATCATCTCCAAAAGCAATAGGCTTCTATTCTGGTCCTAGCCTCAGCTACATTCTAAATTTCACGAAGAGCGGGCCATAATTGCGACCTGTAGAGTGATTACAAATTAACATGGACAGACGGATAGACGTTACGTAGATGCCGATAGTAAATACATTGGATATATATAGCGAAATATATACAATTTAGGTATACAGGGTTGCACATATTCGACGGACCCATCTGGCAACGCCATAACTTTTGACAGAGACGTCACATCGCTTAATGACATACCGCGTTTGAAGCGTCAGTCCAAGCACATTTTTACCATGAACCAATACACGCCACGCGAAATAGTTGAAATTTACATTCAACAGAAGAAGTCAATTGTGAAAACTCAACGTGCTTTTAAAACATTAAAAATGTGAGAAGTGCGCCTTCTAAGAACACCATTTAGCGTTTATACGAAAAATTTTCGACTGGTAAGGGGATGTTAGACTTCGGGCTTTTTTATGCTGATTTCTTTGACGAATATAGCCAAATATCGTAGACAAGCACATAATATAGATGAGTCTAAATTTGATTTCTTGCTTTTGAACCAGAACAGAAAACATTTCCTGATCACACAATTGAAGCCAATCTACACGCCTGAGAAGAGAGTTAAGGACAGGAGAGAAGTCTAGCATTTTTGATGACCATTGGATTAAATTTAGCTATAACAAGTAAGAAAGCTGTAAGTTCGGCCGGGCCGAACTTTTAATAGCCTCTACCATTTGGTACAAATCCATTACGAACTTCAAATACCAAATTTGAAACGATTCCGGTAAACAATGTCGCTAAAATCATCAAAATACCGAATATCGGGTATTTTGCCAGTAGGCAGGCCAAGTTCGTAAATGGGCCATGTAGGTCCAAGTTATCATATAGCCCCCATATAACGGTACCATATGGGGGCTATATGATAACTTGGATCTACATGGCCCATTTACGAACTTGACCTGCCTACTGGCAAAATATACATGTGTGCAAAATTTTAGCCTTCTATCTCAATTTGTTCGAAAGATAGCGTGATTACAACAGACAGACAGACGGACAGACAGACAGACAGACAGACAGTATGGTGGAGGGTATAAAAATTAATATACCCTCCATAGTATGCTGGAGTGCGTAAATATTGGGCAAATGTCCCTGGTCAAAATGTTAAGGGTAATATCTGGGCAGTGCCCCGTGACATAATTTCAAAAGCGAAATCTTCCAAAATGTATTTGGGCATAAGGGGGCCTCTAACATATTGTAGTGTTGTAGAGTATCACATAGTCGGCCCCGCACTATAGCCTTTGCTTACATGTTTTTTTTTTTTTTTAATTTTATTGAATAAAAGCAAAAAATGTCGGAAATAGCATCAAATTTTAGAATAAATATAGATTTGTTCGAATTGTTCACATTTCGCACGAATTATGGCCTTCAAACGGCCAATAAAACCGTCACACGCTGCCCGAATGTTGATCTGCGGTATTCTGGCCCATTCCCGGGGAAGGACTTGCTTTAGGTGATCGACACTTTGGTATTTTTTAGTGCCAACCTTGCTTTCCAAAATACTCCAGACACAATAGTCCAACGGATTGGTATCCGAAGAGTTTTGGTGGCCATTGTGCGCTGGAAATGGAGCGAGGGACCTCATTTTGTAACCAGTCTTGGGTTGTGCGTGCTGAGTCCTGTTGGAGTGTCCGAAGTCTGCAGCCAAAATGTTTGCGTGTCCAAGGCTTTAATACACCCTCCAGAATATTTTCGCAATAATATTCGGCATTTATTCTGATGTCACGGTCGATTAATACCAGCGAAGAGTGATCATCGGCTGTTTTGGCGGTCCACACCATTACCATGGTCGGCGCCGAAGGTGAACATTTTCAGCTGAACTCTTTGGCAAGTAAACAAACAAAATTGTTTACAAACTGCTGGACAACGAATTTTTTCTCGGATCGGAGAAAACCAAATTCGGGATTTCACCACTTTCGGCCAAACGAATCAACTCTTTAACTCTTCTGTGTCTATTTTCTTACTATTGCGGTGTAAGTTCTTGCGCTTTTTGGAATGTCAATGGCTTTACCCCGAGCTCATTTTTCAATATTTGCCGAATAGAATATTGCGATATGTTCAGCTCACTAACCAATTTTCGGCCACTGCTGATGTTGCTGTTTTCTTCCGTCCACTTCCGTGACGTCGGGCTACGCTACCAGTAGCACGGTAACGAGCGATTTATTCACATTTAAATGCTGGAGTGCTCCAACGATAGCCATTTGTGGTTTTCCAGCCAAATATAAAGAAATCACCCTATCACGCTTGAATTCCATCACAAATAACTTTATTCTGGAAAATTCTCACCAAAATGCTTTTGTACGCTTGTAAACAATATAATGAGATGTCACTGGAATAATTTTAACAGCTGTCGGACGAGTGGCTATGAAATGACAGCAGTCGGAAGTTGGTTGCAGTTTTTTTTTTCATTTCACCCTGTATTTTCAATTTCAATCAATCATTCATTTTCAGATTTGAAACACTATTTGTTCACACAATATGAAATTTAGTAACATTTAGTACATTTTGCATTTCTAAAACCATTAGTGCCAACATTTCAAGTTGGCAGCTACATCTGTTCACCCAAAATCATATTGTACCAAATTTAGTACCGTTCCTACACTTAATATACTTTTTTTAAATCCCCTCCCTATATCAACCCAATTTCCCAAACTTAATTCTTATACCAAAGGACCAGATTTTAGTCCTATTGTAAAAATGATATTTCGAATTTAATTTGGTGCTCTATTCTACACCCCATTAGCCTACCCTCATTCCAAATTTCAGATTTCTAGCCCTATCCGTTTGCCCAGTAAAATATATTAAATTTTTAGTACTTTTTATTACACTTTTAATTCTCACGCTTCCAATGATTCCGATTAATATGGATTCGTGTAGGAGAGGTCAAGTAGTAGCAGATCCCTCGATATGATTTTTTACTCACAATTTCCCTAATATTTGTTATGGATTAATATTGACTTTTCCAAAAAATGCATTTACACGTGTGGCCGTGTTTGTTGTTAAGCGTGTCTACAAATTTTCACTTTTCATATTTCATATTTTTTGAAAGTTGTCATTGCGTAAATGGTTATGTTTGCCCATCATGGTCCTCTTACAATTGGTGTACTTTAGGCGTCTCAATGAATTTGTCTTCTTTATGACCCTACCAGTTGTCGTCTGCCAACCAACCAGCCAACCTACCGGCTAATGATGTTGGTAGTCTGAAGTAGTACTTCAAGTGCTTCCAAATGACTTACAAAGTCCATAGTTATGTTCCATCTTATCGCTGGCCATATTTTGTAATATTACAGAAGAAACCGGATTGCAATCAGGAAATCTAAAATGTCGACAGTGTAAAGCTCTAATATGAACAACTCATGCACACAGACAAGTTCAGTGGATGTTCTTCTTGAGACTAGAGGCGCGTGGAGTGCTTAAAATTAGGTGTCGCGATGCTTGTAAAGTATGCTGTGGATTAAAACTGAAGGTCAGACAGAGCGGAGGTTTATTTAATCTTCAGCTCATAATCTCAGTTCTAGTTTGAAATAGCATTTCAATTTTATTACAGATATTAATGATTTTCATGGCGCATCTGTAGATTGTTTGTATTGAAAACTAGCTGTACCCGGGGCGCTTCGCTACCCTTTTTATATCATCCACACAATGGATGATATATTAACTTTGTCATTTTATTTGTAACTCCTCGAAATACTCAAATACTTGATTAGCGTAATATTCTAAGTCAATTTAGCGATGTACGTCTGTGTGTCTCTCTGTTTGTTGTAATCACGCTATCTTTGGAACGAATTGAGATAGCAGGCTAAAATTGCACACATCAAGGTTAAAATGAGCCATGTCGGTCCACGTTTTCGTATAGCCCCTACATAACGGTATATTCGGCATTTTGATGATTTTAGCGACATCATTTACCGGAATTGTTTCAAATATCGCATTTGAAGATCTTAATGAGTACTACAGCCTATGACAAACTCAGGTTCACGACTTCGTATAGCCCTCCTAAAAAACTACCACCCGATATTCGATATTTTGATGATTTAGCGACATTTTTCACCGAAAGTGTTTCAAATTTCGTATTTGAAGTTCGAAATGGGTACTACAGCCCAAGATTGAAAATTGTCTATGAAGGCCAACATCTTATTTACCGAAATTGTTTCAAATTTCGTATTTGAAGTTCGGAATAGGTACTATAGCCTATGACAAAACCAGTAAGGAAAAGTCAAAAGTCGGGCGGCGCCGATATGTGATACCATACACCACTATGCATATTTAGTAGAGCTCCCGTAATAAAAGTATTTATATTGGGAGTTTATTTGACGTAGATCATATCACCTATCAACCTTTGGCTTTAGAGTAGTTATAATTTGTTTTCAGAGGGAACATATATATAGGGGAGGCATATCCAATTCTGAATCGATTTTCACTAATCTTTTATAGCAAAATTGTTAATCCCCTACATATTCTGTAGCATCCATTACGAACTTCAAATACGACATTTCAAACAACTTCGGTGAGTATTGTACCTAAACTCGTCAAAATACCGAATATAGGGAGGTAGTGGTATATGGGGCCTATACGAAGACCTGGACCTGCATAGACAATTTTCTGCCACAGACTGGAGTTTCCATTCCGAACTCTAAATGCGTAATTTGAAAAAATTTTGGTGAATAATGTCGCTAAAATCATCGAAATACCGAATATCGGGAGGTACCGTTATATGGGGGCTATACGAAGACGTGGACCTGAACAGACAATTCTCTGTTTAGGCTGTAGTATCCATTGCGAACTTCAAATACCAAATTTTGAACAATTCGGATTAATAATGTCGTTAAAATCATCAAAATACCAAATATCGGGAGGTACAGTTATATGGGGGCTATACGAAGACGTGGACCTGCACAGTCAATTTTCTGTCTTAGGCTTTAGTATCTATTTCAAACCTCAAATACTAAATTTGAAACTATTCCGGTGAATAATGTCGCTAAAATCATCGAAATACCGAATATCGGGAGGTACCGTTATATGGGGGCTATATGAAAACGTGGACCTACATGGCCCATTTACGAACTTAACCTACCTACTTAACCTACCTACTGGACCTGCATAGACAATTTTCTGCCACAGACTGGAGTTTCCATTCCGAACTCTAAATGCGTAATTTGAAAAAATTTTGGTGAATAATGTCGCTAAATCATCGAAATACCGAATATCGGGAGGTACCGTTATATGGGGGCTATACGAAGACGTGGACCTGAACAGACAATTCTCTGTTTAGGCTGTAGTATCCATTGCGAACTTCAAATACCAAATTTTGAACAATTCGGATTAATAATGTCGTTAAAATCATCAAAATACCAAATATCGGGAGGTACAGTTATATGGGGGCTATACGAAGACGTGGACCTGCACAGTCAATTTTCTGTCTTAGGCTTTAGTATCTATTTCAAACCTCAAATACTAAATTTGAAACTATTCCGGTGAATAATGTCGCTAAAATCATCGAAATACCGAATATCGGGAGGTACCGTTATATGGGGGCTATATGAAAACGTGGACCTACATGGCCCATTTACGAACTTAACCTACCTACTGTAAAAATAAACCTGTGTGCAAAATTTTAGCCTTGTATCTCAATTCGTTCGAAATATAGCGTGATTACAACAGACAGACAGACGGACAGACAGACAGAAAGACAGACGGACATCTCTAAATCGACTTAGAATTTTACGCTGATCAAGAATATATATACTTTGTTGTGTCTGACATGAGTATTTCTAGGAGTTACAAACGAAATGACAAAGTTAATATACCCTTCATAGTATGGTGGAGGGTATAACAATATACATCGGAGTTCCACAAAATGGAAACATACGTTCCGAAATTCATTTTGGCTGATATTAGCAATTATTTGCACAATAAATCTGAAATCGGATTAAGGATATTTAGCAAATTTGGCAAAAGTATTTCCGAACTCAATAAGATACCTGGTACCAAATATCATTGTTTTCGAGTGCATATTACGCATGTGAGGGACTTAAACACAAAATCGGGTGAAGCATATATATGGAAGCTATAGCTATATACGAACCGATTTTCTCCAAATTTCATGTACCTGCTTCTATACTGAATTCGGTGGGATGCACCGAAATTCAGGACTTTTGGGCAGATATTCACCATTTGTTGCACAATTAACCCGAAAGATGTGAGCTATATCCAAATCTGAACCGATCTTGATAAAATTTGGCAGAGGTGTTTTCGACCTCTATAAGATATCTGGTTCCAAATATCCTTATATCTGATGAAACATACATATGGGAACTATAGCTATATCTGAACCGATTTTCACCAAATTTGATGTACTTGCTTCTGGTTCTGAATTCGGTTGGATTTGGCAAAATTCAAGTAATTTGGACTTATATTGGTAATTTGGTGTACAATTACCCCGAAATTGGTAGAAGATATATATGGGAGTTATATCCAAATCTGAACGGATCTTGATAAAATTTGGCAGAGGTATTTCTGGGCTGTATCTGATATCTTCTACCAAACATCATTCTTGTGAGGGTGCATATTACGAATGTGGGGGACATAAACACCAAATCGGACGAAACCTACATATGGGAGCTATAGCTATATCTAAATCGATTTTACCCGAATTCGACGTATTAGTCTTTAGAATGAATTCAGTTGGATGTGCCAAACTTCAAGTAATTTGGACTTTTGGTGCACAATTAACACCAAATCGTTTGAAGATATATGGGAGGTATATCTAAATGTGATCCGATTATCACCAATTTCATCCTTTTGCCAAACAGATATTGCTTGCAAAATTTCATCTCAATTGGATAATAAATATGACCTGCATTTTGTTCACAAGAATACAAGGACTAACGGAATGACATGCATAAATCGACTCAGAAAGTGATCCTATGAAGATCCTCAAAAGTTACTATGGGTGTATCTCGCTTCCTTCAAACAAATGCACAAAGACATAATACCCTTACCACTATGTGATGTAGGGTATAAAAATTACTTATGATGAAACACGCCTTCGTATAGCCCTCATATAAGGGGTTTAATTTTTCTACGGATTTTTTTTTTTTTTGAAAAATGTCAAATTCCTTCAAAATCGTGGAGGGTATTAAAAGTTTGGCTGGGCCGAACTTAGCTGAATTTTACTTGATTTTGTTTTTGCTTCAGGAGCGTAAACGAAGAAATCGGTCGGTCTGCCAATGGGTGAACATGCCAGGTTCAGCTGACCATAAGAAAATCAGGACCGATTTCAATATAATTTGACAAAATTTATTTTTAGTCCGAATTCCATCACTCATTGCAAATTTCATTGAAATCTGCCGAAAATGTATGTGGGAGCTATATATACAGGGTGAGATAAAAAACTGCAACAAACTCAAACGCCATAACTTTTACTTCTTTTAAATTTTTTTTGAATGACAGCAAAAAATGTCGGAAATAGACACAATAGTCCAACGGATTTGTATCCCGAGAGGAACTTCATTTTGTAACCATTCTTGGGTGGCGTGTGTTGAGTGCGAAGGTGCTGAGTCCTGTTGGAATGTCGAAAGTCTGCGGCCAAAATGTTTGCGTGCCCAAGGCTTTAATACACCCTCCAGAATATATTAGAGATAATATTCGGCATTTATTCTGATGCCACTGTCGATTAATACGAGCGAAGAGCGATCATCGACCATTATATGCTAGAGTTCTCTAACGATAGCCACTTGTGGTCTTCCAGCCAAATATAAAGAAATCACACTATCACGCTTGAATTCCATCACGAATAACTTTTATTTCTGGAATATTCTCACCCTTGTAAACAATATAATGAGCTGTCACTGGAATAACGAGTCACTGGACGAGTGGCTTAGAAATGACAGCAGTCTGAAGTTGGTTGCAGTTTTTTCATCCCACCCTGTATATACACCAAATTTCATTAAAATTGCAGATACATAGCGTATTTGGTACATCAAATATACGAAATCGGCCGAAAATATATCAAACGTCAACAGATTTCCATATAATTTCTCAAATTTATTTTTTTACCAAATTCCGTCATTCATTGCAAATTTCATTGAAATCGGCCGAAAATATAACAGATTTCAATATGATTTGGCAACATTTTTTTTTTGGTCAAATTCCGTCACTCATTCCAAATACTATTTGAAATCTGATATACATATCGTGTTTGGTGCATCAAATATGTAAAATCGGCGGAAATATATGGAAGCTATATCCAAAACTGAACCGATTTCACTATAATTTCGCAAAGTTATTTTTGTACCGATTTCCGTTACACATTCTAAAATTGGGGACTGTATCTATAACCGATCAATAGATATATGTATTCAAAAACAAAATTCCAAATCTTGAAATAGAAACATATTGGACATTGAAAATTGATCTCGGGTTGAGAGAAATATTTAGACACATCAAGTTTCGCAAGTTATGAGATATATAGGTATTGAAAAATGTGACCCTTTGTGGCGAAGTAGTGGGCCGATATATTTGGGGCAAATTTGTGGGGGAGGTACCAGAAGGAGTGGACCGATATTGCCCATCTCCGAACTCAATCCAAGTTTGAGAATCGGACGAACGGACGGATATCCCCAGATCGACTCTAAATGTTCTGAAATGGATTGGGTCCAAAGAGATCTAGGGTCTAAGCGCTATTTTGGTAAAGCTCGTTTTGGCCGTATTAAATGATATATACCTTCTCCAGCCATATTGCAGAGGGTATAAAAAACGAATAAATGACAAGAACGATTTAATTCCTAATAACAAAAATATTTGTATAGCTGAATCAATATTTCGATTTGTCAACACCCCCACCCCTTGCACTGAGTCTAAAAGGGTGTACGATCATAATTTTTCACTTTTAAATAGTTCGTTAATTCTGTTTGGTGTAATTTAGTGAGCTATGACTCTTGCTGTTGCTTCTCATTGTTGTTGGACGTTGCGTTGATGGTGCGTTCGGAGGCCTGATTGCGTTCACATAGCATTTCTGTATATATATATGTATGTTTGTATATTTTTGTATGTATATGCAAGATTATCAAGGTTAACCATGTATAAGATACGACTGACTATTCGAATGTTTTCGTCAAGTCATTATGTTGGTGTAGTTGTTATTGTTGTTTTTGTCATGCGTTAAGTTGCGTTGCGTTTGCCCCCATCCCACGACAGCAATTCGTTGGAGATAACAGAAAATACACGCATTTCGTATGGCTCACTAATTTTTCGTTTGTATGTTACAGTGGCCCATGGGTTTTGAAAAGGGGATAGGTTATATGGATAAGAAAAAAATGGTTTCATATATGGTGTGCCGAAATGTTGGCCTTGGAGTCGGTGTTCTGTAAGGTTGCAGCACATTTCATGTCGTCTTGTACCAGTTCCTGAGTCATTGCTATCTCAGTATCTTCGTCTGATGCGACATCGAATTTAAATCAACCAATTCTAAGCTCGTTCTCTTTGAGGTCGATTTTTATATATATGACACAGAGAGTTTATCAATCTATATATACATAAAAGAGTAGCGATCGATAATCAAAGCCCATCCGAACCGGCTGAAGCTAGAATTTGCACCAGAGTCAGTCTTGGTGCGCAGGCGTGTAATAAGGCTGGGTACGAAATGTACTGAAAATTGAATACTATTTATTGGAAGACAGAAATTTGGTATGAGAGTCTCTGATGGAGTGCAGGATAGATGTACCAAAGGATTTTTGGAAATTCGAACTATATGGTTACGAAAAAGTTCTAAAATGGTACTAAACTTCAAAAAATGGTACCATTTGGTATTTTGTAACAGGATAGAGCAAACAACTTTAAATTTGGTATAAGAATCAAGGTTGAAAATTAAGTTTGGTATATGAAGGTGGTTTTGGAAACTAAGTGTGAGAAATGTACTAAATGGTACTAAATTTGTAAAAGTTTGGTTTAGGGTGAATGGATGAAGCTGGAATTTTGAAATTTTATATTGGGGTCCCTGTTGGTGGTAGGTTTACGATAAAGAAGTTATTTTGGAAATGCGTACTGCAAAGGCACAAAAAGTACTAAATAGTACTATATTTGGTACAATTTGTTATTGGGTGAACAGATAATGCTTGAAATCTGAAATTTGGTATTAGAATCGCTGTTAACGTGTAGCTTCGACCTGTGGAGGTAGTCTCGGGAATGTGTACCATAATTGTACGAAAAGTACTGAATGGCACTAAATTTGGTATTGGGTGAAGGAATAGAGATAAAATTCTAAATTTTGATAAGTATTTCACTGAAATTTTTGAGATTTTGAGATTTGCCGGTGGTTTGAAAATGCGTCCAATATATTTACGAAAAGTACTAAGTACCACTAAATTTGGTATTGGGTGAAGGAATACAGCTGAAATCCTCAAATTTGATGTAGAGGTCACTGTTGGTGTCTGTACCGTGTACCTTAATTGTTCGAAGGAAACTAAGTGGTACTAAATTGGTACTAATTGTATTGGACGAAGGGATAGAGATAACATTCTCAAATTAAATATTTAGATTATTGATAGAATCTGCATTTGAGATTTAGAAGACCATCATACATTTGTACCAAAAGTACTAAGGGGTATTAAATTTGATATTGGGTGAAAGAATAGAGCTAGAATCCTGAAATTTGAATGACACTGTTGGTGTCTGCGGTCAAGGGGAGGAGCTGGTTTTGGATATGTGTACTATAATATTACTAAATGGTACTAAATTTGGTAATGGAGGAAATTACAAAGCTGAAATACCGAAATTTGATATTGAGGTCACTGTTGGTATCTGAGGTTGAGATATGCAGATTGTTTTGAAAATGCGTACTATAATTGTTTGAGAAGTACTAAATAGTACTAAATTTGGTATTTTTTAAAGGGATAGAGCTGAAACCGGTCTGGATAAAATTTGGCAGAAGTATTTTCAAGCAGTATCTGATGTCCGGTATCAAATATTTAAACACTTATTTCTGAGCTGTATCTGAAATCTGGTACCAAAGATTATTGATGAGGTGAGCATATTACGCATGTGAGGGTCTTTTACACCAAATCGGATAAAAAATCTAAATGGGAGCTATAGCCATATCAGAACCGATTTTCAATAAAATATTAAGCACCTACTTTTAGACCAAATCCCATCGGAAGTGCAAAAATTCAATCCAGTTGGGCTGATATTAGCCAATCGGGGATAAACCTGATATCGGATAAAGATATATATGGGAGCTATATCCTAATCTGATCCAATCTCTATAAAATTTGACAATTGTATTTTTGAGCTTCATAAGTTATCTGGCGCATGTGAGGGACTTAAAAACCCAAATCGGGTGAAACATATGTATAGAAGCTATAGCAATATATGTGCCAAAATTGTGCCGATCTCGATAACATTTGAAATAGGTATTTTTGAGCCTCATAAGTTATCTAGTACCAAAAGTCATTCTTGTTGAGTACATATTACGCGTGTGAGAGACTTTTTACCCCAAATCGGATGAAACCGAGTTATAGCTATATCTGAACCGACTTTCACCAAATTTAATGTACTTTGTTTCTAGACTGAATTCGGTCGGATATTCCAAAATTTAGGTTATTTGGACTGGTATTGGCCATTTGGTGCACAATTATCTCGAAATCGGTTGAAGACGTATATCAGAGCTATATCTAAATTCTTCAATTTTAATGGGGTTCGTCCTTGGACCAAACAAATATTGTTTGCAAAATTGCATCTCAATCGGATAATAAATGCGACTTGTATTTTGTTCACAAAAATACATGGACAGACGAACGGATGGGCATTAATCGAATCAAGAAGTGATTCTATGAAGATCCACAAGTTACTATGGGTCTATCTTGCTTCCTTCTCCCTGTTACAAACAAATGCACAAAGACATACACCCTTACCACTATGTGGTGTAGGCTATAAAGAGGCCTAACAAGAACTCTTGGAACGGATCTAAAATTTTAAGGTAGAATTTTCGCTGACAAAATGTCAGGCACTTGATAGTATAGTTATCAATTTCTGGTTCCATCGCTAATATAGCACACAATACCACAACACCCTACAGCTTAAGGCACTTTAAAGGTTTAGCCAAGTAAATTGTTGAATTTTTGAAATATGGGATCAAAGGGAAAGATTCCAATTATTATTGTTAGTTCAAATAATCCGTTTAAATAACCAACTTTCATTATTTATTTATTTTTTTTTTTTTTTGAGAAACCTAGCATATTTATTACGGGACACAGTACCCTTTGAGCCACTGTTCAAATTTATGCGTACACAAAGTGCGTTATTTATGAACGCATTTCAAATCTAAAAAATTACAAAAACAAATCTAACTACTAACCGATTCACGTTTTTGTTTTTCAAACATCTACGAGACATTCAAACTTTTTTGTTTGAAAGGGCTTGAAAAATGTGAACACAAAAACTTGTACTAGGGATAGACAAATACTACCGATGGATGGATGGATGGTGGAACGAACGGACTGACGGAGGGATGGAGGAGTTGTTGGGGCTTTGGGTATTATTTCGTTAGTGAAGGTCATCGCTGTGGTAGGCATACAAATATAATAAAGAAAAAAAATTATAAAATTATATTTCTATTTCTGGTGGTGTTGTTGTTGGTGGCATTGCTGCTTGTCATTGTTGTAATTTGTTGTTTTCGGTGCAAACTACACTAATAACAAAGTTCAAATGAACAAAAATTAATTGTGGAATGAGGAACTTTTTGCTGCGTTTTTTTTTTTTTTTGGTAAAAAACGAACTGTTGGCATAGCTCGGCATTTGCTGGTCTTTTTTATGGGTTGTTTTTGAATTATCAGTTTCACTGTTTAATCGATTTTTTTTGTTGGATTATGTAAAAAAATATATTATTTTAAAGTGAAATATTATAGGCAAAATATCGTAGGTACATAGAAATATATATGAACAAAAATGTGACTCCCATTTTGGGCTGTCTACCTTATCAAATGCATGTAATCGCTGTTGTTCATGTCGAATATGTGCTGATTGTGAGCGATAGCTATTTTACTATTTATGTCTGGCGGAATTGTGTGTAATTTGGATTTTTATACCCTACACCACAAGGTGGTCAGGGTATTATGTCTTTGTGCATTTGTTTGTAACAGGCAAAAGGAAACGAGATAGACCCATAGTTCCTTTTGATGATCTGCATAGAATCACATTCTTAGTCGATTTAAGCATGTCCGTCCGTCTGTCCATGTATTTTTGTAAACAAAGTACAGTTCACATTTATTGCCCTATCCAAATGAAATTTTGCACAAATCAAAATTTAGATATAGCTCCCATATATATCTTCGTCCGATTTGCCTTTTATTGTGCACCAAACTGTAATATCAGTCCGAATAGTATGGAATTTCGCACGTACAATCAGATTGGACCTGAAAATAAGTATGCCAAATTTGGTGAAGATCGGTTCAGATATAGCTATAGCTCCCATATATACTGTTCATCCGATTTGTCATATTTGTTACCCACAGCCGTAATATGCACTCCGTAACAACGATATTCAGGTAAATATATCAAATACAGCTCAGAAATATCTTTGCCAAATTTTATCGAGATCGGTTCCGATGTGGATATAGTTCCCATATATATTTTTATCCGATTTCAAATTAATTGTGCATCAAATGGGCAATACAAGTCCGAATTTAAAAGATACAAATGCTTCGGCATATTTAGTTCTTTGAACCTTAAATTATAATTATAATCATAGCATGTATGATTGAATTTTCAAATAAAAACATTAAATTTTTATGCGGAGCTCTACTAAATTTGCAAAGTGGTGTAGGGTATCATAAAGTCGGCCCCGCCCGACTTTAAGCCTTTCTTTACTGGTTTTAAAAGTGTTAAATTTCAAATGCTTACATTTAAGTCATCTAAAAAATCGAAAGGTGTGGCTCCTATTTTTAGGAAACCGCTTGGGAAAAATATTCGAAATATATTGGTTAGTGTTGCTTATAACGGGTTTATTTTAAATAGTTACAATTTGAAACTGTATGCAAATTTTTGTAAAAAAAGAAACATAAATAAAAGTAGACACATAAATTACAACGAACGTAAAGCAAAAAATGTTAAAAATAGCAACTAAATGATAAAAATTATTTTTTTTTTTTTTGGCATAAAATAAAAGTTTGCCGAAAATGTTTAAATATTTTAATGGGTTTTTATTAATAGCCACAAACATGGGCCTAAGAAGCAAAGCATTGCAGCGAAATGTCTAGGCAAAAGTCAAACAACAATAGACTTGGATTAACATTTGAAAGCAACAAATTATTCACAGCATGGAATTAACATCTACCACCAACAACAACACAATGACTTACTAACTATCAGCAGCCAACTAGTCATTGTCAGTTGGATTCCAGACGCAGATTTTGTGATTAACGCACATGGAACGAACGCACAATTCGAATGGAAGACAAAAATGGAGGAGTAGGAGATGAAGACGATGTATTTGGTAGTACCGATGATGATGATGACAGACAGAGAGCGAGAGAGAGATCCAGCCAATTATGTATGAGGCCCATAGAAAATGGCTAACAATGGCATATGCCTATTTCGTTCAGATGGTGTACCAAAACCAGAAGAAGAATGACGACGACAAACCAGCGCAGTGGCAATGTACTGCTGTTGCTGCTGCTTAATTTCGATGCGCATAGCCATGAACATAACCTTGAAAAACGTAAACTTGGAGCAAATGAACTCAGATTTTCTCTGCGTTTCTTGTGTTGTGTGTGAATAGGCCTATTCATGATTTTCGTATCGACCATACCGGTATGAAACTAATTCTTTATGCTAGTTTTCGAGTCGCATAAGAATAATTTATTATTGTTGTTATTTATTGTGTGACGATTTCCGCAACTAACTATGTTCGAAATTCAAGTAAATCACAGAAAATTCGGATCATACAGCATGAGTTTATCCATGACCTGGGAATTATGTACTCCTTTTCCCACAGTCGTATCAGTAAATTACCAGTTTAACTATTTATTGTCATTGGAAAACAAAGTACAAAAACTAATAACTAATACAGAAAGGGCAGAAGCCGGGCGAGGCCAACTACATAAATCAATGCATTCTGCTATCTTGTCTTTTGTATACAATATAAAGAATAGAGAGTAAACTTTATGTATAAATCGTACATTTCGATTACTCAGAGTATTTGCCACTCGCGAATAAATTCGAGCGAATCAGAACACTGTCCGTAACAAATATACATTTACAGTTTAGTTTTAGCCTATGGCCGTTTTATTAATTCAAAAACTTACTACTAACATAGGTAAAATGGCTCCAATCCGGGTCTAAAAATCTCCTATGAAAGAATAGAAAACCTTCGTCCCCATAGAGCAGGCCCAGCTCGTTCAGCCTGGCAGGGGCCGCAGGAGGCAAATGCTTCCGAGCTCGAAGCTGGTCCGCATCCTCAAAACACCTAAACATTCCCTCAACGATGCTATTATCTAAAAGCTGGCATTTGTCTAAAAATGCTAGTCCAGTCTTCATCATGAAGACATCTATTCTGTCTATTTTCGCCCTATCGTAGATCGCCCTACAGGAATAGGATCTATAGGAGCCATCTGCCCTAAGGATGGGGCGTAGTCCCAGACAAGAGGAGAGTATTTTTCTTTCCCCCACCCTTAGCCTTTCCATCTGGCGAGACGAAATGTCAAACCAGACGGGGAAGGCATAGGCGACGATAGGTCTAATCACCTGCCTGTAGATCAGAAGCCTAACATCGTGGGAAAGACCACCCCTCATACCTAAGATTCGACTATATCCGAAATATAGACCCTTAGCCCTAGAAAGGACGTAGTCTATATGACGAATATGGTCGAACCTCTCATGAAATACAACCCCTAAGTATTTCATCTTGGCTGAAACAGGAACCTGCTCCGAACCTATTTTCAGAACCGGCTCAAACCTTCTAAAATTAGGGTAAACTATGCCTGGCCGACCAAGGAAGGCCGTAGCACAACATTTCCCTACATTCAACTTTAGGCGCCATGTAACAAAGTACCGATGGAGGGCATCTAGGTACTCGTTAACGCGCCTATTGACCGACTAATAAGACATCATCGGCATAGGTCAGGAGAAGACCACAAGAGGGGGGAGCCGGGATGTCAGAGGAAAAGATGTTGTACAACATCGGGCCAAGAAGGGAACCTTGAGGAACCCCTGCCAACACAGGGCGGCGACTAGAGAGTCGCTCACCCACCTTAATTCTGAAGAATCGATCCCTAAGGAAGCTAGCGACCATTCTACAGGATTGGCTGTCAAAGCCAAACGACTGGAATTTATACAAAATTCCGTCGTGCCAGACAGAGTCAAAAGCCCTGGCAATATCTAAGGAGACGGCTATAGTTCCATACTTCCTGTCGAAACCTTTTCCAACAAAGTTGCTGAAAGCCGTTAAGGCATGGGTCGTAGAGAGACCAGACCTAAAACCGAACTGACAATCGCGCAGAATTCTCCTATTTTCTGCGGTTCTTCTAATCCTTGCCAGAATAAAGGATTCGAATAACTTTCCAAACGGCGATAGAAGGGAAATAGGCCTGTAGATGCCACACTGAGAGGGATCAGAACCCCGTTTCAGAATGTATACATTTACATGTAATGAGACTTTATTTAAAGTAAATCTCACAAACTATGATTTATTTCGATATATATTTGAAATATATTGGGAGATTTTCCGAATATATTTTCATTATATATGTATATATATATTAAACGTTTGAAGAACACATTATATCATTCCTATAAAAAATTTGACTAAAATTATCGAAATACCAAATATGGTGAGGTACCGGTTATATGGGAGCTTTACCAAAACTTGGAACTATATGGACAATTCTTGGCAATAATGTTCCTGACAACACCAACTATCAATTTGCAGTAATCTGGGTTCAAAGCTACGACTAAAACACCCAAAATACCTAAAATCTGGCTATACCAAAAATGGACCTATATGGTCCACATATATAGAAACATATTATTTTCGGCCGATTTCATGTATTTGATGCCCCTAAACATGCCATGCATCCCCGATTTCAATGAAATTTAGACAGTGTAACGGAATTCGGAACGAAAATAATATTGCTAAATTATATTGAAATAAGTTCAGATTTGGATATAGCTCCCCATACACATTTTCAGCCGACTTCATGGATTTTGTGCACCAAAAATGATATGTATGATTGATTCCAATGACATTTGGAATAAGCGACGGAATTTGGTAAAAAATTTGTCAAATTATATTGAAATCGGTTGACTTATGGATATAGCTCACATATAGATTTTCTGTCGATTCTATATGTTTTATGAACCAAACAAACTATATACCTCTAATTTCAATCAAATCTGGCAACACATTTGAAAAATTATATTGAAATCGGTTCAGATTTGGATATAGTTCCTATATACATTTTTCGTCCGATTTCGTGTATTTGATGTACAAAACACCCAATGTGTGACAGAATTTGGCCAAAAAGTATATATTGTCAATTTATATGTTACTAGGCAAACTGTAAACAAGTATAAAAGCAGCTAAGCCCAGCCGGGCTGAACTTTTTATAACCTCCAACATTTGGAAGGAAATAATATATTTTTTTAAATTCAATCGAAAATACAGGTGAGATGAAAAGACTGCAACCAACTTCACTCGTCCGACAGCTGTTGAAATTATTCCAGTGACAGCTCATTATATTGTTTACAAGCGTACAAAAGCATTTTGCTGAGAATTTTCCAGAAAAAAAGTTATTCGTGATGGAATTAAAGCGTGATAGTGTGATTTCTTTATGTTTAGAGCACTCCAGCATTAGCGTGATACTGGTAGCGTAGCCCGACGTCAAGGAAGTGGGCGGAAGAAAACAGCAACATCGACAGAAATGGTTCGAAAAGTAAAGAAGCGGCTTGATCGAAACCCGCGTCGCAATGGCCGAATAATGGCTCGTGAGCTGAACATATCGCAATATTCCATTAGGTAAATATTAAAAAATGAGCTCGGGTTAAAGCCATTGAAATTTCAAAAAGTGCAAGAACTTACACTGCAACGGAAAGAAAATAGAGTGAAAAAAGTTAAAGAGTTGCTTCGCTTGGCCGAAAGTGGTGAAGTGACGAATCTGGTTTTCTCCGATGAGAAAACATTCGTTGTCCAGCAGTTTGTAAACAAACAGAACGATCGTGTTTACTTGCCAAAGAGGTCAGCTGAAAATGTGCACCTTCGGTTGGCCACCAGAACTCAAGCCCCGGCCATGATTATGATGTGAGCCGCCATAACAGCCGATGGTCGCTCTTCTCGCGTATTAATAGATCATGGCATCAGAATAAATGCCGAATATTATCGCGAAAATATTCGGGAGGGTGTATTAAAGCATTGAGCATGCAAACATTTTGGCCACAGACCTTAGACATTCCATCAGGACTCAGCACCATCGCACTCAGCACGCGCCACCCAAGAATGGTTACAAACTGAGATTCCACGCTTCATTTCCAGCGTACAATGGCCACCAAAATCTCCGGATACCAATCCGTTGGACTATTGTGTCTGGAGTATTTTGAAAAGCAAGGTTGGCTGTTTGAAGCCCACAATTCGTGCCAAAGGTGACCAATTCAAAAAAAAAAACAATTAAATTTATTCTAAAATTTGATGCTATTTCCGACATTTTTTGCTTTCATTCAATAGAATTTAGGAAAATGTAAAAATTATGGCGTTTGACTTTGTTGGAGTTTTTTTTATCTCAGCCTGTATATGTTACTAGACAAAAAGTAAGCGAGTAAAAAAGCAACTAAGCTCAGCCGGACTGAACTTTTATACCCTTTGGAAGGAACCTGCAAATGTTTTAAAAATTCAGTCGAAACAAGTAAAAAAGCTGTAATTTCGGCCGGGCCGAACTTTTAATACCCTCCACCATTTGGTACTAGTTTGGCAATTTCCAAATAAAAAAAGAGGCAACTTTTGTCATAAGTTATTACAATATTTAAATGCGAAACTTGAAGAAAAATCTGTTTATAATGTATCTAAAATCATCAAAATACCGAATATAGGGGGTACCGTTATATGGGGGCTATACGATGACGTGGACCTGCACAGACAATTTTCTGGCATGGGCTGAAGTATCCATTACGAACTTCGCATGCGAAAATTGAAACAATCCCGGTAAATAATGTCGCTAAAATCATCAAAATACCGAATATCGGGGGGTACGGTATATGGAGGCTATACGAAGACGTGGAACCACATTTTTTATGCTGCAGTATCTATTACGAACTTCAAATACCAAATTTGGAACGATTCCGTATCCGGGGGTACCGTTGTATGGGGGCTATAGTAGTATCCATTACGAAGAATTTTACGCTGAACAAGAATATATATACTTTGTTAGGTCTGACATGAGTATTTCGAGGAGTTACAAACGGAATGACAAAATTAATATACCCTCCATAGTATGGTGAAGGGTATAAAATATAGCTAAAATGGGGGCTGTACAAAGACGTGGTCCTGCATAAGTAATTTTTTGTCATAGGCTGTAATACTGGTTTCGAACTTCAAATACGAAATTTGAAATATAAAACGTCGCTACTGTCATCAAATTTGGAACAAATCCGGAGAATAATGTCTCTAATATCATGAAAATGCCGAATATCGGGGGGTACCGTTAATGGGTGCTATACTAAAACGTGGACCTATGTAGACAATTCTGTTTCAGGTTGTAAAGTACTCACAAAAAACTCCTTGTGCAGAATTTCATTGAAAAATGTGGCTACAAGACGGACGGAAAGGGCTAAATCGTAACCAAAAGCATAGTTTTGGAGTGCAGAGAAGCTCTCTTGTTTAAGTCCCATTTTTATACCCTACACCACAAGGTGGTCAGGGTATTATGTCTTGTACCTGGCAAAATGAAACGAGATAGACCCATAGTTCCTTTCGATGATCTGCATAGAATCACATTCTGAGTCGATTTATGCATGTCCGTCCGTCCGTCTGTCCATGTACTTTTGTAAACAAAGTACAGTTCGCATTTGTTGCCCTATCCAGATGAAATTTTGCACAAATCATTTGTTTGTCCAATGACGAACCCTATTTAAATTAAAGATAATCGGTCAAAATTAAGATATATCTTCGTCCCATTTGCCTTTTATTGTGTACCAAACGTGTAATATCAGCCTGAATAGTATGGAATTTTGCACATATAACCAAATAAAGCCTGAAAATAAGTATGCCAAATTTGATCGAAATCGGTTCCGATATAGCTATAGCTCCCATATATATTTTTCATCCGATTTGTTATTTTTGTCCTCCACAGACGTAATATGCACTCTGTAACAACGATATTCAGAGAAAAATATCAAATGCAGCTCAGAAATACATTTGCTAAATTTTATCGAGATCGGTTCCGATTTGGATATATATCCCACATATAACTTCGTCCGATTTACCTTTTATTGTGCACCAAACGTCTAATATTTGTTCAAATGGGATGGAATTTGGCACTTATGACCAAATTGTGTCTAGAAGCTAGCATGTCAAATTTCGTGAAGATCGGCTCCCATATATAGTATTCATACGATTTGTTATATTTGTTACACATAGCCGTAATATGCACTCCGTAACAACGATATTCAGGGAAAGACATCAAATAAAGCTCAGAAATATCTTTGCCAAATTTTTTCGTGATCGTTTCCGATTTGGATATAGCTCCCATATATATCTTTATCCGATTTCAAATTAATTGTGCACCAAATGGACAATACAAGTCCGAATTTATATGATACCAATTCTTCGGCATATTTAGTCCTTTGAACTTTAAATTACAATTGTAATCATAGCGTGCATGATTAAATTCTCCCATAAAAACTTTTAATTGTTATGCGGAGCTTTACTAAATTAGCAAAGTGGTGTAGGGTATCATAAAGTCGGCTCCGTCC
This sequence comes from Musca domestica, assembly GCF_030504385.1. NCBI lineage: Eukaryota > Metazoa > Arthropoda > Insecta > Diptera > Muscidae > Musca > Musca domestica. Next base: position 1,073,544 of record NW_026712169.1, on the reverse strand, counting down.
GACTTTAAGACTTTCTTTACTGATTGAGGTCTATTTTCTTCCTGGACATCGAAATATTTTTGGTGACAATGCAGGAAAGGAATTAGCAGATTTAAATCAAATCACATAAGTGTGAAGCGATATAAGTGCAATTTCGTACCGGTTGATCTAGGACTATTTCAGTCTAGAAGACAATATGACAAATACCTTCTAAGAATCGTCATCAACTTATCTATCCTCCCCAACATTGTTTCATCATCACGTATTTCTTTCAAAATGAGCCCAATGGACAATATGTTTGAGATGAGAAGAGGTCAAAATGGGCAATTACTAGTCCATTGATCCAATACCAGCTCCCTTGTCATAGCTTTACGTATAGGAATCTCATTACCAAGGTATGACAGGATATATCTTCAAGATCTTAGAATAGGGAATAACTTTGACTGATATTTCAAGAGGTTCCTTAGCCAATAGTACAATACAATGTGGAAGACCGTCTCCAGAATTTACTAAAAGATGTTGTTGTCTTAGAGAATGATATTGTCTCGGTGTAGTGATATTTAGTCTCGGGATGATAATAATCCATATTTTATAAAATCTTTTCAAGCCTCAAGCTACAAAAGAAAAATCATATAATAGCCACCAGACTGAAGAGTATAAACAGCAGCAACAATTATTCTCATCCAAAAACAGAAAATTTTAACAAAAACTTTAGACTTTGCAATCTAACGCATAATTATGCGTTTTTATGGCTTAAATGGCCAATGCGAGAAAAAAACACGCCAGCAACAATAACAACAGTGTTGAATGTTTTATTAACGAGTTTTTGTTGACTCGCTCTGACAAAAAAAAAAAAAAAAAAAAAAAAAAAAAAACACGCATAAAAACACCTATTTGTTATTGTCTGTCTGTCTGTCGATTGTCGATGTTGTCTACAACAAATCAGTGTTCTATGTATGCGTATGTGTGTGTGTGATTTAGGCCCATTACAATGACAATGTATTAGTTAACTAATACACTGTATGAGATCAGCTATTTTGCCTTAACGAAAACGACTGGCGTTGTCAGTTTTACACAGTGGTATTACATACTTCCTGTATTTGAAAGTGAATCTTTGAAGGGCTGTAGATTTTAAGAGATTTTTTGCGAAGTTTCAACATTTAAGTTGTGGAGATAAAATAAAAAAATATATATTCACTTCAAACATTGATGTTTTAGCTTATTTTGAAACACTGCTTGAAAAAAATTATGAAATTTAAATCGACCTATAATTATTTTTAAAGAGTTCGTTTTAGGCCTTTTTAGTACTCAAATTTCTTCATTCTTCACAAATTTGACAAATTTTTTTTAATCAAAACTTTATCCATCGTTCTAAATATTCAGTTTTTCAGAGTTTCCTTCTTCAGAAAAAATACCGAGGAGGATATTAGTAAAACCAATACACAATGAACCCACATCCTATTTTTTCTGTCCAAAACTATTTCAACATCTGCAACTCAGAAACCAATTATATTCCTTCACCCTTCACCTTTATACAAAATTTAATAACATTTAGTGAGCATATCCAAAATAATCTACACCTCTATATCCTTGACACCAACCGTGATCAAAATTAGTTCCATTTAGTGCTTTCCGAACGTTTAGTACTTTTTTTGTACAAAACCACCAAACGGATCTCAAGGCCAGATTCCAGCAGATAACTCAATATCAAAATTAGGAATTCTAGCTTTATCATAAGACTCAATCCAAAATTTGTTATCTTGCTTTTCGTACTGTTCTAATACGCATATCCAAAACCACCTCATTCTCTCCACCCTAGACACCAAAGTGGCCTCCATATCAATTTTCAGCTCTATCTCTTCACTCAATACCAAATTTGGTAGTATTTAGCTATTTTTCAGTTAAAGTACGCACGTACGTTAAAGTACGAAAATAATTGACCTCATAAAAAGGAAATCCCAAATATTTTTGTTAATGCTAGGTTAGGTGCTAAAATGGACAATATCTGTCAACTCTATTAAGTACCTCTCCCACAAAGAGTCAAAATTTGGAATAATTAAAACTATTATTATATCCTCCACCATAGTACGGAGGGTATATTAAGTATGTCAATACATTTGTAACACCTCGAAATATACATTTTAGACCCCACAAAGTATATATATTCTTGATCAGCATAAAATTCTATGTCGATTTATCAATGTCCGTCCGTTTATCCGTCTGTGGAAATCACTCTAGCTTCCGAACGAAATGAAGTAAGTTGATAAAAATTTTCTCAAATGTGTATTATGTCTGCCCGGCTTTTGGTATTGAAAATGGGCCATGTAGGTCCACGTCTTCGTATAGCCCCCAAAGTTCGGCCCGGCCGAACTTATAGCTTTTTTACTTGTTAAATATGAAATAGGCTTCGATTGTCTTCAAATTTCGCACTTCCCAAAATTTCTAGTAACACAAGACCTGGCTTAAAGACGGTATATATCGGACCACCCCTCTGGTGCCTCCCCCACAAGGGGTTAACATTTGGAATAATTGTAACTATTATAAAATATGAAAAAAATAATCCGATTGTCTTCAAATTTCTCACATCTCAATATTTCTACCAAAACAAGATCTGGTTTGAAGACAAAATATATCGGACCTCTACATTATGTACCTCTCCCACAATGGGTGATAATGTGAAATAAGAGTCCGATTGTCTTCAAATTTCAGACATTCGGTCCACTCCTTCTTGAAATTTTAAATAATTATATCTCTCATAAGATTCGAAATAGTCAACAGATTCTCTTCAAATTTCACACATCCCAATATTTCTATCAACATAAAGCTAGGTGTGAAGAAGGAATATGCCGGACCACTCCTTCTGGTACCTCTCCTCTCCTAATTTGCATAGCACCAGATTATTCGCAAAAAATGATTATAGATGTATGATTTTCTTCAAATTTTGCACATCCACATAATTTTATCAGTATTAGATGAAAGGGATGCTTTGGTCCACTCAATCTTTTACCTCCCCCACAATGGGTAAAAATTTTGAATAATTATGTCTCTCTATAAAGTGCAAAATAATCATCAGATTCTCTTCAAAGTCATGTATCCCAATATTTTTACCAACGCAAGTTCCGGTATGAAAACGATAGACGTCGGCTTACCCCTACTGAAACCTCAAAGGTTCGCGGTTTGCAATACTAATTTCTCTCATAATTTGAATAAAACCAGATTATTCCCAAAAAAGTCATAGATATCCGATTTTCTTCAAATTTTGCACATCCACATATTTTTCTCAGTATTAGATGAAATGGAATGCTTTGAATTCCATTTATTGAATAAATGAACCAACGAGATCCCTACTGTCCCTATCTACTATCTAGGGAAACCACAGCCAAGGGAACGGGCTTGGAATAATTAGCGAGGAAAGAAGACTCGCTTCAGGGTGACAATTTCTACCAAAATTATTCTAGTGTTTCTATCTACAATATTTCCGAAGACTATAACCTAAAATCAACGGATTCCAAAGAATATTATTCTGAAAATTTCAAAAAATTTTGTTGAAGGACGAAATTTAGTTATGTCCGTCTGCCTTTTCCACTGTCAGTCTGTCACGCTATCTTTGGAACGAGTTGAGATAGAAGTTTTACACGCATGTGTATTTTGTCAGTAGGCTAGTTAAATTTGTAAATGGGCTATATCGGTCCACATCTTTGGATAGCCCCCAATTATTTCAAATTTCGTATTTGAAGTTCGTAATGGATACTACAGCCTATGACAGAAAATTGTCTGTGCAGGTCCACGTTTTATAACCCACATGGTACCTACCTATATTCGGTATTTTGATGATTTTAGCTGCATTATAAACAAATTTTTTTCAAGTTTCGCATTTGAATATTGTAATAGCTGATGACAAAAGTTGCCTATGTAGGTCCACGTCGTCGTATAGACCCTAATATACGGCTACATTCGGTATTTTTAAGATTATAACAGAATTTTTAACGTATTTTATTTTTTTGAAAATAGCCAAATTTTTACAAAATGATGGAGGGTACTCAAAATTCGCACGGCCGAACTTACAGTTTTTTTACTTGTTTTTATTTATTTATTTTTAATTTTATTTATGTTTTTCATGGCGGGTATTAAAAGTTTTTTTTTTTTTTGCAATGCTATAGTTGGGGATTAAAAAAATCTTAAATAACCAACACTATTATAAAAGATGGTTTAAAGTTTCAAAATTTTCCAATAATCTGTCAGCAGATTGAACGAGTCTTATACGAAAACATAAATGGATATTTCAATTTTATTGACCTAAAATCCTAAAATATATTCAAGTTTGGCGCGAACACTGGAAACTCAACATCTTCTTTGAGATATATATGGCTGGATTACATTTGAGTTTTGATACTCACCTAGCTCACCACATATACCGATATATATATCACAGATTCTGCCCGTTCCCATATGATAAGTTTCAATATCTGCATCTCCAAATTAGCCTCCCCCCACCACAATATTCCATTTAATGTCGCATGAAATCAATGCCACATTAAACCACTGTGCCATAAATGTCTATTTTATTGCTGTTTCTTGTTTTACTATGTTTGAAAAAAAGCCAACAAAAACATGCGTAAGGTCGCATTAATATGCGCATAGGAGTCAAACCATGCCGAGTTGAGCTGAGTCGCGTCGAGCAGGGTAACCGGTAATTATGTGCCTAAAATGACGCTGCAGAAGGTAAAAAAATAACACAATACGGCTGTTCATCAACGCAGTTTTTGGGAATGTTGGCTAGAAAATTATTATAAATTACTTGAGCGGCAACAACCAAAAATAAAACAACAACAATAACAACCATCAACGGTAGGCTTATGATAGAGCGAACAAAAAAGAAGCTAAACATCAAACCAGCAAACAAAAGTGGTTTTAATCACTTCCGTATTGTAATATAATTAACAACAACATAGCCCATTATTAATATCAATCGAAACAAATCAAAAGTGAAACCAAAACAGAAATGAAAAGTCGTAGCAGCAAACGCATATTTATTTATTTTTGTTTAATTAATTCCCTCGACAACGGCAACTCTGTTCATTCTAATGGCGATTATTTTTATCAGCACCACCCATCCCCCCACACATGCACACATGCCAACAGACAGACAGACACTGATCGCTCGCTGATCTTTCTCCACATGCTTTGTTATACACTCAATCCAAATGAATACTCTTTGCTGCGCCAATATGACCTAAATTCGAGCTGCAAACCACCTCCACCACTGCCACCACGTCTGTCGTCTATCGCCAGCAATGCTCTTGCACAATCGCTTTTTAACGAAGAAAAGCCAAGCATTTGTGTCTGCACTTAACGAAAATCTCCAAAGCATTGTTGGCTGAATGAATTCAAAACTCTCCACACTGGTGGCTAATGCAAATGCCACCAACTAAGCTTCCAAATGAATTGAAATGTATCTGAACGAATGTTCCACCATCTTCATGTAGAGATACAAGTTTGGAGAGTCGTTGCACACCATACGAATTAAAGATGTGGTAGACTTATTGAATTCTTGCGTTTTACGTAAATATTAAATATTTAAATTTTTTTTTTAAATTAACTACTCATATTTTATAGAAAAAGTCAGACATATAATAACATATAATATTTGAATAACCGTAAATCTAAAAAGTAAATACCCTCAAACATGAGGAAATTAAAACTTAAAAAAAATAACAGTATCGGGATTCAATATTCGGCAAGGGCTAATTTAATTTGCAAATATGTAATTTCACTGACACGGTCTGAGAGTGCAGTTAAAGCAGGTCTGCTACCAAATGGATCTATATCTGTAGTAATGTATCTATATCTGTAGTCTAATGTGTGGGTCGGTTTTGGCGACAGATGTATACCCTCAGCCAATGTTCGATTATTTAAATATATTTTGCCTTCTGTTATGATGTTAGGTTCCAAAGAATGGAGTAGATTCCACAGGGATGGGTCGATATTGTCCATTTCGTATCGGAGCTAAATAAATATGATATAAATATTGCGACATGCCAGGTTTGTACTACGAGTATGTAGCTTACTTCCTTCACTGTATATGATATACAGGGTGAGATAAAAACAAGTAAAATAGCAGTATGTTCGGCCGGGCCGAATTTTGAATAACCTCCACCATTTAGAACGAATTTGGAAATTTTCGAAAAAGATAACATTCGCCAAAAATTCTGTTAACATCTTAAAAATAAAGTTATAGCCGTTATACTAGGCTTTGTACGACGTGCACCTACATAGGCATTGTTTGTCAAGAGCCATTTCCACATTCAAATTCGAAACTTGAAATAAACGGTGAATAATGTAGTTAAAATCAACAAAATACCGTACATAGGGAGGTACCGTTATATAGGAGCTATACGAAGATCTGTACCTGCATAGACAATTTTCTGCAACAGGCTATAGAATCCATTACGAACGTCAAATACGACATCTCAAATAATTTCGGTGAGTATTGTACCTAAAATCGTCAAAATACCGAATATAGGGAGGTACTGATATTTGGGTCCTATACGAAGACCTGGATCTGCATAGACAATTTTCTGTCACAGACTGTAGTTTCCATTACGAACTCTAAATACGTAATTTGAAACTACTCCGGTTTTGGGAGGTACCGTTATATGTAGGGCTATACGAAGACGTGGACCTGTACAGACAATTTCTGCCTTAGCCTGTAGTATTCATTACGAATTTCAAACACCAAATTTGAAGCAATTCCGGTGAATAATGTCGCTAAAATCATCAAAATACCGAATATCGGGAGGTACCGTTATTTGGGGGCTATATGAAAACGTGGACCTACATAGCCCATTTATGTACTTAACCTGCCTACTGGCAAAATAAACATGTGTGCAAAATTTTAGCCTTCTATCGCAATTTGTTCGAAAGATAGAGTGATTACAAAAAAAAAAAAAAAACGGACAGACGGACATCACCAAATCGACTTAGAATTTTACGCTGATCAAGAATATAGTATATAATTTGTTGGGTCTGACATGAGTATTTCGAGGAGTTACAAACGGAATGACAAAATTAATATACCCTCCATAGTATGGTGGATGGTAAAAAAACTGTAACAAAATCAAGCGCCATAATTTTTAAATGTTTTTAATTTTTTTTAATCAAAGCAAAAAATGTCGGAAATAGCATCAATTTTAGAATAAGTTTAGATTTGTTTGAATTAGTCACCTTTGGCAGGAATTATGGCCTTCAAACGGCCTATCAAACCATCACACTCTGCCCGAATGTTGCTCTGCGGTATTTTTCGATTGACCCCGCCCTTAGGGTAAAGGAAACATTAGAAGAAATGTGGCAAATCCCATTAAAATGCCTAATATCGGGAGATACAGTTGTATGGGGCTATACCAAATCGTGGACCTACACATGCAATGTTTCGCCAAAGGAGCTAGAACCTCTTATAACCTACAAATACCCATTTCAGACAAATCCGTGAAAAAATGTGGCAAAAATCCTTAAATTACCGAATATCGGGAGGTATCGTTATATGGGGGCTATACCAAATCAAAGACCCATACTTGCAATGTTTCGCCACCGGAGCTGGAACCCATTATGACCAACAAATACCAATTGTTAGACAAATCCGTGAAAAATGTGACAAAAAATTAAAATACCAAATATTGGGAGGCACCTTTATATGGGGGCTATACCAAAACGTGGACCTATACATGCAATGTTTTGCCACACGTACAGGGACCCGTTATGACCTACAAATACCAATTTTCAGACAAATCCATGAAAAATGTGGCATAAATAATCAAATACCGAATATCGGGAGGTGCCGTTATATGGGGACTATACCACAACGTGGACCGATATATCTCATTTTCAATACCAACCATCCTAGACACAATACAAATTGCTCTGCAAAATTTTGCTCTACGTCAAATAATGTGGGCTGTATCGTGATATCAACATACAGACGGACATCGTTAAATCGACTTAGATTTATATATATGTATATATATATATGTATATATATATATATATATATATATATATATATATATATATATATATATACTTTATGGGGTCTACGAGGAATATTTAAGACTAAAGTTATTTATAAAAAAGTATTAAAAATATGAATGCACTGACATAGATTATAATTATTTTAAGAAATCCAAATAACAATGCTTAAGCAACTTATCAAAATTTTATAGGAGCTCTATAATCGAAACTCCAAGGGCACAATCTTAGATTATTCGAAAAACCATAGTCATATTTAAAGCCTAAACTTAATAATCCAAAACGGCGCCTCGTCCAAAGCTAGGCAAACAAATTAAAAACAAACAAATAAATAAACATTCGAAATGCGTGAGTTAAATTCTCAAATTAAACAATGACAAACGCACGCACATAAATTATAAAATTGTGGCTGAGAAAGAAAAAGTGAAAATGAAAACAACATTGTTATTATTTTAATGCGCCTTACACTCGGAGAAATAAAATGTAACTGGCTACGTTTGGTTGTTGTACAATTTTTCATAAATCATAAAAACCGCTGCATAATGGATCTCCATATGTAAACCTTAAAAAACAAAAGCGAGCTCAATATCAAATTTCGGGTTTTCAGCTTTATCCCTACATTTAATACCAAATTTAGTTAAATTTAGTAGTACGTTTAGTACTTTAACCTAGACACCAACAGTGACACAAAATTAGTACCATTTAGAACTTTTCAAACTATTATAGTACGCATTTTCTAAAAACGCCATCAGATTTCCAGATACCAACAGAGACCTCATTATCACAGCACTCTTCACCCAATACCACATTTTGTACCATTTGGTACTTTTTGCACAATTATTGTACACTCTTCCAAAACCACCTCCGTATCTCAATTCCAGATACCAACAAGTAAAAAAGCTGTAAGTTCGGCCGGGCGGAACTTTGGATACCCTCCACCATTTGGAACGAATTTGGCAATTCTCAAAAATAATAAAATCCGTTAAAAATTCTGTTAAAAATTTAAAAATACCAAATGTAGCTGTTATATTAGGGTCTTTACGACGACATTGACCTGCATAGGTAACTTTTGTCATAAGCCATTACAATATTCAAAAGTGAAACTTAAAAAAAAAACGGTGAATAATGTAGCTTAAAAAATCAAAATACCGAATATCGGGAGGTACCATTATATGGGGGCTATACGAAGACGAGGACCAGCACAGACAATCTCCTGTCATACTCTGTAGCATCCATTACGAATATCAAATACCAAATATTTAAAGATTCCGATGAATATTGAAGCTAATATCATCAAAATATTGAATATCGGGAGGTACCGTTATATGGGGGCTATAGGAAGACGTGGACATGCACAGACAATCTCCTGTCATAGACCGTAGCATCCACTACGAACATCAAATACCAAATTTGAACGAATTTCGATGAATATTGTCGCTAAAATCATCAAAATACCGAATATGGAGAGGTACCGTTGTATGGGGACTATACCAAAACGTGGACCTATATGAGCCTTTTTTAATACCAAAAGTACTGCAGACATAATATACATCTGAGTAATTTCAGGATTTCACCCTATTGGTACTCCAAAAATGTAAGTTGTACTAAATTTAGTACCATTTAGTACATACAAGTACTAACTTCCAAAACTACCTGGATTTAGTCCTAGAATGCAAAATTTTTTTTTTTTTAAATTAGCTCTATCGGTTCACCAAATCGAATTTGTTTCAAATTTAGTACCATCTAGTACTTTTCGTGCACATAAGTACAAATTTCGCCACGCTCCGCCAATAATGTTAATTTCAAATTTTGGGATTCCAGCTTCATTTGTTTCTCCAAATTAAAATTGTACTAAATTTAGTACTTTTCGTATACATGAGCAAATTTTTCAAAACTACATCCATAAATCGCCTCTACTTCCTAACCTTGTTTCCCATTCCAAATTTCAAGTTCTTACCTCCAACCGTTCATATGATTCGAAATGTAATACATTTTATTACTTTTCATACACATATGATACGGATTATTAAAAACTCTTTGGTACATCTAGCATACACTCCATTAGTAACCCAAATTTTGTACCTTTTACAGGGTGAGATGTAAAAACCAATTTCAGAACTGCTGTATTTTCTAAGCCACTCGTCCGACAGCTGTTCCAATTATTCCAGTGACAGCTCATTATATTGTTTACAAGCGTTTAAAAGCATTTTGCTGAGAATTTTCCAGAAACAAAACTTATTCGTGATGGAATTCAAGCGCGATAGTGTGATTTCTTTATATTTTTTGCTGGATAACCACAAATGGCTATCTTTAGAGCATCCAGCATTTAAATGCGAATAAATCTTTTGGGTCTGGTACCATCGCTTGTTGTCGTGATACTGGTAGCGTAGTCCGACGTCAAGGAAGTGGACGAAAGAAAACGGCAACATCAGCAGAAATGGTTCGAAAAGTAAACAAGCGACTTGATCGAAACCAGCGTCGCAGTGGCCGAAAAAGGGTTCGGTAGTTCACCAGCCGAATTTGGTTTTCTCCGATGAAAAAACATTCGTTATCCAGCAGTTTGTAAACAAACAAAATGATCGTATTTACTTGCCAAAGAGGTCAGATGAAAATGTGCACCTTCGGTTGGCCAACAGAACTTAAGCGCCGGCCATGGTGTGGGCCGCCATAACAGCCGCTGGTCGCTCTCCGCTCGTATTAATCGACCGTGGCATGAGAATAAATTCCGAATATTATCGCGAAAATATTCTGATCCAACTTGGCAAGTCCTAATATTTGCGTCAGTTCTAAGTCAGGTACGAAAATGGAAATATCGGTCCACTCATTTAAGTACCTCCCCCATAAAGGGTAAAATTTTTGAATAATTAGAACTCTTATAAGATGTGATGTTAGACCCTGATTGTCTTCAAATATTACACATCCCAATATGTTTATTAACCCAAGGTCTGGCGTTAAGATAGGACATATCGGCTCACTCCTTCTGGTACCTCCCCCAACAAAGGGTCAACATTTTGAATATTCGTGGAGATCTTAAAACGCGAAATTAACATCCGTTTCCATTTAGACTTGGTGCATCTCAATATTTCTATCAACACAGGGTCTGTTATACAGACGGTAGATATCGAACCATTCCTTCTGGTACCTCTGGTACCTAGATAAAGTATGAAAGTGGAATACTTCGGTCGACTATATCTGGTACCTTACGAACATTGTAACATTTTCTAAAAATTATGACATATCTCATAGAAAGTGAAGGAAGTAGTCGATATTGTCCAAGCATGACACGTTGCAATGTTTATTTAGGTCCTCCACAAAATGGACAATATTAGCTCATTCAGGGTCAACAGTTAAATAATTAAATCAAAATATATTTAAGTAATCAAACATATACTGAGGGTAGCCATCTGTCAGCAAAGCCGACTGATACTATTTTACTTGTTATCTACTCATTTTAATAAAATCAAAATTCCTAACAATGTACCAAACCATCGATACCGGAATCAAAATAAAACATTTATAGTCATTTTCACTGACAAATTTATGAAAAAAACTAAATTGTCAATTTTTTATATGAAAACCCTCAAAACTGAAAGTGACAAATTACCTATCAATGGTTCTAGATGTAGCTTTCGAATAAAAAAACAAAGCTTCATGCATAAATTTCTGACGCCACCATAAATTTATTGTCCCGATGCGTACCATGCGTCGCCGCAGTACGCAATGTACCGTGCAAAATTGCCCATTCAGCCTGTGCCTATTAAAAAAACATACATACATCAATGGCCGACAAAGCGAGCGTACATCAATTAAAATGAATTTCCACAATTAAATTATTTTATTTTATACCCAATGTTGTTTGCGTAAATAAATTATTTTCATGTGAATGACATAAAAGATAAATACTCGTACGCACATATACATATGCATGTATTTGAAAAAAAAGGGTTAGTCAGAAAATATTGTATTTAATTCATATTTATATACGATTGGCTATATTTCATGCAATTGTATTGGGTTTTCGAGGGTTGATATCATGTGCGTCATAGATTTCAAAAATGTTTTCACCAAGCATAAATAGCGATCGTTGCACTGATAGCGTTCATGAAGTGCGTAAATTCATGATGAATTGCCATACAAATCTGGATGGTAACAAGTTTAAATTTTCCGAAAAATATGTTATTTTTCGTACTATTTTATTGTTCTCAGAAGTTGGCATTTTCTTTATAAGGAGGGTTTAAATATTTTTTTCACGTGCTTGATATTTCAATAACACATTTTTGCTCACTCATTTTACAAAAATGTTCCATATATACTGCTAACAGTGGTCCTCCTTCCGAAATCTAACAGTTCCATTATTTACAACTTTTCTCACACTTTTAGTTCGAATTCCCATGGTACAAAATTATAATTTTACTAGCTGACCCGATCTCCTTCTCATGTATAAGTTGTCATTTTAAAACTTTTTATTGGGAAAAGGCTTAAGCTTTGCCTCTATTGTGTATTTTAACGGCGTAGCCCTTTTTAGGATTGTAAAGTTCTTAAAGGTTTCTAACATAATTTGTGTTTAATTTTGTTCTCCTCATCACTTAATGCTCTTCTACACGCTCCGAAGGGGATATATTAACTTTTACAATTCAGTTTATTACACCCTGCGATCTTATACCGATTCGAATTTTCACTTTAGTCCAGGTATATGTTTAAGCGATATCTTATACAAACATGGGGTCTTGCAAGAAAAAAAAGCATTCTCAGACTTTATTCCTATTTTCAAATTTTATATTTTCTGCAATGACCCAGTTCCTTGTGGCTTTAAAAAAAGGTAAGAATTAAAAAATATACAATTCAATATAATGAGTCAAAGTAAATAACAAGTAAACAAGTAAAAAAGTATCGGTCGGCTTTGTCGACAGATGTATACCCTTAGCCCTCTTCACCCTCTATGGAGTGGATTTTTAAAGAATGGGTCAATATTGTCAATTTCGTATAGGACCTACATAAATATGAAATAAATATTATTATAGCAGATGGATATAGCAATTGTAAAGAATCACTGAGTTGTTTCGCAATTTATGACAGATAAAAATATTGAAAAATGTTCGCAGATATATAGGATCATCTTCAAAACAGATCTGGTGTTAGCAAAAATAATTTGTATGTGTGAAATTTGAAAAGAGTTGAGTCCTTATTTCGCTTTCTTTGAGCATGAGGTTTTTTAAAATTAGATTATTGCTTCCTTTCTGTGCAGAAAATATATATCTCAAAATTTCGACCATTTATGGGGGAGGTACCATAAGATGTGGACCGATATACTTCATTTTAACACCAGAGCTTGGGTTAATATAAATAGTGGGATGTGCGCCATTCGAAGACAATCGGACTCATACATCACATTTTATGAGAGTTGTAATTATTCAAAATTTTGACCATTTGTGGGGGAGGTACTTGAAGGAGTGAACCGATATTCTCCATTTTCGCACCAGACCTAGCAATGATGCAAATATTAGGATTTGCAAAGTTGGAGAATAATCGGATTATTCTTTCTCTTTCTGTGCAAAAAAATGTTTTTTTTTTTTGAAAATTTCGACCTTTTGTGGGGGAGGTACCAGAAGGAGTGGACCGATATATTCCATCTTAACATCAGATCTTGGGTTAATATAAATATTGGGATGTGTAAAATTTTAAGACAATCGGACACTTACATCACATTTTATGATAGTTGTAATTATTGAAAACTTTTACCATTTGTGGGGGAGGTATTTGATGGAGTGGTCCGATATTTTTTTTCACACCAGACCTCACACTGACGCAAATATTAGGATTTGCAAAGTTGGAGCAAAATCGGACTATAATTTCTCTTTCTGTGCAAAAAATATTTTTTTTTTTGAAAATTTCGAACTTTTGTGGGGGAGGTACCAGAAGGAGCGGACCGATATTGCCCATCTCCGAACTCGATCTAAGTTTGACAAAAATATTACGATGTACCAAGTTTGGACCAAATTGGATACTCCCTTCGAGAGTTATCGTGCGCACCAGCCAGACAGACAGACGGACGGACGGACGGACATCGCTAGATCGATTCCAAATGTTCTGAAACGGATTTGGTCCAAAGAGACCTAGGGTCTAAAACCGTTATTTCGACTAGGCACGTTTTGATCAAATGATATATACCCTCTGTAGCCATATGGCTGAGGGTATAAAAAAGCTGTAAGAATTTTGAATACCCTCCACCATTTGGAACGAATTTGGCAATTTTCAAAAAATAAAATCCGTTATAAATTCTGTTAAAATTAAAAAAAAACCCGAATGTAGCCGTTATATTTTGTCATAAACCATTACAATATTCAAATTCGAAACTTGAAAAAAATCGGTGAATAATTTAGCTAAAATAATCAAATACCAAAGCGTGGACCTGCATAGACAATTTTCTCTAATAGAATGGGGTATCCATTTCAAATACCAAATTTGAAAAAAAAAGATCCGATGAACAATGTAGCTAAAATCATCAAAATACCGAATATCGGGAGGCACAGTTATATGGGGACTATACCAAAACGTGGACCTACATAGCCAATTTTCAATACCAAAAGTCCAGCAGATATAATGTACATTTGAGTAAAATTGTATCAGCCTACTTCATTTCGTTCGGAAGCAACAGTGATTTCCACAGACGGTCATGCGGACGGACATCACTAAATCGACATAGAATTTTATGCGGATTAAGAATATATTTACTTTGTGGGGTCTAAAATATATATTTCGAGACGTTACAAATGGAATGACAAATTTAATATACCTTCCATACTCTGGTGGGAGGTATAAAAACATTAAAATCGGCCGGGGCAAACTTTGAATACCCTCCACCATTGGGTAAAGAAAACATTTTTATATAAATTAATCTGAATTCAAACGTGTTTCACTTTAAACTACGAATACCAGTACCGTTTGGATAGTGGTGTTAGACTTTTCAAAAAAACCATAAAGTGTGTGGGGCCGTCATATGGGAGCCATACCAAAAAGGAAACTACTATAGACTTCAAGGATTGTCATCTACCAAATCGTCTTGAATACCAAATGTGAAACAATGTCGCCCGTAAATGTGACTATGACTATCAAAGTACCGATTATCGAGCACATCGTTATATATGCGCTATAGAAAAACGTGGATCCAGATATTCAATGTTCTGCTATGGGAGCTAGAACCCATACAAATACCAATTTTTAGATAAATCCGTGAAAAAATGTGGCAAAAATCATCAAAATACCGAATATTGAGAGGTACCGGAGTCTACACCAAAACGTGGGCTGATATATCTCATTTTCAATACCAACCATTCTAGACACAATACAAATTGTTCTGCTAAATTTTGAAGCTCTACGTCAAGTAATGTGATTTCAAAAGACAGACAGACATCGTTAAATCGACTTAGAATTCTATGATGATTATGAATTTCAATATTTCTACTAACACAGGATATTTTGTGATCCTGATCCTGTTGGCCCCCTCCCCGAAAAAGGGGCCAAATTTTGAATAATAAAACGCCCATAGCAACGAAATAAGCATCGGATTCTCATCAAATTTTGCACATTCCTGTATTTATACCCTACATCACAAGGAGGTCAGGGTATTATGTCTTTGTGCATTTGTTTGTAACAGGCAAAAGGAAACGAGGTAGACCCATAGTTCCTTTTGATGATCTGCATAGAATCACTTTCTGAGTTGATTTATGCATGTCAGTCCGTCTGTCCGTCCGTCTGTCCATGTATTCTTGTGAACAAAATGCAGGTCGCATTTATTATCCGATTGAGATGAAATTTTGCAAACAACATTTGTTTGGCCCAAGGACGAACCCTATTGAAATTGGAGATAATCGGTCAAAATTTAGATATAGCTCCAATATATATCTTCGTCCGATTTGCCTTTTATT
Source organism: Musca domestica (assembly GCF_030504385.1). Taxonomy (NCBI): domain Eukaryota; kingdom Metazoa; phylum Arthropoda; class Insecta; order Diptera; family Muscidae; genus Musca; species Musca domestica. The sequence goes on along the minus strand of NW_026712169.1, from coordinate 1,057,618 downwards.
GTGCACCAAACGTGTAAAATCAGCCCGAATAGTATGGAATTTTGCACATACAACCAAATTAGGCCTGAAAATAAGTATGCCAAATTTTATCGAAATCGGTTCAGATATAGCTATAGCTCCCATAGATATTGTTCATCCGATTTGTTATTTGTGTCCTCCGCAGCCGTAATATGCACTCTGTAACAACAGTATTTGGGGAAATATATCAAATGCAGCTCAGAAATACATTTCCTAAATTTTATCGAGATCGGTTCAGATTTGGATATAGCTCCCATATATAACTTCGTCCGATTTACCTTTTATTGTGCACCAAACGTCTAATATTTGTCCAAATGGGATGGAATTTGGCACTTACGACTTAGTATGCCAAATTTGGTGAAGATCGGTTCAGATATAGTTATAGCTCCCATATATATTGTTCATCCGATTTATTGTATTTGTTACCCACAGCCGTAATATGCACTCCGTAACAGGGAAATATATCACATACAGCTCAGAAATATCATTGCCAAATTATATCGAGATCGGTTCAGATTTGGATATAGTTCCCATATATATTTTTATCCGATTTCAAATTAATTTCGCACCAAATGGGCAATACAAGTCCGAATTTAAAAGATACAAATACTTCGGCATATTTAGTCCTTTGAATTTTAAATTATAATTATAATCATAGCTTGTATGATTGAATATAAGTGGAGCTCAACTAAATTAGCAAAGTGGTGTAGGGTATTATAAAATCGGCCCCGCCCGACTTTAGGACTTTCTTTACTGGTTTTTATTAACAAAAGATCTTAGGTACCACTTCCCTTCCCCCCTTTGGGGGCAAAATGTTGAATAATGAAATTTATCAACTAACATCTTCCGGTTCCTCACCCACAAAAGTTTAACCTTTTGATTATCATTTATTCGCAATTGATGTTTCTTTCAATTTTAAACATACCATTAATTTTTATCAGTATTACATGAATGAATGAATACTTCGGTTCGCTATATATATTACATCACGCATATTTCAACATTTTCCAAAAATAATCACATATCTGATAAAATGTGAAGGAAGTAGTCAACAAAATTCAAATCTGGTTGTAATATTTTCATCAGACTTAGGTTAGATACGAAATGAACAATAGTGAATCCTCGGAACCTCCCCCATAAAGGGTCAACTGGTTGAACAATCATAACGCAAAACCTCAGGGTATACATCTGTCTGCGAAAACGACAGATAATTTTTATACCCTACGACACATAGTGGTAAGGGTATAATGTCTTTTTGAGTTTCTGTGTAATATGGAGAAGAAAGCGATAGATAGACCCATACTAACTTTTGAGGATCTTCATAGAATCACTTTCTGAATCGATTTATGCATGTCATCCCGTCCGTCAGTCCGTCTGCCCGTTTGAGATGACATTTTCCAAACAATATTTTTTTGGCCCAAGGACGAACTCTATTAAAATTGGTGAGAATCTATTCAGATTTATTCCCATATATATCTTCAACCGATTTCGGGTTGATTGTGCACCCAATGGCCAATATCAGACTAAATGACCTCAATTTTGGCACATCCGACCGAATTCAGTCAAGAAGCAAGTACAACAAATTTGATGAAAATCGGTTCAGATATAGCTATATCTCCCATATATATGTTTCATTCGATTTGGAAGTTTAAGTCCCTCACATGCGAAATATGCACTCCACAACAATGATCTTTGATACCAGATAACTTATGGAGCTCGGAAAAAACTCTGTCGAATTTTATCGAGATCGGATAAGATTAGGATATAGCTCCCATATATACATATCCTTATCCGATATCAGGTTTATTGAGCATCAATTGGCTAATACCAGTCCATATGAACTGAATTTTGGTAATTCCGACTGAATTCATTCCAGAAACAAGTATTTCAAATTTTGTAAAAATCGGTACAGATTTAGCTATAGCTCCCATATATATGTTTCATCCGAGTTGGGGTTTTAAGTCCCTCACATGCGTAATATGCCCTCCACAACAATAATCTTCATTACCAGATGTAAGTTATAGCTTAGAAATAAGTGTTTAAAATTTTGTCAAGATCGGTCCAGGTTTGGATATAGCTCCCATATATATTTTTATCCGATTTCAGTTTTTTAGTGCACCAAATGGTTAATATCTGGCCAAATGGACTGAATTTTAGCACATCCGACGGAATTCAGCCTAAAAGCAAGTGTTTCAAATTTTGGTGAAAATCGGTTCAAATATAGATCCCATATATATGTTTCATCCGATTTAGTGTTAAAGTCCCTCACATGCGTAATATGCACTCCGTAACAATGATATTTGATACCAGGCATCACATTCTTCTCGAAAATATCTCTGCCTAATTTTAACGAGGTCGGTTCAGGTTTTTTTTTTTTTTGCAGCTTCGATATAAATCTTCATCCGATATTACGGTTATTGCTCATCAAATATATAATATCAATTTGACTAGATATCCTCATGTGAAATTTATTTAAAAAAGGACCAAAATGGTTCGTTTTTTGACTCGCTTGAGTGTTAAAATTTTCAACCAAAATATTCCTCATATTTTTATGTGCAATACTCTATAGCTAAAATTCACAGACTCCGTGGAATCTTTATCCGAAAATTAAAAAAAAAGATCTTAAAGAGAGTGGATCTAGCCCACTCTGTTTACGTTACTTTGCGATGTAAACTTTCAAAACGCCGATACCCGTGTTTTCTATTTTTGGCTCTACTTTCATGATCTGCTGATTTTTTTCCGGAATTATTGGAAAAGAATGAATTTTGTCGCACAGTGTTATTTGGAAAGTATTATACCAAATAAACGACTCCAAACACTGTTAACAATAAAATAACATGTAACCCACTGTGCATTATCCTTATTTATCAGTAGCAGTCATCATCGTTGCCGTCTTTCAACTGTTCTTGTTTGTGGTGGCTGTGGCGGTGGTTAGGGAAATAGACTTTGTTATTGTTTTCAGTTAAGTTGACACACATATTTTTCGGGTTCCACACTTCTCTCCTCCATGTCAGTTGACTTCTTTATTGAGTTGTTATTGTTGTTGCTGCTGTAGTTTAGATGTTTTGTTTTTATCTGTATGATTGTTGTTCTTGTAATGGCTTTTATGATATTGCCTTGTGATGATGTTGTCATTCCAATGTTACAACGAATGACAATCTCTTTGGTGGATATAGAATGTTTTTTTTTTTGGTTCTTTCATTTTTGCGGAAGCAATTTATTTACCAAAGGGACTTAGTTAAGGGTCATAAATATCTATAAATGTTTTGTGTTTTTGTTGTTATTTGTGTTTTGCTACTGTTTTCCTTGTAGATTTCTAACTCCATAACCACCAGCCATTGGAATGTAGCGAACGATTAATATAGTCAAAGTTGTTCTTTTGGTTTCTTTTGCTCTTAGACACTAGAAACTTGACTTAATTTTATAGATTATGACCTATTGATAAATTGTCATAAATTGATTTAAATTGTTTGATTTTGCGATTTGGTTTTTAGGAAATTTTCATTTCTTGTTTGAGTTTTCATTAAGAAATGAGAAATGTGTTGAGGGAAAAATTAATTGTTTGAGAGAGGATATTTAGGAGAATTGAGCAACATATTTGGCACATTCAGCTACTTTTTAAGCCACTTGAACTACGACTATCATTATACCCTACACCACATAGTGGTAAGGGTATTATGTCTTTGTGCATTTGTTTGTAACATGGAGAAGGAAACGAGATAGACCCATAGTTACTTTTGAGAACCTTCATAGAATCACTTTCTGAGTCGATTTATGCATGTCAGTCCGTCTGTCCGTCCGTCCGTCCGTCTGTCCATGTATTCTTGTGAACAAAATGCAGGTCGCATTTATTATCCGATTGTGATGAAATTTTCCAAACAATATTTTTTTGGCCCAAGGACGAACCCTATTGAAATTGGTGAGAATCGGATCAAATTTAGATATAGCTCCCATATATATCTTCATCCGATTTCGGGTTAAATGTGCACCAAATGTCCACTATCAGTCCAAATTACCTGAATTTTGGCACACCCAACCGAGTTCGGCCTAGAAGCAAGTATATCAAATTTGGAGAAAATCGGTTCAGATATAGCTATAGCTCCCATATATATCTTTCATCCGATTTGATCTTTAAGTCCCTCACATTCCTACTATGCACTCCACAACCGTGATATTTGGTACCAGATATTAGATGGAGCACAGAAATAGCTGTTTTAAATTTTATCGAAATCGGTTCAGATTTGGATATAGCTCCCATATATATCTTCATCCGATTTCGGGTTAATTGACCACCAAATGGCCAATATCAGCCCAAATGGCCCGAATTTTGGCACATGTGACCGAGATTAGCCTTAAAGCAAATACAACAAATTTGGACAAAATCGGTTCAGGAACAGCTATAGCTCCCATATATATGTTTTATCCGATTTGGTGTTTAAGCCTCTCACATTCGTAATATGCACTCCACAAGAATGATATTTGGTACCAGATATAAGATACAGCCCAGAAATAGCTGTTTGTAATTTTATCGAAATCGGTTCAGATTTGGATATAGCTCCCATATATATCTTCATCCGATTTCGGGTTAATTGTGCACCAAATGACCGATATAAGTCCAAATGGACTGAATTTTAGTACATCGGACCAAATTCAGCCTAGTAGCAAGTATATCAAATTTAGTGAAAATCGGTTCAGATATAGATATAGCAACCATATATATGTTTCATCCGATTTAGTGTTTTAGTCCCTTACATTCGTAATATTCACTCCACAACCGTGATATTTGGTACCAGGTATTAGATGGAGCACAGGAATAGCTGTTTTAAATTTTATCGAAATCGGTTCAGATTTGGATATAGCTCCCATATATATCTTCATCCGATTTCGGGTGATTGACCACCAAATGGCCGTAATAGCATCAACCACCAGCTTAGAAGCAAGTACACCAATTTTAGTAAAAATCGGTTCAGATATAGCTATAGCTCCCATATATCTTTCATCCGATTTGGTCTTTAAGTCCCTCACATTCGTAATATGCACTCCACAGGAATGATATTTGGTACCAGATATCAGATAAAGCCCAAAAATAGTTGATTTTAATTTTATTAAAATCTGTTCCGATTTGGATATGCCTCCCATATATATCTTCATCCGATTTCGTGTTAATTGTGCATCAAATGGCCAATATGAGCCCAAATCACCTGAATTTTCGTACATAAGACCGAATTCAGTCTAGAAGCTAATACGTCAAATTTGGAGAAACCCGGTTCAGAGATAGCTATAGTTCGTAAAATGCACGATAGAATTAGATAGATTTTGATTTTGTACCAAATATCTCACAGAGCTCTGAAATGCCCTGTATAAACCTTTTTACGAGAGCTCTACTAAATATGCATAGTGGTGTAGGTTATCATATAGTCGTCCCCGCCCGACTTTTGAGCTTTCCTTACTGGTTTTTCAATGTTTCAATCAGTAAAACTTTCGAATGGATATGCGGACATTTTTTTGAGGCTTTTAAGCAAAATATATTGTTATGCCCTATACCAAGGACAAGGCCCAAGGACGAACCCCATTGAAATTGGTGATAATCGGATCAGATTTAGGTATAGCTTCCATATATCTTCAACCGATTTCGGGTTACTTGTGCACCAAATGCCAAAAAGTCCTGAATTTTGGCATTCCAACCGAATGCAATCTAGAAGCAAGTACGTAAAATTTTGTGAAAATCGGTTCAGATATAGTTATAGGTATATAGGTTAGGTTTCATCCGATTTGGTGTTTAAGTCCCCCACATTCGTAAAATGCACCCTAAAAGAATGATGTTTGGTATCAGATATCAAATACAGCCCTGGTTCAGGTTTGGATATAGCTCCCTTACATATTTTAAACCGATTTCGGGTTAATTGTGCACCAAATGGCAGTCCAAATGACCTGAATTTTTGGTACATCCGACTGAATTTAGTCCAGAAGAAAGCGTATAAAATTTGGTTCAGATATAGCTATAGCTCCTATATATAAGTTTCATCCGATTTGCCGCTAAAGTCCCTCACACGCGTAATATGCAATCCACAACAATGACATTTGATTCCGGGCATCAGCTACTGCTCGAAAATACCTCTGCCAAATTTAATCAATATCGGTTCAGATTTTTTACGTAGCTTTATCCGATTTTACGGATATTGCTCCCCATATATGTCATATCAGCTCAACATAAATAGATTTTTTTCATATTCAACCGAATTTTACCATTTGGTTAGGTGAAAAGCTTGAGATTTATTTCCGTAAAAAAATTGATTCGTAAGAAGTGAACGAGAAGGGAAAGTACAAACAGCGGACCGGCATTATAATACCCTACACAACTCTGCATTTTTACAAGAACTGTCCGGAGGTTTCAGTGTTGTCCGCATATAATGGTAACATTCATTTTATGGAGGGGTTGATCTGTCTGGCTGGGAAATAACTGATTAACTGAGAATCAACGCCCAACGGCAGAAGCTAGAATCTTGAAATTTTGCACGAGGCTAATACACGGGTATGAAAAGTACTAAAAACTGAATACTGAATGTACTGGACAAACGGAATGAGCTAGAATTCCAAAATTTGGAATGAGTGCCACTAAAGGAGTGCAGGATAGATGTGCCAAAGGCACATTTAGGAAATTCGAACTTAAAGGTTGCGAAAAGTTCTAAAATGGTACTAAACTTCTAAAATGATACCATGTGGTTTTGATATATAGCTTGGACAAGTGGAGGTGGTTCGGAAATTTCAACTATAATTTTTAAGAAGTACTAAATGGTACTAAATTGGGTATTGGGTGAAAGAGTAGGGCTGAAATCCCGAACTTTGATATTGCGATCTCTGTCGAAATCTGGAATTGAGATAATGAGGTGATTTCCGGAAACTATAAACTATAATTGTACGAAAAGTAACAAATGGTACTAAATTTGGTATTGAGTGGAGGGATAGACCTGGAATCCCGAAATTTAATATTGAGATCTCTGTTGGTATCTGGAATTGAAGTATGGAGGTGGTTTTAGAATGCGTACAATAATTGTACGAATAGCACTAAATAGTACTACATTTGATATTTAGGTTACTCTTTGTATCTGAGGTTAAGATTTGGACGTGCTTTTGGAAATGGGTACCATAATTGTACGAATAGCACTAAATAGTACTACATTTGGTATTGGGTGAAGGAATAGAGCTGAAACCGTAAACTTTCATATAGCGATAACGGTTGGTGTCTAGGATTGATATATGATAGGGTTTTGCCAATGAGTACTAAAATCATATGAAAAGGTACTATATTTGGTATTGAGTGAAGGAATAGGCCTGTAATCCTGAAAATTGATATTGAGGTCTCTGCTGGTATCTGGAATTTAGATATGGACGTGGTTTGGAATCTTCCGAACCAATTGAAGTAGATTGATAACATTTTAATCACATGTATATTATGTCTGCAGGGTTTGGTATTGAACATGGGCCATTTAGGTCCACGTTTTGGTATAGCCCCCATATAATGGTTCCTCCCGATATTGGGTATTTGATGATTTTAGCTGCAATATTCATTGGAATTGTTTCAAATTTGATATTTGAAGTTCGAAATGGATAGTACATCCTAAGACAGAAAATTGTCTGTACAGGTCCACGTCATCGTATAGACCCTATATAATGGTATCTCCGGTTATTCGGTATTTTGATGATTGTAGTGACATTATTCACCGGAATTGTTTCAAATTTGGTATTTGAAGTTCGTAATGGATACTACAGCTTAAGACAGAAAATTGTCTGTGCAGGTCCACGTCTTCGTATAGCCCCCATATAACTGTATCTCCCGATATTCGGTATTTTGATGATTTTAGCGACATTATTCAGCGGAACTCTTTCAAATTTGGTATTTGATGTTCGTAATGGATGCTTCAGCCTATGACAGGAGATTGTCTATACAGGTCCACGTCTTCGTATAGCCTCCATATAACGGTGCATACCGATATTCGGTATTTTGATGATTTTACCGACATTATTCACCGGAATTGTTTCAAATTTGGGATTTGAAGTTGTAATGGATACTACAGAATTAAACAGAAAACTGTCTGTGCAGGTCCACGTCTTCGTATAGCCCCCATATCACAGTACCTCCCGATATTCGGTATTTTGATGATTGCAGCTACACCGATTTAAGTTCCGCATTTGAATATTGTAATGGCTTATGACAAATGTTACTTATGCAGATCCATGTCGTCGTATAGACCATAATATAGCAGCTACATTCGGTATTTTTACGATTTTAATTCGTTCCAAATGGTGGAGGGTATTCAAAGGCCGAACTTACAGCTTTTTTACTTGTTTTTGTCATAGGTTGTAGTGCCCATTAGGACTTTCATATACGAAATTTAAAACAATTCCCTTGAATAATGTCACTAATATCATCAAAATACCGAAAAACAGTTAGACACCGTTATATGCGGGGTATACGAAGACGAATGCCTGCATACGGATTTTTTTGTCATAGGTTGTAGTGCCTATTAGGACTTTAAAATACGACATTTGAAACAATTCCGGTAAATAGTGTGGCTAATATCATCAAAATACCGAAAAACGGAGGTACCGTTATATGTGGGGTATACGAAGATGTGTACCTGCATAGACAATTTTCTGCCATAGGTTGAAGTATCTATTACGATCTTCAAATTCGAAATTAGAAACAATATTATTTCGATGAGTTACAAACGCAATGACGAACTTAATATACACTCCATATGTATGGTGGTATGGTGGAAGGTATAAAAAGGCCTACCATGAACTGTTGGATGGAATCTTTCAAATTCTCAGAATGTGGAGGTACCTGTATACGGAGTCTATACTCAAAATCTTAGAAAAAAACAAGACCCTACTAAATGTGGGACCTACTTGTACCTTTGAAGTATTGCCCTTTATTTGTATCCTCTGTCTTGGTAATATAATTAAAAACCGGATTTTTTTAATTTGTACAAATTCCTTCAAAATTTAGGGTAACTCCTCGGACATCTGAAAAAATAATTTCGAATTTTACACTGATGTTAAGTGGATGAGTTATGGAACAGTTACAACGAACTTAATATACCCTTCATTAATATGTCCCGCATTCATGATTCCATTATGTAGGATAGAGGCTATGCAGACTCTGGGCCCATATCATCGACCACTCTCAACATGTGGTGGTAGTATTAAAACACTACTTCTAACTTTTCTATACAGAATGATCCTTTCATTTTCCTTTTTTGTGAATATTTTTTATACAATCGTCCAATACCTCTAACCATCCTTCTTATTCCAGTTTCCAGTATCGAATAATTTTTACCATTTTTTTATTTGCGATAAACCTATTTTCTAACAAAATAGTAATATATGAATGCCCCAGATTTCCTCTCATGTTGATTAATAAAAATGAAAACTTTGCAAGTTGTGGAAATGGAAGAACAAAAGTAGCATCAAATCTAGTAATACATGATTGTGAGTGTGTATGTGTGTGCGTGTGCGTTTGTAGTTGTAGTTGTAAAGGAACAGTTTGTCTGGTCATTGGAATTTAGAAAGTGAAAGCCGTAGACAATTGGCGCCAATTGGCAAATCTTAAAGTCAATAAAATAATTTTTGCCATCAACTGAGAATGAAAGAAGAAACTAAGAACATTAATATTTGGGATAGAGGAAAACATAGAACAATGTAAAGGATGTTGTTTGTTTGGAGGGTAGGCAGCACAAAGGAAGAAGGCCTTAGAAATTTTAAGAAATCAGCAAGAAAATAACATGAAACAGACTAAAGAAAAACAACAAGTAAAAAAGTAGTAAGTTTGGCCGGGCCGAACTTTGAATACACTCCACCATTTGGAACGAAATTGGAAAAAAATAAAAGCCATTAAAAATCCTGTCAAAATCTGAAAAATACCGAATATAGCCGTTAATTGGGGCCTGTGTAGGCAACTTTTGTCATAAACCATTACAATATTCAAATACGAAACTAGAAAAAAAAAAACAATCAAAAAAAGCTGTAAGTTCGGAAGGCCGAACTTTAAATACCCTTCACAATTTGAATCGAATTTGGCAATTTTCAAAATAAATAAAATTCGTTAAAATGCTGTTAAAATTTTCAAAGTACCGAATTTACCCTTATATTGGGGTCTGTGCGATGACGTGGACCTGTATAGGCAACTTATGTCATAAACAATTACAATATTCAAATGCGAAACATGAAAAAAATCGATGAATAATGTAGCTATCATCAAAATACCGAATATAGGGAGGAACCATTATATAGGTGATGTACCAAAACGTAGACCTGCACAGACAACTTTCTGTCATAGGCTGTAGTATCCATTACGAACTTCTTCAAACATTTCCGGTGAATAATGTCGCCTCAATCACGAAAATATCGAAAATTGGGAGGTACCATTATATTGGGGCTATACCAAAACGTGGATCTACATGGCCCATTTTCAATACTAAAAGTCCTGCAGACAAAATATATATTTGATTACAATTTTATCAACCTACTTCATTTCGCTCGGAAGCTAGAGTGATTTCCACAGACGGACAGATGGATAGACGGACAGGCGGACGGACATCGCTAAATCGACATAGAATTTTATGCTGACCAAGAATATATATACTTTGTGGGGTCTAAAATGTATATTTCGAGGTGTCACAAACGGAATGGCAAACTTTATATACCCTCCATTCTATGGTGGAGGGTATAAAAAGTCCGATGAATAATGTAGCTAAAATCATCAAATTATCGAATATTGGGATGTACTGTTGTAGGGAGGATATACGGAGGCTAAAATCATCAAAATATCGAATATAAGGGGGATGCCCTTATATGGGAATATAGAATATCGTGGACCTATATCGACAATACTTCTCTACGGGCAAAGTTCTCAAGAGGAACTCCTTTTGTGGATTTTCAGACAATTTCATTGAAAAAATGTTGCTACAATCATCAAAATAACGGATATCGGGAGGTATCGTCTATGGGGGCTATACGATATCGTGGACGATATAGCACATCTTCGAACTTCGAAATAGACCATTGATAAAAGACTGAAATGTGCAAAATTTTAACTTCCTATCTTTAATCGTTTTGCCTCTAGCGTGATTACAACAGGCGGACGGACAGAGCTAAATCGTCTTAGAATTTTACTCTGATCAAGAATATGCAGGGTGAGAGGAAAAAACTGCAACCAACTTCAGACTGCTGTCATTTCGAAGCCACTCGTCCGACAGTTGTTAAAATTATTCCAATGACAGCTCATTATATTGTTTACAAGCGTCCAAAGGCATTTTGGTAAGAATTTTCCAGAAAAAAATGTATTCGTAATGGAATTCAAGCGTGATAGTGTGATTTCTTTATATTTGGCTGGAAAAACACAAGTGGCTATCGGTAGAGCACTCCAGCATTTAAATGTGAATAAATCTTTCGGGATTCGTACCATCGCTCGTTACCGTGATACTGGTAGTGTAGCGATGACGCCAAGGAAGTGAAGGGAAGAAAACAGCCACATCAGCAGAAATGGGTCGAAAAGTAAAGAAGCGATTTGATCGAAACCCGCGTCGCAGTGGCCGAAAAATGGCTTGTGAGCTGAATATATCGCAATATTCCATTCGGCAAACATTGAAAATTGAGCTCGGGAGAAAGCCATTGAAATTCCAAAAAGTGCAAGAACTTACACCGCAACAGAAAGAAAATAGACTCAAAACAACTAAAGAGTTGCTTCGCTTGGACGGAAGTGGTGAACTGCCGAATATTATACATTTGATGCACACTAGTTATCGGCTCTATATCTAGATTTGGACCGAATTTCGCCTAGAAGCAAGTCTGTACATTTAGTGGCTCAGATATATCTATAGCTCTGATATATTTCAATTTACGTCTCTACGTCATATCTCGCACTTTATAGCAATGATATTTGGTTCCAGAGGCCTCCGTCAAATTTGGCGGAAATCGATTCAGAATAGAATATACCTCTACTATATTAATTCCATTCGATTACAATTTTGAAACTGCTCTAAAGCCATAATACACATTCAAAACCAAACATAGTCGGTATGATTAAATTCTCATAAATTCCCGATAAAAAAAAGTTATTTATTATGAGTTGCTGTGTTACTAAATATAACAGAACATTTGTTTTTATCCTTTTCCGAATGTAGTTGTGTTTGGCATTTTTTGTGCGAGTGTATTGGCGTATATTTACCATTCTTTTCTTTTTGGTTCGGGGTGGGATCTTCAAGGGCTTGCATTCGTACGAATGTAAGTATGTCATATCAGTTCTATGTTTTATCTCCTTGTTGTAGTATGTTTTTGTAATATTTCAAAATGAATCTGATGTTGTGGAGTAGGAACAGTGGTTAATGTATATCTGAAATTGATCCTAAAAGTCTGTTTTTGTAACAAAAATATTTTCACTGGAATCCTTCGTATTGAAACATATTGGTTTTGAATTGGGTTCTCATATATTTTTTTTTAATTTTTGTCTAATTCCAAATATGTTTGATATGTCAGTATTACCAATATTATACTCTCAGCCATTTGGCTACAGAGGGTAGAAAACATTTGATACGACCAAAACGAGCCTAATCGAAATAACGGTTTTAGACCCTAGGACCATATCCGTTTCAGGACATTTGGAATCGATCTAGGCTGTGTCCGTCCGTTCGTCTATCTGTTTCTCTGGCTGGCTGGTGCGCACGATAACTCCCGGGGAGTATTCGATTTGTCCCAATCTTGGTACATCGTAATATTATTGTAAAAGATACATCCAGTTCGGAGATGGGCAATATCGGTTCAATCCATCTGGTACTCCCCCACAAAAGATGTAAATTTGCAATTAAAATAATTTACCTCATCATAGATTTTATGCAAACTTTGCAAATTCCAATATTTTTGATGATTTTAGCTCAAGTGAGAAATTGGACAATATCGGCCCACTCCATCAAGTACCTCCCCCACAAAGGGTCAGCATTTTGAATAACAAGTTAAGTAGTATCAGCTATATTTGCGAAAGATGTATGTATATCCCCAGCCTTGAGTTAGGATTATTCAAACTGTTGACTCTTTATGGGGGAGGTTCCGAAGCTGCTGTCCAATATTGTCCAATTCGTATCTGACCTGGCAGATATAAGTATTGGAAATTGTGACCCTTTGTGGGTGAGGTACCAGAAGGGTACCATTGTTTCACAACAGATCTTGCCTTAGGAAAAATGTTTAGATTCTTATTTTGAATTTTATGAGCGTTTCGTTTTTCAAAATTATAAACCGTTTGTGCGGAAAGTACAAGAAGAAGTGCGCCGATATATCCCATTTTCATAGCAGATAAAAATAATGGCAGATGTAAAATTTGAAGAGAACCGGATGGTTATTCAAAATTTAGAACCTTTGTGGGGTAGGTACCAGATGAAATGGTCCGATCTCTACCATCTTTTTAACAGATCTTGCGTTGATGGAAATATTGAGATGTACCAAGTTTGAATAAGTTTTATGAGCTTCATGCCAAGTTTTATTCATGGATATTCAAAATTTTGATTCTTTGTGTGGGAAGTACCAGACGGAGTGAACCGGTATATTCCATCTTCACAGCAGACCTTGTGTCAGTAGAAATAATGGGATGTGTGAAATATGAAGATAACCGGATGCTTATTTCGGATTTTATAATCGATTTGGTTATTCTAAACGTTGACCCTTTGTGGGGGAGGTACCAGAAGAATTGAACCGACATATTCAATCTTCATATCAGACCTTGGATTAGTAGAAATATTGTGATGTGTGTAATTGGAAGACAATCGGACTTTTTCATCACATTTTAAAAGAGTTATTATTATTCAAAATTTTAACCCTTTATGAGGGGGCACTGGATGGAGGGGCCCGATATTCTCCATTTTTGCACCTGACCTACAACTGATGCAAATATTAGGATTTGCAAAGTTAAAATTTGGATTGTCCTTGCTTTCAATTTCATGCTTTTGTGGGGAAGGTACCAGAAGGAGTGGATCGATATTACCCATCTCCGAACTCGTTCTAAGCTTAACAATAATGTTACGATATATCAAGTTTGAATCAAATCGGATACTCCCTTCGAGAGTTATCGTGCGCATCAGCTAGCCAGACAGACAGAAGGACGGACGGACATCGCTAGATCGACTCCAAATGTCTTGAAACGGATTTGATCCGAAGAGACCTAGGGGCTAAAACCTTTATTTCGATGAGGCACGTTTTGGCCGTATCAAACGATATATACTCTCTCTAGCCATATGGCTGATACTTTGTAACTTGTTGAACCCTCCACCTTGAAAAGGAGGGTATATTTTATTTGTCATTCCGTTTGTAACATCCCTGAGTATTCGTCGTAAATTCATGATCAGCTTAAAATTCTTAGTCGATTGAACGAAGTCCGTCTCTCCGTCAGTTGAAATCACGATACAGCCCACATTATTTGACGTTGAGCTTCAAAATTTGTCAGAACAATTTGTTTTGTGTCTAGGATGGTTGAGATATACCGATCCACGTTTTTGTGTAGCCCCCATGGAACGGTACCTCCCGATATTCGATATTTTTATGATGTCTGCCACATTTTGCCACGGATTTTTCTAAAAATTAGTATTGGTAGTTCGTAATGGGTTCTAACTCGGGTGGCGGAACATTGTACATATAGGTCCACGTTTTCGTATATCCCTCCCCATATTCGGTATTTTAATAATCCTAGTCACATTGTTTCGAATTTGGTATTTAGGAAGATTTGGCAGATGACAATCCTTGAAGTATAAAATTGTCTATATACGATCCCGTTTTCGTATGGCGGCCATATAATAGCCTCACCCACTTTATTGGTTTTTGAAAAGTTTAACAGGATTATCCAAACGGTCTTACTATATTTAGTTTAAAGTTGAACACGTTTTAATTCAGACCCAATGGTGGTCCGGCCGAACTATATGTTTTTTTTTTTTGTTTTGAACACTTTTTGATTTATTCTCAGATACAGATACAATCTGGAAATCATTTTCAAAATTTTATCGAGATCGATAGAAGTTTGGATATAACTCCCACATATATCTTTCTAATTTAATATTAACAATATCTACAACTCCGATATATATATATATATATATATATATATATATATATATATATATATATATATATATATATATATATGTTTCAAACGATTTTATATAAAAGCCTTCGAAAGACCATAACAACCACTCTAAACCAATGATGTTTGGTACGATTAGATGTCCGATGTTCTATTATATTTTGGGTACATTCCATTTTCAACTCGTTTTATAATTTGAAAATTTTATAAATTCCTCCTCTCGTCCAAGTTCTGGTTGTTGTCCTTTTCCTTTTGGCGAAGAAAAAATACAACGAAATGAAAATCAGAAGAAGGAATAGTTGAATCAGAACAGTAGGCTCAGTTTCTTTCGAAGGGGAATTTTTGATTATTCATGCATTACTTTATTATCAAAACAATATTCGAAGGGTGTAAAGGAACTCTGTCATCTTCGATGGTAGAATGTGACACAGTTTTAGTGTTTTTTTCTTTTGCCTACTGCCATAAAAAGTGAAGCAATAAAAATTGTACTAAAAAACAATTTTTTATTATCACCAAATATTTTTGATTGCACATGACGCATACGTCATTGATGGAGGTTCAAAGTAAAAATGAAGTCAAGTTCGTGAGGGTCAATCAAATGATGTCCTTCACAATGCGAAACATTTTTAAAAATAGTTCTAACCAGTAAAAAATGTTCAAAAGTCACTATGTGTAGTAGTGTAGGGTATAATATAGTCAGACTTTTGTGGAGGAGATACCGAAGGAGTGCGCCAATATTATCCACTTCTTATCCGAACCAACTCACATATAAATATTACAACGTGCCCGATTTTGACTATATCGTCTACTGCCTTAACATTATATGATATAGATATTGGACCGAAGATTTGCACTTCATATAATACTGATGAAAATATTGGAATGTGAAAAGTTTAGAGAGAATCAGACATCTATTACACATTTTTTGAGAATAATTGTTAATCAAATTTTAACTTTTTGAAAGGGAGGTATAAGAAGGGGTGAGCCAATAAATTCCATGTTCACATTAGATATCTGGTAGAGAGAAACATTTAGATATACCTAGTTTGCATAGAATCGCTGACTTGGTTCGCAAGTAACGAAAATTATAAATATTTACAAGTAAAATAGCTGTGAGTTCTACCGAGCCGAACTTTCAATATCCTCCACCATTTGGAACGAATTTAAAAATTTAAAACAAAAATAAAATCCGTTAAAAATGCTGTTAAAATTATCGTTTCGAACCTTGAATATCCTCCACCATTTGGAACGAATTTAAAACAAAAATAAAATCGGTTAAAAATTCTGTTAAAATCCTTAAAATACCGAATGTAGCCGTTATATTGGGGTCTATACGAAGATGTGGACCTGCAAAGGAAATTTCGTCATAAGCCATTACAATATCTAAAATAGCTTAAATCATCAAAATACCGAATATAGGAAAGTACTGTTATATCGGGGCTATAATTAACTGCATAGACAATTTTCTGTCAAAGGCTGCAGTAATTATTAGGAACTTCTAATACGAAATATTAAAATATGCTCAAACGAACTTCTAGAACTTCCATTGAAAAATGTAGCTAAAATAATCAAAATATCGAATATAGGGAGGTACTTGTATAGGAAATACTCTTCCAGTGGGAAAAGTACTCAGAATAAACTCCTTTTATGGATTTTCAGACAATTTTATTGAAAAATTTTGCTATAATCATAAAAATACCGAATATCGAGGAGTACAGTTATATGGGGACAATACGATATCGTGAATCATTATAGCCCATTTTCGAACTTGACCTGCCTGCAGACAAAAGACTGATCTGTGTAAAATTTTATCTTTCTATCTTTATTCGTTTTGACTCTAGCGTGATTACAACAGACGGACGGGCAGGGCTAAATCGTCTTAGATTAGGTCCAAAAATTATTATTTCGATGAGTTATATTGTGACTCCATGTGGCCCCATGTGGGGGAGATATTAGAAGGGGTAGGCCGATGCCACATCTAGTGTTAACAAAAGAGTCGCCGATATATTCCATCTTCACAGCCGATATTGTATTAATAGAAATATGGAGAGGTGCCGGGTTTGAAAGTGATTGGATGATCATTTCGCTTTTTATGAGCTTCATGGTTATTCAAAATGTTGACCCATTGTGGTGGAGGTACCAGCGAGAGTGGTACAATATATCCCATCTTCACAACGGATCTTGTGTTGATAAAAATATTGCGAGGTGTGAAATTTGAAGATAATCGGATTCTTATTTCATATTTCATGAGAGACAAAATTATTCAAAATATTATATTGTCGATTTTAAAATCGAATGATCATTTCTTTTTTATACCCTCCACCATAGTATGGAGGGTATATTATGTTTGTCATTCCGTTTGTAACACCTCGAAATATACATTTTAGACACCACAACGTATATATATTCTTGATCAGCATAAAATTCTATGTCGATTTAGCGATGTCCGTCCGTCTGTCCGTTTATCCGTCTGTCCGTCTATCCGTCTGTCCGTCTGTGGAAATCACTCTAGATTGATAAAATTTTACTCTAATGCAGTCGGGAGGTACCGTTATATGGGGGCTTTACGAAGACGTGGACCTGCACAGACAATTTTCTGTCATAGGCTGTAGTATTCATTTCAAACTTCAAATACCAAATTTGAAACAATGCCGATGAATATTGTGCAAAGATAATACCGTTATATGGGGGCTTTAGGAAGAGGTGGACCTGCACAGACAAATTTCTGTCTTAGGCTATAGTATCCATTATGAACTTTAAATATTTTTATCAACACAAGATCTCTTATAAAGATGGTAGAGATCGAACCATTCCTTCTGGTACCTTCCCCATAAAGGGTCGAAATTTGCCAAAAAATATTTTACTGCACAGAAAGGGAAAGGATACTCCTGTTTTCTCCAACTTTGCAAATCCAAATGTTTACAACAGTGTTAGGTCAAGTGAGAAAATGGACAATATTGGTCCACTTCATCTGGTACCTCCCCCACAAAATTTTGAAAAATTACAACTCTTATAAAATCTGACGTAGGAGCCTGATTGTCTTCAAATTAGACGCATCACAATATTTTCAATAACCCATTTTTTGGTGTGAAAATGAAATATATCGGTCCACTCCATCTGGTGCCTCCCCCACAATGGGTAAAAATCTTGCATATCCATGAAGCTCATAAAACGCGAAATTAATATCCGATTCCATTCAGACTTGGTACATCTCAATATTTCCATCAGCAGAGTATCTGTAATAAAGATGGTAGAGATCGGACCATTTCTTCTGGCACCTCTCTAACATAAGGTTCAAAATTTTGATAAACCAAACGCTTAAAGAAAGCGAAATAAGCATCCAACTCTCTTCAAATTTCACACATACAAACATTTTTGCTAACACAAGATCTGTTGTGAGGATGATCTATCTTTGCGAACCCCTTCTAGTATCTCACCCACTAAGGGTCACAATTTTCAATACTTTTATCTGTCATAACTTGCGAAACAAGTCAGCGGTTTCTTACAACTTGCCATATCTAAATATTTCTCCCAACCAGAAACCTGATATGACTATGGAATTTATGATTTCGCATAAAATAGCATATAATTGTTCGATTTTCCTGTAATTTTGCCCACACAAATACTTTTTTCTGTATTAGATGGGAAGTAAATAATATAGTCCAAACCTGTAGTGGAATTCTCTAAATAACTTTTATCAATTATTTGCCAATGTTTTCAACTTTAACTTCTTTTTTATATCAAAATGTTGTCTCTCAAAATTACCGGTACCGGTAACTCAACAAATGAGTTAGGGAATTCCACTACTGGCAGGTCACAATATTTATATCATATTTATTTCGGTTCGATACGAAATGGGCAATATTGGCTTATTCCTTCGGAACCTAGTCCATAGAGGGTCAACAATGGAAAAAATCATAACAGAAGTCAAAATATATTTAAATAATCGAACATATATACCCTCAGTATATATCTGTGGGCAAAACCGACTGATACTTTTCAACTTGTTTTTTGTTATTTTTTACATTAATTTAAAATGTGTATTTTAGAAAAGTACCCCTACAATCAAGGTAGGGGGTATTTTTTAGGGGGCTGCCAGACTCTTAATTTGTTTAAAAATAAAATAAAATAAAAAATAAATAAAATAAAATGTTATACTGATCAAGAAAATAGGTATTTCGAGGTTTTACAAACGAAATGACAAATTTAATATACCCTCCACACTGTTGTGGGAGGTATAAACGTAGTCGGTTCTTCGCGGCCCTATTTCAGTTACCTTCTGATATTAACATCAAATTGCTGATAGATATATTTCATATTTTATATTCCTATAATTAAAATATAATAATACTGTCGCACAGTGTTATTTATAGGTGCATACGTGCAATATATTTTAACTTTTTTATTTAATATGCAAAATGTGTCTTTTACTTCTGACTGACTGATTTTATTGACCCATATTTATCCGTTCATACCAAAGCTTTTATCGGACGCCATTTTTGCGGTGCAAGTATGTTTATGCACACTATCGCAGTGCACTAAAAGAACGCCCCCTTACTAATACCATCACACACACACACGCATACGACACGGGTGCACTCACAATTGGCTCGCCAAACAGATAAGAAATGGCAATCTTCATCTTCCCCAAAACATCAAAACAAACAAAAAAGTAAACAAATTAAAAGAAAGAAATCACAAAAGCTTTATCACTTTTAAATGACGTAAAAATAAAAATTATGGAATGTTTTTGACTTTTGTGGGCAAATATTACTCACATGTGAAATGAAAGAAAATATCTTAAACATTTTCGAGACAAGTAAAATAGTTATTTTTAATAATTGAATAAATTCTAGCTATGAGATATATATCTTTAAGATAATTATATATACTACCTAATATAGCCATTTTGTTAAATATTCGTAGTTCGTAAAAGCTTTACTCAATGGCTTATTTAAGAGAAGAACGAAGAAAAGCAAAACACATAGAGCCGTAAAAAGTACTAATTAGTCAACATAAATAAATTACAACTTAACATTGGAACTGAAGGAATACACTTCTTCTATTCGATATCTTGAGAAACACTTATTATTGCCACAAAGAATGAATGGTAATTAGGTAAAGTTCTTGTAACGATGTCAGCTGATGGAATATGATTAATGATTGGGGCGCAAAGCATTGCATTATATTTTTGTGAGATAAAGTTATATTTGAAAAAATTATACACTCCACCATACACACGGTACGTAGAGCTTATTTATGTTTTTATACCATTTTTTTTCCAAAATATTAGGAAGAAGTAAAAAAGCAGCAAAGTTCGGCCGGACCGAACTTTTAATATCCTCTAAAATAATGCCGTAAAAAATAACTCTAAAATCGAACGAAATGAAGTAGATTGATAAAATTGTACTCAAATGTGTATTATGTCTGCAGGACTTTTTGTATTGAAAATGGGCCAAGTAGGTCCACGCCTTGGTAAAGCTACCACATAACGATATTTTGGAGCTCTAAGCGATATTATTCACCGGAAATGTTTCAAATTTGGTATTTGAAACTCAAAATGGATACTACAGCCTATGACAGAAAATTGTCCGTGCGGGTCCACGTTTTCGCATAGCCCCCATATAACGCCACCTCTAGATATTCGGTATTTTGATGATTTTAGGGACATTTTTCACCTATGATACTACAGCCTATGAAAGAAAATTGTCTGCGCAGGTCCACGTTTTGGTATAGCCCCCATATAATGGTATGAAAATGTGGACCTACATGGCCCATTTATGAACTTAACATGCCTACTGGCAAAATACACATGTGTGCAAAGTTTTAGCCTTTTATTTCAATTTGTGATTACAACAGACTGACGGACATCACCAAATCGACTTAGAATTTTACGCTGATCAATACTATAGTATATAATTTGTTGGGTCTGACATGAGTATTTCGAGGAGTTACAAATGGAATGACAAAGTTAATATACCCTCTATAGAAAGGTGGAGGGTATAAAAATCGAAAGGATTATATGAAAAATAGGCGACATGTGTATCGGCCTTTGGAAAATTTACATCGAAAAGTAAACAAAGTAGGGAAGTTCCACCCATTTCTACATTTTTGAAAATCCATTTATTTTAGGGGGAGGGCGTTAAAGACAAAAATAATCTACGCAAAATGCCACAACAAGTCGCTAAAGACATACAATTTTCATTACTTATTCACATAATATCTGCATCCATTAAAAAAAGTCCAAACCTACTAAAGATATCAACACCAAATACCCATAGAGACCTTAATATAAAATTTCGGGATTCCACCTCTTTCCCTTCATCCAACGTAAAATTCTAAGACGATTTAGCCCAGTCGATCCGTCCGTCTGATGTAACCGCACTAGAGTCAAAAGTAATAAAGATAGGAAGCTTTGCACCGATCTTTCTTTTGTCCGCAGGCAGGTCAAGTTCCAGAATGGGCTTGTTGCTCCACGATATCCTATAGCCCCCATATAACGGAACCTCCCGAATTTCTACACAAGGAGTTCCCTGTAAGAACATTACCTCCTGAAAGAAAATTGTCTATATAGGTTCACGACATCGTATATCCCTTATATAACGATTCCTACCGATATTCAGTATTTTGATAATTGTAGACAAAGTTTTAATAGAATTGTCTGAAAATCCACACAAGGAGTTCCCTCTGAGTAATTTACCCCCTGCAAGAGAATTGTCTGTATAGGTCTACGTTTTAGTATAGCCCCCATACAACGGTACTCCCCTTATTCGGTATTCCGTTAATGAAAGCGGACAAATTATCAACATAAAAACATATTCTTCACAATAAAATATTCTCCTTCCTGTAACAAACATTGATTAACCAACACACATACACAAAAGCTACACACACCTTTTATCGCCTAACCAATTCATAATGTTTTCAACTAACTCCAAATATTTCCCAGACTCTGATGGGTCGCTCAATCTTAGAAAAGTCATTATTAAAATTGACTAATTATCATAATATGCGACTAATAACAACAAAAAATTTTACAAAAAAATGTTCGCCTGTCGTTCCACTTAATATGGGAACTATTAGCGAATTAAATTCGATGTAACTTGAACTTCTTCCTCTACGCTTTCATTATTAGCAATTTTGTGCGTTTTTCTTTTTTTACCTTCTTTTACAACAGCCAGCATGAAAATTAATTAATTAAAAGCGAATAAATAGCACAGCACAGTGCTCGCTTACAAGCATACATATGTGAGTATGTATATGTGTGTGTGTGTGTGAATCAAAGGTATAGTAACACATATTCATGTATGTAAGGTGTGCATGTGTATTTTGCCACAATAGAAAACCGAAAACCGCAATATGATTAATGAAATCATAATGTGGAACATTGTAACTAAATTCCACAGATCGGTGAAATTAGGCCTACGCCGAATGTGCCGAAGTAGCAACGCCTCAAAAACAAAAAAAAAACACACGAAGTAGAATCCCATGAAATCACAAATAATTAGTATTTAATTATCTATAAAAAAATAACAAACGAAATGGAAAAAAATGGAATATATATCTCAATGAACACACCCGTTGCATACATTAAACAGTGGACCGACATGAAATTGTGAAGAAATATATTGGGAAGTAGAGAAATAAAAACAAAACATGGAAAGTGAATCATCACAGCCCTGGTGAAGCAGCTGAAAGAGGGCCACTTTCATATCGAATGAGTTGGATAAGGAGGAATTCTTTATTATTAAATCCTTCGCCTTTCTATGGAGGTTATATTTTTTTTGTCATTCTGTTTGCAAATCCTCGTAATACTCATGTTAGACCCTACAAAGTACAGGGTGAGATAAAAAAAACTGCAACAAAGTCAAACGCCATAATTTTTACATTATTTTAAATTTTATTGAATGAAAGCAAACAATGTCGGAAATACCGTCAAAATTTAGAATAAGTTTAGATTTGTTCGAATCGGTCAGCTTTGGCTCGAATTATGGCCTTAAAACAGAAAATGAAGTCACAAGCTGCCTGAATGTTGCTCTGCGATATTTTGGTCCATTCCCGGCGAAGCGCTTGCTTGAGGTGATCGACACATTGGTATATTTTAGTGCCAACCTTGCTTTCCAAAATACTCCAGACACAATAGTTCAACGGATTGGTATATGGAGATTTTGTTGGCCATTGTGCGCTGGAAATGAAGCGAGGAACCTCATTTTGTAACCATTCTTGGGTGGCGCGTGCTGATTGCGATGGTGCTGAATCCTGTTGAAATATCCAAGGCCTGCGGCCAAAATGTTTGCGTGTCCAAGGCTGGAAATGGAGCGAGGAACCTCATTTTGTAACCATTCTTGGGTGGCGCGTGCTCAGTGCGATGGTGCTGAGTCCTGTTGGAATGTCCAAGGTCTGCGGCCAAAATTTTTACGTGCCCAAGGCTTTAATACACCCTCCGGAATATTTTCGAGATAATATTCGGCATTTGTTCTGATGCCACGGTCGATTAATACGAGCGGAGAGCGACCATCGGCTGTTATGGCGGCCCACACCATCACCATGGCCGGCGCTTGAGTTCTAGTGGCCAACCGAAGGTGCACATTTTCAGCTGACCTCTTTGGCAAGTGAACACCATAATTGTGTTTGTTTACAAATTGCTGGACAACGAATGTTTTCTCATCGGAAAAAACCCAAATTCGGCAGTTCACCACTTTCGGCCAAGCGAAGCAAATCTTTAGCTCTTTTGAGTCTATTTTCTTTCTGTTGCGGGTTGAGTTCTTGCACTTTTTGGTATTTCAATGGCTCATTTTTCAATATTTGCCGAATGGAATATTGCGATATGTTCTGGTCACGAGACATTTTTCGGCCACTACGACGCGGATTTCGATCAAGTCGCTTCTATGCTTTTCGAACCATTTCTGCTGATGTTGCTGTTTTCTCCCATCTACTTCCTTGACGTCGTATCACGGTAATGATCGATGGTACGATTTATTTACATTTAAATGCTGGAGTGCTCTAACGATAGTCAAATATAAAGAAATCACACTATCACGCTTGAACTCCATCACGAATAACTTTTTTTCTGGAAAATGAGTTGTCACTGGAATAATTTTAACAGCTGTCGGACGAGTGGCTTAGAAATGACAGCCGTCTGTAGTTGGTTGCAGTTTTTCATCTCACCCTGTATGATATCCTATGGCATTAGAGTAGTAGAACTTATAGAGTAGGGAATAATATATGGCAGGTATATCCAATTATAAATTGATTTGCACCAAATTTGATGGAGGTATTTCTCGTACTTCTCGTACCAAATAACATTGCTATAGAGTGTACGATACGACTTCGAGAAGGCCTAAATTAAAAAGTATCAGTCAGTTTTGCCGGCGGATGTATACCCACAGGCAATGTTCGATTAATTAAATATATTTTTGCATGCGTTATGACTATTCAAGAGATTCCGATTGTAGAAGGGATTCCGAAGGAGCGTGCCAATATTTTCCATAAGTCTAATAGAAATATTATATTCTATCAGTTTTGGATTTTATATGGACTACTTCCTTCATTTTATATGAGATTTTTAATAATTTTCCGAAAAATTAGCGTTTTATGAGAGATATAATAACTTAAAATTTCGACCCGTTCCGGGGGAGGTGCCAGAAGGAGGAGTCCGATATTGTCCATCTTAGCAACAGATCTTGTGTTGATAGAAGTTTTGGGATGTGCCGACTTTGAAAGTAATCGGATGCTCATTTTGGGTTTTATGAGCTCAATAGTTATTCCAAATTTTGACCCGTTGTGGTGGAGGTACAATCCGTTCTTCATACCAGACCTTGTGATAGTAGAAATATTGAAATGTGTGAAAGATGAAGATAATCGAACACTTAGTTCAAATTTTATAAAAGTTATTATTTATTAAATTTTTGACCCAATGTGGGGGAGGTGCCAGAAGGAGTGGTCCGATATCTACCATCTTCACACCAGATCTTGCTTAAGTAGGAGTGTGAAACTTGAAAGGAATCGGAGAAAAGAATCGATTTACGAGTTTCATGGTTGTTCAAAATGTTGACCCGTGGTAGGGAAGATCCAGATCTTTTGTTAAAAAAATATTGGGATGTGTGAAATTTGAAGACAATTGGACTCCTAGTTAATATTTTATAACAGTTATAATTATTCGAAATTTTTACCCTTTGTGGCGGAGGTACCAGATGGATTGGACCGATATTGTCCATTTTCGCACTTGACCTAGCACTGTTACAAATATTAGGATTCGCAAAGTTGGAGAAAAATCGGATTATTCTCTCTCTATCTGTGCAGTAGAATATTTTTTGAAAATGTCGACATTTTTTGGGGAGGTACCAGAAGGAATGCACCGATATTTCCCTTCTCCGAACTTGGTCTAAGTTTGATAATAATATCACGATGTACCAAGCTTGAACCTAATCGGATGCTCCATTAGAAAATAAAGTTCGCACCGGTCAGCCACGCAGAGAGACTGACGGACGGACACCCCTAGATCGACTCCAAATATCATGAAACAAAAACCTTCTCTAACTATATGGCTGAGAGTTAGGGCTTGAACTTTTTTTCGAGAAGACAGTACCTATTGCGTGCGTCAAATACCAATTAAAAAAAATACGTTGAAAAAAGCCGATAGAGCTCATCTTCGAATTTGCGATGTTTGCAGATAAAAGACGTGTACACAAATATACAAAGTTTAGCCCTATCCGGTCATTTAATAGTCCTGAGAGACAAAATTCAATTTTTCCAATAATTACAGGAAAAATCAAGTAGATTACGACACTGTTGTTAGAACAATTAAAAGAGGGACAAAAGTAGGCGAGCCAGCTTTATCATACCCTATACCAATACGCATATTTAGTATTGTAGAAAATAAACTTTTATATTGAGATCTAGCAGGTGCCGCTACATCCACATTAAAATTTTCTTCGGAACCTACTCCATAGATGTCAACAATTTGAAAAATTATAACAGAAGTCGAAATATATTTAAATAATCGAGCATTGGCTGAGGGTAGGCTTCTGCCGATAAAATCAACGGATATTTTTTATCTTGTTTTCTATCTTTTTGCTAACGATTTAGTTACTATCTCCCTCAATCAAGGAAAACCTAAAGCGAGACAATTTAAAACGCAGTAAGTTCGGCCGGGCCGGACTTTGAATAACCTCCACCATTTTGAACGAATTTGGAAATTTTCAAAAAATAAAATCAATTAAAAATTCTGTTAAAATCTTAAAAGTCCACGTCATTTAGACCCACATATAACGGCTATATACGACGTGGACCTACATAGGCATTGTTTGTCATAAGCCATTGCCATATTCAAATTCGAAACTTGAAATAAACGGTAAATAATGTAGCTAAAATCATGAAAATACCGTATATAGGGAGGTACCGTTACATCGGAGCTATACGAAGACCTGGACCTGCCTAAACAATTTTCTGTTATAGGCTGTAGTTCCCATTACGAACTCTAAATACGTAATTTGAAATTACTCCGGTGAATAAAGACGCTACAATCATCAAAATACCGAATATCTGGAGGTACCGTTATATGGGGGCTATACGAAGACGTGGACCTGCCCAGACAATTTTCTGTCTTTGGCTGTAGTATCCAGTACGAGTTTCAAATACGAAATTTGAAACAGTTCCGGCCAATAATGTCGCTAAAATCATCAAAAAATACCGAATATCGGGAGATAACGTTATATGGGGGCTACACGAAGACGTGGACCTGCACAGACAATTTTTTCTTATAGGCTGTAGTATCCATTACAAACTTCAAATACCAAATTTGTAATGATTCCGGTGAACAATGTCGCTAAAATCATCAAAATACCGAATATAGGGAGGTTCCGTTATATGAGGGCTATACGAAGACGAGGATCTGCAAAGACAATTTTTTGTCTTCAGGGTGTAGTATCCATTTCGAACTTCAAATACCTGATTTGAAACAATTCCGGTGAATAATGTCGCTAAAATCATCAAAACACCGAATATCGGGAGGTACCGTTATGTGAAGGCTAATGAAAACGTGGACCTACATGGCCCATTTAAGTGTTTAACCTGCCTGCGTGCAAAATTTAAGCCTTCTGCCTCAATTCGTTCGAAAGATTGCGTGATTGCAACAGACAGACAGGCGGACATCGAGGTATTTCGAGGAATTACAAACGAAATGACAAAGTTAGTAAACCCGCCATAATATGGTGGAGAGTATAAAAATACCCCAAAAGAGTAACCCAATGCTATGTCATGTCACTGTATTCTGCGGAACTAATTTTTCCACATTAAATGTCACATAAAAACCAAAACTGAACGACACGTTACGATGATAAAAAATACGGAAACTTTTGTACATCTCAAAGCAAATAAGGATTGTCCAATGCCTATCGTAAAAATCATAACTTCGAATTACACCTTCCATTAAAATTGAAATTCCTTGCCAGGGAGGTGGTCGATTTTTTTTTGCTGGTGTGGCAATGAATTGGAATGTACTTATTCACCAAACAAGCCCTTATATCAGTTTGATGCCACACACATGCCCCGTCCATCTCCACACGGAGAAATGTCATTATAAATTGTTAATAGAATGTAACTACCTAGGCGTTGTTTAGAAAAAAGTGTCCCGAACAGGCTAAACACGAGCGTAATCATCTGAATGTGTGTGTGTGTAAGAAAATATAATTTATGCACATATAAATGAAAATTTCCATTAAATTGCAATAACTCGCAAGTTTATGACTTTCAGTTCAGTTCAGTTCAATTTGGTTTGCTTCGTTT
Source organism: Musca domestica (assembly GCF_030504385.1). Taxonomy (NCBI): domain Eukaryota; kingdom Metazoa; phylum Arthropoda; class Insecta; order Diptera; family Muscidae; genus Musca; species Musca domestica. The sequence continues at coordinate 1,029,693 of NW_026712169.1, read as the reverse complement.
TATGGTGTGACGCTGTCTTCTATGGCAAAGAAGTTGACCTTATTTTGAATGGGGGGTTTGTTGGACAATATCGAAGTAATATTCAAATAAACACCATTCAAATGGTTCACCCACTACAGCGAATGTAAGGAGGAGGCAGAGTGTTGATTTGTGTAACGTGACGTGACTTGATGTGAATGTGGCGCGTATGTCTGTTTGTGCATCTTTTGTGGATTTGATGTTCGTTTTCATTCACTTTCACTCATTTCATTTTCATTCTGGCAAAAGGATTTCTTGAGTTATATGTATGCATGTGTGTGTGTATGTAAGTCGCATTGTACGTGTCCGTTTCGTGCAGGTTGCGGTTTTACTTGACATTTATGTTTGTGTCTCTTATGATTTATACTTCTCCTTTCATTTCCGTTTTTGTTGGGATTATGTATTTCACCGGCCGATGTGTAAACTTTTTTTTTGAATATTTCAACCGTTTACAGCGGTTATTAGGACTGGGTTGTAAATTCAATTCATTGAACTCATTTCTTAGTTATTCAAAATTCTTTAAATCGTCTGACCTATATACCAATATAACCAAACCTAGACACCAATCTTAACGCTGCGGTTAATCTATAAAAATATTAATCATAATATTACATTAAATTTCTGAATAAATTTGGTTGGATGTACCACGAAAGAAATAAATTTCAATTTAAGATTTAGTTACTAACCGGCAAGGAAAAGTCAAAAGTCGGGCGGGACCGACTATATGATACCCTACACCACTACGCATATTTAGCAAAACTCCCGTAACAAAAGCATTTATTTGAAGTAGATCTTACCACCTATCAACCTTTGGCTTTAGAGCAGTTATAATTTGGTTTCAGAGGACACTAATGTATGGGAGGCATATCGAATTCTGAATCGAATTTCACTAAGTTTGACGGAGACATTTTTATCTTTCATATCAAATGACATTGATATAGAGGGCATGATCTTACTTCGAGAAGGGAACCAAAGCTATATCTATATATGGGAACCAAATATATATATATATGGGAACCGAACTCATTTTTCAATATTTGCCGAATGGAATATTGCGATATGTTCAACTTACGAGTCATTTTTCGGCCACTGCGACGCGGGTTTCGATCAAGTCGCTTCTTTACTTTTCGAACTATTTTTGCTGATGTTGCTGTTTTCTTCCATCCACTTCATTGACGTCGGGCTACGCTACCAGTATTACGGTAACGAGCGATGGTACGAGACACAGAAGATTTATTCGCATTTGAATGCTGGAGTGCTCTACCGATAGCCACTTGTGGTTTTCTAGTCAAATATAAAGAAATCACGCTTGAATTCCATCACGAACAATTTTTTTTCTGGAAAATTCTCACCAAAATGCTTTTGTACGCTTGTTATCAAATTGGGTATTGGATGAAGGGAGAGAGCTGGGATCTTTCTACCAAAAATTTCAAATAATTTCTGTTTCAAATTGTTGTACAACAACACTTGCCTTATTCTTATATAATGGTTTCATATTTTGATATTTCACCATACCATTCAAAATTTACCTTCACCTTTAACAAATATTCATTCATTTAGGAACACTGAATATGTTTGGCCACGCCTGACTTTGATTATTACCTCACAGGCTAAGCCAGTGTGTTTCACATTTTACTATCAGGTGTGTCCGTTTTGCATATGTTGAATTTGCCCTCCTTTCCTTATTATTTCATATGTTATTTTTGTAATATCATGTTCGAGTCCTGTTTTGATTATTAAATATTTTCTTACATATTTAATTTGTATTATTGATATTATTTTTCTCTCCTTTCCAAATAATGTTACGCATAAATTAGTAATTTTGTTCTTAACATGCAATTCTACTTATCTAAATATTTTGATTGAGGATGTGCTGAGACCCACTCCTCTTTTGGAATAAAATGAATTGTTGAAAGCTACAACAAAGAGAGTTTCTATTTTAAATGTTACAACGTTTTTTAGAGAAATAAACTTGAGTAGTTCATCGTAGTATGGAGGGTATATTAAGTTTGTCATTCAGTTTGTAACACTTTAAAACGAACGCCTTAGACCCCACAAAATATATGTATTCTTGATCAGATCTATGTCGACTTAGCGATGTATAACGGTACCTCCCTACATTCGCTATTATGATGATTTTAGAGACATTATTCACAGAATTTGTTTCAAATTTCTTATTATGACGTAAAATTGCCTATAGCCCCCATAAATGGGTACCTTCCTAAATTCGACATTTTGACATTATTCACCGGAATTGTGTCAAATTTTGTATTTCAGGTTCGGAATCGCTTATGACAGAAAATTACTTATGCAGGACCACGTCTTCGTATAGCCCCCATATAACGGTTTTCATTTGAGCGGCATTTTTCGACGGATTTTTTTTTAAATTTTTCAATTTCATTCAAAATCGTGGAGGTTATTAAAAATCCAACTATGAACCAAATAACATTGCTGTATACTGCATGATATCACTTCGATAAGGATTATATTAAAAAATGTTCATTGGACCAATAGATATGCCGGACAAAGTTTCACTAAATTTAAATTCGGTTAAATTTAATTTAATTAATTCGGTTAAATTCGGTTGAATGTGAAATTTACGAAATCTACTTAATTATCTAATATATGGCGAGCACTAACCGTGAAATCGAATAAAGCAGTATATCAAAGATACACAAGAATCCTAACCGATCTCAATAAAAATTGACAGAGCCATTTTCGAGCAGTATTGGATGCCCGATATCAAATATCATTGTTGTGGGGTGCATATTGCACATGTGAGGGACTTTAACACCAAATCGGATGATACATATCTATAGGAGCTATATATGAACCGATTTTCACCAAAATTTGATGTACTTGCTTCTAGGATCAATTCAGTCGGAATTGCCAAAATTTAGTTCATTTTGCCTGATATCAGTCATTATTGTGCACCTAATAAACTTGATATCGGATAGAGATATACATGGGAGGTATATCATAATCTTATCCGAACTCGATAAAATTTGACAGAGGTATTTTTAATCTCCATAACCCTACAGTGAGATCCATACCAAATGTTAGGATTTCAGCTCTTATCCTTCACCCAATACCAACTTTATTGACGTTTAGTACGAATACCCAAAACAAACTACATCTCTCCATGCAAGAAACCAACATTGGTTTAAATAAGTACTATTTAGTACTTTTCGTACAGTTATAGTACCTATTTCTAAAATCACATCAAATGTCAGGATTTCAGCTCTATTACTTCACGTAATAGCAATTTTACTACTATTTGGTACTTTTCGAACAATTATAGTACACATTTCCAAACGACCTCCATATCTCATTTCCTGATTCCAATAGAGCCCTCAATATCAAATATTGAGGTTTGCCGCCTTATACCTTCACCCAATACCAAATGTAGTACCATTTAGTACTTTTCGTACAATTATAGTACACATATCCGGAATCAACTCCATATTCCCAGGCTACGCATGAACAGCGAACTTAATACCAAATTTCAGACTTCAAACACAATCTGTTCACACATTACCAAATTGTACCAAATATAGTACTATTTAGTACATTTCGTCCACTTGTAGTACACATTTCTCAAAACACATTTTTATCACAAACCTACAAAATATAGGGACCTCAATACAGAATTTTAAAATTCTAGCTTCATCCGTTTATCCTAAACAAAATTGTTCCAAATTGAGTACCATTTAGTACAGTTCGCACACATAGTACACGTTTGAAAAACCACCTTCATGTATCAAACTTATTTTCAAAACTAGATTCTCATACAAAATTTGAAGTTTTTAGCTCTCTCCGTTCACACCATATAAAATTGTACCAATTGTTGGAATTTCCAAAACACCTTTGGTACATCTATCCTCCAGTGCATCAGTGACTCTTATTCCAAATTTCAGAATTCCATCATATCACAATTGCAACTTGTACCAAATTAAGTCCCATATAGTACAGAAAATGGAGAATTTTCAAAGCTTCTCACACAGTAATCTTAATTCCAAATTTCAGGATCCCAGTTCACCTAAATCCAAGTTGTACCAAATTTAGTGCCATTTAGTACACTTAATTACATAAGTACCTACATCATACAGTCCAATAGGAATCTTATTTTGAAATTTTAGAATTCCAACTTTACGGATTCAACCAAAATTTTAATTGTACCAAATTTATTTCTAAATTTCTGAATTCCAACTCTATTGATTCTCCTAAAATTTAAATTGTACCAAATTTAGAACCATTTAGCACACATAAGTACGAATTTCCCAAACTGCATACATTTCTCAGTCCTCGAATGCAAAGTAATTTTATTTCCAAATTTCAGGATTCCAACTCTATCGGTTTACCCAAATCGATATTGTGCCAAATTTAGTACCATTTAGTAGTTTTCTACTTTTTCGTGCACATAAATTCAAATTTCGAAAACTTCCTGCATATCCCAATTCTACACTCCGCCAGTAATTTTCATTTCAAATTTCAGGATTCCAGCTCCATCCGTTCCTCCAAATTCAAATTATACTAAATTTAGTACCGTTTAGTACTTTTTGTATACATGAGTACACACTTCCAAAACAAACCAGCTTACATCGACTCTACTCCTCAACCTTGATTCCAGTTCCAAATTTCAAGTGTTTAGATCTAACTGTTCACATGGTTCCAAATTTGGTGAATTTTAGTACATTTCATACACATATATAGTGCGCATCTATTACACACTCCATCAGTGAGCCTCATTCCAAATTTAAGACTTCTAGCTTTAGCGCTTCCTCAAATATAAAGGGTATATTAAGTACCTTTCAATACTTTTCGTACTAGTACGAATATCCAAAATCCCAGTCTTTTCTAACCCTTTCGGGCCAAGAGTGACCCTCTCTTATTCTTTTATTTATATATAATTAATATTTGAAATTCTAAACTATAGCAATACATTTTCTCATAGTTATCAAAGCTTTAACGAAAATCACACAAAGTATTGATCTTGAAATACGAACGCATGGGTTCTTTAAGTATTGTTAAAATTAAAACCCATTGATCGAAGAGTCTACGAACGTACATATATATATGTGTGTGTGTTGTGCCAGTAGCATACGAAGATCAACGATCGATCAATGATGCGTACGTGCGTATGACCGACCTACGGTACAGTATTTTGTCTAAAGCTTTTTTTTCTTCACTACATTCTGCGTTTGTGGAATACCTACCACGAAATAGATTCGAAGAGGGATCATTAATTAAAATGTTGTCAAACTAGTTTTTGGAAGTGTTTTTTTTTTTTTTTTTTTTTTGCTTCTTCTATCTATCTATGCGCGTAGTCAGTCACACACAAAGATAACCCCATACATACGCCGCAACTTCAGCACCAAATGCGTACGCATTACGCACTATTTTTGTTGTAGTTCAAGAAACGTACGAACGTTTGTGTTTTAGCTTCTTGCAGGTTTCAAGAAATAGCCCCTTAACAATAAGCGGCGACACATACCGATATACATACTTCATACTTTTGCTTATTATATGCAAACAATATTTAGATGAATGTACCCATACTGGGTACCAATAGAAAAAAATAAAAGAAGCATGACCAGATTGTGTTTTCTTAGAGAAATAGAAAACCAAAAGTAAACAAAGGCAAATTATGCGTAGCTATAAGAGAGCGATTTTAACTAAAACGCATACGATCCAAGCGTTTTTTTTTTTTGCTCATAAGTGAGCAGCTCAATTTGAGTTAAGCTAACAATGAATTCACACACACTCGCAATGCATGAAAGCTGTGAATGGGAATCAAATAAGCATTCATTATAGCTTAGAATACGAATGGTTCGGCAAAGATAGTGTAATGGACAAGAAGAGATCAAATGCTCTAATTTTGAAAACTGGATATTTTTGTTCTTCTTGAGAATCTTCCCACCACTCAAAGGATAATTCTCCCAGAGGGGAGATAAAGGAGAAAAAGATGGGTATCATTCAAATTACCTAAAACTGAGGGAAATTAGAAAATGTTGTCTGTCGTTGGTTCAAATAGGAAATATTTATTATTTTATGAGGGGTATTAAAAATAGTATATAAGACTAGCAAATTCCCGCTACTTTGTCAGGGAAAAGTCGACATTAAAATTTTAGATTCGTTCATTTGATTGCTCAAAATGGGCAATATTCAAGTTTTCCCTTTAGCGAAAAGGATGATCGAAAAATGATTACAAATTGCGCTTACAAATCTTCGAAATCTTACATTTTGAAGTTTACCGAAGAGCACAATAGTTAAACCCCTTACACATTGGTTCCACATCCATTTTATAATGTAAATGTTTATAAGTGCGGTTGTAAGATTTAGAAGACTTCCCAAAAGAATTTTAGTTTTATTTAATTCTTTGGATCCTCTTCTATTGAGCTTACGATCTCGTCACTTGGGTAAAAAAAAAATGTTTTTTTGTCTTAGAAGTTATTTTTTAAAATAATTTCTGGGGAGAATATCCCAGACAAAAAAGAAGGGAACTGATGAGGATTGGTGGCTCTTTCCGAAACCTAGGTATTCCCTGCCTTACCCCCTGGTAAACATTACCATCGTTCTCCACTAATAAACAAACGTTGTTTTTATAAAAAACAACAATAAAGGGATAAGCCTGACCATTTTGCAACAACAAAATTCTTGATCAGCATAAAATTCTAAGCCGATTTGGCGATTTCCGTCTGTCTGTCTGTCTGTGCAGCTCCACGTCTTCCTATAGCCCCATATAACGGTATCCCCCGATATTCGGTATTTAGATGATTTTAGCGACATTATTTAACGGAATTGTTTCAAATTTTGGTATTTGAAGTTCGAAATGGATACTAAAGCCTTTGAAAAAAATTTTCTGTACAGGTCCACGTCTTCGTAAGCCCCCATATAACTGTACCTCCCGATATTCGGTATTTTTATAATTTTAGCGAAATTATTCACCGGAATTGTTTCAATTTTGGTATTTGAAGTTCATAATAGATACAACAGCCTAAGACAGAAAATTCACTGTGCAGGTCGACGTCTTCGTATTGCCCCATACAAGGGTATCTCCCGATATTCGATATTTTGTTGATTTTAGCGTCATTATTCACCGGAATTCTTTCAAATCTAGTATTTGATTTTCGGAATGGAGGCTACAGCCTATGACAGGAGATTGTCTGTGCAGGTCCACGTCTTCGTATAGCCCCCATATAGCTGTACCTCCCGATACTTGGTATTTTTATAATTTTAGCGAAATTATTCACCGGAATTGTTTCAAATTTGATATTTGAAGTTCATAATGGATACAACAGCCGAAGACAGAAAATTCACTGTGCAGGTATACGTCTTCGTATAGCCCCCATATAAGGATACCTTCCGATATTCGGTATTTTGATGCTTTTAGCGAAATTATTCACCGGAATTGTTTCAATTTTGGTATTTGATGTTTGTAACGGAAGCTACAGCCTATGACAGGAGATTGTCTGTGCAGGTCCACGTCTTCTTATAGCCCATTATAACGGTACCTCCAGATATTCCCTATTTTGATGATTTTAGCGAAATTATTCACCGGAATCGTTTCAAATTTTGTATTTGAATATTGTTATGGCTTATGACAAAAGTTACCTGATTGCAGATCCATGTCGTCTTATAGACCCTAATATAACAGCTACATTCGGTATTTTTAAGATTTTAACAGCATTTTTAACGGATTTTATTGTTTTTGAGAATTCCCAAATTCCTTCCAAATGTTGGAGGGTATTCAATGTTTGGGGCGGCAGAACTTACAGTTTTTTACTTGTTAATTTTAAGGAATAACTTTTTTGAATTACTGAGGATTGCAAAGGATATGTTGTTGTCATAATTTTTGGGTTGCTGGTAAGGCAGAGGGTATATAGTTGTCATTGCTAGTAATGCAGAAAGTAGTAGTTGTTGCTTCACCTGTCAGACAGCCTTTAGTTTTGCAGTTGGACACACATGGCCTGCACCGACGCTACTCATTACTTGGTAATGAGAAAATTTGATCGTTTGTTTTGTATTTAATCACGGAATAACTCTTTCCTCTCAACCTACTGGTAATGAAAAGTAATTTGTTTACATTACCTTTTCATGGCTTATTGGACTCATGCAGCTTTCAAGTTTTTGCAGGTTATTTATTACGGTATTTGTATCCATGCATATTGAAATTACACAAACTACAATGCCCAACATATTATAGACCTAGCCAATAGAATGTGTCATGCCCCAGATCCATAAACAAATATGCTTTCCTATCTAATTGGACATCGTATAATGTTGACAAACTCCAGCAATTATCGTACAGATTGGCGCCCAACTAAAAACCACGCACTGTTGTGCCTCTTTGACAACATTTAATGCGTTTTTTGGTCGGGATTTTTTAGACGCTTCGCGTTTCAGTGGCGAAAGAGTACATGAGTAAGCTGATCGGTAAGAGAACCAAAAAATCGTCATCGTGGCGATGAGGTAATCAACTCACGCAGTTTCTATTTTCAGAGAGCGAATAGCACCAACTAACTTGGTAAGTGCTATGAAGATACGCATTACATAGTACATCCGTATATACCTATGTTCATATGTATGTGCGCAACACGCATACAATGCTAAACGCATTATTATTGTTATTATTTTTATTTTTGACTGGCATTAGCAATCCCAAATGCCACCGTTCCGATATATGCTGAGGTTTTTCATTGTTGTTGTGTTCGTCATTTTATTCTCGCCCAAAGAACCAATCACTTGACTTCTGCGTTCTATTGACGTTTTTTGTTATTATTCTATTCTCTTTTGTTTTTATTCTATTCGGCGTGTGTTTATGTTTAAATGTTGCGTATTCGGGAAATACGAAACCAAATGTTTGTAAAATGAAATGTCAACTTGAGAAAATTAAAATTGACAATTCAATGTCAAGATATTTCGAAATGGATTCGATGATAAATAAGTGTGTGAATAGTTTTTGGATTGTTGCCATAAAAATGGTCCTTCGTTGCGGTCGACAAAAATTTCGATATTAGAATGTCATATTACAAAAAAAAAAAAACAAGTAAAAGTAAAAAAAGAAGTAAAAATACGACGACGTGGACCTGCATAGGCAACTTTTATCATAACATTCAAATGCGAAGCTTGAAAAAAATCGGTGAATAATGTAGCTAAAATCATCAAAATACCGGATATAGGGAGGTACCATTATATGGGGGCCATACCAAAACGTGGACCTGCACAGACAATTTTCTGTCATAGACTGTAGTATTCATTACGAACTTCAAGTACAACATTTAAAACAATTCCACCTTTTTAAGGTGGAGGGTATAAAAATGTCAGGGAATTTTATTTCGAAAATTCCAAAATATTTGAGAGAGGGGGAAACTTGCCCCCCCCCCCCCAATTTAAAAACCTAAAGGTACTATTGGTCTATTCCAATCCTTTGTGTGTTACAAACAAATTAGCAAAAGCATAATACCCAGTACCTACAGGATGGTGTAGGACACCATGACAACAATATCTAGTACAAGATATCAGATACAGGGCCAGTGCCTTCACTGAACGTAGTTCTTTACACACTATCAATTGGGAGCATTTAAAAAGCAGCAACATCAGCAGAAATGGTTCGTAACATAAAGAAGCGGCTTGATCGAAACCAGCGTCGCAGTGGCCGAAAAATGGCGCGTTAGCTCAACATATCGTAATATTCCATTCGACAAATATTGAAAAATGAACTCGGGGTAAAGCCCATGAAATTCCAAAAAGTGCAAGAACTTACACCGCAACAGAAAGAAAATAGACTCAAAAGAGCTAAAGAGTTGCTTCGCTTGGCCGAAAGTGGTGAACTGCCGAATTTGGTTTTTTTCCGATGATAAAACGTTTGTTGTCCAGCAGTTTGTTAACAAACAAAATTATCGTGTTTTCTTGCTCAGTGGAAAATGTGCACCTTCGGTTGGCCACCAGAACTCAAGCGCCGGCCATGGTTATGGTGTGGACCGCCATAACAGCCGATGGTCGCTCTCCGCTCGTATTAATCGCCCGTGGCATCAGAATAAATGCCGAATATTATCGCGAAAATATTCTGGAGGGTGTATTATAGCCTTGGGCATGCAAACATTTTGGCCGCAGACCTTGGACATTCCAACAGGCCTCAGCACCATCGCACTCAGCACGCGCCACCCAAGAATGGTTACAAAATGAGGTTCCTCCCTTCATTTCCAGCGCACGATGGCCACCAAAATCTCCGGATACCAATCCGTTGGACTATTGTCCGTATTGTCCGTTGGACTATTGGAAAGCAAGGTTGGCACTAAAAAATAAATAAAAAAGTTTCGATCACCTCAACAAGCGCTTCGCCGGGAATGGGCTAAAATACCGTAGAGCAACATTCGGGTAGCGTCTGACGGTTTCATTGGCCGTTTGAAAGTCATAATTCGTGCCAAAGGTGACCAATTCGAAGAAATCTAAACTTATTCTAAAATTTGATGCTATTTCCGACATTTTTGCTTTCATTAAATAAAATTTAAAAAAAAGTGTAAAAATTATGGCGTTTGACTTTGTGTATGGGAGCTATGGTACTATTTTCGGTACAATTTGGTACAGATGCACAAATAATGCTTTAAATCTGAAATTTGATATTAGGACGACGTTTATGTTTAGCCTGGACATATGGGGGTGCTTTTTTGAAATGGGTGCTACAATTGTACGAAAAGAACTGTATTCGGTGAAGGTACAAGTATAATATTTTGAAATTTGATATTTAGATTACTGATGGTGTCTGCATTCGAGGTACGGTGATGGTTTGGACATGTATCCTATGTTTGTACGAAAAGTACTTAATAGCAATAAATTTGTTATTGGATGAAGAGAAAAGGTTTGAAGCCCGAAATTTGGTATTCAAATCTCCCTTGGTGTCTAAGATTGAGATATGAAGGTTTTTGAAAATGCGTCCTATATTTGTACGAAAAGTACTAAAAGGTGCTAAATCTGGAATTAGGTGGAGGGCTAGGGCTGGAATCCTTAAATTTGATATTGAGCTCGCTGTTGGTACCTGGAACTTTGATAAGGAGATGGATTTAGAAATTTGCACCAAATTTGTTCGACATGTACTAAATAGTAAAATATATGGTATTGGATGAACGATTTTGAGGATTTTGTTGGTGTCTGAGTTGATTTGGCAAACGCGTACACTAATTTCTCGGAAAGTACTAAATGGTACTAATTTTAAATAGCTGTTTGTTACTGTGAGGAAGAGATGTAGATTCTTTGGAGTATGCGTACCAAATTAGGTATTGTGCGAAGGGATAGAGAAGAAATTCTGAAATTTGATGTTGATATCACCGTTGGTTTCCGTGGTTAAAATATGGAGCTGGTTTTTGAAATGTGTTCTATAATTGTTCGAAAAGTACTAAGTGTTACTAAATTTAGTATTGGGTAAAAGAATGGGACTGGAATCTTCAAATTTGATATTGGACTCCCTTTTGGAGTAAGGAATTGAGATATGGTTATATGATAATTGTACGTAAAAAAAATAAATAATACTAAAATTGGTATTGGCTGAAAGGATGGAGCTGGAATCCTCACTGTTGGTATCTGAAATTTAGATATATTAAATTTGTACAAAAAATACTAGATAAAACCAAATTTGGCCTTGGTTGCACGGATAGAGATACAATTTTGAAATTTGATAAAAATATCACTGTTGGTATCTGTGGTTAAGACATAGTATTTAGGATGAGATAAAAAAACTGAAACAAAGTCATTATTTTTAATTTTATTGAATGAAGGCAAAAAATGTCGGAAATACTATAAAATTTTAGAATAAGTTTAAATTTGTTCGAATTGGTCACCTTTGGCACGAAATATGGTCTTCAAATGGCCAATAAAACCGTCACACGCTGCGCGAATGTTGCTTTGCGGTATTTTGGCCCATTCCCGGCGAAGCGCTTGCTCGAGGTGATCCACACCACAAAATACTTCAGACACAATAGTTAAACGGATTGGTATCCGGAATTGTGCGTTGGAAGTGAAGCGAGGAACCTCATTTTGTAAACATTCTTGGGTGGCGCGTGCTGTGTGCGATGGTGCTGAGTCCTGTCGGAATGTTCAAGTTCTGCGGCCAAAATGATTGCGTGCCCAAGGCTTTAATACACCCTCCAGAATATTTTCGAGATAATATTCGTCATTTATTCACGCCACGGTCGATTAATACAAGCGGAGAGCGATCATCGGCTGTTATGGCGGCCCACACCATTACTATGGCTGGCGCTTGAGTTCTGGTGGCCAACCGAAGGTGCACATTTGGCAAGTAAACACAATAATTTTGTTTGTTTACAACTGCTGGACAACGAATGTTTTCTCATCGGAGAAAACCAAATTCGGCAGTTCACCACTTTCGGCCAAGCGAAGCAACTCTTTAGCTTTTTGAGACTATTTTCTTTCTGTTGCGGTGTAAGTTCTTCCCCCTCTTCCCTCCTCGCGAACAAGTTTCGCTGTGGGTAATTTTTACTTAAAATATTTTACCAGTATTTGCATAATCTCAGTAACTCAACTACCAATCTAACTCGCTCTCATTTACTGGCCTATTAGTTTAACACACAATATTTTGTAATACACATTTACCTTTTGTGCTTTTCAAGTCCGCCAACTAAATCCTTGAGACTTTTATTATTGTTATTACCACGACCTGCGAAAATTACAGAAAGTGAAAAACATTGAAAACCTTTCACCAACCTTGCCAAAGTATCCGATTTCCCAATGCGTTGAGACATTCAATGTTGTTCACTTTCTCTCTTGTTTTTGATGTAAATAGGTCACTGTAACTGTAACACCGGCCGGCTAGCAATGTGCGCCAAAATTTACTGCCACGAAAATCAAGTTATTGCCCCCTCCTTCTCCTCCTTCGACCATGAAAAACGCGACACACACTTACGCAAAATTTGTGTCAAACTCTAATCAACTTTTGAATTTCTTACAAAATACCTTCGTCCTTAAATGGCGTACATAACCTTTCGAATATCCTTTTCCTCGTTTCGAGTGGTTGGTGGTGGTGCGGCAACAAAGGATACTTCAGAGTTTTGATGGAAATTTTTCTTGTTTATTTGGCTTATTTTTGTCCTTCTTTTTTTTGGGGCGAAACAAATTAGGTCGTTTACCTAATAATTGTTATTATGACACAATAAGATACAAGAAGTTGTTGTTGTTGTTATGTTTGTCTTTTTTTTCGTTGTTGCTGTTCTTGCGAAGCATCAACCTCACTTATCCCAGTATTTGTGATTCCTTTGAACTCGGTACGTTTGTTATTGTCCTTACAACTTTTTCACAACAAATAACATATTGACTGTACGCAAGAGTTGGATGGAGAGGCGAGAGGGGTAAGAGCGACGAGAGGAGTGAAAAAAGTTATGACGACGATATATTATATATTGCGTCCGTCCGTCCATCCGTCCATCCACGTGTTTATTTTTGGGTTTCGTCATTGAGTTTGGCTGGTGAATGGAATGGCTTGGAATTCCTGCTATGAAATTCATTATTGAAAGTAGCAACCAAGTTGGCGATGGTGATGATGATGATTTACCTGTGAAAAGTTCATTCCTTTATCCTTTGCTGCTGCTGCTGCCATTGCACAAGAAATGTGATATCCTCATCAATGCGTATGTATGTGTGTATGTTTTGGTTTATTTGTAAGATCCCGCGTGTTTTTAACAACAATAGCCATAGCTCATGAGGTTGTAAGATACCAAAACCCTTCTCCTTGTTATCCAACTTTTGTAAAAAAGACTCCAACCAAACAGATATGTAAGAATACGTGCTTGTCGTATTACGTTCTATTTTCACTATTTGCGTTCAACATCCTGGAATTATTCAATATTGATTGTTCTTTTTCTCGGTTCGCCATGATTTGCTGGTTGTTTTCTTCTGTCTTTTGAGTTTACCCTGTGGAAGGTAGTAGAAATTATTTTTATCTTATTCTGTTTCTCTTCAATGTCCTTGAACCCTTTTTTTGCTATTTATTTTATTTAGGGAAATCTCAGCGTTAAGTTCTTAAAGCCATTTTCCAAGAAAAATCATTTTTGTTCAATTTTCCCATTGTTTTCTTTATTTATATTTTCATTTTTTTGAGGATAAACAGGGCACATCTCAGGATGACGAATGTGTGTGTGTGTGTTTGTGAGTTGGTTTGCCATGGAAAATGGGGTGTGATTGTTGATTTTGTCCTACATATTTTTCCCCAATAATCTGCATAAGGGGGGTTATCGAATGATTGATTGAGTTAAATCGCCAGAAAACAACCTGTTGTTATGGAAGTAAAGCATGACAAGGATGGAATATTATTTTCACACACACACGCACATATGAAATATTGAAATTTATGGTTTTGAAAATAGTAAATACCCAATTTTACAGAGAATTGGAATATAGCTTGCCAGGAAAAAATTAAAAACGGTATTGGAATATCAGTGAATGAATTTTTTCGGAGGATTTATTTCTAATATTGATATTACCTGTTTGTCCTTAATGTAGAATGAAAGTACTCGAATGCCATTTTTAGGGTCCTTATGGAAGAGATCCTATTGGATTCTAAAAAAAGAGGAACATCATGAAAAAATTACAAAAAAAATAATAAAAATAAATAAAAACAAGCAGTAAAGCTGTAAATTCGGCCTGGCCGAACTTTGAATACCCTCCACTATTTAGAACGAATTTGGAAATTAAAAAAAAATAAAATCCGTTAAAAATTCTGTTAAAAACTTAAAAATATCGAATGTAGCCGTATTAATACGACGACGTGGACCTGCCATTACAATATTCAAATGCGAAACTTAAAAAAAATAGTTTATAATGTAGCTCAAATCATCAAAATACAGAATATAGGGAGGTTGGGGGTTATACCAAAACGTGTACCTGCACAGACAATTTTCTGTCTTAGGCTGTAGTATCCATTACGAACTTCAAATACCAAATTTAAAACAATTCCGGTTAATAATGTCGCCAAAAGCAACAAAGTACCGAATATCGGGAGATACCGTTATATGAGGGCTATACGAAGACGTGGACCTACACAGACAATCTCCTGTCATAGGCTGTAGTGTCCATTACGAACTTCAAATACCAAATTTAAAACAATTCCGGTGAATAATGTCACTAAAATAATCAAAATAACGAATATCGGAGGTACCCTTATATGAGGGCTATACGAAGACGTGGACCTGCACAGACAATTTTCTGTCATAGACTGTAGTATTCATTTAAAACTTCAAATACCAAATTTGAATCATTTCCGATAAATAATTGCGCTTAAATCACCAAAACACCGAAAAAAGGGAAGTACCATAATATGAGGGCTATACCAAAACGCGGACCTACATGGTCCATTTTAAATACCAAAAATCCTGCAGGCATGATAAACATTTGAGTAAAATTTTATCAACCTACTTCATTTCGTTCGGAAGCTAAAGTGATTTTCACAGACGGGCAGACGGATGGACGGACATCGCTAAATCGACATAGAATTTTATGCTGATCAAGAATATATATACTTTGTGGTGCCTAAAATGTATATTTAGAGGTTTTACAACCGGAATGACAAACTTTATATACCCTCCATACTATGGTGGAGGGTATAAAAAGCAGATACGAGTAGACAAGTTGGACATTTAATATTCTCCATTATTTGGAGGGAACTTCCAAAATTAAAAAAAAATGTCTTTGAATAGTCCTATAAAAGTATTAAAATTCCCTACATTAGGTAATATAGTCATATGGGGGACTTATTAGCTTCTAGGACATGGCAACATAGTGGGGAATGAAGTGGCTGATGAGAAAGTTCCCAATCGATTGATGAGTCAGCTTTTTCAACAAATCTCTCATCGAAGAAGCTGGATGAAGGTGGCACTTTGAGATCAGTTGTAGTGTATCTGGACGGTAATCCTGAGAAGAAAACAAGCTTCTTTCTATCACTTAATACGTGTGATATAAGTATCAACAGTATCAGATATCAGAGCTCGAGATGAGAAAATATTGTCTCTGACTGCTGTAGACTATGTGAAGATCTATATATATATATACATGAGTTGTTTCGCAATTTATGGTGAGGTACCAGAAGGGGTTCGCAGATATATAGCATTTTCACAACAGATCTTGTGTTTGCAAAAATGTGTAAGAGAGAGTTGGATTCTAGTTTCACATTCTTTGAGCGTTTTGTTTTATCAAAATCTTGAACCCTATGTGGAAGAGGTAGCAAAAGAAATGGTCCAATCTCTACCATCTTTATAACAGATCTTGTGTTGATGAAAATATTTTAGATGTACCATGTCTGGAATGGAATCGGATTTTGATGTCGCCTTTTATGAACTTTATGGATATTCAAAATTTTGAGCGTTTGTGTGGGAGGTAGCAGAAGGAGTGGGCCGATAATTCCTTCTTACTACCAGATCTTGGTTTCATAAAAATAGCAGGATGTGTGAAATTTGAAGACAATCGGACTCTTACATCACATTTTATATGAGTTGTAATTATTCAAAATTTTGACCATTTGTGGGGGAGGTACTTGATGGGGTGGACCGATATTGTCCATTTTCACACCTGACCTACCACTGACGCGAATATTAGGATATGCAAAGTTGGAGCAAAATCGGATTATCCTTTTTCTGTGCAAAAAATATATTTTTTGAAAATTTCGACCTTTTTTTGGGGGAGGTACCAGAAGGAGTGGACCGATATTACCCATCTCCGAACTCGATCTAAGTTTGACAAAAATGTTACGATGTACCCAGTTTGGACCAAATCGGATACTCCCTTCGAGAGTTATCGTGCGCACCAGCCAGCCAGACAGGCGGACGGACGGACATCGCTAGATCGACTCCAAATGTTCTGAAACGGATTTGGTCCAAAGTGACCTAGTGTCTAAAACCGTTATTTCGACTAGGCACGTTTTGACCGTATCAAATTGTATATACCCTCTGTAGCCATATGGCTGAGGGTATAAAAAGAGATAGAGACGTTTGGTCCTACTATGCAGATGTCCCATGTTATCCAACAAGAGTCATGGACTATTTGGCTGGCGGGAGAAACAAACTCTTACGTTCTTCTCCAACATGGATCCCATCATCATTTAGAGTTTGGCAAAAAATATCGCTGACTAAGCAAACCACCCTGTCAACTGTACTCCCTCTCTCACTATAAACCCTTCCTTCTCTTTCTCAATCACTCCTATCGGGATGAACACAATGGGCCAAAGGTCTCCAAGTCAAGCAGCTGCTGGTTTCTATGTAGCTGCGCATCCTTAAACCAATACCAAACCATAATGACCATATAACTAAAATTGGCGAAATACCGAATATCGGATGCCACCTTAGTAAGTCGGTTATATGAAGATTTGGACCAGTATACGTAATTTTCTGTCATAGAAAGTGGTACCCATAACGAACTACAAATACCAAATTTAAAATAATTCCGCCGAAAAGTATCACATAAATTATTTAATAATAAAATGTGCCCCTGTGTAAATAATTTTCTAACGGAGAAGATATTACCTATTGTCATCACCAAATATCAACTTCCGAAACAATTCCTTTGCACAATGTTGTTTAAATCTTCAAAGTACCGAATTTTAAAAAATACCGTTATATGGAGGCCCTACAAAACGTGGACTTGCCTATGAGGTAGTACCCGTTACGAACTTCTAATGCAAATATGCAATACATATAAAATATGCAATACGATTAAAATGTAACACAAATCATCAAAATCCCGAATATCTAGGGGACAATACCAAAACTGAAAAAAACTTCTATCTAAAACTGAACTGGTTCCGACAAAATTTAGCAAAGGTATTTCTAGGTCGCATTTGAGATGGTATACCAGATTGTTACATAGTGTAAATAATTTTGATGGCTTTTAGGCGCTTAAATAAAGTACTTCTATTCTTTCTTGTGCCTCGATTGGACAATATATATGACCTCTATTTATAATTTCGGTAATTAACGAAACATTTTCGGGTTTCGGTACCTGCAAAATAAGTTGGAGAATCTCACTACTGTAATTAGATTTAAAAAATTCTTGGACGGGCGGACATAAATAAATCGACTCTGAATTTAATTCTTTTCAGATCACCAACATAAATTCTTCTCCGGAATTGAACCGATGTTGTCCATCTTTGAACTCGAAATAAGGTTGACAATAATATTACGATGTGCCAAGTTTGGATGAAATGGGATACTCCCTTCCAGAGTAATCGTACGCACCGGCCAGCCAGGCAGACGGACGGACGGACTGACACCTCTAGATCGACTCCAAATGTCCGGAAACGGATTTGGTCCAAAGACAGGATCTAAATCCGTTATATCGATGAGGCACGTTTTGGTTGTACCAATGGTATGGTAAGAAGGCCCTTGGTGACTCGCTTGGAGTTTGACGAAAATAGCCCTTGAATCAGTAATTTTTCCAAAGGCAGTACATTACTATAATGCAAGGATTCCAAGGAATCTTAATGCACATAGATTCAAGATTTGGTGTAGTCGCCATTTGGATGAATTCAGTCACACTTTTCACCAGAATTTTTTCAAATTTAGAATTCTCAATGGGTACTATTTGGTGTTAGCTCTGGGAAATTTTGTGAAAAAATTAATTTTGTTCCACAGTATAGGTCCAAAGAATATCAGCATTATTATGTCCCCTTCAGATGGGTCGCTTACAGCTGATACCTTAAAATTCCACAGATGTCAGACAATGTGGCATCTTGTGATGCATTCCATGTCATTGCCAAAATAAATCTTTAAACAAATGCCAAAGCGTTCAAAATTCACATACATACATATTTACCATCTGCACGTCAAGTGAGACCTTAAAATAAAAACAAGTAAAAAAGCTGTAAGTTCGGCCGGGCCGAACTTTGAATACCCTCCACCATTTGGAACGAATTTGGCAATTCTCAAAACCAAAAAATCCGTTAAAAAATCTGTTAACATTTTAAAAATACCGAATGTAGCTGTTTTTTAGGGTCTATACGACGACATGGACCTGCATAGGTAACTTTTGTCATAAGTCATTAAATATTCAAATGCGAAACTTAAAAAGATCGGTGCATAATGTAGCTAAAATCATCAATATAGGGAGGTACCTGTATATGGGGGCTATACGAAGACGTGGTCCTGCACAGACAATTTTTTGTCTTAGCATCCATTACAAACTTCAAATACAAAATTTGATACAATTCCGGTGAATAATGTCGCTAAAATCAACAAAGTACCGAATATCGGCAGGTACCGTTATATAGGGACTATACGAAGACCTGAAGACCAATCTCCTGTCATAGGCTGTAATATCCATTGCGAACATCAAATACCAAATTTTAAACAATTCTGGTGAATAATGTCGCTAAAATCATCAAAATACCGGATATAGGGAGGTACCATCATATGGGGCTATACGAAAACTGGGACCTGCACAGACAATTTTCTGTCTTAGGCTGTAGCATCCATAAAAAAACTTCAAATACCAAATTTGAAACAATTCCAGCGAATAATGTCGCTTAAATCATCAAAATACCGAATATAGAGAGGTACAATGAGGGTTATACCAAAACGTGGACCTGCACAGATAATTTTCTGTTTTAAGCTGTAGTATCCATTACTAACTGCAAATACCAAATTTGAAACTATTCCGATGAATAATGTCGCTAAAAGCATCAAAATATCGAATATCGGGAGGTACCGTTATATGGGGGCTATACGAAGACGTAGACCGGCATGGCCCATTTTCAATACCAAAAGTCCTGCAGACATAACATACATTTGAGCAAAATTGTATCAATCTACTTCAATTCGTTCGGAAGCTAAAGTGATTTCCACAGACGGACGGACATCGCTAAATCGACATAGAATTTTATGCTGATCAAGAATATATATACTTTGTGGGGTCTAAAATGTGTATTTCGAGGTGTTTCAAACGTTATGGCAAACTTAATATACCGTCCATACTATGGTGGAGGTTATAAAAAAAAAAACAAGTTAAAAAGCATTAAGTTCGGCTGGGCCGAACATTTTCAAAAATAAAATCCATTAAAAATTCTGTTAAAATCTTCAAAATTCCGAATACAACCGTTATATTGTGGCCTATACGACGTGGACCTACATAGGCTTTGTTTGTCATTGCTTTCCATCTCAATTCGTTCGAAAGATAGCGTGATTACAACAGACAGACAGACTGCAAATGTCTAAGCCAATGGCAATTGTCAAAACCCGTTATTTCGATTATGCAAGTTTTTACCGTATCAGATGATATATATCCTCTGTATCCTGAGGGTATAAAAAGGCCCTTGATGACTCGCTTGAGGTTTGGCGAAAATAATCCACACTTTTCACAAGATTTTTTTCAAATTTGGAATTCGCAGCGGATACTATTTGGATGCTACCTCTTATTTCATAATCCAAGGGATTCTTGTATTATTTAGTCCCTTTTACATTTGTAACCTACTTTATGGGTAACTGCGCTTTAGGTGGGTAACTTACAGCTGAAACCTAAAAAATCCACGAAGTCAGACAATGTGGCATTTTGTGATGGATTCCATGCCATTGGCAACATAAATCTTCAAAAAATGCCAAAGTGTTCAACATGCACATTCGTACATATTTGCCAGCTGCACATGGAGGGTAACCTTAAAACAAAAATTTCATCCCAAAAAGCTTTTTGAGGCATTCGATGTAAATCGCCAAAACTTAACTGAATTCTTCTGATATGAATTCTACATAGCTATTTTATTCAATTCAATATATTTATTTGCTCTCTTTTTTGCTTGCCCTGCAATGTTTTTTTTATACCCTACACCACTAGGTGGTCAGGGTATTATGTCTTTGTGCATTTGTTTGTAACAGGCAAAAGGAAACGAGATAGACCCACAGTTCCTTTTGATGATCTGCATAGAATCACATTCTGAGTCGATTTATGCATGTCCGTCCGTCCGTCCGTCTGTCCGTCCGTCCGTCCGTCTGTCCGTCTGTCCATGTATTTTTGTAAACAAAGTACAGTTCGCATTTATTGCCCTATCCAGATGAAATTTTGCACAAATCATTTGTTTGGCCCAAGGACGAACCCTATTGAAATTGGAGATAATCGGTAAAAATTTAGATATAGCTCCCATATATATCTTCGTCCGATTTGCCTTTTATTGTGCACCAAACGTGTAATATCAGCCCGAATAGTATGGAATTTTGCACATACAACCAAATTAGGCCTGAAAATAAGTATGCCAAATTTTATCGAAATCGGTTCAGATATAGCTATAGCTCCCATATATATTGTTCATCCGATTTGTTATTTTTGTCCTCCGCAGCCGTAATATGCACTCTGTAACAACAATATTTGGGGAAATATATCAAATGCAGCTCAGAAATACCTTTGCTAAATTTTATCGAGATCGGTTCAGATTTGGATATAGCTCCCATATATAACTTCGTCCGATTTACCATTTATTGTGCACCAAACGTCTAATATTTGTCCAAATGGGATGGAATTTGGCACATACGACCGAATTTAGTCCAGAAGGTAGTGTGCCAAATTTGGTGAAGATCGGTTCAGATATAGTTATAGCTCCCATATATATTGTTCATCCGATTTGTTGTATTTGTTACCCACAGCCGTAATACGCACTCCGTAACAACGATATTCAGGGAAATATATCAAATACAGCTCAGAAATATCTTTGCCAAATTTTATCAAGATCGGTTCAGATCTGGATATAGTTTCCATATATATTTTTATCCGATTTCAAATTAATTTCGCACCAAATGGGCAATACAAGTCCGAATTTAAAAGATACAAATGCTTCGGCATATTTATTACTTTGAATTTTAAATTATAATCATAATCATAGCGTGTATGATTGAATTCTCCCATAAAAACTTTTAATTATTAAGTGGAGCTCAACTAAATTAGCAAAGTGGTGTAGGGTATCATAAAATCGGCCCCGCCCGACTTTAGGACTTTCTTTACTGGTTTTTTGTAAATTGGTTCCATGCCTTTAAGTTAAGGCCGTCGTCATTGGAATCCGTTGCGTTTCAGTTTGCATATTCAGCTTTAGCTATATTCTTTCTTTTTCCATCAATTATCGTTTGTATTCGTTGAGTTCAGATGTTATTTGTAAATTCGAGAAACATGCGTATGATTCACAAACGCACGCACATGCATACATACATACATAGATTTTCCAAATGTTTTAAACACAATGCCAAACCATGGATGGATGGATGGATGCTTTGCTCTGCTCTACGCACAATGATTTCATTCATTGTATTTTTATTTGCATCTCCGTCCATAGATTTGTCTGTCCGTCCGTCCGTCCGTCCGTCCTATCGCCATCCATTTGGCTCATCATTGGCCTATCTCCGACTATGCGTCCCTTCCAACATTTAAATATGCGTTCATTCGTTTCGTCTATCTATCGGTTTGTCTGTTTGTTTGTTTTCGTTGCGTGACCTAATTTTTGTTAACCCCCCAACTTGCCTTGCTCCAATTCTCTTTAATTTCCCCGCTGCTGCCGATTGTAGTTTCGTGAGTGTTGTCGTTGTTGTTGCTGTCCATCATGTCATAGATGCGTATCATAGATGCGTGTTGATCATCGGCAGTCTATGGTCTGCAGTCTAGATTCCCAAAGTCTATTTTCCCTATTCGAGACTGCATTGTTATTTGCAGCCGAGCAAAATGTCATTCGTTGGAATGCATAAAAAAGCAGACATGTGATGAAAATTATGTAAATATCAGCGGGGAGGTAAATTTTTCATTCATGTGCATTTTACTCGGGGTGGGGGTTTGCTTTTCGACCAAATACAAGTAATAATAATTTAAACATATATAGGGTGAGATGAAAAAACTGCAACCAACTTCAGACTGCTGTCATTTCTAAGCCACTCGTCCGACAGCTGTTAAAATTATTCCAGTGACAGCTAATTATATTGTTTACAAGCGTACAAAAGCATTTTGGCGAGAATTCTCCAGAAAAAAAGTTATTCGTGATAGAATTCAAGCGTGATAGTGTGATTTCTTTATATTTGGCTGAAAAAACACAAGTGGCAATCTTTACAGCACTCCAGCATTTAAATTTGAATAAATCTTTTGTGTCTCGTACCATCGCTCGTTACCGTGATACTGCTACCGTAGCCGGATGTCAAGGAAGTGGATGGAAGAACAGCAACATCGGCAGAAATGGTTCGAAGAAGCGACTTGATCGAAACCCGCCTCGCAGTGGCCGAAAAATGGCTCGTGAGCTGAACATATCGCAATATTCTATTCGACAAATATTGAAAAATGAGCTCGGGGTAAAACTATTGAAATTCCAAAAAGTGCAAGAGCCAACACCGCAACAGAAAGAAAATAGACTCAAAAGAGCTAAAGAGTTGCTTCGCTTAGCCGAAAGTGGTGAACTGCCGAATTTGGTTTTCTCCGATGAGAAAACATTCGCTGTCCAGCAGTTTGTAAACAAACTAAATTATCGTATTTACTTGCCAAAGAGGTCAGTTGGAAATGTGCACCTTCGGTTAGCCACCAGAACTCAAGCGCCGCCCATGGTGATGGTGTGGGTCGCCATAACAGCCGATTGTCTCTCGCCATCCGTATTAATCGACCGTGACATCAGAATATATGCCGAATATTATCGCGAAAATATTCTGGAGGGTGTATTAAAGTCTTGGGCACGCAAACATTTTGGTCGCGACCTAGGACATTCCAACAGAACTCAGCACCATCGCACTCAGCACGCGCAAACCAGCACGAACAAATCTAAACATATTCTAAAATTTGATGCTATTTTTGACATTTTTGCTTACATTCAAAAAAAATTAAAACAAGTTAAAAAGCAGTAAGTTCGGCCGGGCCGAACTTTGAATACCTTCCACCATTTGCAACGAATTTGGAAATTTTCAAAAAATAAAATCCTTAAAAAATTCTGTTGAAATTTTAAATATTCTGAATATAGCCGTTATATTGGGATCTATACGACGTGGACCTACGGAGGCATTGTTTGTCATAAGTCATTACCATATTCAAATTCGAAACGTGAAATAAACGGTGATTAATGTAGCTAAAATCATCAAAATGTCGTATATAGGGAGGTACCGTTATATTGGAGATGTGCGAAGACCTGGACCAGCATAGACAATTTTCTGTCACAGGCTGTAACATCCATTACGAACCTCAAATACGACATCTTAAACAATTTCGGCGGGTATTGTACCTAAAATCACAATACCGAATATAGGGAGGTACTGATATATGGGGCCTATACGAAGACCTGGACCTGCACAGACAATTTTCTGTCACAGACTGTAGTTCCCATTACGAACTCTAATGTGAAACAATTCCGGTGAATAATGACGCTAAAATCATCAAAATACCGAATATAGGGAGGTACCGTTATATGGGGGCTATACGAAGACGTAGAGCTGCACAGACAATTTTCTGTCTTAGGCTGTAGTATCCATTTCGAATTTCAGATACCAAATTTGAAACAATTCAGTTGAATAATGTCGAAAAATACGACATCTTAAACAATTTCGGCGGGTATTGTACCTAAAATCACAATACCGAATATAGGGAGGTACTGATATATGGGGCCTATACGAAGACCTGGACCTGCACAGACAATTTCCTGTCACAGACTGTAGTTCCCATTACGAACTCTAATGTGAAATAATTCCGATGAATAATGACGCTAAAATCATCAAAATACCAAATATGGGGGCTATACGAAGACGTGGACCTGCACAGACAATGTTCTATCATAGGCTGTAGTATTCATTACGAACTTCAAATACCAAATTCCGGTAAATAATGTCGCTAAAATCATCAAAATACCAAATATGGGGGCTATACGAAGACGTGGACCTGCACAGACAATGTTCTATCATAGGCTGTAGTATTCATTACGAACTTCAAATACCAAATTCCGGTAAATAATGTCGCTAAAATCATCAAAATACCGAATATAGGGAGGTACCGTTATATGGGGGCTATATGAAAACGTGGACCTACATGGCCCATTTACGAATCTCAATTCGTTCGAAATATAGCGTGATTACAACAGACAGACGGACATCAATGGTACTATATTAGGTATCAGGAGAGATACAATTGTGAAATGTGGTATTTAGAATTCTGCTGGTATCTGTGTTTGAGATCTTGCAAAAAGTGTCAAATGACACGAAACTTAGAAAGGGCTGGAATTCTCAAATTTGTTATTGGGTTTTCTGTTGGTATCTGAAATTGAAATATGGAGGTGGTCTTGGGAAATGTGTACTATAATTGCTCGAAAAGTACTAAGTGGCACTAAATTGGGAGTTGGGTTAAATGATAAAGCTGACATCTAGAAATTTGATATAAATACAACTAACTAAGTACTAACTGGTACTAAATTGAGTACTAGGCGATGGGATAGAGCTGGAATCCCAAAATTTGATATTAAGTTCTCTTTTGGTATCTGGAGATGAGATTTGGAGGTGGGTTTGGAAATGCGTCCTGTCTTTGTACGAAATATATTAAATGGTATGGGCTGAAGGGATAGGGCTGGAATCCTCAAAATTGATATAGATATTACTCTTAGTGTCTGTGGCTAAGATGTGGAGTGCTTGTGAAAATGTGTACTGTGCACGTACAAAAACTTCAAAATGCCACAAAATATACCGATGGGTGAATGGATTTAAGGTCACTCTTGTTTTCTATGGTTTACACATGGAGACGTTGAAATAAAATTGAACATATCTTCCTCGGTAAACCTCAAAATTAAAGATTTTGAAGACTTTTTGGTGTAAAAGGTAAACATTTCCTATTATTCTTTCCCAAGAACGAACCCTATTGAAATTGGCTACAGCTTCCATATACATCTCCATTCTATGTATAATAATAACAG
The DNA here is from genome assembly GCF_030504385.1 of Musca domestica. NCBI lineage: Eukaryota > Metazoa > Arthropoda > Insecta > Diptera > Muscidae > Musca > Musca domestica. Next base: position 1,003,790 of record NW_026712169.1, on the reverse strand, counting down.
CCCAACTGATTTGAGATTTTGGCACATACGACCGAACCGAATCTAGAAGCAATTATATCAAATATGGGGAAATCAATTCAGATATACCTGTAGCTCCCATATATATATAGATATGTTTAGTGAGTGATAAAATGAATTTTTACAAGTTCGATTGAATTTAACCTGGAGGTAAAAATCGGTTAAAAAAGTCAGCACATTTAACATGGTCGGTTGGTTGGCTTACGTGGTGGCTTATAATCTTCATGAAATTGGAACCAACGCCACTCGGATAGGAATTGTTTTTTCGATTATAATGTGATGGTAAGTATATCTAGCCTGAGAAATTGAGAAACCTCATAAGGTCTGGGAGACCTCAGCATGATGGTGTAAGAACAGCCATCTTTGAATTTTAAATCTTCGTTGCAGTTATTCAGGGCAGGAGCAGAGGATGTGTTCATTTTGATTGGTTTTAACCACATTTTTCTTAGGATTTGTCTAAAAATTGGTATTTGTAGTTCGTTATGGTTTCTAGCTCCGGTGGCGTAACATTGTTTATAAAAGGTTCACGTTTTCGTAAAGCCTCCCGATATTCTGTATTTTGCTGGTTCCAGCCACATTCTTTTCACGGATTTGTGTAAAAATTCGTATTTGTAGTTCGTAATGGGTTCTAGCACCGGTAGCAGAAAATTGAATTTCTAGGTCCACGTTTTCCTATAGCGGAACCTTCGGGTATTCGGTATTTTGACGATTTAAGCCATATTTTCCAATAGATTTGTGTGAAATTTGTACTTCATAATGCGTTCTACAACCGGTGTAAAAATATTGTCCATATTGGTCAACGATTTCAATACAATGGTTCGGTATTTGAAGTTTTATATATAGACCGATATTCAGCATTTCTATAATCCTAGTCCGTCTGTTGTAATGACGCTGGAGTCAAAACGAATTAATATAGAAAGCCAAAATGTTGCAGAGATAATTTATTTGTGTTCAGGCAGGTCGAGTTCGCAAATGGGCTATATCGGTCCACTATATCGTGTAGTCCCCATATAACGGTGCCCCTGATATTCAGTATTTTGGTCCACCATATCGTAAATCATCCATATAACTGTATTTTGATGATTCCACACTAGGAATTCCTCCTGGGTACTCTACCCCGTAGAAGAGAATTGTCTACATAAGTCCACTAATTCCTGTAGTCCCCATATAAAGGTACCTCCCGATATTAGGTATATTGATGATTTTAGCCACAGTTTTTAATGAAATTGTCTGCAATTCTACACAAGGAGTTCCTTCTGAGTACTCTATACCCTCTGGAAGAAAATTGTCTATATGGGTCCACGATATCGTATATACCCCATATAACGATACTTCCCGATATTCGGTATTTTGATGATTATAGCCAAAATTTTCAACAGAATTGTCTGAAAATCCACACAAGGAGTTTCTTCTGAGTAGTTTGCTGCCTGGAAGAGAATTTTCTATATAGGTCCACGATATCGTGTATCCCACATACAATGGTACCCCTGATATTCGAAATTTTTATGATTCTAGCCACATTTTTAGTGGAATTGTCTAAAACTCCACACAAGGAGTTCTTTCTGAAGGAGTTCCTCCCTTGGAAGAAAGTTGTCTACATAGGTCCACCATATCGTATATCCCGCATGTAACGGTACCACCCATATTCGGTATTTTGATGATTTTAGCGATATTTTTGACCGGAAAGTTTGAAGCTCGTATGACAAAAATTCTCTATTTAGGTCCACGTCTTCGTATAGCCAACATATAGCCGTACGTCCCTTTATTCCGCGATTTGATGATATTAGCAACATTATTTACGGGAATTGTTTCAAATGCGATAATATTAGCGACATTATTCAACGAAATTTGTTCGAAATTTCGTATTTGAAGTTTGGAATCGATATTACAGATTTTTGAACTTTTTCAAAATCCTTCAAAATGGTGGAGGGCCCGGCCGAACTTATCTTGTTTTTTTATTTATTTGAAAACTCTAACTGCATTCCCCTACCGATGTTACTGGAGTTTGTAGTTTAAAGTGGAACACGTTTGAATCCAGATACTTTTGTATTAACAAGTTTTCTTTACCTAATGGTGGAGGGTATCAGAAGTTCGGCACGGCCGGCCTTCTTACTTCTTTTTTTTTTCTTTGAAAAAGCGTTTCAGGATTAGCTATAGCTCCCAAGGACGTAGACAAAATTCATTTCGGTGAGGGTAAGTAAGTCTACTAGCAAAAAATGGTATTTCTAGAAAGATATAAAAAATAGAGGAATTAGTCATTTTGGAGGGCCCCACCCAACATTAGACCAAATCGATTCAGATATAACTTATGCTAATACATTTCCTTGAAGACACCCACCACATTGAATGCACACATGTTATTATACCCTCCACCTTGGAAAGAAGGGTATATTAACTTTGTCATTCCGTTTGTAACATGTCTAAATATATATATATATATATATATATATATTTGTTGGTCTTAATGGGTTCTAGCTCCGGCGGCGAAACATTGCATGTATAGGTCCACGTTTTGGTATAGCCCCCATATAACGGTACCTCACGATATTCGGTATTTTGATGATTTTTGCCACATTTTTTCATGGGTTTGTCTAAAAATTGGTATTTGTTGGTCATAATGGGTTCTAGCTCCGGTGGCGAAACATTGCATGCATAGGTCCACATTTTGGTATAGCCCCCATATAACGGTACCTCCCGATATTCGGTATTTTGATGATTTTTGCCACATTTTTTCATGGGTTTGTCTAAAAATTGGTATTTGTTGGTCATAATGGGTTCTAGCTCCGGTGGCGAAACATTGCATGCATAGGTCCACATTTTGGTACAGCCCCCATATAGCGGTACTTCCCGATATTCGGTATTTTGATGATTTTTGCCACATTTTTTCACGGATTTGTCTGAGAATTGATATTTGTAGGTCATAATGGGTCCTAGTTCATGTGGCGAAACATTGCAATTATAGGTCCACGTTTTGGTATAGCCCCCATATAACGGTACCTCCCGATATTCGGTATTTTGATAATTTTTGCCACATTTTTTCACGGATTTGTCGAAAAATTGGTATTTGTTGGTCATAATGGGTTCTAGCTCCGGTTGCGAAACATTGCATTTATAAGTCCACGTTTTGGTATAGCCCCCATATAGCAGTATCTTCCGATATTCGGTATTTTGATGATTTTTGCCACATTTTTTCACGGATTTGTCTGAGAATTGGTATTTGTAGGTCATAATGGGTCCTAGTTAGTGTGGCGAAACATTGTAATTATAGGTCCACGTTTTTGTATAGCCCGATATAGCGATACCTCCCGATATTCGGAATTTTGATGATTTTTGCCACATTTTCCCACGATATGTCTAATAATTGGTACTTGTGAGTCATAATTGATTCTAATGTTTCCATTACCCTAAGGTGGAGGGTATTAAAAGTTCGGCACGGCCGAACTTAATGTTTTTTTTTACTTGTTAGCATTATTTGTTTGATAGAGCTGCAGACCGAAAACACCAAAGTCTAAATCGATTTTAGTCGACATTAGTTTGAAAATCGAAAATCAAAAGTCGAAAAAAAATATACTTCTTTTTTTTGACAACTTATCCCTGCCAAACAAAAGTGATTTTTGTAATAAACAATCACATCACAGTCCGCAAATTGTGGCTTATCACATATTAGGAACACAGCTCAAAGTAAACAGAAGTTACTGCAATCATGCACACTCAAACGACAATTGGGTCCATTGTTTTCTAAATTTTGATATACCTATTGTTTTGTAACTTGCCCTTTATTAGAATAACTGTGTGTTTCTTAAACAACCAAGAAAATCAATCAAAAATGAGATTTTCAATAAAAATTATCTAAAAGTTTCTAAACATTTGCCATTCCGGTGGAGGCTCGGCCCCCTGGACCCTCTGGCTACGTCGGTGCTACAATATCGATGATTATTTTAATTTCTTTACTCTGCCTATGTTCTGCATTAGGAAGAGATATATACTTCCACGAATCTAAAATTTAAACTTTTTTTAAATAAATTAAAAAATATTTCACCAATTCCAGGGATTTTTTAGGCAAAAAAAACTTTAAATTTCGAGGAATAAAAAGTTTTCTGCTGAAACCAAAATAAGCTGAATGGCAGGCAGTCAGTCAGTCAGGCAGTACCAAAAATAACAACTAAAAACTAATGTAAACCCCAAATTTTGTATGTATTCTGAAGTGTTTTCTCTAATGCGTTACTATGTGCGGTTGTAGGTAGGAATGCTATGTGTAGGTACCTAGATAGGCCTACTGCCTGGTTGCCTGTTTGCTGCTCTAATGTAGGTAAGTAAGTTGGTATATAAAGCAAAACTTTAAGCAAGTTAGCAACATACAAACACACAACGACAATGCTACGCACTAAACTACAAAAATACATACTTTCAGTATTTACTCTATCTACTCTGTGCAATGGCAAAAAAATCCAAAAACAACAACAACAATGTGTGTTATATATCATCCTCATCATAGCATAGTATACTTAGTTAGGTAGTACATAAAACGGGTATGAAGTAGGCAAAAGTAGTACCAACATCACAGCCGAAAATTGAACGCCAACAAAATATAGTAGTTGTCGAAACGCAACGCACTTAGTAGTAAAGCATAAAACCAAAAATACCCTAACTCATGCAAGAAACGAACGATGAAGCATCCGCCAGAAACTGGCCTGAACAATAAAATCTAAGAGCTACGCAACATACGCACCATTGCTAGTTAGCGTCGCCGCCAATGGTGATGGTGTGCTGACGATGATGACGGCGACGACGAACAATGTTGGGCCCAAAAATGCAAGCACACACAATCGTCGAACTAGACAGAGCAAAAGCATGAAACCACTAAAACCCAACCCAATCCAACACAGAAATGAAGCACCATGAGAACGCATAGAAATCGAAAGAAGGAAGGAAGGCTGAAAATAAAAGCAAAGCAAAGAGTGGCGATAAAAAAATGCGAACCACAACGCATACAACAACGTTGACGTTGATGGCAATGGCGATGATGATGATGACGATGGCTCCCTATGTAGCACACATTTGCAGCTCCATGCGGAGTGGAAACATTGCGAAATAGTAGTCTATGCGTATGGTGTGCGTTGATAAATGAAAAACCACTCACGCACACACACAGAGGCAGTGATAATGTGTACAAGTATTGGTGTGTGTGGGTGCATGTATATATACACCATGCTTATGTACAATTTCCATCAAGTGCTTCTTCTTCGGTGGGCTTTTGAATGGCAAGCTGCAAGGTCCAATGCAAAAGTGGGGGATGGTGGGGGGAGGAACAACAAACCAACGCAACCCCAACTGGGTATGAGCGTGAATGCCACTCAGTGTCTTGGTGTTGTAAATGCTTCCAAACAGCTCTGCAAAAAGTGCGTTTGCACGCATCGAAAGTTTATCATCACAGGCACACGTAAACTCACAAACTTTACTCACGCACAATATTTTTTCCGAACCTATCCCTCATGGGAAGAAGAATGTACAGCACAAAAGAGAATCACAGAAAAAAAGTGACACTCAACAGTCGTCAGTGTGCTGAACATTTGGCATTGTGTGTTTTCACTTGTGTCGAGCAGTGGGACAGTTAAAAAATGTAATTTGCCTGCAGTACTTTGAGTTTCATGCATGATTGAGCGCCATTACGGGAGAGAGTTTTTCTACTCACCAAAAAACACGGTCAGGCCATATAAATTGTTTTAAATTATATTATTCTTTTAAAATCACGTTGGGCGCCACTTTCAGATAGGATGTTATTTATCATACTTTTATTCTAATTTTTTTTTTAATCATAGTTGTATTTTCTCAATGAACCGCGATCGGGATATTAGACGATATTTTATGCCTTGGATTTTTAATCTTACGTTGGGCGCCACTTTTAAAATGAGTTTCATTATATCTTACATTTACATAAAACAGACACAAAAATTATAGTCACCAGTGTTTTGAACATGGACATTGCATTTGTTATTTTGTCGAGCAGTGGAACATTTGGAAATTTACTTGACTAGCAGTACTTCGAGTTTCATGCATGATTGGGTACCATTATTAGAGATAGTTTTCCTACTCAACAGAACCCTCCCTTGATTTAAATGACATAATTTTTTTATTTCACGTTGGGCGCCACTTTTAGATAGTATTTAATTTTCTGTAATTTCACTTAAGATATATACAAACATAAAGCAAATTTTTTTGAATCATAATTCAATTTGTGAAGTCACTTTGGGCGCCATTTTTTGTAGAGATTAACTTTTTCATAGTCCTTGTGTTGAGAACTTTGGCACTGTGTTATTTGAGACGAACAGTGGGACAGTTAAAAAATGTAATTTGCTTGCAGTACTTTTAGTTTCATGCATGATTGGGTGTCATTATTGGAGAAAGTTTTTCTAATCACCAGAAAGCACGGTCAGGCCATATAAATTGTTTTAAATTCTATTATTTTTTAAAATCACGTTGGGCGCCACTTTCAGATAGGATGTTATTTATCATATTTTTATTCTAATTTTTTTTTTAATCATAGTTGTATTTTTTCAATGAACCGCGATCGGGATGTTAGAGGATATTTTATAGCTTGGATTTTTAATCTTGCGTTGGGCGCCACTTTCAAAATGAGTTTCATTATATCTAACATTTGCATAAAACTGAGCCAAAAATTGCGGTCGTCAGTGTTTTGAACATTGGCATTGTATTTGTTATTTTGTCGAGCAGTGGGACATTTGGAAATTTACTTGGCTAGCAGTTCATCGAGTTTCGTGCATGATTGGACGCCATAGTTTTTCTCCTCAGCAGAAACCTTGCTTAATTTTAATTTAAACGTTGGGCGCCATTTTTAGATGTATTTCATTTACTGTAAGTTCTCTTGGGGTATATGTACAACATCTCTCTTTGGGAGGATAGTAAGTTTGTCAATACCAGGACGGTTGGCTCTGCGCTTTCACGCTGGCCAGCTTTTAGATACTGCTGTATGAAAACAATTCACGAAATCTGTCTGAAAAGGGCAGACACTTTAGCTCGGTCGTTTTTGACAATTCTCTTCAATCATTGCCTAAATCTAGGTTACTTTTCTAAAGCATGAAAGAAGGCCATTATGGTTTCTATAATGAAGCGGAGTTCTGATCTCGCTCAACGTGGTAAGTATAGGCCTAATTCCCCTTCATCGTAATTTGAAAGTTATTAAAATCCATAATTCAGGCGGGTGTGGGAAGAACCATAGAATAAAGGATAATTATACGAAGTTAATTGTTCGGTTTTAGCCCCGGTCAAAGACCCAATCCTTAACAGCTTTTTGTAGCATTGTTGTCAAGGGTTTCGAAAGAAAGTACGGAACTATAATTGTCTCTCTAGATTTTTTATTGGATTGAATTTTTTTCTATAAATTCCAAGCTTTGGCAATCACCCATGTAGAATGGTCGCCGGTTAATGATCATTTAGGATAAAAATAGAAGAGCGACTCCAACCGGCGCCCATTTTTGGCAGATGTTCCTCAAGGTTTCGATGTGATAATGCTGAGACATCCAGGTTCTGACTTCATTCATTTTTTAAGAGCTCTTCAATCATTGCCTGAATCTTCGGTACTTCCCTAATTCTCGGAATGAGGTCAGATGCTTTCCATACTGAAGCGGTACACTCCCTTAGTATGGTAACTACAGGCCTGTTTCCCTTCTATCGCCGTTTGAAAATTATTCGAATCCATTTCTTTGGCTAGCAATAAACAAAACCGTGGAAAAATAAAGGATTCGTATTAGGTCTATCTTCTCCACGTCCCACTACTTAATTGCTTTTAGAAGCTACGTTGACAAAAGTTGCGATCGCATGTACTATAGCCATCTCGGTAGATATCGCCAGGGCTTTTTACTCTGTCTGACATGATCGCCCGTTTTCTTAGGGATCGCTTCTTTAAAAGTGGATGAGCGACTCTCTAGCTGACGCCCAATTTGTGGTGGATGCTCCTCAAGGTTCCGATGTGATATTCCGACAACATAAAGGTTCCGTATTGGGACAGTCTACTTTTCCTGATCCTTTTGTTTGTCTATCAATAGTCAAACAAACGAGTAGCCCAATGTACATCATCTTCACTTCGCTATATGGCGTCCAAATGAAGGAAAAAATTGGCCTCCCTATTATTTTTGCAGGCCTATTTCCCTTCTATTGCAGTCGATATCGGGCTTTTGACTATGTCTACCGTGATGGAATTGTATTTAAATTGCAGTCGTTTGGCTTCAACAGCCAAACCTATAAAATGGCTACTATGTTTCTTGGGGGCCACTTCTATAGGATAAGAGTGGGTGGCGACTCTCTAACCGCTGTCCATTTATAGCAGGTTCTGCTAAGTCATGTTTTATATTTTTGTTACATTCCGATGACTCCCTCTGGCGGCGCTCTCCTGACCTATGCCTATGGTGTTCCGTCAGTCTTGCTTGGTTGGTACTCAATGTCCACCATCGCCACTTCATTAGATTGCGTCTAAAGGTTATTGTAGGGAAATGTTAAGCCACAATCGTTTGGCTTCAACGATAAAACCTTTAAAATGGCTGCTATGTTTCTTGGGGGCCACTTCTACAGGATAAAGGTGGATGGGCGACTCTCTAACCGCTGTCCAGTTATGGCAGATTCTGCCATATATCATATTTTTGTTACATCCCGATTTCTCCCTCTGTCGGTGCTCCCTGATCTATGCCTATAGCTTCCCGTCAGCCTTGCTTGTTGATCAAAAGGCGCGCTAATGACTCCTCCATGCCCTCCATCGACATTTCGTTAGATTGCGTCTAAAGGTTATTGTAGGGAAATTCTAAGCCACTGTCTGTCGGACTTAGGAAGCCTGAGGTTTCAACCGGCTCGGTGCAGGCTCCTATCTCGGATAAAATGAAACCCTTGGGGTAGTATTTCAGGAGAGGTTCAACTCAATCCGTCATATAGTCAACGTCCTGTATAGGACCAATCGTTTGTATTTCGACCTTAAAATGCCATCTCTTTGTGCGACACATTAGGTAGGGCGATCTAGGCTGATGAGAAAAAACATAACCTTGAGCCACAAATTATATGAAGCCCATACCTGGAAGGTGTATACATTATTATTTTTTTCACGTTGGGCGCCATTTATGAATAGACCTAAAAGTGGCCAATATTTCCTTTAAATAAATAAGTCTTTTATACAAGCCTATGCAACCATCCATCCAATCCATACCCAGTCGAACAGCCGCCATAAAGTATTTGTGGTACTAATTTGTGACATGTTTTCAATTATAAGTCATTTTTCGTCTCACTGTGCAGCAACTGTGTGTTCTATGTATTTTTGCTGCATGATGATGATAATGAAAATAATGGCGAACAAATCAAAAGCAAGGGTATGGTGATGGCGTTCGCTTTGTAGATATGTATGTACATTCAACCGTCCATACATACGTATATATGTATGTCATGTGCATGAGAAAAAGTGGAGCATATAGTTCAAAACTTTGATGTGAGAGAGTAAAGATACGCACACATTCAAAAACTTAAGTACCCACCCCCCCCCGAGCTCCAACCAGCTAAAAAGTAAATCCCACGACACAGAAAAACAGCAGGTCTCAATAAATGTGCCTTGACGCATAAAAGCGAATTCTGCAATGGGCTTCCACAGAGTTGCTATGTTACGATACGCAGTATACGCAGCACACGCACAATAGTAACTCGCACACACACTAACACCGCCACATACATACTCTGGCCAAAATAACATGCGAAAGCCTCAGTAGCAGCACCAGCAAATGCGTAATCATCACACTGACATTCTCACTCATTTCATTTTGTTTTCTTTCGCCAACAACAACTACAACAACTGTGTGTGCAGCAAAAGCAAGCTCACTCTCTTCTTTTTTTTGCTCATTCGTTTCCTTAACATACAGAGGCAGTCACCATTCTTCAACATGATAGGCTTTTGCTAACTCCCCAGCACACTCACAGGGGCGTAATAAAAATCAATGTCCAAAAATGGCCCATCAACAAATATCGTCTCTCTCTCTCAGATGCCGTCTTCGGACTGGTCGTCCATTTTATGCAATTTAAAATGAGGATGTTTTGTGCGTTCGATTGTGTGTGTAAGTTTTTACTCTTTATTCAATTGCAGCTTGTCGCAACGAAAGCTGTTCTTGTTTCGCATATAGGCCGCTAAATATTTAAGCATATTCTGTTTTTGCGGAAAAATTCTCCCAGAGTTGCCATATATTTATAAGAAGAATAAAAGGAAGTATGTGTTTTAACGACCAGAGATGGTCCGTTTGACACTACACCACATGGTGGTAAGGGTGTTATGTCTTTGAGCATTTTTTGTAACATGAAGAAGGAAGCGAGATGGACCTATATTTACTTTTGACTATCTTCATAGAATCACCTTCTGAGTCGATTTATGAATGTCAGTCCGCCTGTTCGTCTGTCCATGTATTCCTGTGAACAAAATGCAGGTCGCATTAAATATCCGATTGATATGCCATTTACCAAACAATATTTGTTTGGCCCAAGGATGAACCCTATTGAAATTGGATCAGATTTAGATGTAGCTCCAATATATATCTTCAACCGATTTCGGGTTAATTGTACACCAAATGGCCAATACCTATCCAAATGACCTGACCTTTTGGTACATCACACTGAATTCAGTCTAGAAGTAAGTACATCAATCAAATGAAAATCGGTTCAGTTATAGCTATAGTTCCCATATACATGAAATGAAAAAACTGCAACAAACTTCAGACTCATATCATTTCAAAACCACTCGTCCGACAGCTGTTAAAATTATTCCAGTGACAGCTCCTTATATCGTTTGGAATCGTATATGGAAAACCACAAGTGGCTATCGTTAGAGCACTCCAGCATTTAAAGGTGAATAAATCTTTTGTGTCTCGTACCATCGCTCGTTACGTGATACTGGTAGCACAGCCCGACGTCAAGGAAGTGGACGGGAGAAAACATCAACATCAGCAGAAATGGTTCGAAAAATAAAGGATCGACTTGGCCGAAAAATGGCTCGTGAGCTGAACATATCGCAATATTCCATTCGGCAAATGTTGAAGAATGAGCTCGGGGTAAAGCCATTGAAATTCCACAAAGTGCAAGAACTTACACCGCAACAGAAAGAATATAGACTCAAAAGAGCTAATACTAATCCCTTGGATTATTGTGTCTGGAGTATTTTGGAAACCAAGATTGACACTAAAAAATATCAAAGTGTGGATCACCTCAAGCAAGCGCTTCGCCGGGAATGGGCCAAAATACCGTAGAGCAACATTCGGGCAGCGTGTATGGTTTCATTGGCCGTTTGAAGGCCTTAATTCGTGCCAAAGGTGACCAATTTAAACAATTCTAGACTTATTCTAAAATTTGATGATCTTTCTGAAATTTTTAGCTTTCATTCAAAAAAATGTAAAAAATATGGGGTTTGACTTTGTTGCAGTTTTTTTTTTATCTCACCCTGTATATCATTTAATAATAAATAATGGTCTTAAACTCTAGGTCTCTTTGGACCAAATCCATTTTAGGACATTTCGGACAGTCGATCTTGCTTGAGGATGTCCGTCCGCCTGTCTGGCTGGTACGCACGATAACTCTCGAAGGGTGTATCCGATTTTGTCCAAACTATGTACATCGTAATATTATTATTAAACTTCTATCGAGTTCGGAGATGGACAATATCTGTCCACTCCTTCTGGTATCAACTCCCACAAAAGGTCGAAATGTTCAAAAAAATATTTTACTGCACAGAACGAGAAAGGATATTCCGATCATTTGTGAAACAAGTCAGCGTTTCCTTTAAAACTTGGTATCCTGACGATTTGAATATAGAATTCACCGGCTCACGCCTTCCGGTACTTCCATACAAAATGTTGAAATTTTGATTAATTATTCACATAATCATGGAAATAACTTTTAGATCCTCATCCCAATATTTGTGTTCCGTATTAGATGAAGTGGAGAACTTCGGTCCACTTTTTCATGTACCTTACACACACTTCTTAATTTTCCAACAATTATATTTTTGTTTATGTAAAGGCGAATAAAACATTTATACCAGACTTGGGTGGGATACGAAATGTAACTTCGAAAAAAGGCTTTACTGGCCCTGAGACTGGAGTTGAAACACGCCTCTATCCGACGTTTTTCTCCCTTCTTTCTATTTCTCCACAATGATCTATTAACTTTCTTTCACTTTGGAGAAAGGAGAATCCAAAAAATATTTTGAGAATCCAAAATATAACAGTGTGGCTTGTTTGTTCGGGATACCGTAGTATTTTGTTGTTGCAAAATGGTCAGGCTTATCCCTTTATTGTTGTTTTTATAAAAATAAAGACTAATCTGTGATAATCAAAATAGTTAACCCATGCGTGCTGCTAAAATTTCAAAAAGTTTATCCAATTCGTACAACAGTAATTGCGACTGGAAGACATTTTCTGCCCTCAAAAACATAGAATATTACAGGAGGCTGGAAAGAAAACTGTTATCTGTAATATTTACTATAAAAAAATTAAGAACTTCCATTTCAAATTTCGTGGATTTTTTAAAGACAATTTTCCCATCACTTTTATTGCAATAATTGAAGCTCTGAATGATGAATTTTTTTCAAATTTTTTTCAGAGAAAATTTTTGTGAATTTAAGAAAAAAGGTTTCCCGAGGAATCTCCGGACTCCAAATGTGAATCTATCAAAAGTACTTCCAAGTATATTTTCATGGATTTTCCATAAATATTTTCCAGGCAATTATCGTGAATTTTCAAGGCCGATATTTCTGACCTGGATTTCTTCAGAGTATTTTCCAAGAATTTAAAGGCTTTCAGATATGTATTCCTTGGACATTTTCTATAGGACTTCCATATCAATTTTGTATTCCTTTTCAGGTAGGTAGGTGTATTCTCTCCATGCAAATAATTTTCGATTCAGGTCCACTAATTGCTGTGGTCCCCATATAACGGTACCTCCCGATTTTCGAAAATTTCCAAATTTCTGCCTCAGTTTCCAAACAAATTAGCTAAAATTTGACAATTTGGTTCTCGATAGGACTTTTCTCACCTTGCGAAATTTGTTCGATTCAGATCAACTAATAGGTAGGATAGCTCTCCAGACTTTCGGTATTTTGAAGGTTTCTGTCACAATTTCCAACCAAATTTGATGATAATATGGGTTTAGCTATTTGGGTTAATTATACCCTACAACACTATGCGTTGGGGGTATTATAAGTTTGATTGGGCCAAAAATTATGTAACACCTCGAAATATTGGTTTCCCACATAGGAAAGTATATATGGATCTTTCAGCTCGCCGAGCTGAGTCGATCTAGCTATGTATGTCCGTCCGTCCGTCTGTCCATGTTAATTTGTAATCACTCTACAGGTCGCAATTATGGCCCGATCTTCACGAAATTTAGAATGTAGGTTGGGCCTGGACCAGAATAGAACCCTATTGCTTTTGGAGATGATCGCCAAATGTTTAGGGGTTGAAATGGACCAAATACTGAAAAAATGTCGGATTTTGTAGCAGCTATACAGGTCGCAATTATAGACCAATCGACGCGAAATTCCGCATGTAGATAGAGTTTAGGGCGGGGAAGAAGTCTACTAATTTGGGTGGTCATCGGATAATATTTAGCGGGTAAAATATACCATATCTTTTGTGTTGAAAAAAATTCAAAATTTTTCATTAAACCGCGAATATTTTAAATTCCGGCGAAATCATAAAGCCATCACAAGGTTACTTCTGATCTTTACATTGATGTTAAAATCCATCAAGTCGGATATATAGCAAAATATGTGCGATATATAGGTCTATCAAAGGAGATATGCTTGAAAGATCTCTTATATGTCGAGAACGGCTGAACTGATTTCGACAGTTCTCATTAATTCAGAATGGCCTCTTGGCAGGAAAGAAAAAACGTCTAAAAAAATCGCATAAAAATATCTCTCTAAAGATGAAAATATTGATTTTGTAAAATTTTCTCATATTTTTTCAATTTTGTCATATTTTTGGCATATTTTCATTTTGAATCAACCATTTGGTAATATTTCTACTGCCAACAAAACTAAGTAGTTAGGATATCCGGATATCATATACAGATCTCATTTATGGCACGATACTTACGAAATTTTGCATGGGGATAAGATGAGGGTCGGAATAGAAGCCTACTCTTTTTGGAGATGATCGCCATATATTTAGGGGTTGAAATGGACCAAAAAACTGCAAAATTGTCAGCAGATCGTAATTATCGCCCGATCCTTACGCACATTTGATTTAGGGTTACCGGACATTGCAAAAGCCAAGCAGTTTTGGATGGCCATCCAAAAATATTCAATGTGCGAAATAGTTTGCCAACTTTTGTAGACAAAATACGAAAATGTCCATTCCAGTGACTTTTTGGAGAATTCAAAAATACAGGAAAGACGCACTTCTGACTATTTCGTTAACGCTAATTTCGTTGAAGAATATAGTCAAATGTCTGTATCTCATATAGATGCGTTTCAGTCAAAAACCAATAATAAATGTTAATCTTTTGCCACTTCTGGGAGATTATAGGCCTTGGGGAAATATTTGTTCCAGATCTAGGAAGACCATTTACGTGCAACATCTACCAATAAATTGGAAATGAGCAAATTAGTTTAAGTTGCTATTATTCGAAAATTTGAGAACGAAACCTGATGGTTTTCTTTTATTATTTGTCACAATATCTTGTGGAATTCTTTCGAGTATCTCGCCTATATAAACTGTATCGTTTATTATAGTGTTGTAGGGTATTCAACGGTCGGCCCCGCTCGACTGTAGCCTTTGCTTACTTGTTTTTATATTAAGTTTGTCACCCCGTTTGTAACACCTCGAAATATGCATTTTAGACCCCACAAAGTATATATATTCTTGATCAGCATAAAATTCTATGACAATTTAGCGATTACTCTAGCTTCCGAACGAAATGAAATAGATTGATAAAATTTTACTTAGATGTATATTATGACTGCAGGACTTGTTGATTTTAGGGACATTATTTACCGGAATTGTTTCAAATTTAGTATTTGAAGTTCGTAATGGATACTACAGCCTAAGACAGAAAATTTTCTATGCAGGTCCAGGTCTACATATAGGTCCGTAATTCGGCATATTGATGATTTTAGCTACATTATTCACCGATTTTTTAAGTTTCGAATTCGTATATTGTAATGGCTTATGATAAAAGTTACCCATGTCGTCATATAGACCCTAATATAACAGCTACATTCGGTATTATTAAGATTTTAACAGAATTTTTAACGGATTTTATTGCTTCTGAGAATTGCCAAATTCTCAAAAAAAAAATGATCAAAATAATTTGATTAAAACGGATTAATATTCTAACTTAATTATTTTCATTATTTCATTTTACTTTGATAAACACAGTGGTGGAGGGCACAAAAAGTTCGACCAGAAGATTTGTATCGGAAGATTTGTCCTTTTGAACATCATTGTGAAAATTTAATTAGAACAAGTAAAAAAGCAGTAAGTTCGGCGCAGCCCTCCAAACCTACTAAATTTATAAAAATTTCGAATATAGGGAGTTACCGTTGTATTGGGTCCTACGAAAACGAAAACATGCATAGGCACAGGCGGTAGTACCCATTAGGAACTACAAATATGAAATTTGAGACACCTCCAGCGGATAATGTCGCAAAAATCATCAAAATACCGAATATAGGGTTGCACCTTTAAATGGGTGCTATACAAAGGAGAGAACCTGTACAGGCAATTTTTCGCCACTGGCTGCAGTACCCATTACTAACTTACAATACGAAATAGAAAACTATTCCTGTAGATAATGCCCCTAAAATCGTCAAAACACCGAAAATAGGGAGGCTATACGAAGACCTGGACCTGCTCATGCGACTTTCTGTCATAGGCTGTAGTAGTACCCATCAGGAACCTTAAATTTGCAAATTTGAAACATTTTCAGTGAAAAGTGCGACACAAATCATTAAAATATCGAATATTTGGAGGTACCGTTATATGGGGACTATATCAAAACTTAGACCTACATTGACAGTTCAGTTCTGTTTCTTACATAATGCGAACATATGCAGGCAATTTATAGCAAATTTGGGTTAAAATTGTGATTAAAGCAGAACCAAAGAACCTTACATCTAGCGCTACAGTTATATGGGGGCTATACCAAATCGTGGACCTATATATCCCATTTTCAATACCAAAAGTCCTGCAGAACATTCACACATCTGAGTAAAATTTTCACTATTCACACCATTTCAATTCGTTCGGAAGCTAGGGTGATTTCCACAGAACATCGCTAAATCGTTATAGAATTTTATGCTGATCAAGAATATATATACTTTGTCTAAAATGTATATTTCGAGGTGTTACAAACGGGATGACAAACTTAATATACCATCCATATTATGGTGGAGGGCATAAAACGTGGAAGATTTATATTTTGCAGTTAACATCCAATAAAATCGATTTTTTTCTGAATGCTCAGATTAAAATAGGTGCTACAGACATTTGCTCTGTTCCAGAAACTGCAAAAGAGTAAAAATTTTACTTCGATAAATGTTTTTTCCTTTAACGAAACGTTTAGTGAAATCCGAGGGAAAGAAATTTTTTTCAAGACGAAATAAATGGTACAAAATGTCATTAAGAGGACGACCGCGATAATTTGGCATCTCTGGAAAGCAGACTAAAATCATTTGATCAAAAATAGAAATTTGAAAATTCCCAGAGTTGCCGGTTTTAAGACAAACGCTAATGATGTGCCTATTCACATTCATTGCAGGAACATCGTTACTACGTTACAAAAGAATATTATTCCAAGTTATTGTATGCTTCCGCCAATATGGAGGGCACTTGCTGCTTATTTTGATTTAAATTCCCATCCCCCCTACCAATCTTTCAACCAAACAAATAAAATACGCACACTCTCTTGTGTCTGTCATAATCATTCTTTCCATGTTGGGGCTACACGTGTTTTACAAAAATTGCGTAAACCCTGCCTCTCACATCTCGTGTTGTTGTTGGTGTTGTATCGTCGCCATGCACTCACGAATAATTTCTATAGACGTCAAGCAGCAGTGGCAGCAACAACAATTAACACAGTTTTTTTTTTGTTCAAGTACAATCTCTCCGAGAGAGGGAGAGAGAGAGAGTGACACTCTCCACACAACTAAATGCCTATCGAAGCTTTCATTGCAGATTGCCTTTTCTTTGGGTTTATTTTTGTGGATACTGTATTTTCTCCCCCTAGTGGCAAAGGGAATGCAAAAGCTTTTTGCCTCTGCAAATCAGTGAAACGAGTGTGTTGTGCGTTTGCATTTTACTTGTCTTGCCTCTGGAGCAGCAGCAAAGCCTAAGCATGCAGTCGCGTTACTGAATCAATGTTACGCGTTTGCAGTAAATGCGGCATAACAATTGCTCTGGGGCTGTTGTCGGTCGACAAAGACTCTGACTGGCAGGCAGGGGATGTTGTAGCTATTATGGCATTTTATCAAAAGAAATTTCAAGTTTCTAATCCGAATACAAGAAATCTATAACAGTGTGTAGTGAGTGTATGTAAGTTTAGCTTAGGACTGATTTACATACGCACACTGTATATTTATGGGACAGTAATTGTTTTCCAAGAAAGGGGAAAATAAAGATATTGAAAAGCTTCGGTAGTAATTAGTTTAGCATATGCTTTATGTAGGTATGTACACTATAAAACATAGTTTCCTATCCATGGTTATTAAAAAATGGTTATAATTCCTAAGATATATAAAAACAGGAATGATCGGTCAACATTAACGATCACAGCCGAACAAAAAACCAATTGTACAAAATTTAGAAGACTACTAGAAGAAAGTCCAGGGCAAGAGACTCATGAATTTTTAATGTAGAAATATATCGACCCAAATACCGATAAACTATCGGGTGTTATAGTACGTTATATTGCTAATATCATGGGCATCTCACCACTATATTCCAGAGACAAAAGAACAATCCAAACAATGGACTGAAGCTGGAGGAAGTGCCCCAAAGAAGGCACAAACAATTCAATCGGCTGGTACGGTTATGGCAACGGTTTTTGGGGACTTCAAAGGTATTTTATTGATTGACTATCTGCAAAAGGCTAAAACAATAAATTCAGAGTACTTTTTTTAACCTTTTGGATCAATTAAATGTACAAATTCGAGAAAAAAAAACGTCCTGGCTTACAACACAAAAAATCCAGTAAAGAAAGTCTTAAAGTCGGGCGGGGCAGACTTTATGATACCCCACACCATTTTGCTAATTTAGTAGAGCTCCACATAACATTTAAAAGTTTTTATGGGAGAATTCAATCATACACGCTATGATTATAATTATTTTTTAAAGTTCCAAGTACTAAATATGCCGAAGCATTTGTATCTTTTAAATTCGGACTTGTATTGCCCATTTGATATACATGGGAGCTATATCCAAATCTGAACCGATCTTGATAAAATTTGGCAAAGATATTTCTGAGCTGTATTTCATATATTTCCCTGAATATCGCTTTTACGGAGTGCATATTACGGCTGTGGGTAAAAAATATAACAAATCGGATGAACGATATATATGGGAGCCATAGCTATATCTGAACCGATCTTTAACAAATTTGACATACTAGCTTCTAGACTCAATTCGGTCGTAAGTGTCATATTTCATCCCATTTGGGCAAATATTAGACGTTTGGTGTACAGTGCAAGATAAATCGGACGAAGTTATATATGGGAGATATATCCAAATCCGAACCGATCTCAATAAAATTTGGCAAAGGTATTTCTGAGCTGTATTTGACATATTTCCCCAAATATTGTTGTTACGGAGTGCATATTACGGCTGTGGGTAACAAATATAACAAATCGGATGAACAATATATATGGGAGCTATAGCTGTATCTGAACCGATTTTCACCAAATTTGACATACTAGCTTCTAGACTCAATTCGGTCGTAAGTGCCAAATTTCATCCCATTTGGGCAAATATTAGAAGTTTGGTGCACAATAAAAGGTAAATCGGACGAAGTTATATATGGGAGCTGTATCCAAATCTGAACCGATCTTGATAAAATTTGGCAAAGATATTTCTGAGCTGTATTTCATATATTTCCCTGAATATCGTTGTTACGGAGTGCATATTACGGGTGTGGGTAACAAATATAACAAATCGGATGAACAATATATATGGGAGCTATAGCTATATCTGAACCGATCTTTAACAAATTTGACATACTAGCTTCTAGACTCAATTCGGTCGTAAGTGTCATATTTCATCCCATTTGGGCAAATATTAGACGTTTGGTGCACAATGCAAGGTAAATCAGACGAAGTTATATATGGGAGATATATCAAAATCTGAACCGATCTCAATAAAATTTGGCAAAGGTATTTCTGAGCTGTATTTGACATATTTCCCCAAATATTGTTGTTACGGCTGCGGAGTACTAAAATAACAAATCGGATGAACAATATATATTGGAGCTATAGCTATATCTGAACCGATTTCGATCAAATTTGGCATACTTATTTTCAGGCCTAATTTGGTTGTATGCGCAAAATTCCATACTATTCGAGCTGATATTACCCGTTTGGTGCACAATAAAAGGCAAATCGGACGAAGATATATATTGAAGCTATATCTTAATTTTTACCGATTATCTCCAATTTCAATAGGGTTCGTTCTTAAGCCAAACAAATGATTTGTGCAAAATTTCATCTGGATCGAGTAATAAATGCGAACTGTACTTTGTTCAAAAAAATTCATGGGAAGATGGACGGACGGACATACATAAATCGACTCAGAATGTGATTCTGTGCAGATCATCATAAGGAACTATGGGTCTATCTCGTTTCCTTTTACCTGTTACAAACAAATGCACAAAGGCATAAAACCCTGACCACCTTGTGGTGTAGGGTATAAACATTTTCACCAAGACAACGCACCAGCGCACAAGAGTGTTTTAACAATGGCTAAAACCAACGAATTAAGGTACGAGTAGCTTGACCATTCACCTTATTTTCCTGATTTAGCTCCCAGTGACTTCTACTTGTTCCCAAATCTAAAAAAAAATCTTGCTGGCAAGCGTTTTACCTCAAATGAAGATGCAATTACTGTTGTAAACCCCTATTTTGAAGACCTTGAGGAAAATTATTTTAATCAAGGGATAGAATTGCTAGAAAAGCGTTGAACTAAGTGTATTGAAGTTTCAGACGATTATATTGAAAAATAAAAATATTTTTGAAAAACGAACTATTCTCTTCCATTGAAAGGCTAAGAGGTTTCCGAACCGCCCTCGTAAAGTCATTGGAAGTTAATTTTTCCCTTCGAGAATAAATAGACTTTCAAAATACTCTGAATGACTGGGGGAATAATATATAATAGAGGAATGGAGGTTCGAAAGCTTTACAATAGGGCTCGACGTAAAAAGTTGTTATTGTTATGAACGCTATACATGAGTGGCTGGTGCGCACAATAACTCTCGAAAGCAGTATCCGAAGTAGTCCAAAATTGGTATATCGTAATACTATTATCAAACTTAGATCGAGTTCGGAGATGGGCAATATCGGTCCAATCATTCTGGTACCTCCCCCACAAAAGGTGAATATTTTCAATAAAAATATTTTACTGCTCAGGAAGAGAAAGCATAATCCGATTTTGCTTCAACTTGGCAAATACTAATATTTGCATCAGTCCTAGGTCAGGTGCCAAAATGGCCAATATGGGTTCACTTCATCAAATACTTCCCCCACGAACGGTCAAAATTTTGAATAATTACAACTCTTATAAAATGTGAGGTAAGAGTCCGATTTTCTTCAAATTTCACAAATACCAATAATTTTACTAACCCAAGGTCTGGTGCCAATATTGAATATACCAGTCCACTCCTTCTGGAACCTCCCCCACAAAAGATCGAAATTTTCAAAAAATATTTTTTTGCACAGAAAGAGAAACGATAATCCGATTCATCCGGTTCACTTCATCAAATACTTCCCCCACAAAGGGTCAAAATTTTGAATTTTTATAACTTTTATAAAATGTGATGTAAGAGTCCGATTGTCATAAATACTCAAATAACAACGTCAAATACACACATAACAATATTTTTATTAACCCAAGGTCTGGTATGAAGATGGTCGGTCCACTCCTTCTGGTACCTCCCCCGCAAAGGGTTAACATTTGGAATATTCATGAAGCTCATAAAACATGAAATTAACATCCGGTTCCGTTCAGACTTGTCATATCTCAATATTTCCATCAACACAAGATCTGTTATAAATACCTCCACCACAAGGAGTCAAAGTCTTGAATAATAAACCCTGTCATAAAATCCGAAATAAGTATCAAATTACACACATCACAATATCTTTAATAACCCAAGGTCTGGTGTGAAGATGGGATATATCGGTCTACTCCTTCTGGTACCTCCCCCGCATAGAGAGGATGAATATCCATGAAGCTCACAAAACGCGAAATTAAAAGCCGATTCCATTCAGACTTGGCACATCTCAATATTTCTATCAGCACAAAATATGTTATAAAGATAGTAGAGTTCGGAACATTTCTTCAGGTACCTCCCCCACATCGGGTTCAAGATTTAAAGAACAAAACGCTCAAAGAGAACGAGATAAGTATTCAATACTCTCCAAATTTCACAAATAGAACAATTTTTGTTATCACAAGATCTGTTGTGAAGATGATACATATCTGCGAACCCCTCCTGGTACCTCACTAACAAAGGGTCAGGAGTTGTAATACTTTTATCTGCCATAACTTGTGAAATAAGTCAGCGATTCTTTACAACTTCCTATATCTAAATAGTTCGCTCAACCAGAAACCTAAGATGAATATGGGAAATTATAAATCCCATAAAATTGGATATAAATGCACGAATTTCTTATGATTTTGCCCATTCCAATATTTTTTTTGTCTATATTAGATGAAATATGAAAATGAAATACTTTGGTCGGAATACTTCTGGTAACTCACGTATATTTTAACTTTTTCTAAAAATTATCACATATCTCATATAAAGTGAATGAAGTAACCAATATAGTCCAAACCTGGCACGACGCAATATTTATATCCCATTTATTTAGGTCCGATACGAAATGGACAATATTGGCCTATTCCATAATGGGTCAACAATTTGAATAATCATAACAGAAGTCAAAATATATCTAAATAATCATACTTTAGCTGAGGGTATACATCTGTCAAACCGGCAGACCGGCAAAGCATCTGGCAAACCGACAGATGCTTTTTAACTTGTTTAATACAAGATCTGTTGTGAAGATGATATACAGGGTGAGATAAAAAAAACTGCAACAAAGTCAAACGCCATAATTTTTACATTTTTTTAAATTTTATTGGTGGAAAGCAAAAAATGTCGGAAATAGCGTCAAATTTTAGAATAAGTTTAGATTTGTTCGAATTGGTCAACTTTGGCACGAATTATAGCTTTCAAACCGTCACACGCTGCCCGAATACCGCAGAGCAATATTTTGGCCCATTCCTGGCGAAGTGCTTGCTTGAGGTGATCGACACTTTGGTATTTTTTAGTACCAACCACTGGCTTTCCAAAATATTCCAGACACAATAGTCCAACGTATTGGTATCCGAAGGTTTTTGGGGGCCATTGTGCGCTGTAAATGAAGCGAGGAACTTCATTTTGTAACTATTCTTGGCTGGCGCGTGCTGAGTGCCTTGTTGCTGAATCCTGTTGGAATTTCCAAGGTCTGCGGCCAAAATGTTTGCGTGCCCTAGGCTTTAATACACCCTCCATTATTTTTTCGCGATAATATTCGGCATTTATTCTGATGCCACGGTCGATTAATACGAGCGGAGAGCGACCCACACCATCACCATGACCGGTGCTTGAGTTCCGGTGGCCAACCGATAGTGCACATTTTCAGCTGACCTCTCTGGCAAGTAAACATGATCATTTTGTTTGTTTACAAACTGCTGGACAACAAATGTTTTTCTCATCGAAGAAAACCAAATTCAGCAGTTCACCACTTTCGGCCAAGCGAAGCAACTCTTTAGCTCTTTTGAGTCTATTTTCTTTCTGTTGCGCTGTAAGTTCTTGCATTTTTTGGAATTTCAATGGCTTTGCTCCGACCTCATTTTTCAATATTTTGCGAATGGAATATTGCGATATGTTCAGCTCACGAGGCATTTTTAGGCCACTGCGACGCGGGTATCGATCAAGTCGCTTTTTTATACCCTCCACCTTGGAAAGGAGGGTATATTAACTTTGTCATTCCGTTTGTAACATCCTTAAATATTCGTCGTAGACCCCATAAAGTATATATATTCATAATCAGCATAAAATTCTAAGTCGATTTAACGATGTCCGTCTGTCTGTCTGTCCGTCTGCCTGTTGAAATCACGATACAGCCCACATTATTTGACGTAGAGCGCCAAAATTTAGCAGAGCAATTGGTATTGTGTCTAGGATGGTTGGTATTGTAAATGAGATATATCGGTCCACGTTCTGGTATAGTCCCCATATAACGGTACCTCCCGATATTCGGTATTTTGATGATTTATGCCACATTTTTTCATGAATTTGTCTGAAAATTGGTATTTGTAGGCCATAACGGGTCCCTGTACGTGTAGTAAAACATTGCATGTATGGGTCCACGTTTTGGTATAGTCCCCATATAACGGTACCTCCCAATATTTGGTAGTTGTAGATCATAATGGGTCCCAGTTCGTGTGACGAGTCATTGTAATTATAGGTCCACGTTTTGGTATAGCCCCCATATAACGGTACCTCCTTATATTCGGTATTTTGATTATTTTTGCCACATTTTTTCACGTATTTGTCTGAAAATTGGTATTTGTAGGTCATAATGGGTTCTAGCTCCGTTGGCGGAACCTTGCATGTGTAGGTCTACATTTTTTCTAATGTTTCCTTTACCCTAAGGTGGAGGGTATTAAAAGTTTGGCCCGGCCGAACTTAATGTTTTTTTACTTGTTACTTTTCGAACCATTTCTGCTGATATTGCTGTTTTCTTCCGTCCACTTCCTTGACGTCGGGCTACGCTACCAGTATCACAGTAACGAGCGATGGTACGAGACACATTTTTTTCATTTTTTTCACATTTAATTGCTGGAGTGTTCTAACGATAGCAACTTGTCGATTTTCCAGCCAAATATAAAGAAATCACACTATCACGTTTGAATTCCATCACGAATAACTTTTTTCTGGAAAATTCTCACCAAAATGCTTTTGTACGCTTGTAAACAATATAATGAGCTGTCACTGGAATAATTTTAACAATGCGAATAATCCGTTGTAAAGTGGACCGAGCCATGCCCAACTGCTGAGAACGGCGTTTTTGGGATGTTCTTGGGGACCTCTCAACACTGGCTCGTACGGCAGCGATATTCTCGGCCGATCGCCTTGGTCGACTTTTATATGGCCTCTTCGGATTAGAAAGAGCCTTACCAGTCGAAAATTTTTCGTATAAACGCTTAATGGTGTTCTTAGAAGGCGCACTTCTCACATTTTTTAATGTTTTAAAAGCACGTTGAGTTTTCACAATTGACTTCTTGTAAATGTCAACTATTTCAGAGCGCTCACGTGGCGTGTATTGGTTCATGGTAAAAATCTGCTTGGACTGAAGCTTCAAACGCGGTATGTCATTAAGCGATGTGACATCTCTGTCAAAAGTTATGGCGTTGCCAGATGGGTCCGTCGAATATGTGCAACCCTGTATTGTACATGAAATGCACTGATCCAGTTATATCTTTGTGTTTTGAGAGGTTCCAAAATAGCTTTGGAAATAATAGTGAATGTTTGTATTTCTCACGATGTGCTTTTTTTAATATTTATTCCCGTTGTCAATGGTATAAAGAGCCACTTTATCAAATTTTATTTGTTTTGTTTGTTTTTGTCGAATTACATTGTTTTGAAAATCTATATATATAAAAATCAATTGTTGTTTGTTGGTAACGGAATCAGTTGAAAACGGCTGGACCGATTTGCATAATTTTTTATACAAACGTTTGTCATACCCCGAGTTAGGTTTTTAAAGAAAAAAATATTGACCACGCCTCCTTTTACGCCCACTATTTCGATTTATCTAAAATCCTTATATTTCCCAAATAAACAAGATATTGGTTTAAAAATTATTACACGAGATACTGTTGACCTTCCCTCCAACCCTAAGTATTTGTTTGGGGGCTGAGGAACTGACCACGCATACTTTTTAATCTATCTATACATCTTCTATATATAAATGAAAGCTGTGTTAGTTACTACGCTTATAACTTAAGAACCGCTGAACTGATTTTAATGATTCATACAAATTCGGAATTGTCTCTTATCCGAAAAGGATAATATCCAAAAAAAATTGCGTAAAAATGTGATATGTTAACATTTTCATTTTGTCTTTTGAAATGTACAATAGTAATGTTTTATTTTGCATGATTTTTCCATTTTGACTTACTTTTTTCTAATGTACATTTGTAGTGTTTTTTATATTTTATTTTTGAATTCGAATATTAATACCAATTTATTTAATTGACTTGATTTCTTGAGAACTGAAATTGATGGCGGGTTACATGGAAGTGTAGTACCGAATTATGTGGTGGCGAAACGGAATAGATGATACCGAAATAATTTAATGCGGTCACACCAAAGTTAAAAGATAATTACTTTTTCAAAATCGTTAAAAAAATCACGAAAAAAGAGATCTTATTGCAAAAATTCTCAAAACGGGAAAATATCGAAAACAAATTTCCAATGGAATTGAATTGGAAATTGACAAACTTTGTAAGGGTCTTTAAACAGTTGCTGTAAGATTTTTCAATTTGTTACTCTTCTTTTGTCAATTTTTTTCAATTTGTAATATCATATTGAATTCAGTGGATTTTTCGTGAACAAAATAAAGAATAATTTTTCACTATATACAATTTTTCACCAAAAAAATGAAATAAGTACGAAATACGATGGTAACTGACATCTACCTTTCAACTCCAGGGCCTACATCGTGCTTCAGCTGGAAGATGCGCAGACATTTAAACAAACAAAAATGACCGAAAAAGACTAATGGAGCTTATTTCAAAGCGTGGCCCTACTTCTTTCATGTGACAATAATCCGTCCAATGAGAGCTCAAAATGCAAAAATTTTTGGGAGTACAATCAGTAAAATACCAAATATAAAGAGTGCAAGATAGTAGAGCGAATGGGACTTTTAATAAGAAAAGGAATTATATCCTTCCAAAAATTCTTCCTGAACATTTAAGATACCTTAAATCGCTTTTGCATGTCATGATATCGATCATAAATAATCATCGTATGATTTAAGCCATTTTTGGAGTCTTCGCCACTTTCTTCTATTTTTGGCCCTTATATAGAGAACCTCTTCGCATACAATTTTCGGAGTAGGGCACACATTGGTCTTGACCACATTCATCAATTGATTTGGCTAAAAAATTGTATTTATGCTACCCTGGGGTAGGGAACCATCATACAGATAATTGCCACATAGGAATTTATTTAAGTAAAGTCCCCACATTGGAGTATCCCCAAGTCCACTTTCACATCTAATGTGTGGTCAGAAAAGAAAAATTTGTATTCTATTGAATTTGTAACCCCCAAGAGAATATTGGTTGGGAACGTAGATTTGGGATATACATCTATATGAAATAAATTGTGAAAACATGAACAAATTACAAATATGAGAAAGTAGCACGGTACCGAATATTTATTGAATCGTCATTGAATTATACTATGATGAAAAATATGGTCTTTATGGGGTCTCCAATTTACAAGTTAAATGACAAATAAAATTAGTTCCCATATTACGGTAATAGGTGTAAAATAGTTATTATATTTGACTATTCTGAAATCAGTCTGACCTCAATTATGAGGTGGATAAAACTATTTTTACTTATTTAAATCACGTGATTTTTTTTCAGTTTGACATGCTATGTTGTTCTGCTATATTTTCGACTTGGCCTCTATTTGTCATCTTGGATTATAAGGGGAGAAGAAATTTTTCAATGTTGGTCGATGTTTCGCATTTTACCATATTTCAAAGGATTTGGCTAAAAATGTGTATTTGGGGGTGAAAATCTTACACAAAAATGTCAACATATCTACAAATTTTAGAATTTTCTCCATGTAATAGTACCCCCTCAAGACCACCTTTTGGCGGACAAACAGACCGACATGGTTAGGGGGACTGTTGAGGACACTAATGCACAATCTGAGGTGCTAATGGGTTTAAAAAAATAATTAACTTTGGCTATTCTTAAATCAATTAGCCCTCAATTATGAGGTGTACAAAGTACAGTAAATTCAAAATTACTGCTCATTTGACTAAAAATTAAAAACTAATCGACCAGTACGTGAACATTTATAACATTCATATCTTTGAATAATTATGCTTTGACAAATATGCATAATAGACAAAAACTACGGGCCGGCAACGCGGACCGGGCCAGCTAGTTACATATAATTTACTTACAATTTGATCCAT
Organism: Musca domestica; assembly: GCF_030504385.1. Classification (NCBI taxonomy): domain Eukaryota; kingdom Metazoa; phylum Arthropoda; class Insecta; order Diptera; family Muscidae; genus Musca; species Musca domestica. The sequence goes on along the minus strand of NW_026712169.1, from coordinate 976,267 downwards.
AAAACGATAACAATTTCGACATGGAATGAAGAACGACTCATGAGAAAAATTATTTTTTCTCGCTTCATACTCCATAATTAAGCTATTGTCAATTGTAAGCCTGATTTATAAAATTCAATATTTTTGGTTTTTAGTTTTTGAAACAATTGCAAAAGACTATTTAAATTGTGAATCAAAAGTGAAAATTAGAAGTCGTCTTTGAACAACAAAAATAATTGCATTTATTATCCTTTTCTCTATGGCCTAAAAACGAAATATTGAAACAAAACAAAAAAAAAATCGAACTCTACTAAGGTATCTATTATTCTTTCTAATAATTATGCATTATGAAGAGCTATTGTATTTTGTAGTAAAGCAAAACAAGATTTCAATACAATGCAAATGGCATAGAACCCAAGACGGCATAGAGAATCCTGAATTTTGTAATTTGCATATGACTGAATGCGACTATTTTTTGTTGGTTCTAAACTCACAATGACAACAACATGACAAAGATAAGAAACAAAAAACACATAAAGGATCACAAACAACCATATATGTCTATCAATTTCCCAACAACAACAACAACAAAAAGAAAAGGGAAACGCATAGAAATCCTAATTTCAGAAAACTCACCCCTTGGGTGTCACATCGCAAGGGCTTCCAAAACACACAAATGAAGGGCGAGAGTAACCAAACATAGAGAAAAAAGGTATTAAGAAATAAGGATAATGCAACGCAGGACTCAGGATGCCAGCTCCGTAGCACACATCGTATGCGAGTACATGCAGTTTAACCCTTTTTATGGAAAAAGGCGATTTTCATACACAAATGTATGCGAAGCGAGAGCGAATGACACAATCTGGGAAAACTAATTGAATTTGATGAAATGGCAGGCTAGCAAGCAGTCAGCCTGGCTGGCTGGCATCATGGCCCGAAAAAAAGGATACACAATAAAGTGTGGTTTGAAAGGGAAAAGCAATACAGCAAGGAAAACCACCATAGCGCACGCAGCATGTGGATGGAGGAGAACTCGTAACGTAAATGCTGCATGCGATAAATGCGTTAGCCCTGTTTTCTTACAGCAATGACGACAGCACGCCACAGCACAGCAAATGTTGTAATCGAGCTATGAAATGGACGAAAAACAAAAATCAGCACAAAATTCCAATTGGATTAAAGCACGGAAACGCTGCACACGCACGCACATCAACGCATATACTCATGGCATGGATTTGGGAGGAACAGTGTTGCCATCTAATGCAATTATTTGAGCACCGAACGGAATACACCTAAGTCTGTTTTTACACGGTCTTTTTGTACACGGTTTTGATATAACACGGTTTGAAAATTGAATATTTTTAATTTTTTACACGATTTTATTCCATTTAGCACGATTTTAAAATTTATGTACTTAAATTTTTTTGTCAAATTTAATTTTTGCGAAGTATGTTCAAATCACAAAAAAGTATTTATGAAAGAAAAAAAGTCTGAAACCATCGATAGTATCGATAGTTATTCTATTTTATTTATTAACCTATTCTTTTCGTTCACAACATAGTTTTTAGTTCCTGAACTTGTCATACATTTACTTTTTAGATTAGAGTGCATATCTTTTTATCATTAATTACTATGCTTGTGAAAATAAGCATTATATATTTGATTTAATAATATACACATGAATTCTTGTTCTTAAAAATTCTTGTTTTTCACTAATTTTAATAGGTTTTAGAGATGAGGAACAAATAACCCATTTTTGTATAAGATCAATGTCTTTTTTTACACGGCTTCTTCTGGAACCAATCTACCGTGTAAAAACAGACTTAGGTGTACGTGTTTTTAATCAAACAAGTTAAAAACAAGTAAAAAAACATCAAGTTCGGCCGGGCCAAACTTTTAATACCCTCCACCTTAGGTTAAAGGAAACATTAGAACCAATTATGACTCACAAATACCAATTTTTAGACATATTCGTGGGAAATGTGGCAAAAACCATTAAAATGCCGAATATCGGGAGGTATCGTTATATGGGGCTATACCAAATCGTAGACCTACACATGCAATCTTTCGCCAACGGAGCTAGAACCCATTATGACCTACAAATACCAATTTTCAGACAAATACGTGAAAAAATGTGGCAAAAATCATTAAATTACCGAATATCGGGAGGTACCGTTATATGGGGGCTATACCAAAACGTGGACCTATAATTACAATGACTCGCCACACGAACTGGGATCCATTATGATCTACAACTACCAATTTTCAGAGAAATTAGTGAAAAAATGTGTCAAAAATCATCAAAATACCGAATATTGGGAGGTACCGTTATATGGGGACTATACCAAAACGTGGACATACAATGTTTCGCCACACGAACTAGGACCCATTATGACCCGCAAATACCAATTGTTAGACAAATCCGTTAAAAAATGTGGCAAAAACCATCAAAATACTGAATATCGGGAGGTACCGTTATATGGGGGCTATACCAAATCATGGACCCATACATGCAATGTTTCGCCACAGGAAATGGAACCCATTATGACCAACAAATACCAATTTTTAAACAAATCCGTTAAAAAATGTTGCAAAAATTATCAAAAAACCTTTATATGGGGGCTATATCAAAACGTGGACCTATACATGCAATGTTTTGCCACACGTAAAGGGACCCATTATGACCTACAAATACCAATTTTCAGACAAATCCGTGAAAAAATGTGGCATAAATCATCAAAATACCGAATATCGGGAGGTACCGTTATATGGGGACTATACCAGAACGTGGACCGATATATCTCATTTTCAATACCAACCATCCTAGACACCAATTGCTCTGCTAAATTTTGGCGCTCTACGTCAAATAATGTGGGCTGTATCGTGATTTCAACAGACAGACGGACATCGTTAAATCGTCTTAGAATTTTATGAAGATTATGAATATATATACTATATGGGGTCTACGACGAATATTTAAGGATGTTACAAACGGAATGACAAAATTAATATACCCTCCTTTCCAAGGTGAAGGGTATAAATATCAGTCGGATTTTCCGACAGATGTTTACCCTCCGCCAATGTCCGATTGTTCAAATATATTTTGACTTCTGTTATGACTATTCTAATTGTTGACCCTCCATGGAGTAGGTCCGATGGAATGGGCCAATATTGTCCGTTTCGTATAGGACCTAAATAAATATGGTATAAATATTGCGACGTTGTAGGTTTCGACAATATTGTTGCTTTCTGTACTTCATGAGATATGTGAGATATGGAAGTAATGACAGACAATAGTACTGAAAATGTTGACGCTTTGTGGGTGAGGTACCAGAAGGAGTTCGCAGATATATATCATTTTCACAAGAGATCTTATGTTAGCAAAAATGTTTTTAGGTGCGAAATTTGAAGAGAGTTTGACGTTTATTTCGCTCTCTTTGAGTGTTTTGTTTTTCAAAATTATGAACCCTATGTAGCGGAGGCGCCAGAAGAATTAGTCCGATCTATAGCACCTTTATAGCAGATCTTGTGTTGATTAAAATACTGAGATGTGCAAAGTCTCAATGGAATCGAATCTTAATTTCGCGTTTTATGAGCTTAATGGATATTAAAAAATTTGACCTTTTGTGGGGTATGTACCAGAAGGAGTGAATCGTTATATTCCATCTTCACACCAGACCTTAATAAAAATATTGTGATGTGTGTAATTTGAAGACAATCGGAATCTAACATCACCTAAGCTAGCACTGATGCAAATATTAGTATTTGCAAAGTTGGATCAAAATTGGATTATTTTTTCTCTTTCCGAGCAGGATTTTTTTTTTTTTTTTTTTTTTTTTTTAATCTCGATCTTTTTTGGGGGATGAGTGGATCGATATTGCCCATCTCCGAACTCGATCTAAGTCTAAAACCGTTATTTCGATGAGGCACGTTTTGGCCGTATCAAATGATATATACCCTCTCTAGCCATATGGCTGAGGATACAAAAAGAAGCCGAACTTTTAATACCCTACAAATTTTGAAGGAACTTGAAATTTTTCAAAAAAAAAAAAAAAAAAAATTCCGTACAAAAATACGTCTCAACTATACATCTTCGTATATGGAAATTATACGAAGACGTGTTCCTTCATAAGTAATTTTTTGTCATAGGTTGTAGTTTACTACGAACTTCAAATGCGGAATTCGATACAATTCTGGTGAAAAATAACGCTAGAATTATCAAAATACCAAATACAGGGAGGTATCGTTATATGGGGGCTATATGATGACGTAGACCTGTATATACATCTTTTCTGATATAGATTGCAGTACCCATTACGAACTTCATCTACGAAATTTGAAACAATTCCGGAAAATAATGTCGCTGAAATAATACCGAATATAGGGAGGTACCGATATATGGGGGCTATACGAAGACCAGGACCTGCAAAGACATTTTTCTGTAATAGGCTGTAGAACCTATTAGGAACTTCAAATATGAAATTCGAAACAATTCCGGTGAATAATGTCGCTTAAATCGGCAAAATACCGAATATAGGGAGGTAACATTATATGGTGGCTATACGAAGACATGGAAGAGCATAGACAATTTTCTGTCATATATAGAAGTACCCATTAGGAACTTTAAATGCAAAATTTTAAACAATTTCGGTGAATAATGTCACTAAAATTATCCAAATAGCGAATATAGGGAGGTACAGTTATATGGGGCTATAACTAAACGTGGACCTATATATCCCATTTTAATACCGATTCCAAAAGTCCTGCAGACGAAAACAAATACAATACATGCATAAAACAGCAAATTATCAGTGACTATGAAAACAAGCTATCGCAGAAAATGATTTCCGAGAAACATTTCATAAATATTTCTGTGATTTCTCGTATACTAAGTCGGTTTTATGAAACTGGATCAGTAGTAACAGTCTATAACGAATGAAGGCCGTGAAAAGCTTCAGCCCGTACTAATCAACAAATTGTGAGAGAAGTAAAAAACAATAATTTAAGAGTTCAACTGAATTGGTGAGAGAGTTATCATTGGATATAAGCTCGAGATCAGTGCGTAGACGAGTAGTGGTAGCTGGTCTGCATGCCCGTAAGCCATCAAATAAAGCCATTTATATCTGAAAAATCGAAAAGCCACGATGGCTTTAGGAAACGATAATGTTAATTGGAATCGAGTCTAATGGAAAAACATTTTATTCTGGGATGAGTCTACGTTTAATATTAAAGGCTCAGGGTCAAAAATGGCGTGGCGCTGTTTTTCTTTCTATGGACTTGGGTCTGTCCATGCAATAAAGGAAGTTATGGATCGGTTTGTTTAAAAAAATGTGTTGGGCATCACGTTGTTCCCTTTCGCTGAGGAAAATATTCAGCTTATTCGGGTGTTTCAGCATGACAATGATCCCAAACATACATCAAAACTTGTCAAATATTGGTTGCGGGAGTCAAAAATTGGTATTTTGTCTTGGGCGGAACAATCATCTTGCCTAAACCCCATAGAAAACCTTTGGAGTATCGTAGACTGGAAGATCAAGCGAGATTCGGAAACAAATAAACACAACATTTTGCAAAAAAAATCAGGGTGCCTGGGAAAGCATACCCAAGGATCAAATTGAGCGTGTTTTAGATTCAATGCCTCGTAGGTGTGCAGCTGCTATCAAAAATAATGGTTATGCTATCGACCAGTAGCCAAAATTTAATTATTTTAAAATAAGAAATAAAAAGATGCTTTAGTTTTGACCAAGCAAAAATTGGGTCATTTTAGTTTTCCATATAATTTTATAAAATTTTTCATTCAAAATTGTTTTCGTATTTTTATTTTTAGTTTTTTTTTTTTAAAGTGAATAAAGTATCTCATTTAAAACTGGAAATTTTGTTTATTTTTGTAAGAGTTAAAGGGCATTTATTGTCTTTGCGGTTTTAGTTGTTTTAGTTTTTGGTCACCAGTGTACATATTTTGTGGGCTTTAAAATGTATAATTCGAGGTGTTATAAACGGAATGACAAACTTAATATACCCTCCATACTATGGGGGGGGGGGGGTCATACTAAGGGGTTCCTCCCTTAACCGATTTAAACTTGTCAACCGGTCTTCATGGCACACTCATGATTGAATTTATAAAAATATTCCTCCTGATTTGGCAACTCTATGCCGGTGGCTTCAATGAGAAAGGGGAAATGCAAATACAGCAATAAACGAAAACACAAATTCTGCATTTGCAGTCCATGATATGGCTTGCCATACTCTTCGAGAGCTTAAGCGAACTTCGGGTTTGCAGCACTCATACATTCGCATGTACTCAACTAAAACAAAAAAAAACAGAAACTGAGACAGAGACAGAGAGAGTGTATCTCACAGATTCATTATTCGCGAGAGCACACATGTTCGTTTGAGATACTATATTGAGAGTAAAGTGTTGTGTTTTGTTTTGGATTTCGTTTTCTTACTGCGTTCGTTCGTTCATTCGTTGTTCTCGTTGTGCTGGGGGGGACAACCGAATGAATGGTTGTTTGGGCTTTTTTTCGTACACCACACAAGGGATTTGCAATTTTCTGCTGGCATCAATGCGACAGCGCTGCCGCTGATTTCTAGTCTTTGGTAAACACAATAATGTTGCGCTTTCTTGGCGCTCTTTCTCTCTTGTTTTCCGGCTCTCTATGACGACTCTGCAGGCTGTCGTTTTTAGCGCCTATTATTTGAATTAGAATTTTGTTGTGTGATGACTGACTGCGTTTATGTTGTTCGAATGGAAACTTTGTGAACGAACGAATCTTCGGCTCTCTGTGAGTAAAGCTAACGAGTGCGTCTGCGATATGGGGCTACAAATGGCATTTACTAACAACAGCAAGAACTACAATAGTGGGGCAGCAGCAGCAGCATATTAAAATGCGCTCTTTGCATTTTTTCCGTTTTGAGAATGAATCGATGATGATGATGAGTGGTGTTTGCTGCTTCGCTGCGCCTCTGTTGACAACACTTGCGTTTGCCTTTTTCTACTCGCCGTCAAGTTAAGTTAGTGGTGTGCCGCTGCCTTTGTTGTTGTTGTTGTTGTTGTTAGTGCTGCGCTGTACTGTATGCGTGTGGCTGTGTGTGTGTGTGTGCTTCTATTGCTGCGATTGCCACTACCACTGAACTGACTCTGGTTGAGTATTTGCTGAAAGCAAGCTGGCAAGCAAGCCGTGAGTGACACAACGCAACGCAGCCAAAGCATACAGTGGTTTTCGGTGGTTGGTGGGCCAGAAACGCAATTCACAAATTTCATGTTCGTCTATTCGGACCTAGGTTTCGGAGGTGCTCGCTCGCTCGTCGCAGTGTGTGCACTATTACACGTCTCGTAACGTTTTTTCTTAAGTTTTTGTTCAAACCGAAATACAACAAAATAAATTAAAAAAAAAAAAACAACAACAACACAGCAACATAAAAAAAATCAATTCAATTAACAACAACAAAAATCCACTACAATAATAAAACAAATTTAAATCAATCAACAAAAATAGTAGAAAAAAACAACAACAAAATAGCAACAAAATTCGACAACAATTCCTTCCACCACACAATAACAACAATAACATTTGCAAAATACCCATTTTCCCCCCGTCAGCAAGAAATGCATTAAACAAAAAATATAAACAAAAGGAATTTTATTTCGAAAAAATAAGAGAAAACAATTTTTTGTATGGAAATTGAAAGAAAAATATAAAATAAAACAATTTTCCAGAGAATAAAGAAAAGCAAAGGAAATCAAGAAACATCCCTTAAAGCAAGCAAGCAAGCAGTGCAGGAAAAGTGCATCCATCCAGCTAGCTATCAGCTTCTCCTTTGAGGTAGAAGTAGGCATTAAAACACCAACAACAACAAACTGCAAAACAATCGCTTTTGCATGGCAGAAAAAGCGGTAATAATTTTATTAGTTATTAAAAAAAGAACCAACATAATAAAAGCATAGGAGGATAATAAGTGACACGGCAGAAAAATGAAGTGAGAAGTGGAAAACTTGGTGCAAAAAAAAAAAAAAATAATAATAACAAAAAATGAAATAATTTTTTTAAAAATATCCATCAAAAATGAAAAAAATATTCTATGTTTTATATTTCAAACTCCCCACAAGTATTAAAAATATTATTTGTTATGAACATAAAAAAATATATATTAAAATTGTATTTGTTTTTTAAAAAAATAAAAAAAAAATACTTAAAAAATTAAAAAAAAAATACTTAAAAATTAAAAATTCGTTGAAAAATAATGTGAACAATAACAATTGAAAATATATGTATATAAGATATGAATATAAAAAATTGATACCCTATAAACAAAATAAAACAATATTTATATGTCTGAACGAGTGTCATAAAAATATGAAAAGATTTCAAGAGATAAAAAACTATGTGAATTTTGAAACAATAACGAAAATTTATGTGACATTGCTGATATATAAAATTTATTATTTCAAGAAAAGAAAAAAAATTGTCTTCAATACAAAAAAAAAAAAAAAAAAAAAGAAAAAAATTAAACTGTAAAATTAAAAAAAAATATATAAAAAAGATCTCCTTGCATACCTTGAAAAATACAAATGGATTACCACCAAAGTTTGGATATTAAAATAAGATTTCAGGATGAGTACCCACACCGTTTTTTGAAACTAAAACAAGATTGAATAACAGTTTGGACATTTAAATGGAATCAAATAACAACTCGAAAATTTGGGATTATCGATCATTCATTAAGACGCCTTTTTTGAAGTCCTCTTTCAGAGACTTCCTTCTCTGAGTTTCAAAATATTTGATCAATTTTGGCCTTTATACATTCATGTATTTCATTTATACACTTATGTATTCAAAATCTGGAATCAATTCTGGATGAGTTTTTTTGTTCAAAGGGGAGACCTAAAATATTTTTAGATTTCTTGAAAAGAAGTCAGATTCGAAGATGGAGGAAATATTGAAAAAACACCAGTTTTGAAAAGGAGTCGGAAAAAACACAGAGTATTTTGAAAAAAGTCAAATGTCGGGCGGGGGCCAACTATATATGCTACCCTACACCACTATGCATATTTAGTAGAGCTACCCTTAACAAACGTTTATATTTGGGAATTTATGTGTTTTGAAGAGCAGTTATGATTTGGAATCAGAGGGAAATAATATATGGGAGGTACAAACACCAATTCTAAAAATTAAATAAACCAGAAATCGGATAAATTTAGGAGCTATATCTAAATCTAAACAAATATCTTAACATTTGACAGAGGTATTTCTGAGCTGTATAAGATATCGGTTAGCAAATATTATTATTGTGGAGTGCGTATTACGGAAGAGATGGACTTAAACATCAAATCGGATGATACATATACATGGGAGCTATAGCTCTAAACCGATTTTCAGAAAATTTGACATGTTTGCTTTCGGATAAATCTGGTCGCATGTGTCAAGTTCCATCCTATTTGGACGGATATTACACATATGGCACCCAATAAAACAGAAATTGGAGAAAGATATCTACTTGAGCTATATCTAGATTAGGACCGATTCTCACCAATTTCAAGAGGGTTCGTCCTTGGGCCAAACAAATGATTTGTGGAAAATTGCATCTCAATCTGACAATGAATGCGTCTTGAAAAATATATATCGGCAAATGGACGGACAAACGAATATGCATAAATCTCTTTAGAATATGAGCCTATGAATATCAAAAACAGGAACTACGGGTCAAATTCGAATTGATTTTGATTTTCTAACAGGTGAAACTTTTATGTCTCCTCCCTGAATTAGGTATATATCGCTTAAGCTGTAAACAACACAATCTAATTCTGTATGGAAAAATTGTTTCCATCTCTGATTTGTAAATATGCCATGAATTTGTAAATAAACATTTTGACAATGAAATATTGTCAAATGACATTACCTTTTTAATTCCATCAAGAAACTTTCTTATATCCGGTATTGCCATATTGGTTATATTGAAAATGGTTTACAGTTTTTCTTCCTTAATTATTGAAAAAAGAAAACTATCTACATTTTTGGCTTGAATTACGCCATAAGAACGAAGTTCAAATTGCTAATTTTGACCTTTCGGATCGAATTTGAAATATTGGAATTTTCAGTGTTGTAAAACCCTATTGCTGATTTTCCTTGTTTTTTTTTTTTTCTTATAATGTTAGATTTTGTAATAAATGAATATACCTTCGATATAAATATAACTGTTATAGGCAGGGCGTTTAGATATTTTTTCAATAAACTATTTTTTATGATGCAGTTTCTCTTTGACTCTCAGAATTTACGGAATCGAAAGCCAAAATCGAAATTTTAAAATACAAGATTTTGGTTTATAAATTAAATAATTCGTTAATAAATTTTCAAATACCAAATGCAAGTTATGAATTACAAACGAAATAATTTGACAAAAAAAGAGAAATAATTCAAATTACAATTGTAAATAAAAATAATATCAATTTCTAATGCTGTCTTCAAATTACAAATTTTTATATTAATTCTCACAGCTATAATTCGCAATTTTCGCAATATGTATTTTCAACAAATTCGATGTTTCTTTGAAATTCGATTTTTCCATTTGTATTTCCAACTATGTATTTTAGTTTATAACTCGTATTTGTTTTGCAATTTAAATTTTTCGATTTTAATATTTTTTTTTATTTGAGTTTCAAAATGAATAACACTGTTCGATCAATAACATGTATTTTAAATATTTATTACAAATTGAAAAAACATCTAAATTAGTTGAAATTATGCTATCGTAAATTTTTAAAGAATACATTTTTCATACAGGTCGAAAATGAATATAAATTTTTAAAGGAATACAAATTCAATGTTCCGATTTTTTAAAATGCTGTTTATACCCTACACCACATAGTGGTAAGGGTATTATGTCTTTATGCATTTGTTTGTAATATGGAGAAGGAAGCGAGATAGACCCATAGTTACTTTTGAAGATCTTCATAGAATCACTTTCTGAGTCGATTTATGCATGTCTGACCGTCCGTCCATGTATTCCTGTGAAAAATCCAGGTCGCATTTATTATCCGATTGAGATGAAAACAATATTTGTTTAGTCCAAAGACGAACCCTATTGAAATTGGTGAGAATCGGTTCCACTTTAGATATAGCTGCCATATATAACTTCAAACGATTTCGGATTAATTGTGCACCAAATTGCCAATATCAGTCCAAATGACCTGAATTTTTTCACATCCGACCGAATTTAGTCTAGAAGCAAGTACATTAAATTTGGTGAAAATCGGTTCTGATATAGCCATAGCTCCCATATATATATATATATATATATATATATATATATATATATATATATATATATATATATATATATATATATATATATATATATATATATATATATATATATATATATATATATATATATATATATATATATATATATATATATATATATATATATATATATATATGTTTCGTCCGATTTGGGGTGTAAGTCCCTCACATTCGTAATATGTATTCGACAACAATGATATTTGGTACCATATATCAGACATAGCCAAGAAATGCCTCTGCCAAATTGTGTCAAGATCGGTTCAGATTTGGATATAGCTCCCATATATATCTTCAAACGATTTCGGGTTTGTTGTGCACCAAGTGGCCAATATCAGTCGAAATGACCTGAATTTTTTCATATCCAACAGAATTTAGTCTAGAAGCAAGTATATCAAATTTGGTCAAAATCGGTTCAGATATAACTATAGGTCCTATATAAATGTTTCATACGATTTGATCTTTAAGTCCCTCACATTCGTAATATGCATTCGTCAACAATGATATTTGGTACCAGATATCTTGTAGAGCCAAATTTTCCCGAGATCGGCTAAGATGTGGATATAGCTCCCATATATATATATTCTTAATCCGATTCAGGTTTATTGTGCAAATAATGGCTAATATCAGCCCAAAATAGAGTGAATTTTGGGTCGTAGGTTTCCATTTTGCGAAACCCGGCTCCGATATATATATATATATATATATATATATATTGAATATAATCCTAATATCATGCACTTTTTAGCAATGTTATTTGGTTTAAAAGATTAAAATATCTCCGTCAAATTTAGTGAAAATCGATTCAGAATAAGACATGCCTCCCATATATTAGTTCCCTCGGAAACCAAATGAAGCCAAATGTTGATAGGTGGCATGATCTACTTCAAATAAATTCTTTTGTTGCGGGAGCTCTACTAAACATACATAGTGGTGTAGGTATCATATAGTCGACCCCGCCCGACTTTTGACTTTTCCTTACTAACTGTCTATATTATTTCGAATTTCTCAGAATAAAACAGGAATATTTTGAATTTTAGATGAAATAATTCAGATTCGGAAATGTGAAAATGATTTTTTACTCTAACAAATTTGTAAAATAAAAAACATTGTTATCCCCTTTAAGGGGGTAAGTAACGGTTTCGTATTAAAATTTGTAAACAAAAAATACAGGACTAGATTCTTCTTTGTCCTGGAACAGAGCCAAAGTCTGCACTCATTTTTCAATTTTAAATTTTTGGACTTTTATGAAAAACTACAACCTTTTTAGTTAGTTTTGAATTTTTTTCCGAATTTAGTTTTCTGGTATTGTTAGAGAGAAAACCCTATCCCTTCAACATTGCAACTCAAAACTAGCTGCTTTTTACAAAATTGGATGCGATTGCACTACTTCACATAGGAAAATTAAAAACAAGTAGAAGCCCTTATTCCCCTTTTAGCATTGCAGTTTTTAATTTTCAGTTGTCATTTTTTCTTTTCAATCCAAACCCCTGCAATACCAAAAAATCAAAGCAAACAAAAAAACCGAATTGCCGAAAAAAGTTGAATATATACACAACATGCACTTTAGATTAGATCATCAACCCCCTTGGCTGCTGCTGCTGCAATGCCTGCCTATACATATCCTTTTTTATTTATTTATCCTGCACATACATTCGCCGCATAAAAGAGGGGGAAAACTAAATGAAAATCTTATCAGAAATCTTACTATGAATTTTCCAATGAATGATTTTACATGAATTGGGATTTTTTACAAAACAAAAAAAAAAGAATAAAATAACAACAACACCACCCAGCACCCCATACAAAGAGGGTTGGTTGATTGCATTGCAGTTAAAAATCGAGCTGTTCAACTACTGTAACCGGCTGCCGGCCGTTGCTGCACACACACACACACGTTTTGAATTCTCTGCAGTGCAAACAAGAAAGCCGGCTTTTTCTTCTTCTTCTTCTTCTTCATAATGTAAACCATGCGATATAGAAATGGGTGGTAGTGGTGGTTGGTCGGTTGCCTGTGAATCCTGGCAAATTGGTGGTAGTTGCAAGGAATCTATGGTGATGATGATGATGACGACGATGTTGCTGCTGCTGCACAAACGTAACAATTTTTACTTGTATATCCTTTTTCTCTCTCCCTTTCTCTCTATGTCTCTGTTTTCCACAATTATGCAGTATTGCAGTTTTTTGTCCATGGATGCATATAAATTTATATCGACATGCATGTGTATATATCTGCAAGTGTGTGTATGTGTGTTTGGAGGCATAAACACTTGGCTCGGGTATGATGACATGGACTGCAAGTCACCATCGAAATTATGTTTGGTTCTTTTTTTGATTTCATTGTGGATTTTATCGTTAACCCAGTAAACATTGTGGGGAAAAAATGCAAAGTAGTTTCTAAAAAGCAAATTTTTTTTTATATAATTTAGAAACCATGTGGGGACTCAAGGCTCCACAGTTTTCGTAAAATATCAATGGTTCAATAGGAGACAAGAGAATCCACTGTGGAAATTTTTGGTCAAAAAGAAGAATAGTAATGCTTTAATTCAGTTCTTTAACCGAATATCGGAAGTTATCGCTATAGCCTCCATATAGCGTCCATATATTTGGAAGACGTAGACATATATAGAGAATGTTCTGTAACATATGGTAGAACCCAATGCGAGTTCGAATTCCTTTAGAAAATGTGGATCAAATCGTCAATATACCAAATACAGTTATATGGGGTTTATATTTGGCCCTGTATAAACCATTTTCCGAATTAGGGGATGATATCCATTACGAAGTCTAAATTTGAAATTATTTTGTTGCAACAAATAGCTTACATCTATAAAATATCGAAATGATCTTTCGAACCATTAACAAGTTAACAAGCTTTAAGTTCGGACGGGCCGAACTTTGAATACCTTCCACCATTTCGAACGAATTTGGCAATTTTCAAAAAAAAAATATCCGTTAAAAATTCTGTTAAAATCTAGGGTCTATACAAATGTCACAAGCCATTACACTTTTCAAATGCGAAACTTGAAATCGAAATCGGTGAATAATGTCGCTAAAATCATCAAAATACCGAATGTGGAGAGGTACCGTTATATGGGGGCTATGCGAAGACGTGGACCTGCACAGACAATTTTCTGTCTTAGGCTGTAGTATCCATTACGAACTTTAAATAACAAATTCAAATCCCAAATTTGAAACAATACCGGTGAATAATGTTGCTAAAATCATTAAAATGTCGAATATCGGGAGGTGCCGTTATATGGGGGCTATACGAAGGCGTGGTCCTGCACAGATAATTTTCTGTCTTAGGCTGTAGTATACACTACGAACTTCTAATGCCAAATTTGAAACAATTTCGGTGAAGAATGTCGGTAAAAATCATCAAAATACCGAATATGGGGAGGTACCGCTATATGGGGACTATACCAAAACGTGGACCTAAATGGCCCATTTTCCATACCAAAAGTCCTGCAGACATAATATACATTTGTGTAAAATTTTACCTACTTACTTACTTCATTTTGTTCGGAAGCTAGAGTGATTTCCACAGATGGACAGACGATTCTAAATTGACATAGAATTTTATGCTGATCAAGAATATATAACAACAACTTTGTGGGGTCTGAAATGTATATTTCGAGGTGTTACAAACGGAATGACAAACTTAATACACCCTCCATACTATGGTGGAGTGTATAAAAAAAACAGATCTCTGATTTGCTCTTTTTTACTCGCGAGTGAAAAATGCTCGCGAGCAGGAGTTCTCACAGACTAGGAGTTTTGCGCGAAGTTTCCTCTCCACAAATTTGTTTTATGTTGAGTAGAATCTGCTTGAGCGAATTTTACTCACACTCGCAGAAGACCAAAGCCTATTTGCCCGAGTGGTGTAGAACAGACTTGCTCAAAATATTTGCTTTACCAGGGGTAAGATACTCTTGCCCTGTCAAATCAATGGCAAATAAAAATCGACAGAGAATGCGTTTTGTTTATACTTTTTCATTCGAGGTAGCTTTTAGCTGACATAGCAAAATAAAGAAAACTCGTTTTATTTTTTTTTTCACTCGTAGGAAGAAGCAAACGAATAAAATTTCGCTAATCTCTTTGCAGTCATGTCTTAGAACAAAATTTAAAGCTAGAATCTGCTCGGATCTTACTCTCACTATGAGCATATTCGTTCATATTCATGGGGTGTTATACAATTATTTTTTACTCGATCTCCTTTTTTTACTGCCGAGAGAATTCAAGCGATTTTTCCTCTCTACTCGAATGTGAGAGAGGATTTTAAAGCTCTGCTTTTTTAATTGAAATCAGAGCTAATTTTCTCAACCTCTTCAATGTTGTGGGATATGGCTTTTGTTTCCCATCCACAATGTATGCTGGGTTATGTTTTATTCGAAACTTTGTACTGCATGTGTATTATTTTTTTAGTTCGTGTGCAAGTGTTTTTATTCCTGCCCTGCTTTCCATATTCATATTTAATTTAATGGACTCTAAAACCCCTAATCATCATTAACAACAACATCATCATCATCTCCGTTTTTGTTGTTCTCACCACTGTATTTATTATCATACGTTGCCCGCCTTGCATGCGGCTTATTTTGTTTTGTGACTTTCTTCTGTGGAGAGTTGGACATGGGGTTTGCTACGATTCAATGAAACCCGTGGTGGAGAAAGAGAATGAGAAAATATAACTCACAGATATATCACAGCAGAGAAGAAAACAAAAAAAAAACATATAACTATGTGGCATGCAATGGGGTTGTTTTTCAAAGTTTTGTTTTTTTTTTCCTTTTGTATTGTGATTTATTTCTCTTGCTTGGGAAAATAATGAAAATTTGATTTGTTTTTGTTTGTTTAGTTAGTAAAATTTTCGGTCATGCAGTTTGGGTTTGAACAGATTTGCAATGTCGCTCTATTTTATGGGATATGAAGAGAAGACATTTTGAGAGAGCAGAGAGTAGTGCATCCGATGCGACGCTGAAAAGAGAAACTTTTAATAAATGACTAGTAGTTAGAGATTTCAAGATCAATGCCTCTCTAACTGATCCGTCTCATGTTGACGAAACCAGTCTCCAACTGGGTACCAGTTTCAGCTGTGATAAAACCAAGTTTGGACACTTTCACAATACCGATTTTTTTTTTTTTTATTTTTCGTTTCACTGTATGCACTGAGAAGAATTGTATTTTTATTTAAAAAAATATTTCACTATTTAATTTTTATTTAAAAAATTATTTCATAAAATGTTTTTTTTTTTTTATTTTTTGCAGATAATTATCCCCTTTCTCAGCGGCATCCAAGTGACAACAAAATGTCAACGGCAATGCATTATCTATTAAGCAGAACAACAACTGCCCATGGAAATAACGCCACACGGAAACATCAAGAAAATTTGAATCGTACGCAAAAACCTAAAATGGTTGTAATGTGAAATTTAAAAAATTAAAAAAAAATGAAACATTTTTGGCATAAAAATTAACAACAAAATTAATTGGCTTAAAACAAGGCAAACAAAAAAAAAAACGGAATCTTTCGGTAGAAAAAAAACAAGTTTGGCTAAACTCAAAAGTAAAAAAAAAAAAAAAAAATTTGGCATATTTTGGTAAAAAAGGAAAAAATAATAAAAAATCCAAAAAAGTGTATTTTGTAAAATAGAAAAAATTCTTTTTCGGCATAAAAATATTATCACACACAAAAATATTCATTAATTTACCATAATTATGTAATAACATAAAATACAACAAAAAAAATTAAACATTATATTAAAAATATCTATTTAAAATAAAAAATCATATAAATTATCATCTTTATCATCTAAAAAAAAAAAACAAAAAATATTATATTAATTAAAAATTAATGGAAAAAATATAAATTTTTAATGTAACTTTTAAATATATTCTTTTGAAAAAAAAAAAAAAACAAAAATCTCGTCTAACCCGCCAAAAGGATGACGACCACATAAGAGTGTAATTAAATAAAAATCAAATAAAATTTTGTTTTGAAAATTTCGAAATATTCAAACAAGCAAGTTACAACAATCAGCGAAAAACTTTTCACAACAAATTGGGAACTATTTTCAAAATTATTGGTTTGGACACACACAACAGCAAACTTTGAACACACAACAATAGTTAAAAAGTTTGCTAGAAAAATTTCGTTTCGATCTAAAAAAAAAAAAATCAACAACAACAAAAAAAAACAACCCCCCCCCCAAAAAACGTAAACAAAAACTTTTTATAAAAAATTAAAAAATATATATATTTTCGTGTAAAAGAAAATATTCAACGTCATCATCAACAAAGGAAATTCGAATAAAATCAACAGCAAGGAACTCTTTCCATTGAAAAAGGTAAGTTGAGTTTTATTTGAAAATAAAAAAATTGAAAAAAAACATTTTCTTAAATTACAGATCCAGCATATTATGAAAGTAGAGCTTAGAATAGAAGACGAGTGCATGGGCGTTTTGACGATTTACATCGCAAAGTAGCCTAAATTAAGAGGACAAGGTCCACATTTTTTTTTTATTTTCAGATTAAGTTTCCTTGGAATCTGTTGATTTTAGGTTTATAGTGTCCTCGGCAATATTGAAGACAAGAACACGGGGAATTTTGACCAGAGTCCACACATGTTTTTTTCGGTTGAAAACAACGTCCAGATGAAACGGATGTAACTAGAATTTTGTAATTTTGCACAAGGATTTTGGGTTTGGGAAATTCGTACTAAAAGCGTACGAAAAGTACTAAAATTTACTACTTTATATTCGACAAACGGAATGAGCTAAAATTCTGAAATTTGGAATGAGAGTCCCTGTATTGAAGTGCAAGACAGGTGTAGCCAAGGGCATATATTAGTGGTATGGGAAATGTGTACCAAACAGGGTGAGATAAAGAAAACTGCAACAAAGTCAAACGCCATAATTTTTGCATTTTTTTTTTAAATTTTATTGAACGAAATCAAAAAATGTCGGAACTGGCATAAAATTTTAAAATAACTTTAGATTTGTTCGATTTGGCCAACTTTGGCACGAATTATGGCCTTCAAATGGCCAATGAAACCGTCACACGCTGCCCAAATGTTGCCTTGCGGTATTTTGGCCCATTCACAGCTAAGTGCATGCTTGAGGTGATCGATACTTTGGCATTTTTTAGTGCCAACCTAGCTTTCAAAAATACTCCAGGCACAATAGTCCAATGGATTAGTATACGGAAATTTTGGTGACCATTGTGCGCAGGAAATGAAGCGAGGAACCTCATTTTGTAACCATTCTTGAATGGCGCGTGCTGAGTGCGATGGTGCTGAGTCCTGTTGGTATGTCCTAGGTATGCGGCCAAAATGTTTGCGTGCCCAAGGCTTTAATACACGCTCCAGAATATTTTCGCGATAATATTCGGCATTTATTCTGATGGCGTTATGGCGGCCCACACCATCACCATGGCCGGCGCTTGAGTTCTGGTGGCCAGCTGAAGCTTACCTCTTCGGCAAGTAAACACGATAATTTTGTTTGTTTACAAACTGCTGGACAACGAATGTTTTGTCATCGGAGAAAACCAAATTCGGCAGTTCCCCACTTTCGGCCAAGCGAAGCAACTCTTTAGCTCTTTTGAGTCTATTTTCTTTCTGTTGCGCTGTAAGTTCTTACACTTTTTGCAATTTCAATGGCTTTACCCCGAGCTCATTTCGAAGCAAGCGCTTCGCCGGGAATGTGCCAAAATTCCGCAGAGCAACATTCGGGCAGCGTGTGACGGTTTCATTGGCCGTTTGAAGGCCATAATTCGCACCAAAGGTGACCAATTCTAACAAATCTAAACTTATTCTTAAATTTGATGCTATTTCCGACCTTTTTTGCTTTCATTCAATAAAATTAAAATAAAAAAATGTAAAAATTATGGCATTTGACTTTGTTGCAGTTATTTTTATGTCACCCTGTATATGCTTTGTGGGGTCTAAAATGTATATTTTGAGGTGTTTCAAATGGATTGACAAACTTAGTATACTCTCCAGACTATGGTGGAGGGCTTTAAAAGACCTAACACGAACTGTTGGAACGATTCTAAAATCTTAAGCTGGACTTTTCGCTGACGAAGTAGTGGGCCCTTTTACCTCATAAAATATCAGTAATCTCCAAAAAAAAAAACTCTTTATTGACCTCGACTAGGATTTTGTAATATTGTATTCGAAATTATCAACCTTCATGAAATCGAAAGTCAAAATTCTGGCGCTATGTTGACCATTTGTAAAGTATCAACTTCAAGTGAAAATTAATATTCAAAAAATGTTCTACCATTTTTTTTTGTATTTTTGAATTAAATTCACGACAACTTCCCGTAGCCACAACGTCATAATTATGTTATTAATTGTTAATTTTGTTATTTTCTTTAATAATTTCCCTTATTGCGCTTTTGACCCCATTTCGATGTGTGTGTGTGTGTCGACAATTTGTGTGCGGAAGCCCTTTGCCCAGCAAGCAAAAGTATTACAGCATATTAATAAAAACAATCAATGAAAATAATTTCCAATTCTTAAAATATTAAAATAATATTAAAAATAATGAAAATAATTTCCATTTCTAGCTTAATATTATTAAAAAAAAAAATTAGAAAAAATTTAGAAATTGTTCTCAAGTTTTTGCTTTGAATTTTAGAAATGCAACTTCAGAGAGATTTTAAGCAACATTTGCCTACTATTTCCTCTTTTTTATCAATTATGGAACCACAATGTTTTCTTCTTCAAGAGTCTGCTTTTAAAGCCATCATATGGCTTGAAACCATGTCCGAGGATCGGCAATTGCGCAAAGCAAAAAAAAAATGTTCGCCTCATTGCAATTGCGTTCGACAACTGTACACCAAAAATGTTGTACATAAGTACATACCTTCATACATGTTGTAATACCATATGCATGTTATTTTATGACGTCATATAGTAATGACTTGTTTGTTTCTAATATTTGAAAATTTTACATGGGCCAATTCCTCCCCTCCTCCTCCTCCGAAAAAATAAAAACCACCCAGCTACCAAATAGTGTTGCGCATTTTTTTCTTTCTTCGTCTTCTTGAAAGTCTCAACGTCTTGCCATAAAGCTGTGTAAAATGCGTTTTTATGAATGCTCTTCTGTTTTCTTTGGAAACAAATAAGAAAAAGAAATATTTAGCGGCTTTCTGTTATTGCCACATACAGTACAACAAAACATAACAACAACAACAACAAAACAAATAATATACGCACCAAACAGCAACAACAACAACATGGAAACCTATGCCTCCAAAGTTTCAAATGACGTTATTAACGACAGAGACGCAGCAGTAGGAGGAGGAGGAAGAAATGAGCTCATTGCGTTAATGTGACCTACTTTTTGTTTCGGTTGCGTTAGATAGTGTCGTTTGTGTTGCTGTTGTTGTTTTATGTAAGTTTTGTTTTTTTTTTTTTTTTGGGAATTTGGAACATTTACACTGGTATTGGTGGGCAAACGCAACGCATTTTATGTGCATGTGCGTGCGTTTTTTCTGTGTCAGCCAGTATGTACTAAATTATTTAGGTCTATGTCGGGTCGACGACGACGATCATCATCAGCAGCATAACACACGCACGAACGACCGAGAATGAATGCATGCAGTCAGCCGGTCTGTCCATACCCAAAAAATCTTGACAAATGCGTCGTAGCCAACGAAAATACAACCCCTCTTTAGGCACAGCACCAAAATGTTCAAATACTCGTTGTTTATGCGTCTTTTTTGCTCTACCCTACCCTTGAGTTAAAAGTCCATCATTGTGTTGAATGAATGAAGCAAAAGCTTTGTTTGCGTATTTTATTCTACTACCACTTGTATATCTGGGGTTCTTCAAAGAAGAAGTACATGAAATCATATTTTACCAAAGATCTTTTTTTTTAATTTTCGACTCCTTACCCAGCAAAAACTTGGGAGCCGGATAACCCATTATGTTGTAATGTAAACAAATGAAATTGCATATTCTCTTAATTACCAAAGCAATGAATTATTCCTATAAACTTTACAAGCCAAAATAAATTACCTATAGCATACTATGTAATGGGCAACGATGCAAAGTGAATTGCTCCGACTAAAACATCTTAGGTCGCTGGTTTGAATCTCCGAGCCAGAAAACAAGCATTCAAACAAGTAAAAGAGCTGTAAGTTCGGCCGGGCCGAACTTTTAAGACCCTTCACCATTTGGTACAAATTTGGCAATTTCCAAAAAAAAAAAAATAAATAAAATCCGTTAAAAATTTTGTTAAAATCTTAAAAATACCGAATGCTTATACGACGACGTGGACCTGCATAGGCAACTTTTGTCATTAGTTATTACAATATTTAAATGCAAAACTTGAAGAAAAATCTGTTTATAAAGTAGCTAAAATCATCAAAATTCCGAATATAGGGGGTACCGTTATATGGGGGCTATACGTAGACGTGGACCTGCACAGACAATTTTCTGGCATGGGCTGAAGTATCCATTATGAACTTCACATGCGAAATTTGAAACAATCCCGGTAAATAGTGTCGCTAAAATCATCAAAATACCGAATATCGGGGGGTACTGTATATGGGGGCTATATGAAGACGTGGACCTACATGACCCATTTTCTGTTTTATGCTGCAGTATCTATTACGAACTTCAAATACCAAATTTGGAACAATTCCGCTAAATAATGTCGCTAAAATCATCAAAATACCGAATATCGGGGGGTACCGTTATATGGGGACTATATGAAGACGTGGACCTTCACAGATAATTTTCTGTCTTACGCTGTAGTATCCATTACGAACTTAAAATAGCAAATTCGAAACAATTCCGGTGAATAATGTCGCTAAAATCACCAAAATACCGAATATCAGGAGGTACCGTTATATGGGGGCTATATGGAAAAGTGGACCTGCATGGTCCATTTACGAACTTAACCTGCCTAGTGGCAAAATATACATGTGTGCAAAATTTTAGTCTTCTATCTCAATTCGTTCGAAAGATAGCGTGATTTCAACAGACAGACAGACGGACGGACAGACAGACACACAGACAGACAGACGGACATGGCTAAATCTTCTTAGAATTTTACGCTGATCAAGAATATATATACTTTGTTGGGTCTGACATGAGTATTTCGAGGAGTTACAAACGGAATGACAAAATTAATATACCCTCCATAGTATGGTGGAGGGTATAAAAACTAAAGAAACAAAGCAAAAAGTAAAGTATGGTGAAGTTGAACACAAATTCAACTCTTAACTAGCTCTATCCCTTCACCGAATGGCAAATTTCCGAATTTTCAAAACATCTCCATATTAACAATCTCAGATACCAACAGTGACCTTAATATCAAATTTTAGGATTTCGGTTCTATTCCTTTACCTTATATCAAAATTAGCAATATTTAGTATTTTTCTTAAAAATATTGTATACATTTCCAAAATCACCACCTAATCTCCATATCTTAGCCACAAACAGAAACAGCGACTTCTATATCAAATTTCAGGATCGAATATCCGAGCCAGAAAACAAGAAAAAAAAAAATAGAACTAAGGAAACAAAGCTAAAAGTAAAATGTGGTGAATTTGAACACAAATTCAACTCTTACCTCCAAGCCTACCTCCAATATCAAATTTCTGCAATTTCTCCGTACCAACAATCTATGATACCGACAAATTTCAGGATCTCAGATGTGTTTTCCCCCATTTCCGCCATTACTAAAAATAGTACCATTTGGTACAATTATAGTACACATTTCCAAAAGAACCTCCATATCTTAACTACAGACACAAGCAGGGACATTTATATCATATATAAGAATTTCTGTTGCATTCCTTCATCCAATATCAAATTTGGTACCATTTAGTACTTTTCGTACACATTTCCAAAACCAACAAATTTCAGGTTCTCAGCTGTGTAATTTCCCCCATTACCAAATATAGTACCATTTAGTACAATTATAGTACACATTTCCAAAAGAACCTCCATATCTTAACCACAGACACAAGCTGGGACATTTATATCAAATATAAGAATTTCTGTTGCATTCCTTCATCCAATATCAAATTTGGTACAATTTAGTACTTTTCGTACACATTTCCAAAACCACCATTAAATCTCAACCTCAGATACAAACACTTATCTAAATATCAAATTTCAGGATTTCAGTTCTATTCCTTCACCTAATACTATTTATTTAGTACTACATATTTTTCGTACAAATTTAGTACACATTTCTAAAACCACCACCAAATCTCAACCTCAGATGCCAACAGGTATCTAAATATCAAATTTCAGAATTTTTGTCTCTATCCCTTCACCCAATAACAAATATAGTACCATTCGGTACTTTACGTGCAATTGTAGTTCACATTTCTAAAAACCACACCCATAAGTCCTCGCTCTCATATATAGCGTCCTTAACACCAAATATCAAATTTCAAGCACTATATGTTTGCCCAAATAACAAATTGTACTAAATAAAGTACTATTTAGTACTTTTCGTGCACTTTTGGCCATATTTCATATTTCAAGCCCTACCTTTCCGTCCCATGCCAAATTGTACCAAATAAAGTACTACTTAGTACTTTTCGTGTACTTGTAGTACATTTTTTCAAAAACACCTCTTTATCCCAAACCTACAACCAACAGGGATCCCAATACATAATATCAAAATTCCAGCTTCATCCGTTCACCCTAAACCCTATTGTTCCAAATTTAGTACCGATTAGTACAGTTTGCACGTTTAGTACACAAAAGCACTCCAAACTTACTTTCCAGCCTTGTTCATGATAATAAAATCCAAAATTCAAAATAATACCAAATTGTACCATTTTTGAAGTTTAGTACCATTTTAGAACTTTTCGTAACCGGAAGTGTATGAGAAAAGAAAACCAACCGAACGGTTTGGCTGTTGATTCAATTCTGTTTTTATTTAAAATTCATGTTCCTTACGTACTACTGAAACTAATCTAACTTAACCTAGTCACAGCCACACAATTGTTCTTATCTATTCTAATATTGAATGGAGAACATTGCAGGGCTGCTTGACATCTCATTCAAGTGGTCTTGTGCATCTACTGAGCGCATCGATATCTGTGCGTGTGGGTCATAGCCTTTATTATCTGACACATTATCGTATGCGTCAGCGCACAAGATCACCGAATTGTTCATATGTGATGTTTTATGGCGGCTGGGAAATATTTAATTTTAGAACATTTAGTTTTTATTGCTACATTTTCCCAGCGCCTCAATCGCACTCAAAAGTATGTACAAAGTATTTTGTACATTCTCCCGGGCGGCTTAAAATGTGTATGTTAATAGTGGACTGTATTTTCTATAAAGTTAACAAATGGATAATATGGAATATTTAAATATAAAGATATGAAAGATTTGAAAAGAAAATTTATGCGTAACTATCTATATATGTTGAAATAATATCAGGTAACCGCTTCCAGGAAACGACTCCAACGTTTCATCCAGCCTCTCTTGCCGATACCACCACCTTTATCTGCCGGCTTCATTTTCCATGCTACCGAATTAGTAGTCCATCGCTGCAGACCGTTATCACCCATGTAGCAAATGATTGCCGTTGGCTTTATTGTAAGCTCCGATTCGTCGTCTTCTGTTTTCACGGCCCTTGATGATTTGCTATGGATTTCGCTAAGACCTTCAGGAACCGGAACAAGAGAATTTTGTTTGGCTTTTCCCACTTCTTCGATAAATTCATTTCCATACTCGTTGGAATACTCTTCAGGAACCGCAACCAGAGAATTTTGTTTGTCTTTTCCCATTTCTTCGATTAATTCTTTCACATATTCGTTGGAAATGATGTGACCTTCTGTGCTTATCGCCTTCATTTCTTTTTCCTTTTCTCCAATATCACTATGTTTTTCGGGTTCTTCATTGGTCAGGGCGGAATTTTCTTCTTCTTCTTTCCGTTCCTCAAAATGAGGACTTGCCGGCGGGAAAAAATTCCCAGAATTACCTTCCAAGACTGGAATCTGTTTTCGTTCAACAGCATTATGTCCCTCTCTTGCACTTGCTAGTTGTGTGGACAGGTCATCTTTCCCAGCTTCGACGACTTGCCTTTCCTTTTGTTCCTTGTCCCCTTTTTGATTGTTGCTGAATTGCTGCGATAGGAACATCTGCTCAAATTCTTCCATAATTGACTTCATTTGCTCCTGGTGCTGCTGGATAATCACATTCTGGAACGCCCGAAACTCTCGTACCATTTTTTCCATATCGAACTCGGATATATTCAATGCCCCAGGATTTTCGAGATCAATATCTCCTGACGCTTTTGTATTTTCTCGCTCCTCTTCTTGGAACTTTTGATTTTGTAACTCCTTTTCCATTTTTTGCTTTTATATATATATATATTTTTTTTTGTATATTTTGCTTCTTCGTTTTTTTTTACTGATTTTCTTTCATTTATTTATTATTATTTTTTTTTAATTTACTTCTTTTTTAATTGGGACTTTTGATGTCCTCTTTTCAAAATTGCATGTTTTTTTTTTTTTCTTTTTGGGACTTTATTGTCCTCCTTTAGTTATTTTTTTTTTTTTTAATTTGCCCCGTGGGTCTTTTTTGTTTTTTTTTTTTCTTGCTCCTATGGCGTATTTTGTAATTTTTGCCCGTTGGGTCTTTTTTTTTATTTTTGCCTTTATGTTTTTTTTTTTTATTTTTGCACTATGGCTTTTTCATATAATTTTGTCCCTTCGACTATCTTTTAAAATGCCCTACGGTCTTACATTTAAAATGTCTCAGCGGACTTTTTGGTAGCAGTTCTCCTCCTTTTTGAAGAACAGCTACTTCTTTTTTTGGCTTTTCTGAGTTTCTTACCACTGGTGGGGGATAACTCAAACCAATTTTATTTTAGGTCGTCGATTCTTTATTTTTCGAAGGACCAATGAGTGAGAAAGGAAAACCAACCGAACGGTTTGGCTGTTGATTCAATTCTGTTTTTATTTAAAATTCATGTTCCTTACGTACTACTGAAACTAATCTAACTTAACCTAGTCACAGCCACACAATTGTTCTTATCTATTCTAATATTGAATGGAGAACATTGCAGGGCTGCTTGACATCTCATTCAAGTGGTCTTGTGCATCTACTGAGCGCATCGATATCTGTGCGTGTGGGTCATAGCCTTTATTATCTGACACATTATCGTATGCGTCAGCGCACAAGATCACCGAATTGTTCATATGTGATGTTTTATGGCGGCTGGGAAATATTTAATTTTAGAACATTTAGTTTTTATTGCTACATTTTCCCAGCGCCTCAATCGCACTCAAAAGTATGTACAAAGTATTTTGTACAGGAAGGTTCGAATTTCCAAGTAGCCTTTGGTACATCTATTTGGTACAATACATATATTTAAGTTTTAGTACAATTTAGTGCTTTTCGTACGATTTTAGTACGAATTTCAAAAAACCCGGCCTTATCACACGCCAAGACTGAGCTTCGTGCAAAGTTTCAAATTTCTAACTTCAGCCGTTTCGTCTGGACCTTGATTCTCAGTCAGTCAGTTATTGCACTAATTTTTTAGGTAAAAGTAATCCTCCTATCAGAAAATGTCTTGTTTACAGCAAAAAAAAAAAAAAAAAACATCGGAATGTCTGTCAAGTACATATGCATAGTTGGCTCAAAGTAAATAGAAGATTAACATAAAGGGTACTTTTTGGCTTTCAGGCAACACAGATTTAGAGGCACGTTTCGTGTTTTGTCCCACTGTGAAATATCTTCAGTTTGGTCTATAATTTAACCCCAAATAGTCTTTTAAACGAACTACTTGCAAATGTGAATCCTTTTTAAATACGTGCCACTTAAAATCCAGTCCATTGAAGAAACTATGGCATTTATCGTTCCTCAGTCCAACTAAATTCCGTTTCACTTTTTTTTGAGTACGCATTAAAATTCCATTCTCGTATGTCAGTTTATATTATGCTATTGTAATTATAATGTAATGGACTTTTTTGTATAAACGAAATTTAGAGGAAGACTGGCCCAGTGTTGTTGGTACAACAATTTCCTAGAATTATTTTTGTAAAACAAAAGCCCTAACTTGCATGGCCCAAGTACGAACTTACCATACATACATTTTTAGGCTGTTTTTGGGCCAACAAATGAACGTCATTTAAAAGAAGCAGCGGAAATCGACCATAGCCGAAGAAGAATGCCCCTTTTTGTTGTCTTGAGCGCCTTGGCCAACCAATGTTGTTGAGGTTGGTTGTAAACATGTCCGTCTGTCCGTACATCCATCTGGCTGTTCTTTTTAATTGTAGCTCAAAAAAAAATATAAATAAAAACAAAAGCTTTTGTTGTTTTATGCAGCTATCATTATATGTTGCTTCCCGTAATTTAAAACACTCACACAAACACACACAAATGGTATATTACGCACTTCCTATTGCTTGTAAATGCCATCACACTTCGAACTAAAGATGATTGCCACTTGGAGAAGTTTGTAGGGTTTTCGGTATTAAAGAAGTATGCCTTATTACGTTTTTATAAAAAAATACGGATATAGACAACTAATTAGGCCTCAAATTGTAGTTCGTTATATCCGCCGTATTGTTATAATCCATTGTGCCATATTGATATTAGATTTTTAATTGAAAAGAATTCCCATAGGCAAATAGCATTTCAAAAAACTTGTTTGAATTTTCGAATTTGTTACTCGAAAAATAATGCAGCTTTTGGCTGGCTTTCCAAACGAAAAGCTCTTTTACATCACACAATGTATGAATAAAAAAACCACACCCTTTCAGTATAATCTCCATACATCGGGTATGACTGCAAGTGTGGCAGCGCAAATATTTCATCAAATATTGTTATGAAATTTTCAAAAATATTGGAGTAGTGTTTGAAAAAAAAATGTGGGTGATTTCAAAATTTCTAATATTTTTTTTCATTGGCGAAGAGTGTAAAATATTGATAAATTCAACTAATTCAAATAGTTCAATTGAAAAAATTTATTGAAAAAGTCATTTGAACTAGATCAGATGGAAAAGTTCATTTTGGTGTAGCTCACGATCTAATTCAACATTCCATTCGCATATAAAGCAATCTTTGTGATAAGGCTAGGATTTTGGAAATTTGCACTAAATGGGTACGAAAAGTACTAAAATGTACTAAATTGATTACTTATTTTTTATTCGACAAACGGACTGACCTAGAGATCAGAAATTTTGCATGAATTCCACTGATGGAGTGCCAAAAGCCAGATGTACCAAAGGGTTTTTTTTGGAAATTCGAACTATAAGGTTAGGAAAAGTTCTAAAATGTTACTAAACTTCAAAAATGGTACAATTTGGCACTATGTGAACGGATGGAGTTAAAAACTTGAAATTTGAATTTTGGATTTTGTTATCATGAACAAGGCTGGAAAGTATGTTTGGTATATATGAAGCTGCTTTTGTGTACTAAACGTGTAAACTGTACTAATCGGTACTAAGTTTGGAACAGTTGGGTTTAGGGCGAACGATTGAAGTTGGAATTTTGATATTTTGCATTGGGATACCTGTAGGTTTGTGATAGGGAGGTGTTTGTTATAAATAAGTGTTTTTGGAAAATATGTGCACGAAAAGTACAAAATAGTACTTTATAAGGTACAATTTGGCATTGAATGAAAAGGTAGGGCTTGAAATCTGAAATATGGTATAAAGGTCGGTGTTCATGTGCAACCTAGACATATGGAGGTGGTTTCGGAAATGTGTACTACCATTGCACGAAAAGTACTGAATGGTACAAAATTTGATATTAGGTGAGGGGATCGATATAAAATTTTGATATTCAGATCACTGATAAGATTCGGCGGTGGTTTGGATTGGGTTCTATATATGCATGAAAAGTACAACATTTGCTATTGGGAGAAGGGATAAAAATAATATTAAGAAATTTGATATTTAGTTTACTGATGGTTCGAATGGGTTACGAATACGAAACGTACTAAACAGTACCGTATTTGGTATAATGTGAAAGTATAGGGCTGAAACCTTGAAATTTTATATTGCGATAACTGTTGGTAGTTAATATTAAGATATGGAGGTGGTTTTGGAAATGTGTACTAAAAGTGCATGAAAAGTACTAAATAGTACTTTATTTGGTACAATTTGGTATTTGGCTTAATATATAGTGCTTGAAATCTGATATTTGGTGTTAAGGTCGCTGTTTATGTGTAACCTGGACATATGGAGGTGGTTTTTGGAAATGTGAAGTATAATTGTACGAAAAGTACTAAATTTTGGTACTGGGTAAAGGGATAGAGACAAAAATTCTGAAATTTGATATTTAGATAGCTGTTGGTATCTGAGGTTGAAATTTTGTGGTACTTTTACGACAAGTACTAAATAGTACTTAATTTGATATTTAGTAAGGGAGATAGAACTGAAATCCTGAAATTTGATGTAGATGTCACGGTTGATGTCTGTGGTTAAGATATGGAGATTTGGTTGTGGTTTTGAAAATGTGTACTATATTTGTACGAAAAGTACTGCTTGGTAGTACTAAGTGGCCCCAATTAGGTATTGGGTGAAAGGTTAGATCTGGAATTCCATAGTTTAATATAGAGCTTTCTGTTGGTATCTGCTGGTGGTGGTTTTGAAAATGTGTACTATAATTGTACGAGCAGTAATATATAGTACACATTTTGGTACTGGAGTGGTACTAATCTGGTTATTAGATGAAGGTATAAAGCTGGAATTTCGATAGTGAGGTGACTGTTGGCGACTGTGTTAAGATTTGGAGGTTGTTTTGCAAATGCGTCCTATAGTTGTTCGAAAAGTACTAAATGGTACTATTTTTGGGATGGAACCGGAATCCTCAAAATTTGATATTGAGGCTTCTCTTGGTATCTAGGATTGAGATATGGATTTTGCAAAAGAGTACTAAAATTATACGAAAAGTACTAAATGGTACTAAACTGGGTATTAGGCGAAGAGATAGAGCTGGAATCCTCAAATTTGATATTGAGGTCTCTATTACCGACTGTGTTAAGATTTGGAGGTGTTTTTGCAAATGCATCCTATAATTGTTCGAAAAGTACTAAATGGTACTAAATTGGGTATTAGGTGAAGGGATGGAGGTGGAATCCTCAAATTTAATATTGAGGTCTCTGTTGGTATATGGAATTGAGATATTGAACAGTCTTGTAAAATAGTACTAAAATTATACGAAAAGTACTAAATGTTACTAAATTTGGTATTGGGTGAAGGGTTAGAGCTGGAATCTCGAAATTGGATTTTGAGGTCTCTGTTGGTATATGGAATTGAGATATTGAACAGTTTTGCGGTTTTTACAAAGATTACTAAATTTTACTAAATTTGGTATTGGGTGAAGGGATAGAACTGAAATCTCGAAATTCACCTTTAGCAAAATCTAAAGGAGTGTCTTTTTTTTTGGTAAAAATATACCACAATATTATTGCAAAAAAAAAAAACACTCCTTTAGATTTTACTAAAGGTGAATTAGAATTAGTTTCAGGATTTAAATATAGAAGTCGAGGATTTGTATGGGTTTTAATATATTTGTCAAAGTATGTCTAAAGATAAATTGTTGGTTTTGTAGGTTTTCGAGAAAACCGACAATGAAAAAAAAAAACATTACTAATTAGCAGCAAAAAAATTGCAATAAAAATGCCCACTAATTAAATAGTAATATATTCCGAAAAAATATAATACAAAAAAAAAAAAAGTAGGAAGATCATCAATTCAGAATTCTAAATAGAAGAATAGTAGGCCTCCATCATTAGTTTTATTTTTTGTTGGTTTTTTTATTGGTTTCAATTAAAATTCTAAAAAGCAAATGAATATTATTATGTCAACAACGCAGACAGACAAATCATCAACCACATGATCTTACACAATAGCAACAAAAACAACAACAACAAAAAAACCTCATACAACAACAACTCGAAACCAAAAAGGCAGTCTGTTGTTGTTGCCCCTGCCATTTCACAAAACTTGATCAAGAAAGAATAAGAAACAAAAAATATATTCAACTGCAAAAAACCGACAGAATCAAACGCACAATTTTTAAAAATGGTCTCGATTTTTTCGGCTTTTTCTTCTTCAACAAAAAAAGAGCTTATGTCAGCTTTACAAATACATTTACAAACTTGCATACATTTGGTGAAGGCAGAAGCAAAAACACACGTACATACATACCTACACATGTGCTGCACACTCATTGGTTTGTCTGTGTGTGTGTGTTGAGATGGTATGCGTTCCATGCCATATATTATTTTAATCAAAAGAATCTTTTTGAAAAAAAAAACGCACAAAATGTTTCTATGACTGCTGGAGTTGTTGTTGCTGCTGCCTTTGTGCTTCCATAACGCACTTGAACGCATATATTCAGCATATAGCTCTAGCCCCCCACAACAACAGCAATGGCAACAACAAAAAGCGCCAAACATTACGAATAGCAAAAGCAACAGCAAATTGCGTGGCTTTCTGTGTGTGTGTGTTTGGCCATGTGTGTGTGTATAAGTGTGCGTAGCCATTAAAAAAACAATTCCCTTATAAATGTATAAGAAACAACAACAACACTACCCAGTGAAGGCCTGCAACAACATTTACCATAGGCCGCCGGCCTATGATGATTTTTTGTTGTTGTTATTGTACTATGAAATAGCAACGACGACAACAACCACAACACGAAATGAGGGCGCTGCTCTATAGGCCTCCAAAAAAAAGTTATGGGCCAAAGCTTAAATGGGACATAGGGGGCAGAGGGGCTACACGCACAAAATTAGTCGCTGCCATTATTGTAGGCTAGCTAGCAGCTAGTGTGGTTGATGTATCGCACACGCAGCCCAATGCTCGCACATAAATATGCCGACATTTATGTATGCAGAGAGGACGGTGGGGGTAGAGCGGAGGGGAGAGACAATCATTTCGTAAAAAATACAATGCGGAACCAAAAATAGTGCGTACAACAACAACAATGGTAGGCAGGCAGGCAGTCGCAGCAATGTTTGTGATTAAGCCTATAACGCCAACAACAACAAAATCAAAAACAAATGTTTGAATAAAAAAAAAAAAAAACAGAACATAGAAGAAGACAAATTGAGGAAGAAGCAGAGGATGAAGCGAAAAAACCTTGAGCTCGCACAACATAATTAAAAATGTGTTGTTAACAACAACAACAGTAATACCAACAACAGAATGAGGAAACAAATGCGAACACTTGAAAAAAAGCTTAGCACTCATTCTCTCATTCCATGCCATACGCACTATGCGTATTACACCCAGCAGCAACAGCAGGGCTGCTAAGTGAACAGCTTCTCACATGCTTAATGTTTTTTCTACGCTAATGTGGATTGCTGAAATTTCAAACGATTGCAATTGGAAAAGTTAGGAAAAAACAAAACTCTATTCAGCCCAGGCTGAATTCGAAATTTTCTTGTGGAAACCCCTATTTAGCCCGGGCTGAATTGAATGTTTTCTACGGAAAACTCTACTCAGCCTCGGCTGAATTTGAGATTTCCCTAAAGAAAATTCTACTCAGCCTCGGATGAACTGCAATTTCCCTAACGAAAATTCTACTCACCCTCGGCTGAATTGCAATTTCCCTACAGAAAATTCTATCTAGCCTCGGCTGAATTGCAATTTCCCTATAGAAAATTCTACCCAGCCTCGGCTGAATTCGAGATTTTCCTAAAGAAAATTCTACTCAGCCTCGGCTGAATTGCAATTTTCCTAACGAAAATTCTACTCAGCCTCGGCTGAATTGCAATTGTCCTAACGAAAATTCTACTCAGCCTCTGCTGAATTGCAATTTCCCTAAAGAAAATTCTACTTAGCATCGGATGAACTGCAATTTCCCCAAAGAAAATTCTAATCTGTCACGGCTGAATTGCAATTTTCCTCACGAAAATTCTACTCAGCCTCGGCTGAATTGTAATTTTCCTAATGAAAATTCTATTCAGCCTCGGCTGAATTGCAATTTTCCTAACGAAAATTCTACTCAGCCTCGGCTGAATTGCAATTTTCCTAACGAAAATTCTACTCAGCCTCGGCTGAATTGCAATTGTCCTAACGAAAATTCTACTCAGCCTCTGCTGAATTGCAATTTCCCTAAAGAAAATTCTACTCAGCCTCGGCTGAATTCTAGATTTTCCTATGTGGAAACCTCTATTCAGCCCAGGCTGAATTGGAGATTTTCGTGAGTGAAACTCCCTTCAGCACCGGCTGAATTCGAGATTTTCCTCTGGAAAACTCTATTCAGCCTCAGCTGAATTCGATATATT
Source organism: Musca domestica (assembly GCF_030504385.1). Taxonomy (NCBI): domain Eukaryota; kingdom Metazoa; phylum Arthropoda; class Insecta; order Diptera; family Muscidae; genus Musca; species Musca domestica. Next base: position 942,753 of record NW_026712169.1, on the reverse strand, counting down.
TCCATGGAAAACTCTATTCAGGCTCGGCTGAATTCGAGATTTTCCTATGGAAAACTCTATTTAGCCTCGGCTGAATTGATATTTTCTTATAGGGAAAACTCTATTCAGGCTGAACTCGAGATTTTCCTGTGGAAAACTCTATTCAGGCCAAATTCAGCCTGAGCCGAATAGAGTCTTCCTGTCAATTCAGCCTAGGCTGAATAGAGTTTTCCCAATAGGAAAATCTCAATTCAGCCTGGGCTGAATAGAGTTTTTCCCATAGGAAAATCTCAATTCAGCCGAGGCTGAATAGAGTTTTCCATAGGAAAATCTAGAATTTAGTTTGGGCTTGGGAAAATCTCAGTTTAGCCCTGACAGAATAGAACTTTTTTATTTTAATTTAGTTTTCAAATTTTATTTCTGGTTTACATTTTTCTATTAAACAATGTTGTAATAAACCTTAAAAATTTCAAGGTTTTTCCTTGATTTCCGGTGAGGCTCTTCACTTGGTCATATCTGTCAAATCGACAATACATAGTTGCAAGGTGGTCTCTCTCTCTCTCCCTCCCTTCCCCCTCCCTCACGGTATTGATATTCACCAAAAAAAAAAAAAAAAAAAAACTTTGAACAAACGAATCATCAAATCGAATATTATTATAAAGTTTTTTTTTCTCCATCGACCATGGATGAAGTAATGCCCCCTCCGTGGGTCTGTTTGTGTGAATACTTACGCACTTTTTCGCACCAATACACTGACTAACTGATTCACACAATGTTGTTGTGCACATTTCATGCAAACATCGCTAACCAGTCAAACAGCGATTGTGCCAGCTATGATGATGATGATGATGATGACGATGATGACGATGATGATGAATAAACATAAGCGGCAGCATAAACGCATGTTTGGGGTTGGTCGGTTGTTCGGAGAGGGGGCTCACCGGCCAGACGTATGCAAACACACGCATTTTAGGCCTCCATGTGTTCGCTTTTGGCTCACATTTGTACAAACAATCAAATTTTGTTTGCAGATAACACTTCAACGAACTAGCTGGCTGGGCATACATCCCTTCCCCCGACACTCCTCTCGGCAATCTACCTTTGTGTTGGCTAGTCATTTACACATTTCTGTGGGGGGTTTTGTTGTTGTGTGGAGCTTTTTTCCCCACTACAACGTTCACATAGAAACAAACAAAATTGCGTGCTGCGTGCGTTTCTGTCGTCCATGGTCAGAAATGAAAAGCTTTGGGACAGACAAACATCTATCTAATACACACTCACACAGTCACACACATACAGATGATAACGACAAAAAATATACTGCCGTCTGGCTGTGTATTCTATTGCACTGTAGTGTAATGATCTTGCCCAATAGGGCGTTGTGTTGCCTTACTATGCAAAAGGGTGTGGCAAAAGATAATGTCTGAATTTTGTATATTTTTAAATATTTGTTTGAAAATAAATCAATAGGTATTTTTTATATATTAAAAACCCGGTTTTGTGTAAAAAAATAATATTTTTTTTACTAAACTTTTGCCCCACCCTTTAAGAGATTGGGCCTAAAGATCGCTGTCAATCGTTGTTAAATTTATTTTATTTTTTGATTGTTGTTCTTGTCTCGCCCAATTACAGTATTTTGTAATATTTGCTGTAAAAGCAACTAATGTTTATCAGCCCAAAAATAACTTTGCTGTCGTAGGCCTTCGTCGAGGTCTACATGTAATGAATTATACTTCAGGGTTATTGTCGATTATTGTTGATGCAATGACCTTAGGTTGGTCTAAACCACTTGAAATTCCAAAAAACCAAAAAAAAAAACTTCCGCATTTTGTAATTTCGACACTTTAGCAAAAGCTTTCGATGACAATAGGTCTAAAAGCTTTTTTTTGATGTTAAAAATTCAAGGTGCATTTAGTTGTTGGGAAATATTTACAATTTTTATGAATTAGTAATTTTTGTTTTTTCTTTATTTTTTTTTTTTTTTTTAAATATTCTAATGTAAGTTTTTTCTTCTATTACAGGTAAATAATTATGGCCATTTATAAAACGTAAAGGTAAACATTTTAATTTAATATTATTACATTTTCCAAGAAAAAATAAAATATATATAATATAAATATATAAAATATATATATAAAAATTATATTTATTTAATTTTGTCATTCCGTTTGCAACTCATCCAAGTAATTATTTTAGACCTCACAAGGTATATACAGGGCGATATAAAAACCTGCAATAAAGTCAAACGCCATAATTTTTACATTTTTTTCAAATTTTATTGCATGAAAGCAACAAATGTCGGATCATATTTTAGAATAAGTTTGGATTTGTTAGAATTAGTCACCTTTGGCACGACTTATGGCCTTCAAACGGCCAATAAAACCGTCACACGCTGCCCGAATGTTGCGCTGCGGTAGTTTGGCCCAATCCCGGCGAAGAGCTTGCTTGAGCTGATCGACATTTTGGTATTTTTTAGTGCCAACATTGCTTTCCAAAATACTCCAGTCACTATAGTCCAACGGATTGGCAGCCGAAGATTTTGGTGGCCATTGTGTGCTGGAAATGAAGCGAGAAACCTCATTTTGTAACCATTCTTGGGTCGCGCGTGCTGAGTGCGATGGTGCTGAGACCTGTTGGAATGTCCAAGGTCTGTGTGCCCAAGTCTTTAATACACCCTCTAGAATATTTTCGCGATAATATTCGGCATTTATTCTGATGCCACGATCGATTAATACGAGCGGAGAGCGACCATCGGCTGTTATGGCACGCCACATCATCACCATGGCCTGCGACTGAGTTCTGGTGGCCAACAGAGGGCGCACATTTTCAGCTGACTTCTTTGGCAAGTAAACACGATCATTTGGTTTGTTTACAAACTGCTGGACAACGAATGTTTTCTCATCGGAGAAAACCAAATTCGGCAGTTCACTACTTTTAGCCAAACAAGCAACTCTTTAGCTCTTTTGAATCAATTTTCTTTCTGTTGCGGTGTAAGTTTTTGCGCTTTTTGGAATTTCAATAGTCTTACCACGAACTCATTTTTAAATATTTGCCGAATAGGATATTGCTATATGTTCAGCTCACGAACCATTGCTACGGCCACTGCGACGAGCGTTCCGATCAAGTCGCTTCTTCACTTTTCGAACCATTTCTGCTGATGTTGCTGTTTTCTTCCGCCCACTTCCTTGACGTTGGACTGCGCTACCAGTATCGCGGTAACGAGCGATGGTACGAGACACAAAAGATTTATTCATATTTAAATGCTGGAGTGCTCTAACAATAGCCACTTGTTGTTTTCCAGCCAAATATAAAGAAGTCACACTATCACGCTTGAATTCCATCACGAATAACTTTTTTTCTGAAAAATTCTTACCAAAATGCTTTTGCACGCTTGTAAAAAATATAATGAGCTGTCACTGGAATAATTTTAACAGCGGTCGGACAAGTGGCTTAGAAATGTCAGCAGTCTGAGTTTGGTTGCAGTTTTTTTTTCATTTCACCCTGTATATTCTTGATCAGCGTAAAATTCTAACCCGATTTAGGCATGTCCTGACGGACATGACGGCCCACATTGCTTGTATATCTCTCATATGACGGTACCACCCTATATTCGGTATTCTTATACCTTTCTCCACTTTTTTTCAATGAAATTTTTCTGAAATTTCAATTCAGCCCGGGCTGAATGACAATTTTCCATGGGGACATTTCAATTCAGCCCGGGCTGATTATAGTTTTCCATAGGAAAATTTCCATTTAGCCTCGCTTCGATGATATTTCCCGAGGGGGAAATTGTAATTTAGCCTCGGTTCTATGATATTTCCCTTATAAAATTTTGAATTTAATCTGACACTTAATTTTCTCCCCCCAAAAATTTTACATTGCTAATGAATTGCATGAAATTGCATTTTAATTTTCAATTAACAAAAATATTAGCCACTTAGAATTTTGAAATGTCAAAAAAAGGTTTGAAACAAAACGCTTACAAGTCTTAATTAGCTTTCTTAAGGCATGCCGTGAAATATACAATTGAAAATGCATTCTCTTGAATTTATTGTGATTTTGAGAACACTTGTTAACCAAAAAACGAAAAAAAATGGATGGATGGATGTATGGTGGCGTAATTTTTTTTGTTATGCCACATCCGTTGCCAACATTTTTTTCTAATAATTGTCACAATATGTGGCCCTTAAGCGACATTAAGCCTGGGTAAGAGTTCTAAAAAAGAACCAGGTATATGAGGGTACCTTTGGTGGTTTGGCCTTAAAAAGAATCACACAAAGTACTTCATTATAAGTCAAATAATTTCAAGTACACTCCGGAAACAAGACATGTTAACCTAAACCCCTCCCCCCTCCTGGCCACATTATTGGCATCGTTTGTAAGACAATGTTTGGTAAAAGGGGTTAGTCGACCTGCCTAACAAGAAAAAGCGCAGCCCAGCGCAATGTTGAAATGCAGGCAATGTGACCTCAACCACCAACCAGCAACAAGAATATCATCAGTCAGCATTGCCTACTTTATGTTTGTAATTTTGTGTGTTGGGCACATACAGCCACAAATATTGTTTCCCAAAAAAAAAAAAAAAAACAAAAACTCAATGGAACTCTTACAAAAAACAAGAAACACAAAAGAAAATCGAAAAAATTCGTCAACATTTGTTTATGGCCCTAATGCAGTGCGCTGTTGCACGTTAGACGATGATGATGTCGTCATTACGGCTCAGTGCACAACACACGCATGTTGGTCATGCTAAGTGCAACAAAAGTAAAGAGGCCGCCACCACCACCACTGCCATGGTTTCCCCCTCCCCTCCAGGTTGGCCTGACATTAATAACTGACTTCCAGGGAAACCCAAGTAGAAAACAAAACAAAAATAGCTAAATTTTCCCAAGAGCAAGTTAAAGAGGAAACGGTTGTTTTTTTGTCTTCACTTCACATCTTCTGCGAACGCAACCCACACCTGGACTTGCAACAATTTCAACTTCAGTTTTATAAAGTATAATTCGAGTACTTTGTGATGCATTTGCAATTAGAGCCAGGGAAACGAACGAAAAAAAAAAAAACAAAACTCGCTGCACAGCAGAAGATGAAGAGCCAACCAGTCAGCCAGCCATCCATCCATCCATCCATCCACCACCTAGCTCACTAGCCATCCTAACGGTAACATACGTTAGAAAACCTTTTAAAAGTCGAGTGCACTTCAAAGTGAAACAATTCAATTTCATGGTTAGCAAATGGCAAAAATATACGTTTTATTCCCTTTTAATCCTTCAAAGGACTTCGATGATGGCATGGCGATGATATCGGCAAACGATGATTAGTGCACAAAAACAAAAAAATGGGAAATAAGCGAGATTTTTTTTCTGTTTCAAATTTGTACAAACAACAATTGACTGGAAATTTGTTTTTGAAAGTTTCTTCTCAATGCACTAGCGTTTTGAGGCTTATCTTCGACGTTTTTCTTTGTTTTTGTTTGGGGGGCAAGTTTAACGATGCATATTAAACGGGCTGTAATCGTTGTTGCACTACTCTACTGTTACTCGGTGTCTGGCATTGTTTTCAAATTCAAAATTATTTAATATTTAAGTTGAATTGTGATAGTGGTGGTGGTTGTGGTTTAATGATAATAATTTTACCGTTTTTCATGAGAATTTTAAAACTTGGAATTTAAAACCTGTAAGAACTAGTGAAACCTCCCCTTCCTCGATGGAAAATTGTCATTCAGCCCAGGCTGGAATTGAAATTTTCCTATGGAAATTTGTCATTGAAATTTTCCTATGGAAAATTGTCATTCAGCCCAGGCTGGAAATGAAATTTTCCTATAGAAAATTGTCATTTAGCCCATTGAAATTTTCCTATGGAAAATTGTCACTCAGCCCAGGCTGAATTGGAAATTTTCCTATGGAAAATTGTCACTCAGCCCAGGCTGAATTGGAAATTTTCCTATGGAAAATTGTCACTCAGCCCAGGCTGAATTGAAATTTCCCTATGGAAAATTGCCATTCAGCCGAGGCTGGAATTGAAATTTCCCTATGGAGAATTGTCATTCAGCCCAGGCTGAATTGAAATTTCCCTATGGAGAATTGTCATTCAGCCCTGGTTGAAATTTTACTATGGAAAATTCTAATCAGTCCGGGCTAAATTGATATTTTCCTATGAGAAATTGTCTTTCAGCCCACGCTGAATTGAAGTTTTTCTATGGAAAATTAATTTTAGCCCCTCTGAGTTGTAGTTTTCATAGCTATGGAAAATTGTCATTCAGCCCAGGCTGAATTGAAATTTCCCTATGGAAAATTGTCATTCAGCCCAGGCTGAATTGAAATTTCCCTATGGAAAATTGTCATTCAGCCCAGGCTGAATTGAAATTTCCCTATGGAAAATTGTCATTCAGCCCAGGCTGAAATTGAAAATTGTCATTCAGCCCAGGCTGAATTGAAATTTTCTAAGGGAAAATTGTCCTTCAGCCCGGTATGAATTGAAATATTCCTATGGAAAATTCTAATTCCAACAGAATTGAAATTTCCCTTTGGAAAATTGATTTTAGCCCCTCTGAGTTGTAGTCTTCATAGCTAGGCTGAACTTAAATTTTCCTATATTTTAAACAATTTAATTACATAAACCCTGACCAAACAACTGTCAGTGCAACATTCTAACGAGCCATTGCTGCAATGTGCATGGCAACAAATTTCTGTCGTCCTGCATACAATGCCCATCCAACAAAAACAACCAAAAAATCCAACACTGCAGCTATGTTATACGAAATATTTTCATTTTATGTCATTATTTGTTCTAGCAACAAATTTTATTGCATGTGCACCCGCCCAATTCAGGCACCACAATTGCATGATGATGGTGTCCGAGGGGTTTGAAAGAAATCAAAAACTATGCAGTATTTTTTGGGGGGTCTTTGCCATATTTTCTATATGTTGTAGCCAGGGTTTTTGTTGTCGTTGCATTCTTCATATATATATTGTATATGAGAACCATATGTATATCCTTACAGCTATAGATATAAAGGACATTGTCCATTGTCCCTGTCTTGGTCGGAACAACAAAAAAAGCCACCCAGTAGAAGTCAAATGGTTTTTGCTGTTCTGGTCGTTTTGGTCGATCGTTGGTCAAACATAAAGTGCCTAACAAGAGTAGAGAAATAAGACAGCACAAGAACACCGGACCAGACCATTGCCATGGATGTATCCAACAGCAACTACAACAGCAAAAGCAATATTAAATGTTGGAGTTTGCCTTTGCTATAACTTCCAACTCCAACAACTAACTCTGATGAATTTTATGCATTTATAGTTTTTATGCAATTTCTGCAAGCATTCCTCTTTTCAATAGAATAACACACGAGAAAAAACAACAACTCATACATAGACAGATGGCTTGAGTGGTCGGATGTGTGGAGAATGGCCATATATGTTTGGTCTCCCTACACATATATATATATACGTATGGAAGGGTTTTCATTTATAGTTTTAGTTTAGTTGGGTTTAAAAATAGTTTTGCTGCCTCCTCCATTTGCATTTGTTTTACAGACCACTCTTCCTATTTGTGTTCTTCTTCGATTTTTTTTGCTCTGCATTTTTGTGATTTCCTGTTTTACAAAAGTCAACTTCCGTTCTCATAGACCATGTGATACATGGTTATGGGTGTGTATGTGTATATTTATTCTATTAATGTGTGGGTGCCTTTTGTTTGAAGGAGCAAAAAGAAACAGGAACTGACATGTTTGAGTTATTTGTTAAAGCTTTTTAGTATTTCTGTTCTTGTTGTTGTTTTACTTGTTCCTAACCTTTAGCAACCTAGGACCATAATGGGCATGTGAAAAAACCATACTGATTAACCGACAGGCAATTTATGTTGCTATGCCTCATTGATGGAGTTGGATGAGGACTAATGAAATTACATTAGAACTTCTGGGGGAGAAAGGAAAAAGGGAAAATTTATTTTGAAAGATGGCTGCATTTAAATTTTCGTATGGAAAATTGGCTCTATAACGAAATTCACACTCAGCATGGATTGTATAGCAATTTCCTCACAGATTTCCTCACTAAATTCAGCATCGGCTGAATAGAATTCTCCATGGGAATATTTTAATTCAGCCTTGGCTGAATAGGATTTTCCATTAGGAAATTTGCTATTCAGCCTGGGCTGAATAGGATTTTCCGTTAGGAAATTTGCTATTCAGCCTGGGCTGAATAGGATTTTTCGTTAGGAAATTTGCTATTCAGCCTGGGCTGAATAGGATTTTCTGTTAGGAAATTTTCTATTCAGCCTCGGCTGAATAGGATTTTCTGTTAGGAAATTTTCTATTCAGCCTCGGCTGAATAGGATTTTCCGTTAGGAAATTTGCTATTCAGCCTGGGCTGAATGGGATTTTCCTTTAGGAAACTTACTATACAGTCTGGGCTGAATAGGATTTTCCGTTAGGAAATTTTCTATTCAGTCTGGGCCGAATTTTGCTATTCAGGCCGGGCTGAGTAGCATTTTCCGATAGGAAATTTGCTATTCAGCCCCGGCTGAGTAGGATTTTCCTATGGGAAATTTCCGGGCTGAATAGAATTTTTCGATGGGAATTTTTTTCTATTCCAATGAGAAATTTCCTAATCAGCCCGAGCTGAATTGAAAATTTTCCATGGCAACTTTTTTTAGCCAGGTTTAATAGTGTTTTTCCTTTCTTTCCCTCTATTCCTTATCTGCTACTGATGACTAGTAATCCAACTTCCTGGCTCACTTAGATTCTCTAAATGAAAGTGTACTTCAACATGTCACAACTACCTCCCCCTCTCTGCGCATGTGGATCCTTCATTACAACAACAAAAACAGCAATGTGGTATTTTGTTTTTATTCCAACCAAGAAATTGTTATGCAGCAAAATACTGCATAAAAAGCAAACTCTGGAAAAATTCAAACGAAAAAAAAACTTTGTTTTCTATTTTATGCACCACCCCTGTTATATGCCACTGTTAGGTATATATATGTGTATATGTTGTATGCAATAATATACCATGTTATGTTGCAATACAATCTGTCCGTATGTGGACATGAGGGCTATAGCATTTTGCTGAGGTCCTCTATGCAATGGTAGGCTCCATTATTATGTGCAGAGCACATGCATGTGTATGTAAAAGAGTGGATCCTCTGTATATGTGAGTGTGTATATATTTTACCCATGTATGTGAATGTCCATTTCCATGATTCGTTTTATGCTAGGTTCTTTGTATAGCTACCCAGTGAATATTTTATGTTTTCCCAAATCCCCAAAGAGTTTGGAGTCAGACTAAGAAGTTTGGAGTCAGACTAAGAAATACCCAAATGTCGACTTTGGTGTGAAAAATCGGTATAGGCTCCAAAACCTTGATTGTAGGAACATTTAAAAAATATTGGCATATTCTTCCAAATTTCATAGAAATTTTTTACACAAAGTTTCCAGAAACTTCTGAAGAATCTTCCCCGAGATCTCAAATATATCCCCGAAAAAAAAAAATTAAAAAAAAAATCTTGGTGGAATTCATCCAGAAGTGTTCACTGGTTATTGCCTGGTTGTACTCACATGCATGTGTCCACAGATATTTACATATGTATGTATTATATTTTATTATTTTAGTTGTTGTTAGTCCTCTTTTTTTGGTATTTTTACATAGTTCACAGTGATGGTTGCCTGGATGGCTATCTATCTATCTAAGATTTCTTTTTCCCATTTTTTGGCAAAATGAAATTCTCGTGTTTATTTTCTACTGCAATTGGGCGTGTTTGTTCAGGTTTTTGTTCTTGTTCGGGAAAAAAGAACTGCATTTAGTTTTTGAGTAACATCGTTATATAATCTTCTTCCCCCATCCCAATGACCCTTGGCCCATGTGAACAACATAGTGTGGGGGTATCCCTCCAATTCAACCCTAAGTGCAGAGTTTTTAGTTTGATTGCTGCACAACTTTTTTGCATAGTTGATATTTTTAATTCCTCTTCCCATCATCTTTCAGTCATGTCACAGTTTTTTCGATCCCTCTCGCCTGGTTGCAATATCTCGAATGCCATTTATGCTAGAGATGAATGGATGGTTGGTCACCGCATGGATGGCTGGACATTGCAACAATGTGAAGCTGGAAAAAACAATGACACAATAAAATGGGTTTGGAGAAAAGGAAAACACCACTGCATTGCTTGTTAGGATTTGAAAGGTTTTTTTTTTATTTGCCCTCTTCCGTCCGCTTGCTATTTGCAGAAAGAGCTTATTGAATTTTCTTTTTATTTACATGTAATGCACAAATATTGCAGTTTCCAGGGATACATGTGAAAAGAACGGGAAGTTTCAATTAAATCCAAAAAGTATTTAAATTTGATAAATTTAATGGTTCACGACAAGCATGAACACGGGTTAAGATATATATGAAAGCTACATAGAAATCTGAACCGATCTCGATAGAATTTGGCAGATGTATTTCTGAGCTGTAACTGATTTCTGATACCAAATATTATTTTTATAGAGTGCATATTACGAAAGTGAGAGGCTTAAACACCAAATCGGATGAAAAATATGAAAGGCCTCAATATCAAATTTCGGAATTTTTCGCTCTATCACATTTCCAAACCACCACCAAATCTCAAACACAGAAATTTAACCAACAAATTTCAGAATTTTATCTCCATCCTTTCACCCAAGAGAAAATATAGTACCATTTAGTACTTTTAGTACAATTATAGTACCCATTATAGAAACAACCTCCATATCTCAATTCAGATACCAACAGAGACCTCAATATCAAATTTCGGAATTTGAGCTCTATCCCTTCGCCAAATAGAAAATTAAGTACCATTTAGTACTTTTCGTACAAATAAAAGACGCATTTCCAAACCACCGCCAAATCCCAAATATAGATACCATCAGTAATCAAAATATCAAGTTTCAGAATATTATCTCCATCCCCTCAACCAATACTAACCTTAGTACCATTTAGTACTTTTCGTCAATTATAGTACACATTTCAGAAACAACCTCCATTTCTCAATTTCAGATACCAACGGAGACCTCAGTATCAAATTTGAGGATTCCAACCCTATCCCTTCACTCAATAGCAAATTTAGTACCATTTAGTACTTTTCGTACAAAAAAATTACTTATTTTCAAACCAAGGCCATAATTCAATTCGAGATACCATCAGTAATCTAAATATCAAATTTCAGAATTTTATCTGTATACCTTCACCCAATAGCAAATTTAGTACCATTTGGTACTTTTCGTACAAATTTAGAAACAACATCCATATCTCAAATCAGACACCAACAGAGAATATCAAATCAATTTACCCAATAGGAAATTTAGTACTTTTCGTACAAATAAAGAACACATTTCCAAACCACCGCCAAATCCCAAACACAGATATCACCAGTAATCAAAATATCAATTTTCAGAATTTTATCTCCATGCCTTCACCCAAAACCAACTATACAAAACAACCTCCATATCTCAATTCAGACGCCAACAGAGACCTCAATACCAAATTTGATTCCAGCTCTATCCCTTCATCCAATTCCAAATATAGTACCATTAAGTACTTTTCGTACAATTATAGTACACTTTTCCAAAAGCACTCCATATATTGATTCCAGATACATATTTCCAAAACCACCTCCATATATCTAGGCTACACATAGACGGCGATCCTAATATCAAATTTCAGATTTCAAACACTATCTGTTTACCCTATTGTACAAAATATAGTATCTTTCATGCACTTGTAATACACATTTCCAAAAACATCTCTTCATCACTAACTTTCCACCACCAGGTACCCCAATACAAAAATTACAAAATTAAAGCTTCATCCGTTCACCCTGAACCAAAATGTTATTCCAAATTTAGTACCATTTAGTATAGTTCGCCCACTTAGTGCACGTTTCAGAACCACCTTCCTATATCAAACTTACCGTGCAACAATGATCCTCTTACCAAATTTCAAGTTTTTAGCTCTTTCCGTTCACATAATACCAAATTGTACCATTTTCGAAGTTTAGTACCATTACAGAACTTTTCATAACCTTAAAGTTCGAGTTTTTCAAAAACCTTTTGGTACATCTATCCTGCACTTCATCAGAAACTCTCATTCTAAATTTCAAATTTCGAATTCCAGCTCTATTCATTTTTCCAGTACAAATTATTTAATTTTGGTACATTTTAGTACTTTTTGTACCCTTTTAGTACGAATTTCCAAAAACCCAGCCTTATCTTACGCCTTCGCACCAACACTTTTCCTCGTTCCAAATTTGTAAGTTTCTAGCATCAGCCTTCGTCTGGGCCTTGATTCTAGGTGAGTCAGCCCGTCAGTTATATCCCCACTATTTTATATATGCAGATTTCAGGATCAGATACCTTTATAATTCCGGACAGGAGTTTGAACATATTTCCTTCTCTAAAAAATAATCTCGCAGAATCTCTCTCCCTCTCTCTTCAAATGGTTATCGTTGCATTCAAACTTAATGACCATCAATGAATAAATCACACATGTGTGCTGCATACTTTTAGGCTCCAATCAACTGTCAAATTTCCACACACAATACCCAAACTTTCTAAGCTAAACTCAAAAATTTTTGAATACCATTAAAAAAAAGTTGTTTGTATTGTTCTCAGAAGTTCAGAAGTTTACATTTTAAAAAATCCCCTCTGACATGAGTCATTTGCTGCATCAGCAATTTGGTGCTAGCAAAAGAAAAAAAATTGTTGGCTAATATAGATAACATGCATGCCGCAAATGATTCATCCATGTTTCTCCGATCGCCCATGCAATGCAATTCACCCACACAGAAAAGCAGATTCATTTTCAAACTTTTCAATAAATCAAAAAAATGAGTTTCAGTTTCGTGGAAATAAAGTTTGGGTAATTTGTTTTTTTCGTTATTGAAAATGGCTAATCGATAGAAGGCGATAATGGCGATGAGTTCAGAGGCGGGGTTTTCTAGAGGTGTTTAGTATATTAATGGAAATATTTTGGGGAGTTTTTGGAATTCTTGTAGCTATTTTTTGAAGAAGACCATTTCTCTCTATCCCTTCACGCCCCTGCTAGACTTAAGTTTTAATTTTTTTTATTTTTTTTATTTATTTTTTTTTTTTTGAGTCAAAACTTTGTTTTAACAGCTTTCCTGTTCAAGAATCTAGAAAAAAGGCATTTGCAAAAATTAACTTTATGCCGTTAAGCGAGAAAAATGTCGTCTTTCAAGCATGAAAACTGGGAAAAAGCAACAACCAGAAATGTTGTTAACTTTTTTAATTGCAATCTCTCTGCTGGCATAAAGTAGAGAAAAAATAAAAATATTTCAAGTGCATACAATAAATGGAAAGGAGCAACCAATACCAGCCCTAACTCCACCTCAAATAAATAAAAACGAAAATGCTGCACAAAACAAACAAGAAATTGTTTTTAAAACAAAATATGAACAGGAAAAAATCCTTTTAGCTTGAAATAATACAAACACTCATGCAAACACACAGATACACATACACATGCATAGAGAAAATAAGAGCGAAAAAGTGGTTGTACTATTTTGTTGTTGGCAAAAAGAAAGCAAGAACAACAACAACACAAACTTTAAATAGAAAATGCAAGCAAATTACCAACACTCTCTCTCGTGCCGAGGATGTGTGTGGTACTACAATGGCCAAGGAAGGAGCGGGTTTTTGCCACAGTATACAGAAACCCCAAAATATAAAATAAAAAATCCTTTTGTGCAAGTCAGCCAGCCAACCATCCAGAGTCATATCCATGCAAAGAGATGTATGAACCTCGATAACGGTGCACATTTTCAAATGCAGCAGTCCCCCCAAAACAGAAAAAAGAAAAACAAATACAACAACAGCAACGTGGTGTATACACAAGTCCAGCAACCGAAATGGCTTTCCATGCAGAACTTCCAAACTTGGGCAAGCAGGGTGGGTGGTGATTTGACAATTTCTGATGCATTGCTGGAACTGAAATAGTTATGATGCTGAAACTGATGATGACGAGGACGAAGGCGACAATGGTGGTGGCTGGTGGTTGGTTGGGTAGTTCGGTTGGCTGCTGCTGCAAAAGCATGATAAATTTTGTGTTGGGAAAAATATTTTTCCTGACATCGTTAGCTGCTGGAACACACACTATGTGCTTAACTTTCCGTGCATGTATGTATTCGAAAAACCCTCTCGCACTCACACACACACACACACACTCATGCACTTACACTCGTAGTGTAAAAAGTACAGTGAAAGGAAAAATTGAATACAAACTCCAAGCTACTGCCGTTGCTGCATCAAAGCTTTAACAATTTTTGTTTTCCTTCGCCCTTTCCACCCTCAGTACAATGCCTGAGACTTTTTCCGCACCCACCCTTAAATAAAATGTTCGGCTGAAACAATTTGGGAATGCATATAGACATGGCATAGACAGGATGCGGAATTTGGATGTAGGATGTTACAACGAACAACAACAACAACAATATGTGACAATATGCATATAGACAATGGCAACAACAATATACATAGATATATAAAAATGTGGAAAAACTGCCGTTAGCCTAGACAGCTGTATTAGGGTGGATTGGGAAGGGAAATGTTTTTTGTTAAGAAATGGAATTTTGGCATAGGATTATCTGTTTTGAGACTGAGACTTTTATGAAGAGTAATACAATTCTAAATTTTAGCTGACCACCGATCGGTTCCAGTGGTCTGAAAATATTGTTGGGAACTTTGGAGTGGGAATTAAACGAATTTTTTATGGAACCTTAAATCCGTAAATTTTTCTTAAGAGTCTTTTAGTACTTTTAATCATGTTTCATTTTGGAAAGTTTATAATTTTTAGAATTAGTTTTTTAATAATTACGGAAAAAGACCAATAGATTCCACTGTTCGACAAATTTAATTTTTTTCAATAATTATTGGGAAAATCCTGTAGATTATAAAAATAGAGTTATAAATAGGTACGATTTAGACTTTTGATTTGATTCCAAGTGTATCGGCATTTTGAAAATTTTCCTCACCGAGTAACTTTTTGACATTTCTGAATGAAGATTTCTTTGAAATCTTAACATTTTAGGAACATTGTTTCTTCGTCATTTTTACTGACAGCCATACGAGAATTATTTTGGTCGAATTTCCTAACCTTTAGGAGAGACATCAAGGGGTCTTTTTTATATATATATTTTTTTTAAGTAGATGAAAAAAACAAATCTTATTTATTTATACTAAACCCCTAATGATTTTGAACATTAAACGAACTATAGAAGACACGAGTATCGGCATTTTGAAAATTTACATCACAAAGTTACCTTACTGCGGGTGGGTTGCAAATTGGCTTCTCTTCCACGTTTTTTGATATTTTCCGATTAGGATCCCTTGGCATCCTTGCATTTTAGGTATATAGAGTTTTCGACAATTTTACTGGCAATAATGCGAGGATTATTTTAGTTGAACATTTTAACCCTCAATCGAGTCACCAAAGTGGTCTTATTGGACCTTTTTCAAAAAATTTCTTAAAAACTCCCTTTAATTTCTTAAAAACTCCCGGTAACCAGTGAAAATATTCCACAAAATTATTTGTGATAAACTTCCACCATGGGTTTCAGAAGAAATCAAAAGTTTAAATCGTACCTAAACGTCAGAAATTCATGAATTTAATATTCATTCATTTCACACAGTTTTGGGGTTAAAGTCGTACTTCATGTAAGTTAGTGTAATATTCTCCCACAAAGCATCGTTTTAGAAGGATAACGTAAAAGACAAAAACATTCTGCATCGAATTTCACTAGATGTCTTCAATGAAAATGAATCTGTATTTCTATTATATATCAAGAAAATATTTGCATTAGTGTTACCAAACAAAAAAAAAAAACGAAAATATTTCCTAATTTCTTGGCACTATGAGTTTATATAAATTTCTCCAACAAAAAATCATTTTAGAAGGATGACATCAAAGATAAAAATATTTCTCATCAAATTTCACCATAAGTCACCAAAGAAAATAAATCTCTATCTCTATTATATATCAAGAAAATATTTATATAAATTTTGCCAGAAAAACGCGTAAATAGTTCCTCTTCTGGTAGTTTAGTACGACTTCATGTTAGTTTTGCAAATTTATCCAACAAACCTACATTCTAGAAGGATGACATCAAAGATGCAAATATTATTCATCAAATTTCACCATAAGTCGCCCTGGAAAAGAAATCTCAATTTCTATTGCATCCCAAGAAAATATTTATATCAATATTGCAAAAATAAACGACAAAACATTTGGGTTAAAGTAGTACTTCTTGTAAGTATATGCAAAATTCTCCCACAAGGCAGCTTTCTACAAGGATAACGACAAAGACAACAATGTTGTTCATCAAATTTCACTATAAGTCGCCGATGAAAAGAAATCTCTATTTTTATTATATATCAAGAAAATATCCGCATAAATGTTGCCTAAAAACGGCAAAATGTTTCCTAATTTTTTGATACTAAAGTCGGATTACATGTGAGTTTGTGCAAATTTCTCCTAACAAGGATAACATTAAAGACGAAAATATTCTTCATTAAATTTCACCATAAGACACCAAAGAAAAGAAATCTCTATCTTAATTATATATCAAGAAGATTTTGATATCAATGTTGCCAAAAAACGCGAAAATAGTTCCCAATTTTGTTTTTTGTGTAAATTTCTCCAACAAACCATCATTCTAGAAGGATGGCAGATGCAAATATTCTTCATAAAATTTACCATAAGTCATCATGGAAAATAGAGATCTCTTTTCCATGGTCACTTATGGTGAAATTATATATCAAGAAAACATTTATATCAATGTTGGCAAAAAAAAAGTGTTTGGTATTTCTTGTTGGATGCATGAAAATAAAATAAGGCTTTGTTTTATACAGAAAGTGTCAAAAGATGGAATAATCAACACCCGATTTCACTATAAATCACCGAATATAGGAAAGTTCTATTTGCATTACAAAGCATGATAGATACAGATATTAGCTGAAAAACATGAAATAATTTCCTAATTTTTTGGAGTTAAGAATGACTCTATCAGAGTTTATACAAAATTCTCCTATAAGGCATTATTTTACAAAGATGACGTCAGAGACCAAAACATTCTTCATCGAATTTAACTGTAAGTCACCAAAGAAAATAAACCTCCGCTTCCATTACAAAACAAGAAAATTTTTGTTTGAATGTTGCCAAAAAACACCAAAATATTTTTTAATATTTTTGTTCCATTTTTCCTTGACCTTTTTTCGAGTCAATTCATGAAAGTACCATAAAATTTCGTTTTAGACAAAAAATGTCGAAGCAAAAAATATTTTACAACAAATTTCACCCTAAATCTCAGAACAAACCATGTGTATAGGTGTAATAGTTTTCAATAAAATTACCTAGGAAATTTATATATTTCAAGTTGAAATTGTGTGTTTACATTTTTACTGCAAATTTAATAAGTTTCCACACCAAGTCAAAATCTCCCTTCAAACTCAATTTTTTAGGGAAAGTCTTAAAAGGAGAAATATTCTACATCAAATTTCATTATGGGTCTCTGAACAAATGAAATTTGTATGCTTAGTATGTGTCATAAAAAATAGCATAAAAATAACCATAAAAATAGCATTTTTATATTTTTGACAGAATTTCGATTTTTTCAGAATTTTGTACAAATTTTCTCTTAATTTCACTGTCTAATAGCCTATTTGGGTTAAGGAAAATTCCAAGTGTTTTCGATAGTTTTCGGTTTGTAGATCAAACCCCCAAAAAGAGTTTGGGGTTCTTAAACCAAACTTTCTTAAGGCCCTTTTATATGCCCTGATCATACACAAAGGTATGTCAATATTTTAAGCTAAATTTCATAACCATTTAATATGGAACCTTGAAAATGTATAGAAAGCTTTCGATTACTTTAATAATCATTGGTTTAAAAAATGAGACAAGTCGGTCCACTAAAATGTGGTGATGTTGTAAGCCACTTTTTCTCCATTATCCTTATTCATTTTTCTCTCCCTTATTCTAAATTTAGAAGAAAGTGGTTTTCAAATCCATTGTAATAAATCCACCCTAGATCAAGGAATAAGAAGCCTAGTTTGCACATAGTTAGTGCCGCCAATAAAGTACTTTAAAAACTCATTACCAATTAAGGAAAATTTAGCTGGTGATTTGGAAATCGGAAAATTGGAAATTGGAAATCTTAAAACTAACCATTTTAGCTGCAGCAGTCATTAGAGGCTATTTCTTTATAAATTAAATGAATGCTGCATACTTTTAGGCCCCACTTAATTTTGCTTTTATTTTATCATTCCCATTACAACCTACTATCCATACAATTTCTTGGCTTCCTTCGTGTTGTATGTTTATGTGACATTTTTCTGTCTGGCGTTAGAATTCCCGCCAACTAAAGTATGGGAAGAAAATTTCCTTTTTTTTCACATCATTCCTTGACTAACAACCAACCGACCCAGCAAGTCAAGTTTCTCATATTGGCATTAGTCTTTGTGCACAGACTTTATTTGTTGTTGTCGGTGTGCTTCTTGTTAACCACCTAGAAATTGGAATTTCCATTTCTGTGCATGCAATTGTTGGAGAGGTGACAGAACTGATGTCACAAGTGGCATTTTGTGCCAATTGTGTTCTGGGGGTGGCTTGAGTGGTTAGGGATATAATAGGAAATCTAAAAATATTAGAAGATATGTTTCTCTTTTAAAGACAGAAAGTAAAAAAAGAACGAAATGTAGAGTTCTAATATATATTTTTTGGAAAAATATAGAAAATAAATTGTTTACTATTTTTTATACAAATATAAATATTTTAATATATATTTTATTAATATAGTTTCTATTGCTCTTACAGGTATGTCCATGAGGAGTTGCATGCCGATATATGCAGGCTTACATTTATATCAGGTATACATTTATATCTATTGCTATATTTGTGATGCATATTTCTAGGCATTTTATGTCGTAATTGCAATTTTTGGAGGAATGTGATATATCCAGAAGTTAAAAATTGTATTTTCTCGATTTGTATAGCTCTACATGTATTTTTAATGAGAAATTAAGTATGTTAAAAGAAAATTAATGATGACGCCTGAAAGTATGCTTTAAATATAAAAAATAAAAATGGAGAGTTCCTTACGTATGACTCCAAGACGATGTGTAACCTGGCCTTAAATATGCCTTAAAATCCTTTAGAAAGTAGAATTATTAAAAAAGTAAAGCATTCTTTTAGGTGATTGCAGATCTATTAATGCCCCTTAAAAATAAGTTTTTAATGAAATTGTCTTTAAATTTAAATAAAAAAAAACAAAACCATGCTATAAATACCATAACCTGAAAGTCTTGCCACCTCTTTAGGAAGTTGTCATCCTGCCGAGACTTCGTTAAAAAAATACATGTGAGCGCCTGAAAGTATGCTATAAATATACATAAAGTGTAAAGTCATTCTTATATATGATTCTAACATTATGTGTAATCTTAATCATAAATATTTTATAAAATTTTTAAAAATGTAAAACATACTTTTAGGCGTTTACTGATCAATTAATTTTTCAACTTTCTTTTTTAAGAATATTACACTGAAATTATCCTTAAAAATAAAAGTCATCATATAAATACCATCACCTGAATTTCTTGTCACCTCTTCAGACAGCTGTCATCCTGCCGAGGCTAATGCCAGAAAAAATCCCCCATTCTCTATTTGTTTCCTACTAAACTTGTTAGCGCAACAAACACAACATTAACATCATTATCTCATCGTCATCATTGTCTAGTCTAGTGCCACTGGTCCCAGGGCTCAACGTAATCAGTCTAGCGGAACTCAGCTACAAAAACGAAACAAAACGAACATTTTTCATTCATATATACACTGCGACAGAGAATTTGTTGCAAATAGAAAAAAACGACCCTTGCAACCACCCATATTGCACAAATGATTTTCTTCTTCTACGTCTCGCTGATGTTGTTGTTGTTGTAGCACGTGAATTTTTCTAACTAGAAAAAAATATTTGCCTGCTCTATGACGATAAAACAACATACAAACTGCAAAAGATGGCTCTGCTTAGAAGCCGGAGAGACAATTGGGGTTAAGGATCTACACAAACAAGCAGCTGGATTTGCTTACCGTCTACACTTCTTGTAAAAGCAATAACGACCCCCTCCCATCTGTGGCCATCCGGTGGTAGTGTATAACCCACATAAAGTTTGAAATAAAATGTATATATGTATATATGTCTGTATGTATTTATATATTTTTCTCTTGTATATATTTTTTGGAGAAAAGAAAATGCAGACTAGAAAAATGCGCCAACTACAGGCATAAAACTTTATCCTTTGCAATGCATTTTGAAAAAATGGGGGGATTTTTATTTTGCACCAGAGAAGGATTCAAACCAGAGGGCCTTTTTATACCCTAAGCCAAGTGTCTACTTTGGATACGGCCAAAAGGCGCCTCATCAAAATAACGGTTTTAGATCCTAGGTCTCTTCGGACTAAATTCTTTTCAGGACATTTGGAGCTGATCTGCACCTCTTCTGGTACCTCCCCCACACAGGGGTCAAAATTTTGAATAATTTTATATTTTTCATAAAATACGAAATAAGCACCCGATCTTGAAATTTCACACATTCCAATATTTTTACTCAGACAAGATTTAATGGGAAGGCGGAATATATCGGTTCATCCTTTCTGGTATCTTCCCCACACAAGGGTCAAAATTTTGAATAATTTATCCTTCATAAAATACAAAGTAAGCATCCGATTCTCTTCATATTTCAAAAATTCCAATATTTTTACTAACGCAAGATTTGGGCGGAAGATGGGAAACATCGGTAAACTCCGTCTGGTACCTCCCCCACACAGGGGTCAACATTTTGAATAACTATATCTCTCATAAAATATGGAATAAGCATCCGATTCTCTTCAAATTTCAAATATTGTAAAATTTTTAATTATACAAGATCTGCTGGGAAGATGGGATATATCGGTCTACTCCTTCTGGCACCTCCCTAATAAAGGGATAACAATTTTGAATATCTCTCATAAAATATGAAATAATTATCCGATTCTCTTCAAATTGCAAACATCCCAATATTTTTACTAACGCAAGATTTGCCGGGAAGTTGGGATATATTGGTCCACTCTCTCTGGTACCTCCACCAGAAAGGGGTTAACATTTTGAATAATTATATCTCTCATAAAATACGAAATAAGAATCCGATTCTCTTCAAATTTAACACATTTCAATATTTTTACTAAAACAAGATCTGCCATGAGGATGGAATATATCGGACAACTTTTTCTGGTACCACCCCCAAAATGGGGTCAAAATTTTGAATAACAAAATTCTTATAAAATGCTAAATAAGCATCCAAATCTCCTCAAATTTAAAACATTCCAATAACTCAAGATCTGTTGTGAAGATGGAATAATTCGGCCCATTTTTACTGGTACCTCCCCCACATAGGGGTTTCCAAAAAAAAAAAAAAAAAAAAAAAAAAAACTTAAGAAAACCCAAACCTAATGCCTACTTTCAGGCGCCCAGAAAATTCGAAAAGTTACTATTGCCGGTCCCCCCGAAAATTCCACCCTGCCCTTCATTTCACCTATGCATAGAATACCTTAATACTTGGCGCACACAAATTTCATCCAAGTCCGCTACACTACGATGCCAGTTTACAAATCACAAACAACGGCAGCAGAAAAAAAACAAACTTTCACTTTTGCATGTCCAGGACTGCAGAAAAGATTTGTGGGAAGGGCGGGCATGAAGGCAGGCATAACAGGATAACAGCTATTCAGGCAAACAAACAAATTCGCTAGGCAGGCTAGCTGATGGGCTGGTTGGCATGCTGGCTGATTGTCTGTCTGCCAGACTAACACTAGAACCGGGCTCTGCTCTTAAGCCATAAATACAGGATGGTGTATTCTACTGAAATATTTTTGTTGGGACTTATGGTAAAAACGAACAACAAACATAGATTTGTAAGGAAAACCTTGCGAAACACCCTTTATCTCTCGTTCAGTTCGCCTGGTGTCCTCTCTCTCTCGCTTTAAAAGCCCTCTTTTAAGGGGTGAGTTGTGGAAAAGCGCCAAGGGGGATTTTCTTGCGACTGCTATTTTTCTGCACAATGCACATTCAACAACAACAGCAACAGCAACGGTTGTGCATGAGTGAGAGCCACCAAATTCAGACATGCCAGCAACAACAACAACGATACGATTTGAAAACGTTGGCTAAAGGACTTGTATAGCCCTGGCTGAACATGTGACTTATCGTAGAGCCAGGAATTGTTTGCTGTTTGGCTGGTTAACAATGATGATGATGATGACGACGTGGATGATAATGATAGTTCCAATTGTAGTTTTCCCAATACAAAACTTTGTTTTCTGGGGGAGGAGGAGATAACTATTGGGTGGTAAAGGCACTGCGCCAAAGTTTTCTCTGAAAGAATAAAAATCCACACACATACATACATACATGCCATAGCAATATTGAAAAATCAGACATCAGACAAGGGAAAAACTGTTATTTTTTGGCTTGACAACACACTCAGAAAAAATTGCCTGTTCGACAAATCTGCAGTCATCGAAAGTATTAATATCATGCTATTTTAGGCCGGAAACTCACTCAATTCAGAATTAATTTACAAAGAGTTAGGAAATTAGGCACCAAAGCTGTTACTGGTCCAACATGTTTGCAAATGGGCTAGATACAGCCCAAAATTTTCCGGTGATTCTCAATGTTGAGTATATGGATAATTCTGGCCGGAAGTTAGTATTTCTGATGCATGAGGTTGTTACAGCCGGTGTACAAAATTTTCAACAAAGGTACATGTTTTCAAATATCTGTAGCAGTACTGGGTGATTTCTGGGACCTTCAGACTTACTATAATTTCTATAGATTCGTCGGTGATTTTTATAAAATATTCTTAAAAAGAAACATAAGACTCACAATCGAGGATTTAAAAACAAAGAAATTTGAGGACCGGACCATTCAATTTAACATGTTGTGATTTTCACAAAAAAATGTATTACGACATTCTAACTTCAAAATTGTGTACTTTTTAAAATACAGGATGAATTAAAAAATAAAAACTGTAATAAAGGCAAACGCCATAATTTTTACATTTTTTTAAATTTTATTGAATGAAAGCAACAAATGTCGGAAATAGCATCCGATTTTAGAATAAGTTTAGATTTGTTCGAATTGGTCACCTTTGGCACGAATTATGGCCTTCAAACCGTCACACGCTGCCTGAATGTTGTTCTGCGGTATTTTGGCCCACTCCCGGTGAAGCGCTTGCTGGAGGTGATCGACACTTTTGTATTTTTTAGTGCCAACCTCTAGCTTTCCAAAATACTCCAGACCCAGTAGTCCAACGGATTGGTATCCGGAGATTTTGGCGGTCATTGTGCACTGGAAATGAAGCGAGGAACCTCATTTGGAACCATTCTTGGGTGGCGCCTGCTGAGTGCGACGGTGTTGAGTCCTGTTGGAATGTCCAAGGTCTGCGGCGAAATGTTTTGGGTGCCCAAGGCTTTAATACACCCTCCAGAATATGATCGACACTTTTGGTTGGCACTAAAACCAACCTCTGGCTTTCTAAAATACTCCAGATACAATAGTCCAACGGATTGGTATCCGGAGATTTTGGTGGCCATTGTGCGCTGGAAATGAAGGGAGAAGCCTCATTTTGTAACCATTCTTGGGTGGCGCGTGCTGAGTGGAGGTGGAGGTTCTGAGTCTTGTTGGAATGTCCAAGGTCTGCGGCCAAAATGTTTTGGGTGCCCCAGGCTTTAATACACCCTCCAGAATATTTCGCGATAAATTTCGGCATTTATTCTAATGTCACGGTTGATTAATACGAGCGGAGAGTGACCATCGGCTGTTATGGCGACCCACATCATCACCAATGCCGGTGCTTGAGTTCTGGTTGCCAAGCGAAGGTGCACATTTTCAGCTGACTTCTTTGGCAAGTAAACACGATAATTTTGTTTGTTTACAAACTGCTGGACAACGTATGTTTTCTCATCGAAGAAAACTAAATTCGACAGTTCACCATTTTTGGCCAAGCGAAGCAACTCTTTAGCTCTTTTGAGTCTATTTCCTTTCTATTGCGGTGTAAGTTCTTGCACTTTTTGCAATTTCAATGGCTTTACCCCGAGCTCATTTTTCAATATTTGCCGAATGGAATATATATGTTCAGCTCACGAACCATTTTTCGGCCACTGCGAGGCGGGTTTCGATTTGTTTGCAGTTTTCTTTCGTCCTCTTCCTTGACGTCGGGCTACCATACCAGTATCACTGTAACGAGCGATGGTACGAGACACAAAAGATTTATTCACATTTAAATGCTGGAGCGCTCTAATGATAGCCACTTGTGGTTTTCCAGCCAAACATAAAGAAATCACACTATTACGCTTGAATTCCATCACGAATAACTTTTTTTCTGGAAAATTCTCACCAAAATGTTTTGGTACTCTTGTAAACAATATAATGAGCTGTCACTGGAATAATTATAACAGCTGTTGGACCACTGGCTTTGAAATAACAGTAGTCTAAAGTTTGTTGCAGTTTTTTATGTCAGTTGGGTTTATGAAAAATTCTCCCACAAAGCAACGTGGATAACGTCAGAGACAAAAATATTCTTCATAAAATTTTACTATAAGTCACCAAAGAAATGGAATCTCCATTTTGCAAAAAAAAAAATCGAAAATATTGCCTATTTTGTGGCGTTTTTGGTTTGATGCAAAAAAGTAACATAAAACTTCATTTCAGACAAAAAGTCTTAATAGAGGATATAATCTACATCAAATTTCACTATAAGTCACCAAAGAATAGAAATCTATATTTCCATTATATATCAAGAAATTATTGGTAAATATTTTCCAATTTTATGTTTTTTTTTACATCGGCATTTTTACATTTTTTAAGGATTTTTACCTTATGTCCTTTAAAAGGTAAACTGTAAAGGAGACTATAGGTTAATGAGTTTTTGTTCAGTATAGTTTTGAAAGGAATTTCAATGTATAAAATGGATTTCAGTATATTTTTTGAGAGACAGTTGCAGTATTAAACGTGGTTGCAGTATGTTTTCTAAGGTTTAAAATGTAGGAATATATCCAAGGAGTAGCAGAGACATACTCTAATATTTATACCCTACAACACTAGGGGCCAACAATTATGTAACATGGGGGTATTATAAGTTTGATTGGGCCAACAATTATGTAAAACCTCGAAATATTGGTCCCCGACATGGGAAACTATATATGGATCTTCCTATCTCGCCAAGCTGAGTCGTTCTAGCTATGTATGTCCGTCCGTCCGTCTGTCCATGTTAAATTTTAACCTCGCTACAGTTTGCAATTATGGACCGATCCTTACGAAACTGACAATCGAGGTGAGGTTAAGAATATAACCCTATTGTTTTTGGAGAATAGCTTTCGGAGCTGTAAGTCTACATTTTTTGACAAGGTCCTTTAAGGATTTTTAATACCGGAGTCGTGGGCTTATAAATAATATATTTATTTAATTTTATTTAGTTATTTATTTATTTTTTTACTTTTTTATTTATTTATTTATTTTTTTTTTTTTTTTTGGTTTCCATAGTTGTTTATTGTTTTTTTTTTTTTTTTTTTGTTTCAATATTTGGAAACCACTATTGCCTCTCTGTGAAAATTGGCAACATGCTATCGAATATTTCCACAAAGCCCGCTACATTTCGTTGTTCTCAATTCTTTTTTCATTCCTTTGCCCTGAAAATGTTGGTATAATGCAATTTTACCACTTTTTGTCTATTTTTTTTGGTATTCTTTTTATACCCTACAACACTATGTGTTGGGGGTATTATAAGTTTGATTGGGCCAAAAATTATGTAACACCACGAAATATTGATTTCCCACATAGGAAAGTATATACAGTGGTGGCCATATCATATGCAACTAAGATTCATCTACGTTAAAAGGCTATATAAATTTGTAAATTTCACAACGAAGTATATAAAGATGGGTTAATTATAGTCAATACGTTCTTACGATTTCAAATTATTATCAAAATGTGCAGCTTTTGTTTATATCTCTATGTTCACAGGTGTTTTGTTGACAAATATGAAATTTGGTGTGGTCAAAACATATGCAACTTTATATATTTGGTTTAAATAACGGCATTTTTACAATTTCCTTTGTTCTATTGTTCTTCTTATTATTAGCTAGAGACACTGCGTAAAGAGATTTAAAGCTACATTCACATTTTTATTGCGTTGTTTTTTCACAAAGCTACAATAGAGTTTGGTCAAAAATGGCACGCGATAAATTTGGATTTGAGCTCAGACAACGAATCGTGACTGCGTATTCTTCTGGATTATCACAGAAATGTATTGCCGAGAAATATACCGTTCATAAAAGCTCCATATCGCGCATCATTAATAATTACAAAAAAAATTCACAAGTCTCTGTTATACACCGTGGTGGTCGAAGTCGAAAAACAAGCGATCGGACGGACAAATTAATAATCAGACACGTGAAAAAAGACCCATTTATATCTTCCTCTAAGATAGTGGAAAGATTTCAGTTGCCAGTTTCTGCTCGCAC
This sequence comes from Musca domestica, assembly GCF_030504385.1. Classification (NCBI taxonomy): domain Eukaryota; kingdom Metazoa; phylum Arthropoda; class Insecta; order Diptera; family Muscidae; genus Musca; species Musca domestica. The sequence goes on along the minus strand of NW_026712169.1, from coordinate 916,196 downwards.
CATCCGTAGAAGACTTTTACAAGCCTCCCTCTGCGCAAGACGTCCTGCAAAAAACCACTGATATCGAAGCGAAACCAGAAAAAGCGTTTGGAATTTGCTAAAGCTCATATAAATTGGACAGAGAGTAAATGGAGAACTATATTATTTAGTGATGAGTCCAAATTTAACATCATTGGTAGCGATGGCATGTGCTATGTAAGGCGACCAGAAGGAAAACGACTCGAAGCACGTTACTGTAAAAAAACGGTCAAGCATGGAGGGGGCAATATAATGGTGTGGGGTTGTTTTTCTGGTGCTGGAGTTGGCCCCCTACATAGAATTGTTGGTATTATGGATAGATTTATGTATAAAGACATATTGCAAAGGGTAATGCTCCCATTCGCAGAATATAATATGCCATTGCGGTGGGTCTTTCAACAGGACAACGACCCCAAACACGCTTCGAAGGTGGTCAAATCGTGGTTTGCCGATAATAGAGTTACGGTAATGGAATGGCCACCCCAATCCCCAGATTTAAACCCAATAGAGAACCTGTGGGAAATCGTAAACAAAAAAATTGATCGAGAAAATTGTACAAGTTTAGATGTTTTATTTTGCCGGCTGGAAGATGTCTGGAAATCAATCCCAAAAAGCGTCATTGACAATCTTATAGCGTCAATGCCTCGAAGATGTCAGGCTGTAATCGACAACAACGGATTTGTAACAAAATATTAACTTTATTTGCACTTTACTGAGCTCGATTTAATTAGTTGCATATGTTTTGGCCACTTCATAATAAGACTGAATATCTTTTTCTAATTTTTTTTTATAAATGAATTGAATATCTATGGAGTATATGTTTTTTTCTTAAACTACAAGCAATAAAAAATAATATTTAAAAAAATAATTGCATAATTTTGTTTTCAGAAAAATTTTTCACGGTTTTTGGTAAAGGTTAGATTTCAGTTGCATATGATATGGCCACCACTGTATGGGTCTTCCTATCTCGCCGAGCTGAGTCGATCTAGCTATGTATGTCCGTCCGTCCGTCTGTCCGTCTGTCCGTCTGTCCGTCTGTCCATGTTAATTTGTAATCACTCTACAGGTCGCAATTATGGTCCGATCTTCACGAAATTTAAAATGGAGGTGGGGCTAGGGTCAGAATAGAACCCTATTTCTTTTGGTGATGATCGCATAGTATTTAGGGGTTAAAATGGACCAAAAACTGAAAAAAATCCTGATTTTGCACTTGCTCTACAGGTCGCAATTATAGACCAATCAACGCGGAATTTCGCATGTAGCTAGAGTTTAGGGCTGGCAAGAAGCCTACCCATTTGGGTGTTCATCGGATAATATTTAGCGGGTAAAATAGACCATATCTTTTGTGTTGAAAAAATTCAAAATTTTTCATTAAACCGCGAATATTTTAAATCCCGGCGAAATCATAAAGCCATGACAAGGTTACTTCTGATCTTTACATTGATGTTAACATCCATCAAATCGGATATATAGCAAAATATGTGCGATATATATGTTTATCAAAGAAGATATGCTTGAAAAATCTCTTATATGTCGAGAACGGCTGAACTGATTTCGACAGTTCTCATTAATTCAGAATGGCCTCTTGGCAGGAAACATAAAACGTCTAAAAAAATCGCATAAAAATATCTCTCTAAAGATGAAAATATTGATTTTGTAAAATTTTCTCATATTTTTTCAATTTTGTCATATTTTTGGCATATTTTCATTTTGAATTAAACATTTGGTAATATTTCTACAGCTAACAAAACTAAGTAGTTAGAATATCAGGATATCATATACAGATCGCATTTATGGCCCGATCCTTACGAAATTTTGCATGGAGATAAGATGAGGGTCAGAATAAAAACCTATTCTTTTTGGAGATGATCGCCATATATTTAGGGGTTGAAATGGACCAAAAAACTGCAAAATTGTCAGCAGGTCGTAATTATGGGGGTTACCGGACATTACAAAAGCCAAGCAGTTTTGGATGGCCATCCAAAAATATTCAATGTGTGAAATAGTTTGCCAAATTTTGTAGACAAAATACGAAAATGTCCATTCCACTGACTTTTTGGAGAATTCACAAATACAGGAAACACGCACTTCTGACTATTTCGTTAACGCTGATTTAGTTGAAGAATATAGTCAAATGTCTGTATCTCATATAGATGCGTTTCAGTCAAAAACCAATAATAAATATTAATCTTTTGCCACTTCTGAGAGACTATGGGTCTTTGGGAAATATTGGTTCCAGATCTAGGAAGACCACTTAAGTGCAACATATACCAATAAATTGGAACTTAGCAAATTAGTTTAAGTTGCTATTATTCGAAAATTAGAGAACGAAACCTGATGGTTTTCTTTTATTATTTGTCACAATATCTTGTGGAATTCTTTCGAGTATCTCGCCTATATAAACTGTATCATTTATTATAGTGTTGTTGTAGGGTATTCAACGGTCGGCCCCGCTCGACTGTAGCCTTTGCTTACTTGTTTTTTTTTGTTTTTTAATAAAATATAAATCACAAATATTGTTACCCTTATATCGTACATTGTGGACATGTTGGCCAAAGCCTTTTATACACTTGCCTGCAATATATTGGCGGAATGCAGTAAAAATAGTTGCAAACAAAACATTGCAAAAAGGCAGCCATGCAGACAGAGGCCGTCAGTCATGATGGGCTTATGTCCGGTAAGTGCAGCCAACAAAACGAAAAAATACAAATAATAATGCCAGACTGTAGCTGTAGGTTTTGTATGCTCTACAAAGTTAGGCAACTTTTCATTCAACCGGAAGTTAAAAAAAAACCTGCCAAAACCCCGTTTTTATCATAAAAATCCTTTAATGCATTTGACGTTCTAAAATAAAGGGAAAAAAGTTCAGACTGAATGCACCATGCGCCCGGATAAATGCATTTTTAAAATATATTGAAGGCGGATGTTTGAAAAATGAACGGACTATTTCCTGTTTTCCCTCTACATGGCATTGATGATAATTGCATTTGTTTTTTTAGAGATTTTTTAGAATACTTTTTGGTTGCACTTTTTTTTTGTAGTTTTGCCAGTGCCATTTCATGTTAAATTTATGATGGCCAGACAAAGCTTAATTGCTTTTTACGGGCATTGTTTGTAGTTGACTATTTGTCCCTGTTATGTTTCCGGATATTTTTGATTGGCTGTTCTTAGAAAAAAAAGGGGAAAAAATCCTGAATGCATAAAATGAATTAGAAATTCAATTTGCATATGGGGGAAGAAATTAAATTTCATATTTTACATATTTTTGAGGATTATATTTAGGAATTTATAAAATGTAAAATATATTTTTATGTAGCAATTTAGAATAATATCCTTTAAAATCGGCGTCATTAAAAAACAAAATTCTTAAAAAGTACATTCAAGGTCTTATATTTGTCGGCACCATTAAAGAAAGAAAATTCTTCAAAATTTCCAGCAAAGAAATCTTTAAGAAATCTTCAGAAATCATATACAGGGTGAGATGAAAAAACTGCAACCAACTTCAGACTGCTGTCATTTCTTAGCCACTCATCCGACAGCTGTTACAATTATTCCAGTTCCAAATTATTCCAAAAGCATTTTGGTGAGAATTTTCCCTAAAAAAAGGTTATTCGTGATGGAATGCAAGCGTGATAGTGTGATTTCTTCACATTTGGCTGGAGAACCAACCATTCGGCAAATATTGAAAAATGAGCTCGGGGTAAAGCCATTGAAATTCCAAAAAGTACAGAAAGAAAATAGACTCAAAAGAGCTAAAGAGTTGCTTCGCTTGTCCGAAAGTGGTGAACTACCGAATTTGATTTTCTCCGATGAGAAAAATTCGTGGTCCAGCATTTTGTAACCAAACAAAATGATCGTATTTATTTGCCAAAGAGGTCAGCTGAAAATGTGCACCTTCGGTTGGCCACCGGAACTCAGTCGCCGGCCATGGTGATGGTGTGGGCCGTCATAACAGCTGATGGTCGCCCTTCGCCCGTATTAATCGACCGTGGCATCAGAATTAATGCCGAATATTATCGCGAAAATATTTTGGAAGGTGTATTAAAGCCTTGGGCACGCAAACATTTTAGCCGCAGACCTCGGACATTCCAAAAGGATACAGCACCATAGCACACAGCACGCGCCACCCAAGAATGGTTACCAAAATCTCCGGATACCAATCCGTTGGACTATTGTGTCTGGAGTATTTTGGAAACCAAGGTTGGCACTAAAAAATACCAAAGTGTTGATCATATTCTGGAGGGTGTATTAATGCCTTCAGACATTCCAACAGAACTCAGCACCATCGAACTCAGCACGCCCCACCCAAGAATGGTTACAAAATGAAGTTCCTCGCTTTATTTCCAGCACACAATGGCCACCAAAATTTCCAAATAGCAATCCGTTGGAGGTTGGCACTAAAAATACCAAAGTGTCGATCACCTCAAGCAAGCGCTTCGCCGGGAATGAGCCAAAATACCGCAGAGCAACATTCGGACAGCGTGTGACGGTTTCATTGGTCGTTTAAAGACCATAATTCGTGCCAAAGCTGACCAATTCGAACAAATCTAAACTTTTTCTAAAATTTGATGCTATTTCCGACATTTTTTACTTTCATTTGATAAAATTTAAAAAAAAAGTAAAAATTATGGCGTTTGACTTTGTTGCAGTTTTTTTTATCTCACCCTGTATATTCCCCGATGATTTCTTGAAGATTTCATTTTTTGCAAATGAATTTTGAGAATTAAATTTCTTCAATGGCACCCTCAAACACAGAACTTTATATGCCCTTTCCAAAGACAGGCATTTGTTTGGCTGCCAGAAAAAGCTATTTACTTTGCCTTGTCTTAGAAATAAAAGTAAAAGTTTCCCTTCAAGGATTTCAATGTCAAACATTCCTCTTTGTTTTTTGTTTTTTTTTTATATATAAAAATTGTCTTGCAATAAATTGCATGTAAACACCGCATAGTCTCTAGGATTTTTTGAAAATATTGTTTTTATTGTTGTTGTGGATGCGTCAGACAAATGTAACTGAGCTCGATGCCATGCCATGCCATCTCCATCTACTACACTTTCTCTTGGAAAAGTTTTCCGTTTTTGCGCCAAAATAAAAACAAAGTTTTCGTAGCAAAACAAAACGAGAAGAGTGGTGGTGGGTAAAAATGCCGCAGGCTAAATATAAATAACCGCAGCAAAAGAAAAGGCAAAAAAGGATAAACACATCAACCATGATTACGCTAATGTTAACGATGATGATGATAATAATGATGGCGATGATGACGACAACGATGTGTAAAACAGTGGGGTTTTCTAAGAGGTATGCCTCACTGAAAGGGAGTTGGTTTAGTGGAGAAAAAAGAAGTTTTGAAATTGAAAAATGAATAGAATCGACTAGAGATAAACCGAAATTTTCGAACCCATTTCAGTTTCATAGTCTCCGGAAAAATATTTATTTTAAAATAGTCTTCAATGACACAGGGCAACAAAAAAACCAGTAAGGGCGGGACCGGCTATCTTTCCATTTGGGCTGATATAAGCCATTATGTGCACAAAAAACCTGAAATCGGATTAATGACATATATGGGAGCTATATCCAAATCTTAGCCGTTCTCGATAAAATTTGGCAAAGGTATTTCCGAGCTTTATAAGATATGTTATACCAAATATCATTGTTGTCGAATGCATATTACGAATGTGGGGGAATTATACACCAAATCGGATGTACCAAAATTGGAAACAGAGATATCTTTTCGTTGGTGACTTATAGTGAAATTTGATGAAAAATATATATTTCCTTCTGAAATTATGCGCTGTGAAGAGTTTTCATAAAATTAAATAAAAAAAATGCAACAAAGACAAACGTCATAATTTTTAAATTTTTTTTTTTTTTAATTTTATTGAAGAAAGCAAAAAATGTCGGAAATAGCATCAAATTTTAAAATAAGTTTAGATTTGTTCGAATTGATCACCGTTGGCACGAATCATGGTCTTCAAACGGCCAATGAAACCGTCACACACTGCCCGAATGTTGCTCTGCGGAATTTTGACCCATTTCCGGCGAAGCGCTTGCTTGAGGCGATTGAAACTTTTTTAGTGCCAACCTTGCTTTCCAAAATATTTCAGACACAATAGTCCAACGGATTGGTATCCGGAGATTTTGGTGGCCATTTTGCACTGGAAATGAAGCAAGGAACCTCATTTTGTAACCATTCTTGGGTGGTGCGTACTGAGTTCAATAGTGCTCAGTCCTGTTGGAATGCCAAGGTCTGCGGCCAAAATGGCTTAAATACTCCCTCCAGAATATTTTCGCGATAATATTCGGCATTAATTCGTATAGGTCTTCTATGGGGAAACCTTTAAATTTCTATCAATGAGAAGAAAACCAGTTTTTCAGTGAGTGCAAAGCCAGCTCTTCAGGGAGCAGACTTTCAGGTCTTCTGTTAAATAAAGTGATCCAGTTCTACTATGAGAAGGAAAGCTCTAGATCTTCTTCGCGATTCCGAGAACTCATCCAGCTCTATTTTGAAAGGAAGATCATATGAAAGGAAGTCGATTAATACGAGCTGAGAGCGACCATCGGCTGTTATGGTAGCCCACACCATCACAATGGCCGGCGCTTGAGTTCTGGTGGCCAACCGAAGGTGCACATTTTCAGCTTACCTCTTTGGCCGGCAAACACGAACCATTTGGTTTGTTTACAAACTGCGGGACAACGAATAATTTCTCATCGGAAAAAAACAAATTCGGCAGTTTCGGCCAAGCGAAGCAACTCTTTTGAGTCTATATTTTGAGTCTAGCTCTTTTGAGTCTATTGTCTTTCTGTTGCAGTGTATGTTCTTGCACTTTTTGTAATTTCAATGGCTTTACCCCGAGCTCATTTTTCAATATTTGCCGAATGGAATTTTGCGATTTGTTGAGCTCACGAGCCATTTTCGGCCACTGCGAGGCGGATTTCGATCAAGTCGCTTGTTTACTTTTCGAACTATTTCTGCAGATGTTGATGTTTTCTTCCGTCCACTTCCTTGACGTCGTACTACCGTTAGTATCACGGTAACGAGCGATGGGTGCGAGTGCTCTAACGATAGCCACTTGTGGTTTTCCAGCCAAATGTATAGAAATTACACTATCAGGAATAAATTTTTTTCTGGAAAATTCTCACCAAAATGCTTTTGTACGTTTGTAAACAATATAATAAGCTGTTACTGGAATAATTTTAACAGCTTTCGGAAGGATGGCTTAGACAGGAGTCTGAAGTTGGTTACAGTTTTTTCATCTCACCCTGTATGCCCTCTCTAGCCATATGGCTGAGGGTATAATTAAAGCTCGGTTTTTTTTTTTGTTTTTCTAAAATCCCATATTATTGGTCTGTTAATGCTGAGACTCCATTCCCTGATCACTAGATTGCCAATCAGTTGTTCAATCATTCAAATCCATTCTTAAATTTTCAAATAAGCTACAAATGTCATGATGCATTGACGTTTTCATTGAAATTGAATTTTAAAATATGTGCATTTGTATAATAACTTGCAGTAATGAGTTAAGATCAAAATCTAACAGCCAGCAAAAAGGGGGAAACAACACAGAAACTGAAAATGGAATGCGGTTTTGCAATTGAGTAGCAACAAAAGGGGACCTTGAGCAAATTGCTTGTGTATTTTTGTTTATAAATAAATTCATTTGAAATCTCGCGCAAAATCAAACAACAAAAACCAGAAGAAATTCTCAAACTCGTTATGCATTTTGCCAAATGCAGTATTTGTTTGAAATACATTTCCACTCCCCCTGCCTCTCTCACTCTCTCTCTCTCGCAGCTACTACCAAACACCTACCCATAAAGCCCCATATATTTTGGAACTTTGGAATCAAAACAAAACAGAAGCTTAACATTGATTTAAAATTCAAATTTTAAACTAGGAAAAAAACGCCGCACATTACGGCATAAAGTTTATATGTAACAAGTAACAAAACAAAAGCCACAATAAAAGAAAGCAGGCAACAACAAGAGGGGGAAAACGAGCAATAAATGTTCGACATCTTGAACTTGAACTTGAAAAAAGGCAGAGAAACCCTCACACACACACACACACAGAGTCGCTGTCGTTGGAGAAAATAACTGAAAGACCACGTAGTAAATGCGAAGAATGACAAGAAATTTGTTATAAATTTATACATATCTACTTAATAGAGAGAGCGTACAACCGTACACATATTGGTATGTATCTGTATGTGTATCGGTCGTATAAAATTTATTGCCACAACGTGTATGTGATTTGTGTTTGGTTGAAAGGTCTTTCCAATCACACACCAAACGCCACGAAGATGATGATTATCATGTTCGAGATAATTATCAATCCAACATAATCATCATTAAGAAATGTTTTCATTTACCATCATTATCGATCTAACCACACTCGTAGATACACACACAGACACACACACCTTACTTTGGGGTATCTTGTCCATACTTTCTTCAACATTCATATGACATTCTGACTGGCTGGCTGACTGACTGTCGGTCTGTCTGTCTATGTCAGTCTCCCTGCCATCTCACTCATACTGTGTGAATATATTTATCATGCCGCATTGAATAAACCACTGCTGCTTCAAACCGTTGATGATACACTTTTGTGTTGTTGTCTGATGTTATGGTGGCGCTACTGTGTTACCGCTCCCCAGTTTTCTTTAATGAATACAATAAATATTATGAGTTTTAATGCCTCTTTACTTCTAATTTCGCCACATCCTTTTTAGAGCTCGGTGACACACTTTGTGATAATCGACATGCATGCATACATACCTACTTATGAATGAATTTCCAACAAATTTTTTGAATATAAATTTTGCTTTTTAATTTTTAAGGGAATACATTTTTTTTAGATATAAATGGGATAACAAAACGGAAAGAAAGTAAATGTGTGGAAAAGGAAATTAAATGCTCGAGCGAGTTTCGCTCTTGACACTAATTTGAGGTGAAGTACTCGTGCAAGTAAAAAGAAGTAAAGCGAATATGCTTCACTTTTCTATGTCACTCAAATAAGAGTGAGAGTAAAAAACGCTCGCATTCAACCATAGTCTACTCTTCCAGTGCTTTTCTCTTCTTGGCTTTTGTACAGGGTGAGATAAAAGAAAACTGCAACAAAGTCGCACGCCATAATTTTTGCATTTTTTTTTAATTTTATTAAATGAAAGCAAAAAATATCGGAAATAGCATCAAATTTTAGAATAAGTTTAGATTTGTTCGAATTGATCACCTTTGGCCTTCAAACGGCCAGTGAAACCGTCACATTCTGCCCGAATGTTGCTCTGCGGTATTTTTGCCCTTTACCGGCGAAGCGCTTGCTTGAGGCGATCGACACTTTGGTATTTTTTAGTGCCAACCTCTAGCTATCCAAAATACTCCAGACACAATAGTGCAACGGATAGGTATCCGGAGATTTTGGTGGCCATTGTGCGCTAGAAATAAAGCGAGGAACCTAATTTTGTAACCATTCTGGGGTGGTGCGTGCTGTGAGCGACGGACCATTTCTTCTGATACCACCCCACCATAGGGTCAGAATATTGGGTACCCACGAAGCTCATAAAACAGGAAATGAACACCCGATTCCATTCAGACTTGGCACATCTCAATATTTCCATCAGCACAAGATCTGTTATAAAGGTAGTAGATATCGGACCATTCCTTTTGGTACCTCCCCCACAAAAGGGTCAAAGTTTTGAATAACAAAAACTATCATAAAATCCAAAATAAGCATCCGGTTCACTTCAAATTACACACATCAAAATATTTTTATTAAACCAAGGTCTGGTGTGAAGATGGGGTATATCGGTCCACTCCCACCACTCTGATACCTCATCCACAAAGGGTCAACATTTTGAATATCCGTGAAGCTTATAAAACGGGAAATTAAAAGCCGATTCCCTTCATACTTGGTACATCTCAATATTTCTATCAACATAAGATCTGTTTTAAAGATGGTGGAGATCGGACCATTTCTTCTGGTACCTCCCCCACAAAAGGGTCAAAGTTTTGAATAACAAAAACGATCATAAAATACGAAATAAGCATCAGGTTATCTTCAAATTACACACATCAAAATATTTTTATTAACCCAAGGTCTGGTGTGAAGATGGGGTATATCGGTCCACCCCTTCAGGTGCCTCCACCACAAAAGGGTCAAAATTTTGCATAGTCATGAAGCTCATAAAACGGGAAATTAACATCCGATTCTACTCAGACTTGGTACATCTAATTATTTCTATCAACACAAGATCTGTTATAAAAATGGTAGAGATCGGACCATTTTTTCTGATACCACACCCACATAGGGTTCAAGATTTTGAAAAATAAATCCAAATATTTTTGATGTGGATATAAATGTTCGATTTCATTCAAATTTTAAGAGTGGAAAACTCCCATTTTTCAGAAAGAGTGGAAAATTTCCATTTTTCGAGCTTGCGAGTATGCTTTACTTGCAACTAAAACCGACTAAAACTAATTGAGAGCAACTCCTTTTCTCTATGAAAATACGTGTTAGAGTGAGAGTATACACAAAATTGTCATTGTGTAGGCACTCTCAGGGAGTACCCTTTCTTTAAATAGTCTCTTCCCTCTGAGTTCAGAAATGCCTAAGCATTCTCAGTAGTTTCGAAACTCAATAATTTTTCGTTTTTATTTTAGTAGTGCGTTTGGGGAATTTAAAAAAAAATATTTTCTCCTAAAAGTATGCAATACAAATTGAAAAAGCTCCTTACAGAGAACAACTTATTTTAAAAATCTAAAAATAATTAAATGTGATACAGAATTTCGAAGGTATTCATTTTTGTTTTTTTTTTTCTTTGCAGGTAAATGTCATAACTTTGATAAGTGTTTCAAAATTTGGGAAAACGGATGCACTCAAAAAAGGCACCACAACAGAAATGTGGTCAAAATTTGTTAGACTTCCCTTTAAAGAAAAATAGTAGCACCTTACGACTTACGTGGATAGTTATACCTAACTGGGAAAGAGAGGTATTTTTAAAATATCTTTGGAATTTTATTACTTTTTTCCTCAAATATGGGTAGATTTTCAAACATTCTGGTATATTGAAGGAAGCAAATTCAAAAAAAGCGAAATAATTTTAATTAACTCAGAGAGAGGAGTGGACAGAGAGAGAGAGAGGAGCGGACAGTGAGAGAGAATGGGGGGAGAAAGTGATATATTCTCAAAGCAGTATTAACGTTTGGACTGTTTACTTGACAATTTCGCCTATTTTAAAGTTCATTCTACAAAACAGATCAAGGCTGGGCTTAAGTCCTTCGACAGCAATCACACTCTCACTAAAGGTTCCCAGAAAAAAATCTCATTACGAAATAATGGGTTCATGAATGGGTATTACGATGAACATGAATTGTTGTTTAAAGTTGGGGATGTGTGTTCGCATGTGTTTCCTGTCGCAGAGAATCGATCCTGCCACCACAGGTCTTGTAGTCCGACGTGCTCACTTTGCTGTCGCTGTTACTCATTACTTGGTATGGTAAAAGTAAGATATTTTTCTTTGTAATTTTTTTTAGGAATAATCCTTTATTTTTTAGCTTACTGGTAATACGGATAGTATGTAGTTGTCAATACTAGAAATGAAGGCTACCAAACGGGTTACAACACTTTGTTTTAAACAATTTCGTTTTAATTTTTTAGATTATTATTTTTAGATTATTATCCAAAGTTTAAGTAATAGTTATTTACTTTTTGAAAATTTATTTATTTTTTTTTATTCCAAGATGCATTTGTTTATTTCTCTCACTCTCTCAATATATTTCTCTCTTCCTCATTGCCAATGTTATAACAAATACAAAACTACAGCATTAAAAAATTGGTTTAAAAAAATGATTCAAATTAATTGAAATGCAAACGGTGGTGCAGGAGTAGGGGCTTTGGAGGGGGTAGTTCAATAATAAAGAACAGCTGCAAATAAAAATTTAATAAAAAATACATAGCAACTCACATAAATAAAAATGACATTGAGAAATGCAAAAATTACGTTGCGCTCGTCTGTTTTAATGCAAAAATAACAAGAAACCAAAAATTTGAAAAAAAAATAAATAATAATAATTATCAAGAGTTAATTTCATTTCATGCCCGTCGGACGCCTGCTTGACTACCCAACCAACCAGGCAGCCCCCAAACATCAAACAATTGTTAAATTGAAAACAAACATAAAGAAACTGGCATTAGATGCTTAATTTTCTTAATAAAAATAATGAAACGAAACAAAACAACACTTTAATGTGATGCATGACGCATGATAGAGCGTACACATGACGCTAATACTTAACGCCATCATAGCGCACATGCATGCATATAGTAGCAGCAAATGCTTTGGACAACCAGACGACTACACGCGCCCCATCCAAAAAACTGCATGAGTAATACAACAACACTGGCCATTAGAAAAAACCCCACATATCTCCCCTCCCATTCCCCACCAATTCATACTTGTTGTCAATCATGCATACACAGTTATTTTTCTCACACTGCTGTTTTATTGGAATTCTCTCACTCTCACCACTAGCGTCATGCAATATTTGCTGCATGTTCAATTTTGGTTGTGGTTTTGCAAGGCAAGACATTATAAATACATACTCGGTATGTTATGCAGTATTATCGTCGTCGTCGTGTGTGTTATTTACTCTCGTTGGTACTCTCACATCTTGAAATAAAATACCGCAACGGCATTGAGATGGCTGTGTGTATGTGCCGTTTGGGGAGATGGGGTTTGGGGCCCGAAATGCGGTTAAGTGTCGTCGGTTGGTGTGTGCATGTTATTTGTTGTGACTGCATTTATGTGTCCTAATTTCAAATATATTTTGGAACTGATAATGAAGTCCCCCCAAAAAAAAATCAACAACGGCAACAAGAATTATTTAACAGCCGTATATTGTTGTTATCTTGCACATGTGAGAAGTGTGATTGGTTTCCTGTATTTGCGTAATAATGGGGGGACTAGAAATATCATAAAATGCAAAGAAAATACAAAAACGAATTTTTTTCAGAGGCGTAGTTTTGGGGTCCAATTGAAAGGCAGTTTTGATCGATTGCAAAGCTATAATTTAAAATCATGCCATGAAATGGTGACCAACCTCAAGTTCAAATATCTCAATATTTTTATATATGCCACCTTAGAGTAAGAATTTTGCATTTAAAGCAAAAACATTTTCAGAATACATAAATTGGGTGGAATATCGAAAATTGCACTCACCAATGTATGAATTCTAGAAACAGTTAAAATATTGGTCTTGGGAGTAAGTCTTGCATCTCAAAATATGCACAGCTCGATGGGGTGCTACGATGTGTTGTATATCTATATATAAAACAGTACTGACTGAAATCTTGAAATTTTGCGCGACGATCAGTCTTGGTGCATAGGCGTGTGAAAAGGCTGGGTTTTTGGAAACTCGTACTAAAATGGCACGAAAAGTACTAAAATTTAATACTTTGTATTGGACAAACAGAATGAGCTAGAATTCTGAATTAGGATCACCGATGGAGTACAGGATATTTGTACAAAGGGTTTTTAGAAATTCGAATATTAAGGTTACGAAATGTTCTAAAATGGTACTAAACTTCGAAATTTGGTATGAGAATCAAGTTTAGAAAATAAGTTTGATATATGCACCTAGTTTTAAAAATGTGTACTAAGTATGCGAACTGTACTAAATGGTACTAAACTTAAAACAATTTGTATTAGGTTCACTGTTTATGTGTAGCCTTGACATATGGCGGTGCTTTCGAAAATTCGTACCATAATTGTACGAAAAGTACTGAATGGTACTATATTTGGAATTGAGTGAAGGGATAGGGTTGGAATCCTCAAATCTGAGATTGAGGTCTCTGTTGATATCTGGGATTAAGATATGGAGGTGGTTTTGCAAATATGTACTATATTTGTTCGAAAAGTACTCAATAGTACTAAATTTAGTATTGGTTGAAGGAATAGGGCCGAAACCCTCAAAATTGATATTGAGGGGTCTGTTGATATATAGAATTGAGACATGCAGGCGGTTTTGGAAATGTGTACTTTAATTGTTCGAAAAGTACTAAGTGGTACTAAATTCGATACTGGTTGAAATCCTCAAATTTGATATTGAGGTTGCTGTTGGTATCTGTGAATAAGATATGGAGGTGGTTTTGCAAATATGTACTATATTTGTTCGAAAAGTACTCAATAGTACTAAATTTAGTTTTGGTTGAAGGAATAGGGCTGAAACCCTCAAATTTGATACTGATGTCTTCGTTGATATCTAGAATGGTGGTTGTTTGGAAATATGTACTAAAATTGTTCGAAAAGTACCAAGTAGTACTAAATTGGGTATTAGGTGAAGGAATAGAGCTGGAATCCTGAAATTTGATATTGGGGCCTCTGTTGGTATCAAGAATTGAACTATTGGCGTGGTTTTGGAAAAGTGTACTACAAATGTACGAAAAGTACTGTACTACAGGGTGAGATGAAAAAACTGCAACCAACTTCAGACTGCTGTCATTTCTAAGCCACTCGTCCGACAGCTGTTAAAATTATTCCAGTGATAGCTCATTATATTGTTTACAAGCGTACAAAAGCAATTTGGTGAAAATTTTCCAGAAAAAAGTTATTCGTGATGGAATTCAAGCGTGATAGAGTTATTTCTTTTTATATTTGGCTGGAAAACCACAAGTGGCTATCGTTAGAGCACTCCAGCATTTAAATGTGAATAAATCTTTTGTGTATCGTACCATCGCTCGTTACCGTGATACTGGTAGTGTAACCCGAAGTGGACGGAAGAAAACAGCAACATCAGCAGAAATGGTTCGAAAAGTAAATAAGCGACTTGATCGAAACCAGCGTCGCAGTGGCCCAATGGCTCGTGAGCTGAACATTCGAAATATTCGATTCGGCAAATATTAAAAAATGAGTTCGGGGTGAAGCCATTGAAATTCCAAAAAGTGCAAGAACTTACACCGTAACAGAAAGAAAATAGACTCAAAAGAGCTAAAGAGTTGCTTCGCTTAGCCAAAAGTGGTGAACTGCCGATTTTGGTTTTCTCCGGTGAGAAAAAATTCGCTGTCCAGCAGTTTGTAAACAAACAAAATGATCGTGTTTACTTTCTAAAGTGGTCAGCTGAAAATGTGCACCTTCGCTGTCCACCAGAACTAAAGCGCCGGCCATGGTGATGGTTTGTTCCGCCATAACAGCCGATGGTCGCTCTCCACTCGTATTAATCGATCGTGGCATCAGAATAAATGCCGAATATTATCGCGAAAATATTCTGGAGGGTTTATTAAAGCCTTGGGACATTCCAACAGGACTCAGCACCATCGCACTTAGCACGCGCCATCCAAGAATGATTACAAAATGAGGTTCCTCGCTTCATTTCCAGCGCGCCAAAATCTCCGGATACCAATCCGTTGGACTATTGTGTCTGTAGTATTTCGGAAAACTAGGTTGGCACTAAAAAATACCAAAGTGTCGATCGGAGCAACATTCGGGCAGGATTAATTCCATCAATTTTCCCATTGCAGATTCGTGATATTTCCAAGGTCCTTGGCAAACTCAGGCATATTATTGCCTATAAACATTTTTATTTTAACTATTTTTTATGCAAACAAAATAATTACCATTTGTCGAACTTAAGTGCACTTAATTACCAAATAAATCTTATTTTGCTGCTGCGCGAGTTTTTTTAATTTTAGTGTGAATTGTGTCATAAAAACAAAACATACGCACGTCCGCACACAAACACATCAACAACAATAAAATTGTTAGCGCAATGAAAACCTTGAAAAAGAAAATAAACAAACAAACCCCCACACTCGCTTGCATATTCCGATAAGCAATAAAGCACTTAATGACCAACTAGCGGAATGATCATGTGCAGCAAGAATTTTATGCTGTTTGTGATATGCTCGGCAAATGAAACGGTAAACGATCAAATTAAATATCATTTTATCTCACACTCTCTCGTTAAAGGTACTCCTTTACCTTAACCCAACGAATCATTTAAATAAAAATTTGGAAAATGTTGTCACAATAAAAACCAGGATCAGAATGTGTAGATAATTACTGTGGTCGAATCTACGATGAGTTAATGTAAAATTTCTTGAAGTTATGAATACCGTTTTGTTTAATTTGTTTGGTACTCTCTGTTATGGTATGTGCTTTCTCTCCCTCTCTCTCTCTCCCAATATGTGATATTACAAGTCCTTGTAAGTGTGTTAACATGTTACGTCTATCCAACATTATTCCATTTTATATTTCTATCTCTCTCTCTCTCTCTCTCTCTCTCTCTCTCTCTCTCTCTCTCATTCATTGATAAGTATTCATTAATTGCATTTCCGCAATATTTATTTGGAAGCGTCCCTGTTTTTTCGTACATACGTAGGCTACACAAATATAGCTCAACATGTGAATAACAATTTGTTGCTCGTGTTTTAATCAAATTCTTTCTCTTCTCCTTATGTACATACACACTCTCTCTCTCCCTTACTCACTCACTAAATTATAAAAGATCGGTATTTTTGTTTTGTTTTCATTTCTAATTTTTTGTTATTTGTGCAAATTCTCAAAACAAGGTCAAATGCATTTTCGTTTTGTTGTTATTCTTTTAAGGCATATGCGATGCCAAAATTGCTGTCGCTATTTTTGTGTCAGTGTTTGTGGTAGTGTTTATTACACTAGCCTACAAATTTATAATTGTTATATACAGGTACATGTGTACCCGCCTTCTTTTAGAGAAGCCAGCTAGTTTACATAAATGTTCAAAAAGATAAAAGAACTCCTTTCACCACCATGCGTATATAGAAGGGATCCCCTAACAAAAACGTTGATATTGGGAATTAATGTGAAGTAGATCGTACCAACTATGAACCTAATGTGAATATGTAGCCAACTCTACATCGATTTTAAACAAAATTTAAAACCACATAACATTGCCGTATAGTGGATGATATGACTTCGATCAGGATTCTATTAAAAAATATTTATTGGAGCAATAGATATATCGGATCGAGTTTCACCAAATGATAAAATTCGGTTGAATATGAAAAAATCTATCCAATTTGGGCTGATATTATATCCTTCTCTGAACCGATCTCCATAAAATTTGACAGAGGTATTTTCGAGCAGTATCTGATATCCGGTACCAAATAACACTCTTGTAGAGAGTATATAACGCATGTGAGGGATTTAAAACATCAAATCTGATTAAACATATTTATGGGAGCTATAGCTATATCTGGACTGATATTCCCCAAATTTAATTTACTTGCTTTTAGACAGAATTCGTTCGGATGTGCTCAAATTCAGGTCATTTGGACTGATATTGGCCCTTTGCTGTGCAATTAACCCGAAATCGGTTGAAGATATATATGGGAGCTATATCCAAATCTGAACCGATCTTATTTCTGACCTGTATCTGATATCTGATATCAAATATCATTCTTGTGGAGTTCATATAACGCATGTGAGGGACTTAAAACACCAAATCGGATGAAACATATATATGTGGGAGCTATAACTATATCTGAATCGATTTTCTACAAATTAGATTTTCTTGCTTCTAGACAGAATTCGGTCGGATGTGCCCAAATTCAGGGCATTTAATCTGATATTGGCCATTTGGTGCACAATTAACCCGAAATCGGTTGAAGATACACATGAGAGCTACATCTAAATTTGAACCGATTCTCATCAATTTCAATAGGGTTCGTCCTTGGGCCAAACAAATATTGTTTGGAAAATGTCATCTCAATCGGATAATAAATGCGACCTGCATTTCGTTCACCAAAATACATGGACAGACGTACGGACGGACTGACATGCATATCGACTCAGAAAATGATTATTTTGCCAGTAGGTAGGTTAAGTTCGTAAATGGGCCATGTAGGTCCACGTTTTTATATAGGCCTCATATAACGGTAATTCCCGATATTCGGTATTTTGATGATTTTAGCGACATTATTCACCAGAATTGTTTCATAATTGGTATTTGAAGTTCGAAATGGATACTACAGCCTAAGACAGAAAATTGTTTATGCAGGTCCACGTCTTCGTATAGTCCCACATATAACGGTACCTCCCAATACTCGGTATTTTTATGATTTTTGCGACATTATTCAACGGAATTGTAACAAATTTCGTATTTTAAGTTCGTAAGGGGTACTACAGCCTTTGACAAAACATTCGTATGTAGGTTCAGCTGCTGCTGCTGCTTTTTTACTAGTTAAAATTCTAATTCTAAAAAGTGTACCAACGATGAAATGTCTTCAAAGCGGGATTTAGAATATGTATACAATTTAGTTCGAAAGTGGTATCGACATATATTACCACAGATCAAGTTTAGACTATATCGTATACCCGAAGAATTAGACCGATATTATTAATAACGATTGACCATTGGAATCTTCCTTTGAGAGCTATAATGGCTAGAAGCTAAATAAACCAGAACCGTTGAGATCGTATTATTAAATATATTTTTACCATAAATATGTCGAAAATAGCTTGGAAGCTGGAAAATGGTACTAATTTCATGGTTCTTGGTAAGCAGTTTGTGTCCGGAACTGAATATGTAAATATATACAAAAAATACAGAACCGAGCCGCATGAAACCCATTTTAAACACCGAACCATAGTTCAGAAGCAGACAAGTGATCTGCAGCCCTGGAATAAACAAACATATGGACTTGACTAGATCGACACCAAATATCCTTAATGGGATTCCATCCAATGAGATCTAGGGTATAAAGCCGTTATTGCGATGGGGCACATTTTGCACGTATCATATATCATTTCATCAAATATATATCCTTAGCCTAGCCTGCCTTTCAATGCCATTGTAGTCCAGTGTAGTGCTTATTATTATGGCTTTACTCGTGCAATGAGCTTTTTTTGTTGTTTTTGTGTGAGAGGGCGCGAGAGAGAGAGAGAAACACGTAATATATCCGACTCTATATTTTTATGATTTATCTTTTCCGTTGTACCTCCACAGATTGCTGTTACCATTGGTATTTTTGCTGCACAAATTATCTGTAGTTGTTGTTATAAACGATGATCCATCGACAAGTGCTTTTATTCATTAAACCAATCACAAGTTGGATGCTCTCAATCAATGCAAAACTATTGAAAAATTTAAAAGAAATCTGATTGAGAGAAGGAAGAGAGCATAAATGGAGAACGACATTAAAAGTGCATGCAAATTTGATTGAGTTGCCAAAATTTGGGGAGTACATTACTTTACTCACTCTCCATTGAGTAATTGCGAGTATGTGTGTGTCATCGTCGTTTTTGTTTATCCATTAACTAATGCAGGCAAACGAAGTTCTTATTTAAGTTTTTATTTGTATTAAGAAACATGGGTTAGGAGCACCAGGGTTGCCGTATTGGTGAATTTATTTCAAAACCATAAAAAATGTCCATAAAAAGAAAACAATGTTATTTGTTTGTACCCATGAATGCTTTTCAACTAAAGTAAGGAGTTGATTTTGAAATCGAATTGAAGCTGTTAACACTTAAACAATGCCAACTATGATCCCTATTGTATCCGTATTACGGCTTTAGAGCGGTGCAACTTTGAAATCGTATGGAACAGATATATAGGAGCTTAAGGAAAGTATCCCAAAAAAAAAAAGAAAAAAAATGTAAAATTCAAAAATCTTTATATGAATGGATATCGACGAATGGACATTTTTTTTTGATTTTCCACATTTGTTGGAGGTGATAAAATCTATTAATAATTTTGGTCGGAGGGTATAACAATTCTAGGAGTAATACCAACATAGCACTTGCTTAAAAATGTTGGACACTTTTGGTCGAAAAATACCAGAACAGGCACAACTCCACATGAAATTTGGTAATATTGTATACATTTATTGATTTCCATGACATTTGCTGGATACTATAAAAAATTTTGTCCAATTTTGGTCGACAAAAAATGGCAACTCTGCACACAAATTTACGAATACTGCACACACATTTTTAGTCATTCTCGAATTTTGTTTTCACTTTCAAGGATATTGGGATAAAGAATGTGTTATGTTGTCTATGTATGTGTGCGTAAGTGTTCCAAAACTTAACGCCAACATGTGTTTTCGTGGTGATTTCCAGAATTCCCCAATACATTCGATTCTTTTTCTCATCCCTATGTTGCTCATTACACCCTATACAGAGATGAACAAGTATGCACGTCAGCGGTTGTATCTCTTGTCATAAAAGGGGAAAATAATGAAAAAGATATTCTTAAGAGAATTTTGAGCAAATAATAATCAAAATAAATCAAAAAAAAAAAATAATAATAAAAACAATTGTAGAAAACTATTCTTATATGTCCATTTATTGATGTTTTACTCATAAGAGGCGAGAAAAAAAAAACTGCAACAAAGTCAAGTGCCATAATTTTTACATTTTTTTTTTAATTTTATTGAATGAAAGCAAAAAATGTCGGAAATAGCATCAAATTTTAGAATAAGTTTAGATATGTTCGAATTGGTCACCTTTAGCACGAATTATGGCCTTCAAACGGCCAAAACTGTCACACGCTGCCCGAATATTGCTCTGCGGTATTTTGGCCCATTCACGGCGAAGCGCTTGCTTGAGGTGATCGACACTTTGGTATTCTTAAGTGCCAACCTTGCTTTCCAAAATACTCCAGACACAATAGTCCAAGCGATTGGTATCCGGAGATTTTGAGGTAACCATTCTAGGGTGGCGCGTGTTGAATCCTGTTGGAATGTCCAAGGTCTGCGGCCAAAATGTTTGCGTGCCCAAGGCTTTAATACAACCTCCAGAATATTTTCGCGATAATATTCGGCATTTATTCTTATGCCACTGCCGATTAATACGAGCGTAGAGCTACCATTGGCTGTTATGGCGGTCCACACCATCACCATGGCCGGCGCTTGAGTTCTGGTGGCCAAGAAAACCAAATTCGCAATTCACCACTTCCGGCCAAGCGAAGCAACTCTTTAGCTCTTTTGAATCTATTCTCTTTCCGTTGCGGTGTAAGTTCTTGCACTTTTTGGAATTTTAATAGTTTTACCCCGAGCTCATTTTTGAATATTTGCCGAACGGAATATTGCGATATGTTCAGCTCACGAGCCATTTTTCGGCCACTGCAACGCGGATTTCGATCAAGTCGCTTTTTTTACTTTTCGAACCATTTCTGCTGATGTTGCTGTTTTCTTCCGACCACTTCCTTGTCGTCGGGCTACGCTACCAGTATCATGGTAAAGATTTATTCACATTTAAATGGTGGTGTGCTCTAACGATAGCCACTTGTGGTTTTCCAGCCAAATATAAAGAAATCATACTATCACGCTTGAATTCCATCAGGAGTAACTTTTTTTCTGGGAAATTCTCACCAAAATGCTTTTGTACGCTTGTAAACAATATAATGAGCTGTCACTGGAATAATTTTGTCGGACTAGTGGCTTAGAAATGACAGCAGTCTGATGTTGGTTGCAGGTTTTTCATCTCACCTTGTAATTCTCATTTACTCTAGGTGCCAAATATATTTCTCTAGGAAATTTCATATTAAATTCATGGATAAAGCTTTTAAAAGTATTGTAAATTACCGCTTGATGTAAAGCTTTTAAAACCCGCTTTCCTAGCCATGAAGGGTACATTCGCTTCGATTTAACCAAACATTACCAAAGTGTTCATTTCATTCTTTTGTTCGTTATGAATTAAGCTCAACGCATTATTATTGTTGTTGTTGTTGTTTTTGTCCCTTTGAAAAGAACTTGTGCTGCTTCTTCGTCTTCTTGTAAAGATTTTCGCTGAGAACAGAACAAGAATTCATTGAAATTCTTGGAATTTTGCTGTGAGATAAGGTGAGAACCGAACAATCTGAAAAGAAGAACAAGAGGAAAACAAAACAAAAAAAAAACGAATTATAATTATGTCATGGTTTTTTGAACTGAGCTTCTTGTTTGTTTTGCTTTAAGGTTCTTTTTTGCAGAAGCTCGCTAGCCGCGAAGCTCTGCCACTCTGCCATGGATGGACATTTGTTGTTTTGGTTTTATTATTCTTGTTCTTGAAAATACGGAAATTCCTTTAAAAACATATAATGCTGTTAGGATAATGCTCCTTTGTTTCTAGCTAAGATTTTTTGCTGCTGTTGTTGTTGTTCTTGGTTTATATTGTTTATGGCTTAACGCCACCACGTGTTTGAGCATAATAGTGCGGCTACCAAAATCGATCAATTACTATTGTTTGGTAATGTTATTTGAGTTGATGTACGTGTGTATGTATGTAGGTAGTTATTTGTCATTAAAATGAGCGTGGGAGTTTTATTCGGTTATGTGTCTGCAAAGGAGATAAAGTACCAATGTCACGTTGAATTATATTTTTCTGGAATTTAAGAAAATAAATGGGTATTTGAAGAAAACGGAAATATAGGTTAAGTTAGGTAGGCCGAATAAGGTCAGAGGTTGGTGCTACATTTTTTGTGAAATGTACATAAAAGGATTATGTTATTTTTTCATGAATCTCAAAAAGGCTCAAAATTTGATCAATTTGAAAAATCTAAGTTAGGGTAAATGATGTTCCCAATCAATCCTGGTTTCTAAAAGGGTATACAGGGTGAAATAAAAAAATGCAACAAAGTCAAATGCCATAATTTTTAATTTTTTTTTTTAAATTTTATTGAATGAAAGGAAAAAAATGTCGGAAACAGCATCAAATAAGTTTAGATTTGTTTGAATTGCTCGCCTCTGGTATGAATTTTGACCTTCAAACGGCCAATGAAACCGCCACGGGCTGCCCGAAGTCCAACGGTTTGGTAATCGTTGCCATTGAGCGCTGCTACTGAAGCAAGAAACCTCATTTTGTAACCATTCTTGGGTGGCACGTGCTGAGTGTTATGGCGATGAGTCCTCTTGGAATGTCCGAGGTCTGCGGCCAAAATGTTTGCGGGCCCAAGGCTTCAATGAACCTTCCAGAATACTTTCGCGATAATATTCGGCATTTATTCTGATGCCACGGTCCTAATACGAGCGGAGAACGACCATCGGCTGTTCTGACGACCCACACCATCACCATGACCGGCGCATGAGTTCTTGTGGCCAACCGAAGGTGCCTATTTTCAGCTGACCTCTTTGGCAAGTAAACACGACCATTTTGTTTGTTTACAAACTGCTGGACAATGAATGTTTGAGTCTATTTTCTTTCTGTTGCGGTGTAAATTCTTGCACTTTTTGGAATGTCAATGGCTTTAGTCCGAGTTCATTTTTAATATTTGCGGAATGGAATATTGCGATATGTTGAGTTCACGAGCCATTTTTCGGCCACTGCGACGCAGGTTTCAATCAAGTCGTTTCTTTACTTTTCGAACCATTTCTGCTGTCGGGCTAAGCTACCAGTATCAGCAGTCTGAAGTTGGTTGCAGTTTTTTCATCTCACCCTGTAGTTACAATAGCTCTAACACCCAAAAATAGGTTTTCTTAATTTATTATTTCTCCGCAGAACGTATTGAGTAGTCGAATTATTTGTATATGGAAATCAAAAAAACTTGGTCACAAATGCATTCATTTCTATTGAATTGATGTCATTTCCATGATCTTCTCACACACCCCCCACTCCTTCCCTCTCACAAGACTAACATTAAACACGACCATTTCATTGATATTACTCATTCTACGCTGATTGGTTTATTCAAAAAAATACTGCACAAGTGTGCAATCGACAACAGCAACAAACATTGTTGACGTGTTTAACGAAGACGCCGCACGAATGCAATAATGGCTTGGCAAAAATAATAAAATAAGAGTCGTAGAGAATATAACTGAAACAACAACAACAACTAACAACTCATACGGTAATGCAGGCAAGTTGTTTTAAGTGAGATAGAGTGCGGACTAAAACGAAGACGCCATACGAATGCAATAATGGCTTTGCAAAAAATAATAACAGAGACTAAAATGAGAATTGTAGAGAGCAAGTGTAAAATAACAACAACAAACAAATCATACGGCACACATGCAAGTTGTATTAAACGAGATAGAGTGGGGACTAATGTGGTGGAGACTAAAACAATGAGAGTGGGAGAGAAAGAAACAACAATTCAAGTAATGGAAATACTAATGCATTACCGCTAGCATGCAAGTTAAACAAAGAGATCGATGTTGGGGAATTGCGGTATCTCTCATTCAGACTCTCGCAATAGCGTTTGCCTTATATTTTATTGATGGAGATGGGAGAATGCATTTACTTGCAATTATTTATTGCCATCTCAGCCACCATATAAGTGTAGTCAATAGGAAGAGTGAGTTTTATGTGTTCGTGATCATACACGAGTATTACAACAACTGTGCGAAGTCCATAACAAAAACAATTTATAACGGTATGTGGTATGTGTTTGGCGTTTTTTTTTTCACTTCTAAAGCGCAAAAATGGCGAATTGTGTAATGGAAAATAAAATAAGAAATTAAAAATAGTGAAAATAATTTAAGGAGAATCGGAAAAAAAATTTAATAAATAAAATTGGAATAAAACAATTAAATAAATAGAATACAAAATTTAACTAAAAAACTAATGATAGAAAAAAATCTAAAAAAGTTTAAATTAAAAATTCTTAGAATTTATGAATAAAAATGTAAGTTATAAAATAAGATGAATAAATAAAAATTAAAGTGTAAAATCAAAAATAAACCTAAAAAGATTTACAGCAAACGATATTAAAAAAATTATGAAATTAAATTCGAATAAAATTTAAAGTAATATAAATTAAACAAGTAAGCAAAGGCTACAGTCGAGCGGGGCCGACCGTTGAATACCCTACAACACTACAATAAACGATACAGTTTATAAAGGTGAGATACTCGAAAGAATTCCACAAGATATTGTGACAAATAATAAAAGAAAACCATCAGGTTTCGTTCTCTAATTTTCGAATAATAGCAACTTTAACTAATTTGCTCATTTCCAATTTATTGGAAGATGTTGCACGTAAATGGTCTTTCTAGATCTGGAACCAATATTTCCCAAAGACCTATAATCTTTCAGAAGTGGCAAAAGATTAACATTTATTATTGGTTTTTGACTGAAACGCATCTATATGAGATACAGCCATTTGACTATATTCTTCAACTAAATCAGCGTTAACGAAATAGTCAGAAGTGTGTCTTTCCTGTATTTGTGAATTCTCCAAAAAGTCACTGGAATGGACATTTTCGTATTTAGTCTACAAAAGTTGGCAAACTATTTCACACATTGAATATTTTTGGATGGCCATCCAAAACTGCTTGGCTTTTTGCAATTCCCGTAACCCCCATTCAAATGTGCGTGAGGATCGGGCAATAATTACGACCTGCTGACAATTTTGCAGTTTTTTTGGTCTATTTCAACCCCTAAATATAGGCCGATTATCTCCAAAATGATTAGGCTTCTATTCTGACCCTCATCTTATCCTCATGCAAAATTTCGTAAGGATCGGGCCATAAATGCGATCTGTATATGATATCCTGATATCCCAACTACTTAGTTTTGTTAGCTGTAGAAATATTACCAAATGTTTAATTCAAAATGAAAATATGCCAAAAATATGACAAAATTGAAAAAATATGAGAAAATTTTACAAAATCAATATTTTCATCTTTAGAGAGATATTTTTATGCGATTTTTTAGACGTTTTTTCTTTCCTGCCAAGAGGCCATTCTGAATTAATGAGAACTGTCGAAATCAGTTCAGCCGTTCTCGACATATAAGAGATCTTTCAAGCATATCTTCTTTGATAGACATACATATCGCACATATTTTGCTATATATCCGATTTGATGGATGTTAACATCAATGTAAAGATCAGGAGTAACCTTGTCATGGCTTTGTGATTTCGCCGGGATTTAAAAAATTCGCGGTTTAATGAAAAATTTTGAATTATTTCAACACAAAATATATGGTCTATTTTACCCGCTAAATATTATCCGATTACCACCCAAATTGGTAGGCTTCTTCCCCGCCCTAAACTCTAGCTACATGCGAAATTCCGCGTCGATTGGTCTATAATTGCGACCTGTATAGCTACTGCAAAATCCGACATTTTTTCAGTTTTTGGTCCATTTCGACCCCTAAATATTATGCGATCATCTCCAAAAGAAATAGGGTTCTATTCTGATCCTAGCCCCACTTCCATTCTAAATTTCGTGAAGATCGGGCCATAATTGCGACCTGTAGAGTGATTACAAATTAACATGGACAGACGGACAGACGGACGGACGGACATACATGGCTAGATCGACTCAGCTCTGCGAGCTAGGAAGATCCATATATACTTTCCTATGTGGGAAATCAATATTTCGTGGTGTTACATAATTTTTGACCCAATCAAACTTATAATACCCCCAACACATAGTGTTGTAGGGTATAACCATCAGGTTCCGTTCTCTAATTTTCGAATAATAGCAACTTAAACTAATTTGCTCATTTCCAATTTATTGGTAGATGTTGCACGTAAATGGTCTTCCTAGATCTGGAACCAATATTTCCCAAAGACCTATAATCTCTCAGAAGTGGCAAAAGATTAACATTTATTATTGCTTTTTGACTGAAACGCATCTATATGAGATACAGACATTTGACTATATTCTTCAACGAAATCAGCGTTAACGAAATAGTCAGAAGTGCGTCTTTCCTGTATTTGTGAATTCTCCAAAAAGTCAGTGGAATGGACATTTTCGTATTTTGTCTACAAAATTTGGCAAACTATTTCACACATTGAATATTTTTGGATGGCCATCCAAAACTGCTTGGCTTTTGTAATGTCCGGTAACCCCCATTCAAATGTGCGTGAGGATCGGGCGATAATTACGACCTGCAGACAATTTTGCAGTTTTTTTGGTCCATTTCAACCCCTAAATATATGGCGATCATCTCCAAAAAGAGTAGGCTTCTATTCTGACCCTCATCTTATCTCCATGCAAAATTTGGAAAGGATCAAGCCATAAATGCGATCTGTATATGATATCCTGATATCCTAACTACTTAGTTTTCTTAGCTGTAGAAATATTACCAAATGTTTAATTCAAAATGAAAATATGCCAAAAATATGACAAAATTGAAAACATATGAGACAATGTTAAAAAATCAATATTTTCATCTTTAGAGAGACATTTTTATGCGATTTTTTAGACGTTTTTTGTTTCCTGCAAAGATGCCATTCTGAATTAATGAGAACTGTCGAAATCAGTTCAGCCGTTCTCGACATATAAGAGATCTTTCAAGCATATCTTCTTTGATAGACATATATATCGCACATATTTTGCTATATATCCATTTTGTTGGATGTTAACAACAATGAAAAGATAAGAAGTAACCTTGTCATGGCTTTGTGATTTCGCCGGGATTTAAAATATTCGCGGTTTAATGAAAAATTTTGATATGGTCTATTTTACCCGCTAAATATTATCCGATGACCACCCAAATTGGTAAGCATCTTCCCCGCCCTAAACTCTAGCTACATGCGAAATTCCGCGTCGATTGGTCTATAATTGCGACCTGTATAGCTACTGCAAAATCCGACATTTTTTCAGTATTTGGTCCATTTCAACCCCTAAACATTTGGCGATCATCTCCAAAAGAAATAGGGTTCTATTCTGACCCCAGACCCACCTCCATTCTAAATTTCGTGAAGATCGGGACATAATTGCGACCTGTAGAGTGATTACAAATTAACATGGACAGACGGACAGACGGACGGACGGACATACATAGCTAGATCGACTCACCTCGGCGAGCTAGGAAGATCCATATATACTTTCCTATATGGGAAACCAATATTTCGAGGTGTTACATAATTTTTGGGCCAATCAAACTTATAATACCCCCAGCACATAGTGTTATAGGGTATAAAAAAATAACTTGTACATTGAAATTACACAAAAACCGAAATTGTAAAGGAGAAATAATGCTCAAAAGAATAAATTTTATATACCACTAGCAAGTACCGGCTACTTCGTCATAGAAAAATCCACCTTAAAATTTCAGGTTTGTTCCAACAGTTGTGTTAGGCCTTTTTAGTTCTAAAAATTCACAATTTGTTCAGTTTTACAATATATTGCTCTGTTCCCGAACCTGAATTTTCATAAAGGGAAAATCGGTTGACGTAGTGAAAACTTTTACATTCTTTAACATTCAGTTCTGGATATTTCACACCTAAAGAGTTTTGGTTCCAATTTGGGCCTAACCAATGAACCTGGGTATTTAAAAGATGCATGAGAGCTGTGCAAAAAATTGGACACGCCTATATCAGATATTTTCCTAGTGAAAACGTCGATAGAATACAATCAATGTTAATATTTTTTGCGTGTTTTCGAAGGCCAAAATTATTTTTTTACAAAAGAAAAATCAATATCAAAAAAAAAAAAAACATTTTTTAAATGACAACATTCAAGCTGTTCAAATACTCGAAAAAAAAAAATCGGAAAAGGGTAAGATGAGCCACAGCACTTGGGTTTCCTTGCACCACAATGCATTTCGTGTAATTTCACCCGTTTGGATAAAGGCACAAATGTTGCAAGGCGCAACCCCTTAATTAAGTTTAGGATTTAGAAAAGGACACTTGTGTTACACAGCATAAACTCACCCTCCTTCGAATTCGGGCAGCATGAAAAGGGTCTAAATTATTGTGTTGGATACCCATGAGATATCTGAAAAGCAAAGAAAACAGAAATCCGTTTACAACAACAACATTGTTGCAATTTTGTTTTATTTAAGGGTTGTTGTTGTTGCTTTTGGCATGATGCATCTAAGCGACGATGCGGTATGGAATGGTCTCCGGGAGTTTTCATAATTTTTGTCACACGTGCTGCATGCGCACGTAATTCCTTTGTCTGTGTGTGTGCGTTAGCAGTTCGTGCAGTTTTCCACAATGAAAACATGCACCATGAAACAGGATATTAGAAAG
This sequence comes from Musca domestica, assembly GCF_030504385.1. NCBI lineage: Eukaryota > Metazoa > Arthropoda > Insecta > Diptera > Muscidae > Musca > Musca domestica. The sequence continues at coordinate 887,296 of NW_026712169.1, read as the reverse complement.
GTGTTGCCTGTGATTCATAATGGATGATGGACAGCAGTAGGAATTAAGCATCGGGTTTGAGATTTGACATGCTCTTCTCTGTCCAATCTCTCTGTGTTAAGGGTTGCATAAATAGGCCTTACCAAGTTGACATTGCCTTAAGCGTCTTTGCTTATGCTGCAGTAGTGGCGGTTTTCTGGTCCTTTTAATCTATTTTTCAATCAACAAACACAACACAAAGCACCACTGAAGAATGGGGTTTTCGGGTTCGAGTAGCGCCTTTCTGTAACTGCATCCACTCATATGACTTTTAGGCTAATTAAAAAATCTTTACATAAATCCATCACATCAAAAGGGACGACAACGACGATGCATGGGATTGTTACAACCACATCGGTAACAATATCACAGTCGGAGATTTTTTTAATCAACGACCAATGTCTCGATTTGCTTTGTTTTTTTTTTGGGATACCTCAAAAAACGGGTTTCTTTAAAAATTGTGCATTCCACCCCTAGCTTTTGCAACAAAGTAGGCAAGAAACTAGTTCTTGTTTGGGATGATAGATATATGTTGTGACAAATTATTTAAATTGAAATTATCTTTTATTTTTGGAAGGTAAAGGGAAAGTTTAAAACAGGGTTGAGAAATGGGAAACTCCAATTGCTAGAGATCGGACATCGAATGGATAGACAGTTTGTTTTATCTCCATTAGAAATTCGGCCATTCAAGAGCACGGAATACATAGTTTTTTTTTTGGAAGATTATTCAAAGAAGCCGGGGCAAAGTTTTGGTAAATATACTCATTCAATACTTTTTTTATATTTTGATATTCTTAAGATTGTTGAAAATTTAATTTAATTTATAAGTTTATCTATATATTATAAAGAATATACATTTACAGGGTGAGATAAAAAAACTGCAACAAAGGCAAACGCAATCATTTTTACATTATTTTAAAGTTTTATTGAATGAAAGCAAAAAATGTCGGAAATAGCATCAACTTCTAGAATAAGTTTAGATTTGTTCGAATTGGTCATCTTTGGCACGAATTATGGCCTTCAAACGGCCAATGAAACCGTCACACGCTGTCCGAATGCTCTGCGTTATTTTGGGCCATTCCCGGCGAAGCGCTTGCTTGAGGTGATCGCCACATTGGTATTTTTTCATAGTGCCAACCTTGCTTTCCAAAATACTCCAGTCACAATAGTTCAACGGATTGGTATCCGGAGATTTTGAAGCGAGAAACCACATGTTGTAACCATTCTTGGGTGGCGCGTGCTGAGTGCGATGGTGCTGAGTCCTGTTGGAATGTCCAAGGTCTGCCCCCAAAATGTTTGCTCCTCCAGAATATTTTCGCGATAATTTTCGGCATTTATTCTTATGCCACTGTCGATTAATACGAGCGCAGAGCGGCCATCGACTGCTATGGCGGCCCACACCATCGCCATTGGCGGCGCTTGAGTTCTCGTGGCCAACCGAAGGTGCACATATTCCACTGACCTCTTTGGCAAGTAAACACGATCATTTTGTTGGTTTACAAACTGCTGGACAACGAATGTTTTCTCATCGGTGACGTAGAAAGCCAAATTCGGCAGTTCGCCATTTTCGGCCAAGCGAAGCAACTCTTTTAGCTCTTTTGAGTCTATTTTCTTTCTGTTACGGTGTAAGTTCTTGCACTTTTTGGAATTTCAATGGCTTTACCCCGAGCTCATTTTTCAATATTTGCCGAATGGAGTATTGCGATATGTTCAGCTCACGAGCCATTTTTCGGCCACTGCGACGCGGATTTCGATCAAATCGCTTCTTTACTCTTCGAACCATTTCTGCTGATGTTGCTGTTTTCTTCCGTCCACTTCCTTGACGTCGGGCTATGCTACCAGTATCACGTTAACGGGCGATGGTACGAGTCACAAATGATTTATTTACATTTAAATTCTGGAGTGCTCTAACGATAGCAATTTATGGTTTTCCAGCCAAACATAAAGAAATCACACTATCACACTTGAATTCCACCACGACTAAGTTTTTTTTCTGGAAAATTTTCACCCAAATCCTTTTGTACGCTTGTAAACAATATAATGAGCTGTCACTGGAATAATTTTAACAGCTGTCGGACGAGTGGCTTAGAAATGACAGCAGTCTGAAGTTGGTTGCAGTTTTTTCATCTCACCCTGTTGGTTTACATACAGCTGGCTTTGATAGTCCTTCCAAATATTTTAGCTGTGATAGCTCCTTCGATGACACTGCAAAAAATCCCCCAAAGAACATCCTAATAACCCCTCAAAAATATAATTACACAATTTCGGGATTGGCCTAAACTTCTGATTCTACCCAGATTCATGTCCCCCCCCCCCTTGGTTTCCACACGCAATCATTGCCCACCAAATATTTCATCTTGAAAATTTGGTACACCAAAAATTCTCCTCCTTCTCATTGCCCTGCCTAATTAATGCATTCTGCAAACAACCTAAATGCTTTCCAATCTATACTTCCCCTTCCACCCCCCACCAACTAAACCCAAATTCAATTTGTACATTTTTCATTTCCTTTTTTCGACATTTATGGGTGGATAACAACCCCCTGTCCATGTCAGAAGGAAAAGCATACATTTTATGCCACTACCTTTTGAATTTCATTTCATTTCACGCACACAGACGCATCGAAACCGAAATCGCCCCCCACCACATTTAACCTAGATTTTTCCATACGAAATTTTCCAAATATTCCTCCTGCAACTAAGTGCAAAGCTCTCTCATGCACACGCACACAACCGAATAATGTTAGTCCAAAACAAAGCAGAATGGAGAAGGAAAGCCGGGGACATGGAAAAATGACCGGCCATAATGCGTAAGAAAATCTCCCCCCGCCCAAAACATACCCTGCGAATGCTTCGTGTGTAAATAAGAACTTTGAAAAGTATGCTATGTTTTTTAAGAGTACACTTTGCTATATACATGGCCTCCTCCCTCCCAAAAGTATGCTGTAGCTTTTCAAAGGAGAATTTTCGTGGAATGTGAATTGTGCGTTTTTCGTTTCGTTTTGTTGTTTTGTTTTGAAAAGTGCGTTTGCCAAGACAAATTGGGCAAGAGAAAAATAACCCAAATGGGAGAGTGAGAGAGACAGAAATAACTTTCTTTACATTTGAATTTCCTTATTTCCTTTGCTTGCCTCTGTGTGTGTGCGTGAGTGCGTTGTATTTTGGTTATACATAATGGTCATGCGAGCAGCGTCGGCGCCAGCAACCGCAGCCGGCGTAGCAGCAATGCAGCGACACTGTCTACACTTATTTGTACATAAATTGTCCCCAGGGGCAGTATTGTTGAGGTGCGTGCTGGTGGTGTAAGTTATGGGGCTATAGGACTTATAAAAGACTTGTTGTTGGTAGTGTTGTTGTTGTTTTGTTGCTGCTGCTGCCTGTGTGTTATTGATGGCAGTGGTGTTGTTACTGTAAGAACAGCCAGCGGCTAGTCTTAACAGTCCATAACAGTAGAAGTGAAGAATGGTGCGTGTGCGTTTTATGTGCAAAAATGTCCTGTGCGATATTGACTGTCGATTCAGTAGGTAGGGCAAGGGGTGGAAATAGTTTTTCTTTAAAAAAACAGTAGATTCTGTTTTCTTCGTTTTGTTTTATGCATCACATTTTGTTTTTGCTTTAGGTAGCTGCTTGTGAAATGAGTCATATGTGTGCACACACACATTAATCTTGATTAATTCAATACAAACTAATTTTGTTCTCTCTTTCTGTTTCTTTGCAGGTAAATACAAAGTTGTAAATGCACGAAGTTTCTGAATTATTAAAGGCAATGGGTAAAATTTACGGTAATTAATAAAATAAGTTTTCTTATTGCTTAGCACCCATAAATGGATTTTGGAACCATTTTTGGATGTCCAGCAAGCAAAAATTATTTTTTATGCAAAATGAAAAACAAAAAAAAAATACAAAACTAGGAGGGATCCCGGGCTTCAACACCCCATGCCGAGTACGTCTCTGCCTCATGGAGAATATGATTATTGACGTTACTTATACGGTATCAGAAAATCATATTTTTTCTTTACTTATCCTCAATTAATAAAACAAGTCTTCCTCTACCACCCCCATCCCTAGTATATCACTGCTTCCAGAGAAGTATGATTATTGACGTTACTTATCTGTTACCGCTATTTCCTCACTTATACATATATAGATGCTGTTTAAAGCCGTTTGTTAATATCACTCATTTCAATCAATCAATTGAATTACACTGTGCGACAAAATTCAATTCAACAAAATTCAACATACGAGGATTGTTTTGGTCAAAAATATTAACCAACAAGCGAGTCAACAAAGGGGTCTTTTTGGCCCTTCTTTCAAATATTTTAAAAACTTCCTCCAAATATTTTAAAATACTGTTTGTCATAAAATGTTAATATAGGTCCTCGAGGACGTCAAGAGTCTAGATGACAGCTAGACGCAAAATATATTTGAATATATGAATTCCTGGCATTTAGGTAGGATGTAGTCTACAGGGTGAGATAGAAAGAACTGCAACAAAGTTAAACTACATCATTTTTTAAATTTTATTGAATGAAAGCAAAAAATATCGGAAATAGCATCAACTTCTAGAATAAGTTTATATTTGTTCGAATTGGTCAGCTTTGGCACGAATTATGGCCTTCAAACGGCCAAGGAAACCGTCACACGTTGCCCGAATGTTGCTCTGCGGTATTTTGGCCCATTCCCAGCGAAGCGCTTGCTTGAGGTGATCGACAATTTGGTATTTTTTAGTGTCAACCTTGCTTTCCAAAATACTCCGGACACAATAGTCCAACGGATTGGTAACCGGAGATTTTGGTGGCCATTGTGCGCTGGAAATGAAGCGAAGAACCTCATTTTGTTAGCATTCTTGGGTGGCGCGTGCTGAGTGCGATGGTTCTGGGTTCTGTTGGAATGTCCAAAGTCTGCGGCCAAAATGTTTGCGTGCCCAAGGCTTTAATACACCCTCCAGAATATTTTCGCGATAATATTCGGCATTTATTCTGATGCCACGGTCGATTAATACAAGCGGAGAGCGACCATCGGCTGTTATGACGGCCCACACCATCACCATGGCCGGCGCTTGAGTTCTCGTGGCCAACCGAAGGTGCACATTTCCAGCTGACCTCTTTGGCAAGTAAACACGATCATTTTGTTTGTTTACAAACTGCTGGACAATGAATGTTTTCTCATCGGAGAAAAACAAATTCGGCAGTTCACCACTTTCGGCCAAGCAAAGCAACTCTTTAGCTCTTTTGAGTCTATTTTCTTTCTGTTGCGGTGTAAGTTCTTGCACTTTTTGGAATTTCAATGGCTTTACCCCGAGCTCATTTTTCAATATTTGCCAAATGGAATATTGCGATATGTTCAACTCACGAGCCATTTTTCGGCCACTGCGACGCGGGTTTTCGATCAAGTCGCATATTTACTTTTCGGACCATTTCGGCTGATGTGGATATTTTTTTGCGCGTCCACTTCCTTGACGTCGGGCTACGCTACCAGTATCACGATAAAGAGCGATGGTACGAAACACAAAAGATTTATTCACATTTAGGAGTGCTCTAACGATAGCCACCTGTAGTTTTCCAGCCAAATATAAAGAAATCACACCATCATGCTTGAATTCCATTACGAACAACTTTTTTTCTGAAAAATTCTCACCAAAATGCTTTTGTAGCCTTGTAGACAATATAATGAGCTGTCACTGGAATAATTTTAACAGCTGTCGGACGAGTGGCTTTGAAATGACAGCAGTCTGAAGTTGGTTGCAGTTTTTCCATCTCTCCCTGTGTTTATAGAGAAAATATCTCCCTCGCGAAAAGTTCTCACCAAAATGCTTTTGTAGCCTTGTAGACAATATAATGAGCTGTCACTAGAATAATTTTAACAGCTGTCGGACGAGTGGCTTAGGAATGACAGAAGTCTGAAGTTGGTTGTAGTTTTGCCATCTCACCCTATATTTATAGAGAAAATATCTCCCTCTCGAGAAGTTTTCTCACAGGTTATATAAATAAGAAGTGTGAACAAATTCACAAAAAATTAATGCTGAGAGTAAAAGAGAATTTAATCATGATATCAACGAATAACTGTCTCACATTGTAGGATTTTTTCATGGTAGGGCGTATGAGTCTTGTTGATAATCATACGCCCTACAGATACAGATGTTATATAGGCCGTAATATGCCTGATTTTGCGAAGACCGTAGACAAATCCTCTGGCAATCAAACTTTCCCAATCTCCGGGATTCCCATCCCTTTAGATTTCTCAGCATTCCTCCTGGTGAAAAAATTTGCCAATGTTGAAAACAATATTTGATAAGCTTCTACTAATGAACTTCCAAAACAATGAGAATTTAAAGGACTTATTCCCGGGGAGTGTAAATAGCCTCATGTTCTTGTTAATGGAAAGGATGAGAACGAAATGCCAAACAAACAACCGAATTTGTAGAATTTTTGTGAATGTTATTGCAAAATGCCTAACAAACATGCAATTAAGTCGTTAATACTTCATCGATTTAATACCCTAAAAACTTGGTTTCGTTTTTGTTTTATTTTTATATCAATATGTGTGTGTGTGAGTGTGTTGGGTTTTTGGCAATACTTGTTTTCAAATTAGTTGTACGATGGGGTTCGGGGGAGGAAAAAAAATACACATGATATCTACCAAGCCAAGCCCAAGCTCATCGAGCCAAAGGATTAAGGTATTAACGCGTGCGGACGCAATGGATGAAATAAGTCAGTGAAGCCTGACGAATACCTTGGACGGCTGATAAAGATGATGTTGATGATGACGACGACGATGAATGATATGGCTGATCATTGAAGGTTGATATGGTGATTGGTGTTAGTTTTTTTGGCAGGGTATGGAGAAAGTGGTAATAAAACTTTCTAATTGACTCACCGGACTCGGGCAGGGGCGGCCACCAAGGTATATTTATGTTGTTAAATGTTATCGATGATTTTGTTTATATTTGCCAGGGAAGTAAAAAAGGTGATACTTAAACAAAAATTGTTGTTGTTGCTACTGTTTTTTGTTGTTGTTGTCTCAAGCGTTATGATAATGCAAACAATACGGCAAACAAATAATGGAAAAAATACCAAGACAATGTTTGATTGACGTTTTAAAAGTCAAGTAGCTGTAGCCTAGGTGTATGTGTATGGGTGGACAGGAAACGGAAATGGTAACAAATGTTAGTTTAAATATTACGTTGATGATGATGATGGCGGTGATGGCAGACATTTGATTAGTTTGTTTTGCCAACAGACGTCCATATTTTTTTTTTGCTGCTTCTTCAGAACAGAAACATAAACGAGACACGCACCATTGATTTTACAGCATTGAGAGAGGGAAGAGAGGCAGTGAGGGAGGGAGGGTGACAAAGGAAAGGACATCAAACTGGCTATGATGTTTGATTAAAAACACAAACATCAAATCCAAACATCACGGCCATACCACCACCCCTCACCTCACCTCAGCCCAGGTTTGATGGCTCCCTTTCTTTTTGTATCGCTCTGTATTGGTGGCCATTCTAATGAAATCATAACTGATTTATAATATTTTTTTCCTCTCTTTTTCTTCAACTGTTTGCTAACTTTAAATTGTTGTTGTCGTCGTTCACATACTCTTAAAATAATATTCTACGCAATATCTACACATATTGAACTAACGGCTCAATGGCTATTCAAAACCTGCCTCCTCCCTCTTCTCCTCCTACTTCAATGACACGATGATGACCACTTGGACAATTTTTAGCAATGTTTCGCAGGGAATGGAGTCAAGTCAAACTCATCAGAACATCAGCAACAATGGTGCGTTTGTCCTTTTGAAAACTTTACACTGAAGTTTACTGGTGATGCCCGATACGTGTCAGCCTCTTTTCGGGCTGTCTGTCTCTCTGTCTATTTGTCTGCGTACAGGTAAAAAACCAATCAAGACCATCAATAAAAGGCACGTCAATCATCGAAACCGAAAAAAACCTCGAATCCTCCCATCTGGCTCTCTCTCCCACTTCCTCATCAATAACAATGTTACCCCATTACATTAGGTTTGGTGGTCAGCTTTCATGCAATAGCAATAGCTTTTCAATCATACCATTTAAGCAAAAAATTTGCTCCAACATCCTGTTTGTTAGACCCCCTCCCCCCAAACCATTACTACATGCCATTGCCTCTCATTCCCCCCTCCTACGCACACACACAGTTCAATCTCAATAATATGATTGCTACAAATGCCAACTACTTACCATCCTTATTGGCAAAGCTCACTCCAAGTGGGAAGTTCCTCCCTCTCTCTCTCTCTCTCGCTACATAACCTCCATGACATTCTCATCACACATGTGCGATCCACATGTCCTTATGTTTCCACTTCCGCTGAGTTATTGTCATTGCCGTAGACATAAAATTAAGTTTGTTAGAATTTTACACAACCAGGTATTGTTAATGTATGCGTAAAAGGAAAGCATTCCCGGAGGCAGGATCTTAAAAAACAAAACATGGCTTCAAAGTGTCTTAAAAAATACCAATCTTAAAAAGTCATGTCAAATCAATTTTTTTTTTAAATATTGGCCTTCATACAGGCTAGAGCCTTCCTAATGGCTGGATGAAGGCCAGAGCCTTCATACAGGCTTGAGGTAGACTAGATGTTTTATACAGCTATATTTAGACCATTGGCTCGAGGCTGACTAGAGCTTTTATACAGGCTAGATAAAGGCCAGAGCCTTCGTCGAGCCGGTATGAAAGCTAGAGCCTTCCGCTAAAGGCAGACTAGAGGTTTTATACAGGCTAGATGAAGGCCAGAGCCGACAGAGCCTTCATATTGATTAGCTAAAGGGTAAAGACTTCATACAGGCTAGAGGAAAGGTAGAGACTTCATACATGCTAGATGAAGGCTCTTGTCTTCATACAGGTTAGATGGAGGCTAGAGCTTCATACAGGCTAAATGAAGGCTCTGGCAAGGCTAGATGAAGGCTCTGGCCTTCATACAGGATAGATGAAGGTTCTGGCCTTTATACAGGCTAGATGAAGGCTCTGGCCTTTATACAGGCTAGATGAAGGCTCTGGCCTTTATAAGGCCTAGATGAAGGCTCTGGCCTTCATAAAGCCTAGATGAAGGCTCTGGCCTTTATAAAGCCTAGATGAGGGCTCTGGCCTTCATAAAGGCTAGATGACGTCTCTGGCCTTCATACAGGCTAGATGAAGGCTCTGGTCTCCATACAGGCCAGATGAAGGCATTGGTCTTTTTATTGGCTAAATGAAGGCTACGGTTAAGTATAAAGGCTTCATACGATCTCGTTGAAGGCTCTGGCCTCCATACAGGATATAGATGAAGGCTACACCCTTTATACAGGCTAGATGAAGGCTCTAGTCTTAATACCGGCCAGATAAAGGCTCAGGCCTTCATAGCGGCTATATGAGGTCCAGGGACTTCATGCAGGCTAAATGAGAACCAGCCTCTATGAACGGCCTTTATATAGCCTACTTTAAGGGCCAAAACTTCTTCGAGTCGGTTTGAATGGCCAGGCCCTGATTTGGACCAGATAAAGGCTCTGACCTTCATTTTGGAGAGTTTTCTTCCATTTTTTCTCAACTGAGATAACAATTCTTCAAAATCTCTTTTAGGATCCCAAAGCTCTTGGAAGGTCTTCCTCTCAAAAAAAAAACCCTTCATTTACGCTAAATTAGGCTAGACTTCATTTAGGCCAACTGAGAATCAGCTCTAATGAAAGACCTTATATAGCCTACATTAAGGGCCAATTCTTTTTCGAGTCGGTATGAAGGGCCAGACCCTGATTTGGACCAGATAAAGGCTCTGAACTTCATTTTGTAGAGTTTTCTTTCATTTTTGTCATTCTTTGAGAAAACAATTCCTCAAAATCTCTTTCAGGACCCGAAAGCACACAGAAACCCCCTTTTTCACACCTCCAAATAAAGAGTGAGAATCAAACATTTCTTCAAATTCTCTCCAAAAATTTGCCATATTAAACGAATGAATATTTTCCTGTCAATAATTTGATTGTTCTATTACCTAAAACGTTTTTATTCAATTAAAAATTGACTACAAAAATCTACCATGGCAAATATGCAAAAGCTAAGCTGGCAAACCCCTTCATCGGAAGGGAAGAAGATACCCCTTACAAAGCTACATGTGTGTGTAAATAGATGCAATGCTTTTCATAAATAGCATTGCTTTCATGAAGTGACTGACACTAGTCCGAGCAGTGCCACAGACATGTCGTCTACACAATGGTCATGGAGAGGGCAATGTTTTGGCCTGGCATTGGTAGCTTAGAGTTTGCTGGGATCAATGGCTAGAATATATTTTTCAGCGAGTGTTTGCATTGCTTATCAGTTGGAATATCCTGCAACGGATGATGATGTGGCAATGTGTGTAAGGTTTTTTTCTGTTTTTCTTTTACCGGTTATTCAGTTATGGACATACATTGCGTATGGTTATTATTGTTCTCCATTTTTTTCTAGTTGGCTTTTATGGCGGCAGGGATCGGTATTTTATTTTTATTTTAGTTTAGGTGGAGAGTGGGGACAATGTTCTCTTCTTTTGCGTCTGCCTCCTTTTTGGCAAGTGTGTGTCGTTCAACAAACTCCAACCGAGTGTAAAGCTATAGATTACAACAACAGATGGTAAATATGTTCATATAGGTAGGTATGCTGCTTGCATACAATAAGTGAGGTTAGGGTTGAGCGAACCAAAAAATACAAAATTACAAAATATATGGTAAAGAAAAAAAAAACAAGAACGCAATATTACAATTGTATTGAACATTCACATGACATCCTTCGATGCGTTCCTTCGTTTTGATGGCTGGGTTTGGTTTGGTTTGGTTGCCTTTCATTGTGCCTGGTTTTCATTCACATGGCGGAGGCCTTTTGTTTCCGGGTTTTACTTTTGTTGTGCCAGACTACTGCTGCTGCCACTGATGTTAGGGTTTTCTCCGGTATTGTTTCATTGATGAATTTTGGCCGATAACAAATCTCAATCAAATGTCAAAAAGGTAACAGACATGTTGTAATGTTACAATGTTTTAGCAGCAGCAGCACAAGAGAGTGAGATGGATCAAAGAATGAATAGAGAGAGAGAGAGAGGGCTAGGGCATTGAACATACCTTTAATGTTTGTGAATGTAAAGTTTTTTTTCCTTTTTTCGAATGAAGTTTTATTAGAAATCCTGGCTTGTTTCGTTTTTTTTCGACATTCCCATAGCTTGTTTTGTGCAAATGGCTGGCTCTCAAAGGTTAACATTTTTAACAATTAAAACTGTCAGTTTTAATCAGTTATGATTGAAATATGTCAAACTAGCGATCAGTTACTTTTTGCAATGTTGAAATTTGGGGTTTGGAATCCATAGTCTTCGATTGAATAGCAATTTTATTTATTTAAAAAAATTATTAAATAATTTGAAGTGATATATAGTATATACTGAAAGAATAGTTATTAATTTGTTAAAAACAAATAAAAAAACATAAAGTTCGGTCGGACCGAACTTTTAGTACCCTCCACCATTGGGTAAAGAAAACATTTTTATAAAAAAGTATTCACAAATACCAGTAAGACCATTTGGATAATACTTTTAAAATTTTCAAAAAATAAAAAAAGTGGGTGAGGCCGTTATATGGGGGCCATACCAAAACGGGAACCTCTATGGACAATTTTATACTTTAAGGATTGTCATCTAACAAATCTTCTTAAATACCAAATTTGAAACGGTTTCGTGGGTAAATGTGACTAGGATTATCAAAACACCGAATATCGTTGGGTATCGTTATATGTGCGCTATAGGAAAATGTAGACCTAGATATTCTATATTCTGCCATCGGAGCTAGAACCCATTATGAACTACAATTAACAATTTTCAAACGATTTCTTGGGAAAATGTGGCACAAAATCTTCAAAACACCGAACATCGGGAGGTACCGTTATATGGGGGCTATACCAAAACGTGGACCCATATATGCTATGTTCCGCCACCGGAGCTAGATCCCATTATCACCTACAAATACAAATTCTTAGACAAATCTTTAAAAAAATGTTGCAAAAATCATCAAAATACCGAATATCGGGAGGTACCGTTATATGGGGGCTACACAAAAACGTGGACCTATACAGGGTGAGATAAAAAACTGCAACAAATTCAAACACCATAATTTTTACATTTTATTCAATGAAGGCAAAAAATGTCGGAAATAGCATCAAATTTTAGAATAAGTTTAGATTTGTTCGAATTTGTTACCTTTGGCACGAATTATGGCCTTCAAACGGCCAATGAAACCGTCACACGCTGCCCGAATGCTCTGCGGTATTTTGGCCCATTCCCGGCGAAGCGCTTGCTAGAGGTGATCGACACTTTGGTTTTTTTTTTTTTGTAGTGCCAACCTTGCTTTCCAAAATACTCCAGATACAATAGTCCAAGGGATTGGTATCCGGGGATTTTGGTGGCCATTGTGCGCTGGAAATGAAGCGAGGGACCTCATTGTGTAACCGTTCTTGCTGAGTGCGATGGTGCTGAGTCTTGTTGAAATGTCCAAGGTCTGCGGCCAAAATGTTTGCGTGCCCAAGGCTTTAATACAACCTCCAGAATATTTTCGCGATAATATTCGGCATTTATTCTGTGTCACGGTCGATTAATACGAGCGAAGATCGACCATCGGCTGTTATGGCGGCTCACACCATCACCATGGCCGGCGCTTGAGTTCTGGTGGCCAACCGAAGGTGAACATTTTCAGATGACCTCTTTGGCCAGCAAACACGATCATTTTTGTGTTTTTTTTTTTCAAACTGCTGGACAACAAATGTTTTCTCATCGGAAGAAAACCAAATTCGGCAGTTCACCACTTTCGGCCAAGCGAAGCAACTCTTTAGCGCTTTTGAGTCTATTTTCTTTCTGTTGTGGTATAAGTTCTTGCACTTTTTGGAATTTCAATTGCTTTACCCCAAACTCATTTTTAAATATTTGCCGAATGAAATATTGCGATATGTTTAGCTCACGAGCCATTTTTCGGCCACTGCGACGCGGGTTTCGATCAAGTCGCTTCTTTATGTCCCACCATTCGTCCGTCTGTCTGGCTAAGGGAGCATACGATTTGATTCAAACTTGGTGCATCGTAATATTATTGTCAAACTTAGATCGAGTTTGGAGATGGGCAATATCGGTCCACTCCGTCTCATACCTCCCCCACAAAATGTCAAAATTTTCAAAGAATATAATTTACTACACAGAAAGAGAAAGGATAATCCGATTTTACTCCAACTTTGCAAATCCTAATATTTACATCCGTGCTATGTCAGGTGCGAAAATGGACTGTATCGGTCCACTCTATTAAGTACCTCCCCCACAAAGGGTCAACATTTTGAATAATTACAACTCATATAAAATTTGTTGTAAGAGTCCAATTGTCTTCAAATTTCACACATCCCATCATCTGCTGTGAAAATGAAATATATCGGTGCACTCCTTCTGGTACCTCCCCCACAAAAGGCCGAAATTGTAAACGTCCATGAAGCTCATAAAATGCGAAATTAACATTCGATTCCATTTAGCCTTGGCACTTCTAAATATTTTTATCAACACAGGATCTGTTATAAAGGCGGTAGAGATCGGATAATTCATTCTGGCACCTCCTCCACAAAGGGTCAAAGTTTTGAATAACCAAAACGTTTATAAAATCCGAAATTAGCATCATGTTCTCTTTATTTCTACTAACTCAAGATCCTCGGTCCTCTCCTTCTGGTACCTCCCCGCACAAGGGGTCAAAATTTTGAATACCCATGGAGATCATAAAACGCGAAATTAACATCCGATTCCTTTCAGACTTGGCACCTCTCAATATTTCCATCAAAACAAGATCTGTTATAAAGATGGTAGAGATCGGAACATTTCTTCTGGTACCTATCCACTTGTGTATCTGCCATGGTTTATAGAGAGACTTTGATAGAAAAATGAAAAAATAATAAATAAAGAGCCACTGCCTCATTTTTATTTATTTTTTATTTTTTAATTTTTTGAATATTCATTGAATAACAAAAATACTATTTTTAAATGCCATATTACATTTTTCGATATCCTTCTTCCTATCAAAAAAAAAAAAAAAAACCTTGCCATTTTCTCTAACCCTCCAAAAATGAAACATTGCCATTTCAAAATCAAAAGCACTTAGGCAAATCGAAAGTACAAAAACAAATGTTATTTCAAAAACTAAATTAAGATTGAAATGTAAAACTGAAAACGTTTTAGACCAACATTTCCAATGAAAAAAAGAAGGGTGGAACATACCCCTCCACTCCCATAACCAGGCACATAAAGCCCACAAAGTTTGAGGATGGAGACACAAATATCCTTGGAAAACGGGATAACATCATTTTGCAATCGATAGCAACAACGCATCTCCTGTCTCCGGGTATTGGAAATGTTTGTGATTTTTGAATTAGTTGAGCCAAAATGGTTTGATGGTAACTGTGAATTGCGTATTGCCAAAAATACAGTTGAAGGTTATGGTTTTGGCAAAAATTCGTTAACATCCAAATTCTAAAAATAAAACAGAAAAAAATTGTTTCTGGCCATCACATGTCTAACAAGGAATCACTCATGTGCATAACTTACAATTCCGTAAATATAAATTTTGCCAGCACAATAAGTGTGTGGAGGCAGGGGGGGGGGGGTCTTTTTTTGGCCAAATGTTGATATCTAACAAATGTCACAATGTCTAAATATTATCACACATTGCCGCATGCAGTTGTTTTATAACTTTTTTCTCTCAGTGAATGCAAACAAGCGTAGACTACGTGTTCAGTTTCTGTTTTTGCTCTTTGGAATACTCATGAAAAACAGAAAAATTGACTCTCTCTCTCTCGCTAACACACACATGGGCAGTGATGTCAGAGCTGAGGTTTTTTGTTTGGAGAATGGAGATTTTGGGGTTGACATTTCTTTTGGGGTAAAAACAAAAATGTTTTTTTTTTGTGTTTTCTTGGTTTGTGCTTCCCAAGTCAAATCAGTCAACTGGCAACTATGTGTGATATATGGACTAGACTTTTGTTTAAATTGTATGATTTTCATTTGTTTTTCTGCTGATGAAGCTTAATTTTTAAAATATACACCAACCAGGGAAGGTAAAATAATCGAAAAAAAATCTATGGTACATGTGCTGCCACTTGGGGGGTCCAGGTGGGCAACTTTGTTTAAAGAATGGAAAAATTAGAAAATAAATTTTCAACTTCTTAAAGCTTTTGATAAAATTTAAACAAGTATCAATCGTTTTTGGCGACAGATGTAAAACCCTCATCCAATATTCTCAAAAAAATTAATTATATTTTGACTTCTGTTATGATTATTAAAATTGTTGATCCTCTATGGAATAGGTTCCGAAGAAATGCACCAATATCTTCCATGGGGCCAATATTGTCGTAGCTACATATATATGATATAAATATTGCTATGTGCCAGGTTTGGACTATATCGACAGCAGATATATATCATCTTCAGAACAGATCTTTCGTTAGCAAAAATGTTTGTATGTGCGATTTCTTTGAGCGTTTTGTTTTTTTAAATCTTGGACCCTTTGTGGGGGAGGTACCAGAAGGAATGGTCGAAAATCTACCATCTTTGTTACAGATCTTTTACTGACGAAAATATTGAAAAGTGCCACATCTGAATAAAATCGGATGTTAATTTCGCGTTTTATGATATTCAAAATTTTAACCCTTTGTGGGGGAGGTACCAGAAGGAGTGCAGTGATATATCCCATCCTCACAGCATATCTTGTGTTAGTATAAATAATGAGGTGTGTGAAATATGAAGAGAACCGGATGGTTATTTCGGATTTTATGATCGTTTTGGTTATTCAAAACTTTGACCCTTTATGGGGGTGGTACCAGAAGTAATGATCCGACCTCTACCATATTTATAACAGCTCTCGTGTTAATGGAAATAATGAGATTTACCAAGTCTGAATGGAATCGGATGTTAATTTCGTGTTTTATGAGCTTCATGGATATTCAAAATTTTGACCCTTTGTGGGTCAGGTACCAGAAGGAGTGCAGTGATATATCCCATCCTCACAGCATATCTTGTGTTAGTAGAAATAATGGGATGTGTGAAATATGAAGAGAACCGGATGCTTATTTCGGATTTTGTGATCGTTTTGGTTATTCAAAACTTTGAGAATTTTTTGGGGGAGATACCAGAAGGATTGGTCCGATCTCTACCATCTTTATAACAGATCTGGTATAGATGGAAATATTGAGGTATGCCAAGTCTGAATGGAATTGGATATTAATTTCGCCTTATATGAGCTTCATGAATATTCAAAATTTTGACCCTTTGTGGGAGAGGTACCAGAAGGAGTGCAGCGATATATACCATCTGCACACCAGACCTTGGATTACTAAAAATATTGTGTTATGTGTAATTTGAATAGAATCGGACTCTTCATCCTATTTTATAACAGAGATGATTATTCAAAATTTTGATGGTGTGGCCTGATATTAGGATTTCGAAGTTGGATCGAAATCGGATTATTCTTTTTCTTTCTGTGCAGTATAATATATTTTATTTTCTTTTTTTTTTAAATTCGACCTTTTTGTGGGGGAGGAAGCAGAAGGAGTGGACCAAAATTGCCCATCTCCGAACTCGATTTAAGTTTGATAAAAATATTACGATGTACCAAGTTTAAACTAATTCGAGAGTTATCGTGCGCTCCAGCCAGACAGAGGGACGGACGGACATCGTTAGATCCACTCTAAATGTCCTGAAACGGATTTGGCCCAAAGAGACCTAGGGTCTAAACCCGTTTTTTCGATGAGGCATGTTTTGGCCGTATCAAATGTCCAAATTTAGATATAGCTCCCATACATATCTTCTTCCGATTTATATTTTATTGGGTGCCATATGTGTAATATTCGTATAAATAGGATGTATTTAAGCACATCCGGGTTCTGAATAGAAACAAAAACTTAAAATTTGGTGAAATTCGGTTCAGATATAGCTATAGCTCGCCTATATATATGTTTCATCCGATTTGGTGTTTAAATCCCTCATATTTGTAAAATACTGTCCACAAAAATAATTTTTGGTATATCATACAGCCCTGAAATGCCTCGGCCCATCCATCTTTTGACTTTTCTTTTCCGGTTACAATTGGTATTTATTTATATTTATTTCCTCAATCCTATTTTTAACAAAGATTTTCTCTTATTATTACATTTATATGCAATGAAACTTTCCCCTGTTTCGAATAATAGTCCAACCATTTCCATAACTAGAAAATATGATCGATATTTTATAATAATGACAAGACAAGAATTTTTTTTTCAATATTATAAAATTGTTGTTTTGTAATTGTTTGTGATTGACATATCGCCTATTATGTTGAACAGCTGAAACAATATATATTGTAAATATTATGATTTTATAACATCCTGGCAGACTGTTTTCATTTGAAACCAAAACAATTTACAATATCTACGAACACAGCATGATAAAACAAAACAAAATGGCAGTGATACAATCTAGCAGCAGGACATATGTATATTTGACATTATTTTCCATGATATATTTTTAAGGAAGTATAACTATAATAATCTACCACATTGTTGTTATTGTTTTATTTACATAAGTCCTTGGTTATTTTAAGAAAAAAAAAGAGGGACAAGATTTCTGGGAAATTCTCATAGACAATATTTTGCAATAATATATCATGTGGATATTATCATGTTTATATGGTTATGTATTTATCTCGACATGTTTATGTTTGTATGATTATAAAACATCGCCATGAACATTTCAAAATAGTAGAAAATAATTACATAACTTAAAAAAAGAAGGCCAAATATCATACTGTAATGGGGGAAAATCAGTTTTTTAGAAGATGAGAAAAATACAAAATGTATATTTAGAAGTTAGCTTGATTTTCTCCAATATTTTGAAGGTTTCTTTTCAATATTTTTAGATTGCCATAAAACCTTATTTGGTTGTGAACAATTTAAATTATGAAAATATCGTCCATAGGTTCAAAGTTATTCAATTTTCATTAAAACCCTTTTGAATTAAAAATAATCATACGACACATGGTACCCCCAAGGAAATATTAAGTATATTCATATGAAATAATATCACAGTGAAATAAAAGTGATTAAATTTTCAGAACAAAATGCTCTAAAACTATGTAAAAAACATAGTGAAAAAATTGTGGGAGAGTTGCATTCTAAAAAAATTTGATTGAATTTTCAACATAATTTCAGTAACGTTTTAATTAAGCAACGTTTAATTGTGTCCGAATACCTTGATGTGTTATAAAGGAAATGCAACTCGAATATTGAAAATATCCCACATACTTCCAAAGTTATTCAACTTTTACTAAAACCCTTTTCAATTAAAAATAATCATACGCCACGCTGTACACAAAGTAAAAAATGGAATATTCAAAGAAACTCAAAGTAATACAAATTAAAATTCAAAACTCAATCTCTTTGCAATAAAACTTTAAATTCTACCATCAACTTCTTTGTCCAACACAAATCCATAAATAACAATTTCAACCCCCTTTTTGAATCACGTAAAATTTGTGCATTGACAAAATTTTCTAGCATTCATTGTAGTTACTATTATATAAGTATATACACACATTTACAATATCATAGAAAACCTCCCCTTAAATGGAACTTTTCCAAAAGTAAATAGCTGAGTAAAAAAATATAGTGACAATGTCAACTGTTACAACTTTCACGAAAAATAATAACAGGGAAAGTGTGTAAAGAGAAAAGTCAATAACAAAAACTTGCACTTGACAGCGGCGACTATGTGTATGCGAATGTATGTGTATGTAATATGAATAGGTAAATATGTATTATTTATTATACCAAGATAAGCATTTACTTGTTGTAAATACTTCTGGGAAAATGGGACAATAGGGTAAAGAAAATAATAATGGGGATGCTAAAAACTACAACCAAACCAGCATGGAGTTTTGAGATTTGTAAAGGAAGTTATGTAAAATTTTTGTAGGATTTGCTTAACTTTTATGTTTTTTTCCATTCCGGAGAATTATTAAAAAAAATTCTCTATTAGAATCGTTATTTCTTAAATAAATTTGAGATATATTTAACATTTTTTCTACAACATATTTTTAAGGAAGTATAACTATAAAAATCTCTCACATTGTTATTATAATTGTTGTTTTTAAATAAAAAAGTAAAATATTTAAAAAGTTTTCTGGGAAATTCTGATAAACAATATTTTATAATATATCATGTTACACATTGTGGTTATGTATATATGTTGACAGGTTTATGTTTCTATTATTATATAACATTACCATAAACATTTCCAAATATTAGAAAATAATTGCATAAATAAAGAAGGAAGACCAAGAAAATAAGAAAATGAGAAAAAAATCTGTTTTTAGAAAATGAAAATAATAAAAGATTATTTTTGAAAGTTTCCTAGATTTTAACTAATAGTTTAACCACTATTGTGCAATATTTTTCTATTTCCATAAACCTTAATATGCTTTGAATAAAATACCGTTTAAATTATGAAAATACCGTTAATAAGTTTAAAGTTATTCGACTTTTATTGAAACACTTCCGAATTAAAAATAGTCATACGCCACATGGTATCGCCAAAGAAAAATTAAGTATATTCATGTTTAAGGGTTACGGCGCTATATCTGTTTTAATGTCATGAAACACTATTCGGTTCTGAAGGAAATCCTGTTTAAATTGTGAAAATATCGTTAATAGATTCAAAGTTTATCGAGTTTTCCCAAAACACTATCTAATTAAAAATAGTCATACGCCATATGGTACCCGAAGGAAATATTAAGTAGATTCTTATTAAATAACATTACAGTGAAATAAATAAATGGCAATTTGGAATATTTGACTGTAGAAACAATAAAAAAGGAATATTGAAAAGATGGCCAAATTTTATTCTATAAATAGAAATAGACCCTATTTAAAGATAATAATAAACTATTTTTTAAAAAAATTGCTCAATTTTTTCAGATATTTTAACGCTTATTTTACAAAGTGTTATATTGTTATAAGCCTTTATTAGGTTTTGAATAAAATCCCTTTTAAATTACTAATATATCATTAATAGATTTAAAGTTATTCGACTTTTATTAAAGCACTTTCGTATTAAAAATAGTCATACCCCACATGGTTCCACCAAAGAAAAAATACCTATATTCACATGAAAAGGCTATTGTGCAATAGTTTTTATTTGTCGTATAATACTATTAGGGTTTTGAGGAAATCCTCTTAAAATGAGATCTATTTAAGACATTACTGTTTTAGTTTACTCATAGGACCCCAGGGCGTATGATTGACATTAATTTTGAAATAACTTAGAAAAAGTTCAATATCTCTAAAAATATTTGGTGGATTTTGAAAATGCAAAACGGTTTTGCATTGCTAACAATATTTGCTACAACATTTTCTATATCAACATTTGTGTTTTTTTCTGTATTTTTCCGGAAATTATCAAATTAAGTTGGCATAGAGAATAAAGTTACTTTTTTTAGAAATTCATTCTCACATAGAGACTATTCCGAAACGTATATTTAAATTTTATTGAAAGCATTTCCTTTGGAAGTATTATTCGCCTTTAATCAAGTTGCGTGGTACTCTTACTACATAATTTAAAAAAAGAATCAAAATATTTTTTAACACAAAAAATGTTCAAAAGTAAAATCGATATTCTATAACATTTATGTTGAAATTTGTGTACAGTATATAGGTGAACATCATATTTTGACCCGTATCCGCTATAAAACAAAAACAAAAAGAAAAAAATGACACCTGCAGAAGTCGTAATAGTTTTATATTTCAACATTTACTCATAGGACCCATAGGGCGTATGATTGACATTAATTTTGAAATAACTCGAGAAAAAGCTCAATATCTCGGAAAGTATTGGGTGGATTGTGAAAATTCAAACGGTTTTAAATTTCTAAGAATATTTGCTATAACATTTTCAAAATTTGTGATTTTTTCGGTTTTTTTTGGAAATTATGCAAAATATTATTTAACACAATAAAATGTGGGAATTTTATTCAAAAGTAAAATTAATATTTTTTGAATATTTGTTTTAAAATTTGTGTACATTATATGAGTGAACATCATAACCGATACACAACAACATCAAAAAGAAAAAAAATGACACCTGCAGAAGTCATAATAGTTTTATTTCAAAATTTACTCTTAGCACCCATAGGGCGTATGATTGACATTAATTTTGAAATAACTCGAGAAAAAGCTCAATATCTCGGAAAGTATTGGGTGGATTTTGAAAATGCAAACGGTTTTGGTTTCTTAACAAAATATATTAATCACGTTTCATACGAGATATGCTATCTTTCATTCAAGTTTTTTGAAGTTTTTAGTAATTTGCAAAATATTTTGTGCCAATGGTGCGTATGATTGACATTAAATTTGATTTAACCTGAGTTAAAGTTTGATATCATTAAAAGTATTGGCTGGATTTTGAAAATTCAAACGGTTTTGGGTTCTTAACAAAATATATTAATCGCACTTTAGATGAGACTTTTTATTATTCATTTAAAATTCGACGGTTTTCAGGATTTTGCTAAATATTTTGTACCAACAAAAAATTAAAAATTGATAATTTTATTCACAACTAAAATGGTTTTTTTGCTTGGTATTTGTTTTCTATACAGTTTTCATATCTTCTATTTCTTATGGTGAAGTTTGATGAAGGATATTTTTCTAATTTTTTTCTGAAAAAATGCAATACGGATACAAAAAAAATTAAACCTTTAAGCCGGAATTGGATTTTCAAATTCTACAAATTTTACCCACTCGAGTAGGGTTTCATGGCGTATTCTAAGAACTTTGTTGCAATTGTTAAACATTTGTTGGCATATTTTCACCTAAAATGGCACACTTGGATATTGGACTTCTTATTTATTTTACCTGCCTAGGTAAACCACCGATGCTTGTGACTTAAATTTTTAGCCGCTTTTTCATTATTTGTCTAAAAAATTATTTTGGCACAATGACTCGTGGTATTATTGGTATGAAATCTAAAATAAGCTTGCGTTTGAAGTTTGTATCGAAGTAAATGCGAAGTTATGTCAGTGACATTTCGATGGAACTTCAAAACAACATATTCTTCCTTTTCTCAAATGATTCATGTTTTTCCCTCTAAATTAGAAAAAATACAATATCTTCTATATCAATTCAATATATTCCAAAAATAATTCATGGTTAAGCATGCAATTTGTTCATACCAATATAAATACATGCTTGCATTGCGAGGCATCTAAAACTGCACCTAACATTCGAACAGCAATAATTTGTGTTTCCTTTTTGTGTGGAACCTTTGTGGGCGTATTTCTAACGGTATACGAAAGATGCTCAAACTCAAAAGCATTTCATTAGCAAAACCTTTTAAATCGAAAATAAATGCCCTTAGAGAAGGATTATAACACCAATTCGAATGCACAAAGCGGATGGCCAAGAAGAAGAATTTCAGTTTCGTATGGCCGGCAGCAGAACAAAACTAAAATTCTTTGGAATTTCTCACTCAAAAAAAAAAAAAACAACTTCGAAAATGCCACATTTGTGGAACGGGCTCCTCCATGCACACAAAAATTAACCGTTTTCTGTTTCTTTGTGTTTTTGTTTGCCACTTTTTTTTTCATTTGCTACTTTTGGGAACCATGCAATATAACGCATAGCTAACTGACTGCCTTCCTTGCATATTGAATAACATTCGCAACATGTAGGTATGTATGTCTGTGAGGGTGTATGTGGAGCAGGAGATATCTAAGCATACTTCTTTTTTTGTCGGTTCCTTTCTAACGATTCGCAATACAAATTCGCGGAAACGCACAGCAACCAAAACACGCATCGCATCCATGCACCAAAACAAACACACGACGACGTTTTGAAACTTCTTCCACTGGCCACTGAGACTGAGATTGCATAGCCCCGAAAATGCTTAAACGAGAACAAGAAGAAAAAACAAACAAACAACAACAACAAGGAAACCAAGAATAAAGTGACTAAAATACATCGGAGAATACAGGACAACAGAAAAAAATCACCTGCAGTTTCTTAGAAATGAGGCCAAACGTAAAATGTTTTCAGTTTGTTGTTATTTTTGCTACACATGGATGAAATTTTATCAAGGTTACTACTACACCATTTCCATAAGGTAACGTTTTTTAAAGAATATCAGGAACTATAGAAAATACCAAGCTCTATAAGACATCTGGAACCAAATATCATTGTTATCGAATACATATTACGCATGTGAAGGAGTTAAAACCCCAAATCGGATGAAACATATATATGGGAACTATAGTTATATCTGAACCGATTTTCACCAAATTTGACCTACTTGCTTCTAGACTGAATTTGGTACGATCGATCTTGATAAAATTTGGCAGAGGTGTTCCCGAGCTCTATAAGATATCTGGTACCAAATATCATTGTTGTCGAATGTATATTACGAATGTGTGGGACTTAAAACTCCAAATCGGATGGAACATATATATGGGAGATATACCTATATCTGAACAGATTTCCACCAAATTAAATTTACTTATTTCTAGACTGAATTCTGTCGGATATGCCAAAATTCAGGTCATTTGGGCTGATTTTGGCCATTTGGTGCACATTTAACCAGAAATCCGTTGGAGATATATATGGGAGCTATATCTAAATTTGATTTGATTATCACCAATTTCAATAGAGTTCGTCCTTGGGCCAAAAAAAAAAATGTTAGGAAAATTTCATCTCTATCGGATAAAAATTGCGACCTGCATTTTGTTCACAAGAATACATGGACAGGCGGGCTGACATGCATAGAACGACTCAGAAAGTGATTTTATAAAGATCCTCAAAAGTAACTATAGGTCTATCCCGCTTTCTTCTCCATGTTACAAACAAATGCACGAAGACATAATACCCTTACCTCTATGTGGCGTAGGGAAAAAAATCGCTCCTCAGGAACTCAGGCAATTTTTTTTATTAGAAAAATCGTAAGTTTTTTCTATTGAAAAAACACTCCTCAGAATGTGAGGCTAGTTTTTTTCTAAGGAAAAACCTTAGGAACGCAGTCAATTTTTTTTCTATTGAAAAAATTCACGCCTCAGGAACGGAGGCAATTTTTTTTCTATAGAAAAAAAATCACACCTCAGGAAGTAAGGCTATTTTTTTTTTCTCTATAGAAAAAAATTCACGCCTCAGGAAGTGAGGCTATTTTTTTCTATAAAAAAAATGCACGCCTCAGGAACGGAAGCAATTTTTTTCTATAGAAAAAAATGCACGCTTCAGGAACGGAGGCAATTTTTTTTTTTCTATAAAAAAAAATGGACGCTTCAGGAACGGAGGCAAATTTTTTTCTATAGAAAAAATTCACACCTCAGGAAGTGAGGCTATTTTTTTCTCTATAGAAAAAACTTCACGCCTCAGGAAGGGAGGCTATTTTTTTTCTATAGAAAAAACTTCACGACTCAGGAAGGGAGGCTATTTTTTCTATAGAAAAAAATTCACGCTTCAGGAACGGAGGCAATTTTTTTCTATAAAAAATTCACGCCTCAGGTACGAAGCAAATTCTTTTCTGCAGAAAAAAAGTTACGCCTCCGGAAGTGGGCCTATTTTTTCTATAGAATCGCTCCTCAGGAACTGAGGCCATTTTCAAAGCTGTTTTGAAATGGTGTACTACTGCAAGGAATTTGAAGCATCATCATCTAATATATTTCACACACAAATTTAAGAAAGAAAAAAATAACAAAACAACGACATTTCATATTTGCAATAGTTGTATCAACAACAACAACAATATGATCAACAGCATCCCCTAACTGGCGTCAACAACTTAACTCAACGCAAACAGCATCTCACTCTCTCGCTTGGTCTCTCTCTCTCTCTGTCCATCCGATCATCACTTGAGGCACTTGAAGAAGATGCATTTGCTGCTTGCTGTTGTGTGTAGTCAAACTAGCTAGCTTGTTGTGACCCATTCATTGCTTGCTGTTGCCGTTTGCGCTTGCTATTTGTTGTTGTTGTTATTGTTCCTGATAATATTGTCGTTTGCTGTTAGTGTTGTTTAGTAGTTGTTGCCTTTCAGTTTGGTTACTTGTATTTCAAGGTTATTGGCGGCGGCATCATTGGCGGCAAACAATATTTTATTTGATTTAGTTTAGTGTGTTTAGTTCAATTCCAGGAATTAAATTGTATACCCCAAAAACTGCTGCTCGCTAGCTCGCTCATATTCGGCAGTGCAAAGTATGAACGACATGCATGTCTCTTGTGCTACAAACGCCAAAAGAAAAAAAAAAAACAGTGATCGAGCAAGTCAATCTGCTATGATATTGTGTGTGGAGTGCATTCTGAAATCCAGAATGTTATTTCTTTTTTTCTGGAAATTTTGAGAATCAAGAAATAAAATCGAACATAGGTCTTTTTTATTAATTCCAATATTGCCTAAATATAAAATTACATTCAGAAGAAATGTATGCAACACAAGGGGTGACACATGACACCATTGCTGGTGAGCTGGATTTTTGATGAGAGAGGGGGGAATGCTGTCTTAAATCCACAGATTTTTTAATGCAGATGAAATTGTTTTACTTATATTGATACTGACTATTTTGTCTGAGAAAAACTAAAGATTTTTCAAGAGATTGGTGAATTTTTTTCGGCACGGGTCGTACGGACCCTAAAAACCCAAATTGAACTCAATATCAAATTTCTATACCTTCACCCAATACCAACTTATGCAATCTACATCTCTCTAGCCTAGGTACCAACAGTGATAAAATGTTTGTACCATTTAGTACTTTTCGAACATTTATTATGCGCATTTGCGAAACCACCTCCATATCTCAATTCCAGATACTAACAAAGACCTCAATATCTAATTTCGGAATTCCAGCCCAATCCTTTCATACAATACCATGTTAAGTACAACTTAGTACTCTTTGTACAATTATAGCACACATTTTCCAAAGCCACCACCATATCTAAATTTTAGATACCAACAGAGAGCTCACTATCAAATTTCAGAATTGTAGCTCCATTCCTTCACCCAATACCGAATTTAGTACATTTTAGTACTTTTCGTACAAATATAGCACACATTTCCAAAACCAGCCCCATATCTTAACTACCGACACCAACAGTATCGAAATTCGATTTCAGGATTTCAGCTCTATTCCTTCACTAAATTTTGTACCATTTAGTATTTGGCGTACGATTATACCACACATTTCCAAAATCACCTCCATATCTCAATTCGAAATACCAACAGGTATTTTAGGATTGCAGCCCTATCCCTTCACTCAATACCAAATATACGAAATTTAGTACTATTTAGTACTTTTCGTACGAATAAAGGACTCATTTCCAAACCACCGACATATCTCAATTCCAGATACCAACAGAGACCTCAATATCAAAGTTGATGATTCCAGTCCAAACCCTTCATCCATTACCAAATTTAGTACCATTTAGTACTTTTCGCATAAGTTAAGAACTCATTTCCAAACCACCGCATATCTCCCGATACCTGATACCAACAGATATCTCAATATCAAAATTTGAGGGTTCCAGGACAATCCCTTCATCAAATTCCAAATTTAGTACCATTTAGTACTTTTCGTACAAATATAGTACCCATTTCCAAACCTTGGCTCAAACACAAATACCATCAGTAATATATATATCAAATTTCACAATTTTATTCCTTCGCCGAATACCAAATATAGTACCATTTTGTACTTTTCGTACAAGTTTAGTACACATTTCCGATACGACCTCCTTATGTCCAGGCTAATAACAGCGGCCCTAATAACACATTTCAGATTTCAAACACTTTTTGCTCACTCAATACCAAATTGTCCCAAATATAGTACTAATTAGTACTTTTCGTGCACTTGTAGCACACATTTCCAAAAGCATCTCCTTATCACAAACCTACCAACAAGAGGGACCTTAAAGCAAAATTTCTAGATTTCAGCTTCATCCGTTCATCCAATACTAATTTTTTCAAAATTTAGTACTATTTAGTACAGTTCGCAAACTTAGTACACATTTCCAAAACACTTCCGTCATATATCAAACTTACTTTCCAGCCTTGATTCTCATACCAAATTTCAAGGTTTTAGCTCTATCCATTCACATAAGACCAACTGGTACCATTTTTGAAGTTTAGTACCGCTTTAGAATTTTTCGTAATCTTAAAGGTCGAATATCGAAAAAAAACGCCTTTGGTACATCTATCCTGCCACTCATCGGTGACTCTCATTCCAAATTTCAGAATTGCCCAATACAAAAGTATTAAATTTTGCTCAATTCAAGGTATTCGATTTTTAGTACTTTTCGTACCCTCTTAGTACCAAATTTCCAAAAACGCAGCCTACACACCAAGACCGACCCCGTGCAAAATTTATGTGCGTGAAGATAAAAACGTTTTTAATTGACGAAGACTTTCCGTTGTATAACAGTGTATAACAGTTCAAAAACGTTTTTGTATATGAGCGGAAAATAAAAACGATTTTCTAGGTTATAATAAAAACGTTTTTCAACGTGTTAGACTTTTAATCTTAGTCATTTGTTTGATTTACGAAATTATTATCTCCTAGTAAATGAAATACTAATACAATACAATATGTATTGATCTAAGCATTTCATTGTAGAAATTTTGAGAAAAAAATTTATCATCGAAAAATACGATTATAAAGGACAAAATATGTTTTGGCCTATATCTCAGGATCAAAAAAGGATACGCGTATATGGAAGGTATCGTTAGAAAGGTGATTCCTTCTACTTTCCGAATATGTGCTGATCTAAGCATTTCATTGTAGAAATTTTGAGAAAAAAATTTATCATCGAAAAATACGATTTTAAAGGACAAAATATGTTTTGGCCTATATCTCAGGATCAAAAAAGGATACGCGTATATGGAAGGTATCGTTAGAAAGGTGATTCCCTCTACTTTCCGAATATGTATTGATCTAAGCATTTCATTGTAGAAATTTTGAGAAAAAAATTTATCATCGAAAAATACAATTTTAAAGGACAAAATATGTTTTGGCCTATATCTCAGGATCAAAAAAGGATACGCGTATATGGAAGGTATCGTTAGAAAGGTGATTCCCTCTACTTTCCGAATATGTATTGATCTAAGCATTTCATTGTAGAAATTTTGAGAAAAAAATTTATCATCGAAAAAGACAATTTTAAAGGACAAAATATGTTTTGGCCTATATCTCAGGATCAAAAAAGGATACGCGTATATGGAAGGTATCGTTAGAAAGGTGATTCCTTCTACTTTCCGAATATGTATTGATCTAAGCATTTCATTGTAGAAATTTTGAGAAAAAAATTTATCATCGAAAAATACGATTTTAAAGGACAAAATATGTTTTGGCCTATATCTCAGGATCAAAAAAGGATACGCGTATATGGAAGGTATCGTTAGAAAGGTGATTCCTTCTACTTTCCGAATATGTGCTGATCTAAGCATTTCATTGTAGAAATTTTGAGAAAAAAATTTATCATCGAAAAATACGATTTTAAAGGACAAAATATGTTTTGGCCTATATCTCAGGATCAAAAAAGGATACGCGTATATGGAAGGTATCGTTAGAAATGTGATTCCTTCTACTTTCCGAATATGTATTGATCTAAGCATTTCATTGTAGAAATTTTGAGAAAAAAATTTATCATCGAAAAATACGATTTTAAAGGACAAAATATGTTTTGGCCTATATCTCAGGATCAAAAAGGGATACGCGTATATGGAAGGTATCGTTAGAAAGGTGATTCCTTCTACTTTCCGAATATGTATTGATCTAAGCATTTCATTGTAGAAATTTTGAGAAAAAAATTTATCATCGAAAAATACGATTTTAAAGGACAAAATATGTTTTGGCCTATATCTCAGGATCAAAAAAGGATACGCGTATATGGAAGGTATCGTTAGAAAGGTGATTCCCTCTACTTTCCGAATATGTATTGATCTAAGCATTTCATTGTAGAAATTTTGAGAAAAAAATTTATCATCGAAAAATACGATTTTAAAGGACAAAATATGTTTTGGCCTATATCTCAGGATCAAAAAAGGATACGCGTATATGGAAGGTATCGTTAGAAAGGTGATTCCCTCTACTTTCCGAATATGTATTGATCTAAGCATTTCATTGTAGAAATTTTGAGAAAAAAATTTATCATCGAAAAATACGATTTTAAAGGACAAAATATGTTTTGGCCTATATCTCAGGATCAAAAAAGGATACGCGTATATGGAAGGTATCGTTAGAAAGGTGATTCCCTCTACTTTCCGAATATGTATTGATCTAAGCATTTCATTGTAGAAATTTTGAGAAAAAAATGTATCATCGAACAATACGATTTTAAAGGACAAAATATGTTTTGGCCTATATCTCAGGATCAAAAAAGGATACGCGTATATGGAAGGTATCGTTAGAAAGGTGATTCCCTCTACTTTCCGAATATGTATTGATCTAAGCATTTCATTGTAGAAATTTTGAGAAAAAAATTTATCATCGAAAAATACGATTTTAAAGGACAAATATGTTTTGGCCTATATCTCAGGATCAAAAAAGGATACGCGTATATGGAAGGTATCGTTAGAAAGGTGATTCCCTCTACTTTCCGAATATGTATTGATCTAAGCATTTCATTGTAGAAATTTTGAGAAAAAAATTTATCATCGAAAAATACAATTTTAAAGGACAAAATATGTTTTGGCCTATATCTCAGGATCAAAAAAGGATACGCGTATATGGAAGGTATCGTTAGAAAGGTGATTCCCTCTACTTTCCGAATATGTATTGATCTAAGCATTTCATTGTAGAAATTTTGAGAAAAAAATTTATCATCGAAAAAGACAATTTTAAAGGACAAAATATGTTTTGGCCTATATCTCAGGATCAAAAAAGGATACGCGTATATGGAAGGTATCGTTAGAAAGGTGATTCCTTCTACTTTCCGAATATGTATTGATCTAAGCATTTCATTGTAGAAATTTTGAGAAAAAAATTTATCATCGAAAAAGACAATTTTAAAGGACAAAATATGTTTTGGCCTATATCTCAGGATCAAAAAAGGATACGCGTATATGGAAGGTATCGTTAGAAAGGTGATTCCTTCTACTTTCCGAATATGTATTGATCTAAGCATTTCATTGTAGAAATTTTGAGAAAAAAATTTATCATCGAAAAATACGATTTTAAAGGACAAAATATGTTTTGGCCTATATCTCAGGATCAAAAAAGGATACGCGTATATGGAAGGTATCGTTAGAAAGGTGATTCCTTCTACTTTCCGAATATGTGCTGATCTAAGCATTTCATTGTAGAAATTTTGAGAAAAAAATTTATCATCGAAAAATACGATTTTAAAGGACAAAATATGTTTTGGCCTATATCTCAGGATCAAAAAAGGATACGCGTATATGGAAGGTATCGTTAGAAATGTGATTCCTTCTACTTTCCGAATATGTATTGATCTAAGCATTTCATTGTAGAAATTTTGAGAAAAAAATTTATCATCGAAAAATACGATTTTAAAGGACAAAATATGTTTTGGCCTATATCTCAGGATCAAAAAGGGATACGCGTATATGGAAGGTATCGTTAGAAAGGTGATTCCTTCTACTTTCCGAATATGTATTGATCTAAGCATTTCATTGTAGAAATTTTGAGAAAAAAATTTATCATCGAAAAATACGATTTTAAAGGACAAAATATGTTTTGGCCTATATCTCAGGATCAAAAAAGGATACGCGTATATGGAAGGTATCGTTAGAAAGGTGATTCCCTCTACTTTCCGAATATGTATTGATCTAAGCATTCATTGTAGAAATTTTGAGAAAAAAATTTATCATCGAAAAATACGATTTTAAAGGACAAAATATGTTTTGGCCTATATCTCAGGATCAAAAAAAGGATACGCGTATATGGAAGGTATCGTTAGAAAGGTGATTCCCTCTACTTTCCGAATATGTATTGATCTAAGCATTTCATTGTAGAAATTTTGAGAAAAAAATTTATCATCGAAAAATACGATTTTAAAGGACAAAATATGTTTTGGCCTATATCTCAGGATCAAAAAAGGATACGCGTATATGGAAGGTATCGTTAGAAAGGTGATTCCCTCTACTTTCCGAATATGTATTGATCTAAGCATTTCATTGTAGAAATTTTGAGAAAAAAATTTATCATCGAACAATACGATTTTAAAGGACAAAATATGTTTTGGCCTATATCTCAGGATCAAAAAAGGATACGCGTATATGGAAGGTATCGTTAGAAAGGTGATTCCCTCTACTTTCCGAATATGTATTGATCTAAGCATTTCATTGTAGAAATTTTGAGAAAAAAATTTATCATCGAACAATACGATTTTAAAGGACAAAATATGTTTTGGCCTATATCTCAGGATCAAAAAAGGATACGCGTATATGGAAGGTATCGTTAGAAAGGTGATTCCCTCTACTTTCCGAATATGTATTGATCTAAGCATTTCATTGTAGAAATTTTGAGAAAAAAATTTATCATCGAAAAATACGATTTTAAAGGACAAAATATGTTTTGGCCTATATCTCAGGATCAAAAAGGATACGCGTATATGGAAGGTATCGTTAGAAAGGTGATTCCCTCTACTTTCCGAATATGTATTGATCTAAGCATTTCATTGTAGAAATTTGAGAAAAAAATTTATCATCGAAAAATACGATTTTAAAGGACAAAATATGTTTTGGCCTATATCTCAGGATCAAAAAAGGATACGCGTATATGGAAGGTATCGTTAGAAAGGTGATTCCCTCTACTTTCCGAATATGTATTGATCTAAGCATTTCATTGTAGAAATTTTGAGAAAAAAATTTATCATCGAACAATACGATTTTAAAGGACAAAATATGTTTTGGCCTATATCTCAGGATCAAAAAAGGATACGCGTATATGGAAGGTATCGTTAGAAAGGTGATTCCCTCTACTTTCCGAATATGTATTGATCTAAGCATTTCATTGTAGAAATTTTGAGAAAAAAATTTATCATCGAAAAATACGATTTTAAAGGACAAAATATGTTTTGGCCTATATCTCAGGATCAAAAAAGGATACGCGTATATGGAAGGTATCGTTAGAAAGGTGATTCCTTCTACTTTCCGAATATGTGCTGATCTAAGCATTTCATTGTAGAAATTTTGAGAAAAAAATTTATCATCGAAAAATACGATTTTAAAGGACAAAATATGTTTTGGCCTATATCTCAGGATCAAAAAAGGATACGCGTATATGGAAGGTATCGTTAGAAATGTGATTCCTTCTACTTTCCGAATATGTATTGATCTAAGCATTTCATTGTAGAAATTTTGAGAAAAAATTTATCATCGAAAAATACGATTTTAAAGGACAAAATATGTTTTGGCCTATATCTCAGGATCAAAAAAGGATACGCGTATATGGAAGGTATCGTTAGAAAGGTGATTCCCTCTACTTTCCGAATATGTATTGATCTAAGCATTTCATTGTAGAAATTTTGAGAAAAAAATTTATCATCGAAAAATACGATTTTAAAGGACAAAATATGTTTTGGCCTATATCTCAGGATCAAAAAGGATACGCGTATATGGAAGGTATCGTTAGAAAGGTGATTCCCTCTACTTTCCGAATATGTATTGATCTAAGCATTTCATTGTAGAAATTTTGAGAAAAAAATTTATCATCGAAAAATACGATTTTAAAGGACAAAATATGTTTTGGCCTATATCTCAGGATCAAAAAAGGATACGCGTATATGGAAGGTATCGTTAGAAAGGTGATTCCTTCTACTTTCCGAATATGTATTGATCTAAGCATTTCATTGTAGAAATTTTGAGAAAAAAATTTATCATCGAAAAATACGATTTTAAAGGACAAAACATGTTTTGGCCTATATCTCAGGATCAAAAAAGGATACGCGTATATGGAAGGTATCGTTAGAAAGGTGATTCCTTCTACTTTCCGAATATGTACTGATCTAAGCACTTCATTGTAGAAATTTTGAGAAAAAAATTTATCATCGAAAAATACGATTTTAAAGGACAAAATATGTTTTGGCCTATATCTCAGGATCAAACAAGGATACGCGTATATGGAAGGTATCGTTAGAAAGGTGATTCCTTCTACTTTCCTAAAAAAAATAAAGCTTACTACAATTTTATAACAACGTCCATGTCGGGATTCGAACCCACGACACAGCAAATCTCAACAGAACTACTTAGGCGACTCGACCACAGCTTCGATGTGGACGGGTGGTATACTGTTGTTAATACTACTGAACGTAGGATAATACGTAGATCTCTTTTTGCTGTTGTCAACATTGAAAATGGACACAAAATCGGTTACGTTAATCTCATTGATTTAACCCCTTAGACAGTGTGTTACAGGTCAACGTATGTAGGCATGTTTAAGAAACTACATATTCGCAACTATTTTGGCATTTATACTAATAATTGTACTTTTATTTTTAATTTGTATATATTTAAATTCTATAAATTATCCTATAAATTTATTGATTTATGTTAATATTTGTATAATTCCGTATTTATTTATTTTTATTCCGTATTTATGAATTAAATTTTTTGTACTGATAATTATGTTTATATTTCATTTAATTATTATATACAATTTTACTGGTAATTTATTTTATTTTAATGTGTTTATTTATTTTTATCATTACAGTTTTACGCTTGCATATCTATATTTTTACGTTAATTTATATTCGTGTTTTTATATTTTTATTTACGGTTTTATGTACAGTTATAATATTTTTTATATTTTTTGTACTTATATTTATATTTTCATTTTATTTATTTTTATACTTAAACTAATACCTTTTTACATTTTTATTTATTTTGTTGTTAAATTTAATAATTTTTTTGTATTGTAATACCAACACCACGTTATTTTACACATGCTGGTATCACTTCATTTTTTTTATCCATTTGCATTTATGCGGCATGTTCTATCTAAAAAGCAAAAATGCAAAGAATGTGTGAACCGTTACTTTTCGCACGTACCATTGTTGTTGTGTGTGTTTCAAGTTGATCGTTTGACAAACAACCCTTTTTTATGTTCCCACGAAAAAAATGTTTATTTTACTTTTACAATTCTGGTTCACCGTCGATGCGAGCAAGTGATAGCTCAAGTGGCAGAGCGGTTGTGTTTTCGTGACCTGTGTCGCGGGTTCGAGCCCCAGTCAAGGTTTAGTTTTTTTAAATATATTTTTTTTTTGAATATGTTTTTTATTAAAAAAATATTTTTCAAAGCAAGTACAGAAGTTCTATTATTGAAGTTTATATGTTGGTTGTACTTACTTATATGTATGACGTTTTAACGGTATGCAAGTTATTTGTAACTGTTACAGTAACCTTATGTTGTATAACTTATTCTGCAAAAAATTTTCGTTAATAAAAAAAAAAATAAAAAAAAATCCTATTTAAAAAAAGATGAATAAACACATCATGACCGGGGCTCGAACCCACGACACAGGTCACGAAAACATAACCGCTCTACCACCTGAGCTATCACTAGCCCGCAGCGATGGTGAACCAGAATTGTAAAAGTAGCATAAACATTTTTTCGTGGAAACATAAACAAGGGTTGTTTGTCAAACGATCAACTTGAAACACACACACAACAACAATGGTACGTGCGAAAAGTAACGGTTCACACATTCTTTGCATTTTTGCTTTTTAGATAGAACATGCCGCATAAATGCAAATGGATAAAAAAAATGAAGTGATACCAGCATGTGTAAAATAACGTGGTGTTGGTATTACAATACAAAAAAATTATTAAATTTAACAACAAAATAAATAAAAATGTAAAAAGGTATTAGTTTAAGTATAAAAATAAATAAAATGAAAATATAAATATAAGTACAAAAAATATAAAAAATATTATAACTGTACATAAAACCGTAAATAAAAATATAAAAACACGAATATAAATTAACGTAAAAATATAGATATGCAAGCGTAAAACTGTAATGATAAAAATAAATAAACACATTAAAATAAAATAAATTACCAGTAAAATTGTATATAATAATTAAATGAAATATAAACATAATTATCAGTACAAAAAATTTAATTCATAAATACGGAATAAAAATAAATAAATACGGAATTATACAAATATTAACATAAATCAATAAATTTATAGGATAATTTATAGAATTTAAATATATACAAATTAAAAATAAAAGTACAATTATTAGTATAAATGCCAAAATAGTTGCGAATATGTAGTTTCTTAAACATGCCTACATACGTTGACCTGTAACACACTGTCTAAGGGGTTAAATCAATGAGATTAACGTAACCGATTTTGTGTCGATTTTCAATGTTGACAACAGCAAAAAGAGATCTACGTATTATCCTACGTTCAGTAGTATTAACAACAGTATACCACCCGTCCACATCGAAGCTGTGGTCGAGTCGCCTAAGTAGTTCTGTTGAGATTTGCTGTGTCGTGGGTTCGAATCCCGACATGGACGTTGTTATAAAATTGTAGTAAGCTTTATTTTTTTTAGGAAAGTAGAAGGAATCACCTTTCTAACGATACCTTCCATATACGCGTATCCTTGTTTGATCCTGAGATATAGGCCAAAACATATTTTGTCCTTTAAAATCGTATTTTTCGATGATAAATTTTTTTCTCAAAATTTCTACAATGAAGTGCTTAGATCAGTACATATTCGGAAAGTAGAAGGAATCACCTTTCTAACGATACCTTCCATATACGCGTATCCTTTTTGATCCTGAGATATAGGCCAAAACATATTTTGTCCTTTAAAATCGTATTTTTCGATGATAAATTTTTTTCTCAAAATTTCTACAATGAAATGCTTAGATCAATACATATTCGGAAAGTAGAAGGAATCACCTTTCTAACGATACCTTCCATATACGCGTATCCTTTTTTGATCCTGAGATATAGGCCAAAACATATTTTGTCCTTTAAAATCGTATTTTTCGATGATAAATTTTTTTCTCAAAATTTCTACAATGAAATGCTTAGATCAATACATATTCGGAAAGTAGAGGGAATCACCTTTCTAACGATACCTTCCATATACGCGTATCCTTTTTTGATCCTGAGATATAGGCCAAAACATATTTTGTCCTTTAAAATCGTATTTTTCGATGATAAATTTTTTTCTCAAAATTTCTACAATGAAATGCTTAGATCAATACATATTCGGAAAGTAGAGGGAATCACCTTTCTAACGATACCTTCCATATCCTTTTTTGATCCTGAGATATAGGCCAAAACATATTTTGTCCTTTAAAATCGTATTGTTCGATGATAAATTTTTTTCTCAAAATTTCTACAATGAAATGCTTAGATCAATACATATTCGGAAAGTAGAGGGAATCACCTTTCTAACGATACCTTCCATATACGCGTATCCTTTTTTGATCCTGAGATATAGGCCAAAACATATTTTGTCCTTTAAAATCGTATTTTTCGATGATAAATTTTTTTCTCAAAATTTCTACAATGAAATGCTTAGATCAATACATATTCGGAAAGTAGAGGGAATCACCTTTCTAACGATACCTTCCATATACGCGTATCCTTTTTTGATCCTGAGATATAGGCCAAAACATATTTTGTCCTTTAAAATCGTATTTTTCGATGATAAATTTTTTTCTCAAAATTTCTACAATGAAGTGCTTAGATCAGTACATATTCGGAAAGTAGAAGGAATCACCTTTCTAACGATACCTTCCATATACGCGTATCCTTTTTTGATCCTGAGATATAGGCCAAAACATATTTTGTCCTTTAAAATCGTATTTTTCGATGATAAATTTTTTCTCAAAATTTCTACAATGAAATGCTTAGATCAGCACATATTCGGAAAGTAGAAGGAATCACCATTCTAACGATACCTTCCATATACGCGTATCCTTTTTTGATCCTGAGATATAGGCCAAAACATATTTTGTCCTTTAAAATCGTATTTTTCGATGATAAATTTTTTTCTCAAAATTTCTACAATGAAATGCTTAGATCAGCACATATTCGGAAAGTAGAAGGAATCACCTTTCTTACGATACCTTCCATATACGCGTATCCTTTTTTGATCCTGAGATATAGGCCAAAACATATTTTGTCCTTTAAAATCGTATTTTTCGATGATACATTTTTTTCTCAAAATTTCTACAATGAAATGCTTAGATCAGCACATATTCGGAAAGTAGAAGGAATCACCTTTCTAACGATACCTTCCATATACGCGTATCCTTTTTTGATCCTGAGATATAGGCCAAAACATATTTTGTCCTTTATAATCGTATTTTTCGATGATAAATTTTTTTCTCAAAATTTCTACAATGAAATGCTTAGATCAGCACATATTCGGAAAGTAGAAGGAATCACCTTTCTGACGATACCTTCCATATACGCGTATCCTTTTTTGATCCTGAGATATAGGCCAATCCTGAGATATTTTGTCCTTTAAAATCGTATTTTTCGATGATAAATTTTTTTCTCAAAATTTCTACAATGAAATGCTTAGATCAATACATATTGTATTGTATTAGTATTTCATTTACTAGGAGATAATAATTTCGTAAATCAAACAAATGACTAAGATTAAAAGTCTAACACGTTGAAAAACGTTTTTATTATAACCTAGAAAATCGTTTTTATTTTCCGCTCATATACAAAAACGTTTTTGAACTGTTATACACTGTTATACAACTGAAAGTGTTCGAAAATTAAAAACGTTTTTATCTTCACGCACATGCAAAATTTCAGGGTTCTAGCCGTTTGATTATCAGACAGGTATATGGGAATCTCTATTAAGTGTATTGGCCCTTTGGCCCTTTCAAAATTTCAATACTTTTCACGACAAAACTTAAAACTAATTTTTCAAAAAATGAAAATTGTTCCATGGTGTACAATTTTGGTTTTATTGAATTCTATCACTTTCTTCTCAGAATGCATTTTCAATATTTTTGTTTTTTATTCCAAAAACCACTAAGCTTATAAACAATTTCAATATCAATCCCATACGCATTGAAAGACAATTCAATTTATTTATAATTTACAATTTTTTCTGCTTAATTTCATTGCAGCTTAAGAAATACAACTCCAGGAAAGAGAGAAGCCCATCATCCTGAAAAGTAAGCAAAAGAACACAGTGAACGCAGGACGGATTCATTCATCAAGCAATCGGATATTGCGTTGAACATCCACAACAACAACAACAAATTAAATGCGAAAAACGCATTTTATTGGGATTACAAAAATAACAAAACAAAAATCGGTTTGGCAACAACGACTTCATTTCATAAACAACAAAAACGACAACAAGAACAACAACACCCTTTGCTGTCATCAAAAACAAACAGCAGCAACATCATCATCACTAACCACAGCAAAAACAGTGGCCATTTGGAAAAAGTGTCGCTGTTTAAGAAAAAGAAGAAAAATTCAAAATTCATGGTTTGGCTTTTCTAACGTTATTCAACATAATCCCAATTTACAAAATACCAACAACAAAAACAACAACAACAAAGTATCTTAAAACTTCTTCATCCATCATCAAAATTTCTTTGAATGTCATCAAGTGCATCTGCCAGAGCAACGACATTTTGGTTTATGTGACATTTGGTTTTCATGTAAAGCAAAGAAATTATTCACTTCAGCATTTATACAAAATTCAAAAATTCAAAACGCAACAACTGCGAAATCGTCAAAAACAACAACAACAACGTCATTACATTTTTGGCTATACCCAAACGGCAATTATTTTTCTGTTAAAACAATCAAATTTATTCGTCGATTTATTTGTTTTTCTAATTTGTTAAATCTTCAATAAGGTGGTCTTTGCGATCCACTCTACGTACCTAACAACCAATCAACACATACCCCCCACATCGCAGCATCATGGATCCCCAACAACAGTTTTGTTTGAAATGGAATTCATATTCATCAAATTTGGCCATAACATTTTCAAATTTATTCAAATCGGATTTGCTGGCAGATGTTACACTATCATGTGATGGTAAGTAGATCATGTTTTTGTGTCATATTATTAAAATTTGTCAAAATAAGGATAGCGAAGGAACCCTAAACTTTTATGAAATATGAAGCATACTTTTAGGATGAGTTTAATATATTTAATATATCTAATCTAATAATAACTAATATCTGCTCGAACCTAACAATTAAATTTTTTAATACATACAGTCTAAATTTTGGAAAATATTGCATTCTTCTAGGCATATTTTGTTCAAAAACGTAAAATCGTATAATTTACTAAATTCATTCGAATAGCATTTGATCACCAAAAAAATAGGATCCTTTACCTTTTCAAAAATAGTTCGGATTTATTGAAGTATATTTTTAGACATTAATTATATTTATGACACAATTTTGTACTTCCAACAAGTAAGAAAAAGTCAAAAGTCGGGCGGGCTTGATTATGATGTAGGGAAATAAATATGTGTATTAAGTAGAGCTCCCATAACAATAAAATTTATTTGAAGTAGATCATACCACCTATCAAAATTTGGCTGTAGAGAAGTTATTGTTTGGTTTCACAGCTAATATATGGGAGACATATGCAATTCTGAATCGATTTTCAGTAAATTTGACGGGGATATTTTAATCTTTTATGCCAAATAACATTACTATAGAGTGCCTGATATCACTTCGAGAAGGAATAAATTTAAAAAAAATATATATCGGAGCCGAGTTTCACAAAATGGAAACCTACGTCCCGAAAGCCGCTCCATTTGGGCTAATATTAGCCATTATATTCACAATAAACCTGAAATCGGATTAAGGATATATATGGGAGCTATATTCAAATCTGAACCAATATTGATAAAATTTAACAAGTATTTTTGGGCTGTATCTCACATCTGGTACCAAATATCAATATTGTCGAATGCATATTACGAATGTGAGGGACTTAAATACCAAATCGGATGAAACATATATATGGGAGCTATAGCTATATCTCAACCGATTTTCATATACTTGCTTCTAGATTGAATTCGGTCGGATGTACCAAAATTCAGGACTTTCGGACTGATTTTGGCCATTTAGTGCACAATAAACCTGAAATCGGATTAAGGATATGTATTGGAGCTATATCTAAATCTGAACCGATCTTGATAAAATTTAACGTAGGTATTTTTGAGCCTCATAAGGTATCTGGTACCAAAAATCATTCTTGTGGAATGCATATTACGCATATGAGGGTCTTTAGCACCAAATCAGATGAAACATATATATGGGAGCTATAGCTATATCTGAACCGATTTTCTCCGAAATCGTTGTACTTTCTTCTAGACTGAATTCGGTCGGATATGCCAAAATTCAAGTAATTTGAACTGGTATTGACCATGTGGTGCAGAATTAACCTGAAATCTAAATCTGATCCGATTATCACCAATTTTTATAGCATTCGTCCTTGGGCCAAAGGAATATTATTTGGAAAATTTCTTCTCAATCGGATAATAAATGCGACTTGCATTTTGTTCACAAACGTACATGTACAGACGGACGGACAGATGGACTGACATGCAATCGACTCAGAAAGTTATTCTATGAAGATCCTCAAAAGTAACCATGGGTCTATCTCTCTTCCTTCTCCATGTTACAAACAAATGCACAAAGACATAATACCCTTACAACTCAATGTGCTGTAGAGTATAAAAACATTGCATACCTTTAGGAGTTTATGGGCATACTCTTTGGTAATTTGCCTGCATTTTGCCTAATCTTTATGGTTGTATGCCTTTGTATATATTTAGGATATAATGATTCTGTTTTAGCAGAATAAATGCAAGAAATCTTTTACAAAACTTCCTTTTGTATTACTTTTATCAAATTCTTGGAATTTTCTTAAAAAGATTGAATACTTTTAGTAGTTTTGTAATGGGGTAATGGACTGGAATGCGTTGGATTGAGAACCGTAATTATTTTTCTATATTTCCCAAAAAAATGTACCCCTAGCGAAATGCTACAGCAATGAGATTCAAGTATTGAATCTTTAGCTAAATTTTGGATTTTTTCAGTTCACTCTCATCGTCACACTCAAAATCGCTGAATTATATTTTTTACAATTATTATGTTTATCCACCTGTTTCCTACAATGTTCAACGGTAAGAGTTGGCCATACCCTTTTCAAAACTTAATAAAAATCAAAAGTGTTGCATATTTTTAGGCCGCATCTTTCCTTTAATACCAAATTAATTTTATTGAAGATTCATGTTTACTCTGGCCTCTTCAACTTTTCCCTGTTTTAATATTTTTTGACACAAATCACAATAGCTTTAAAAAAAATGGTTACAGGCCGAAAACAAAAATCTAATAAAAAATACCTGACCTAACATAAGATTATATTATATTCAGGAGAAGAATACAAAAACGACGACAACAAGAAACCCAATAATAATGACGTGACGCCGTTGTAGACACAATCTTGATGTTTCATTTGATTTCTTTTTCGTTTTTTTTTTTTTTTTTTGTTTGCCTTTGCATTATTGTCCCTTTTATTTTCTCGTGTGTTTCAAAGGTGCCGGCAAAGGAATGGTTATGCACGTTCCTTGGTGTTATTATTATGACTTTTCTTCAAATTTTATGAAATGCTAATAAAAAAATAACAATAATAAAGAAAAACAAACCAAATGCCGGCAGACAAACAGACAGGCAATAATCGAAAGAAAACCCAAATAAAACGACAAGAAAATATTTGCGCCGCTTCGAGATTGTGAAAGGACAAGAAACTCGACGACGCGATATCTATGCAAACGAAAGGACGAAAAAAACAATGAAATCAATGTCAAATGTGAATGTTTGTATGTATGTATGTATGCGTCTATGTACATATATTTAAATATTATATAGGTCTTTGATGAAATATCTAAATGCAGAACAACAATATTGATGATATTGCGCCAAGACGCCAAGGTTTGGGTGACCTTTTTTTAAATAAAAAAATAGTATATGTATTTAACACGTCATCGTCATTTTCGAGAATATTTAAAATAGAATTCAAGAGAATTGGGCAGTAAATTATGATTTTCACAAAAAAAATCGCCTTAAAGTATGCAATATATTCTTGAATTCATGGAAATATTCGCTAATTTGCAGAGTCTTGATCACCTTTGTTATTATTTTTGAATCTAAAGTATGAACATATACATTAAAAACAAATAAAAAATCAGTTAAGTTTTAACGGGCCGAACTTTTTATAACCTCCACCATTCAGAAGGAACTTGAAAGTTTCAACAAAAAAAAAACTCCGTCAAAAAATATCGCTCAAATGAAAACCTTTATGTGGGGGCTATACGAAGACGAGGTGCTGGATAAGTAATTTTTTGTTATAGGCTGTAGTAACGATTCCGAACTTTAAATACGAAATTCGAAACAATTCCGATGAATAATGTCAATAATATCATCAAAATAAAGAATAAAGGGAGGTACCGTTGTATGAGGGCTATACTAAGATGTGGACCTGCCAAGACAATTTTCCGTTACAGGCTGTAGTACCTATAAGGAACTTCATAAACGAAATTTTAAACAATTTCTGTGAATATTGTACCTAAAATCATCTAAATACCGAATATAGGGAGGTACCGAAGGTATTTATAGGAAATTCCTTGTGTGGATTTTCAGACTATTCCACTGAAAAATGTGGCTAAAATTTTTGAAAATACCGAATATCGGGGGGCACTGTTGTATGGGGGATATACGCTATCGTTGACCTATATTGGGTATTCTCTTTCAGGTGGTAAAGAGCTCGCAGGGAACTACTTGAGTAGATTTTCAGACAATGCCATTGAAAAATGTGACTTAAATCATCAAAATACCGAATGTCGGAAGGTACAGTTATATTGGGGATATACGATATCGTGCACCAATATAGACAATTCTGTTTCAGGATGTAAAGTACTCAGAAGGAATGCCTTGTGTGGATTTTAAGCCAATTCCATTGCAAAAGAAATGTTATCTGATGGTAATGCGTGCGAATCAACCCCCATTCTTCTCCTTTAAAAAAAAATCGCCTAAAAATATGCAATGTATTTTTGATTTTCTTGAAATATACCCCAATTATGTGGAGTCTTGAATACCTTTATTATTATCCTTATTTTTAAAACTGAAGTACGAACAGACACATTAGAAAAGTAATATTTTAGTAGTGATTGCACGCCAACCCCCTTTCATCCTTACCAGACAGCTTTACACTCGCTAAAGGTCACCTATTTTTATAAAAATATATGTATTTAAAACGTTATCGTAAATTAGGAAATATTAAAAACAGATCTCTAGAGAAATAAGCTGTAAAAATGATTTTCAGAACAATTCGCCTGAAAGTATGCAATCAATTTTTTAATATTTAATTTTATTCAATATACAGCAATTTTAGAGAGTCTTAAAAACCTTCATTAATATTTTTCAAACTAAAATATGAACACATCC
This sequence comes from Musca domestica, assembly GCF_030504385.1. NCBI lineage: Eukaryota > Metazoa > Arthropoda > Insecta > Diptera > Muscidae > Musca > Musca domestica. Next base: position 843,793 of record NW_026712169.1, on the reverse strand, counting down.
ATTAGAAAAGTAATATTTTAGTGGTGAGTGCGCACCCACCCCTTCTTCCTCTCAATACTCAAGTCCTTTTTTTCTGCCATTAAATATCATATATGAATATGAAACACTTTCGCTTGATGTCAGAATAAAAAAGGGACAACATAAATATATTTCCAATCGCCTTGAGCCATATTTCTCATATAAAGTATATTAACAAAAAATGCAGATGTTATTTCCCCTCTCTAACTCCCCGCTTGTTGCAATGCCCGCAATAACACATTCATTACGGGCATTACAATTCACATTTGAAGACATAAAATGGACATACATAAAATAATGAAAAATATTTGGATATGATGAATATTAATATAAGAATGTGTTATTGTTCTGAAAAAAAAAAAAAAACAACCAACCTCCCCCCAGTATATAACTGGGTAATGCGCTTCATTGGACTTGGACTGCAAAACTCTACTAAAAAGATTCTGCCTACCACAATTCATTGGCGCATATATGTATATGAGGGTCCCTTCGAGACAGATGAATTGTCATCATCAAACAAAAATTCATATCGTATACTAAAACCTCACCCAAATAATTCCCCCCAAAAAATACTGGAGAACACAATTTTTTGATTTGTTTTGTTTTCATTACAAATTTTTTGTGCAACATTTTTTTGGGGACCTGGGCTTTGGGGTTGTAGGATTTTTAAATAGAAATATGTGCATATTAAAAAACCACAATTTTCACAAATGTGTCTCCAAACCAAAAAACAAAAAAAAAAGCAACGAACCCCCTCCCACTCTTCGATGCATCCCTTCCATGCCTTTCCCAAAAAAAAAAAGAAGAAAAAACATTTCTTGTTCAATAAATTGTATGGGCGAGTGACTACTTTCATTTATGGATTTTTCAAAAGGATTTTCGAACTGGCCAGAAAGGATTAAATGCCAGAGAGATGGGAGGGAGAAATAAAGAGAACCATTCGTCTCATGTACGTATATGACGAACGCTGATGGCGGAAATGTGTAGATTGTATGATTCGTTTTTCATTGGATGGCAAATTTTTAATCAAAAAATATAGTAACAGCAGCAGGATTCATTTTTTCTACTTGCTTGATTGATTCAAAGCAGAATAAACCAAATGAATATAAATTTTTGGCCATCTTTTTTATGAAATTTCAGTTTGGGTAAGAGTTTGGCGAAAAAAATCGGCGACTATATCAGTGGCTGTCACGAAAAAAATGTTATGTTTGTATATTATTGTAAATTCAATTGTATTTTAGTTACAAAGGTTTACTGTTTTGAATTCATACTTTTTTTGGAAAAGTGTCCGTACCCTTAGAGGCTAGAGTTTTTTTTGGAATGATTGACATTTGTCATTACTTTCAACAAATTTCAAATAAGTTGCAGGTGAAATTTGAATAATAATGAATTGCATAAGAGTACCTAAAAAAACCCCTCCAACTCATACACGATAAGGAGTGCGTGTAGGCCAGATCACAGATTTTCTCGATGTCACTTGAGAGTGAAACTTGTTCGCTAGCGGGATTGCTCGAAGAGTGACAATTGCATGACAGAAACTAAAAGAGTAAAATCTGCTCTCACTCAAAAACAAGCAAAGCATGCTCGCCCTTGTTCGAGCGAAACCAGGAGTACTCCCGCTCCTCTTCGGGCGAGCTTCACTCTTTACTCGAATTTAAGCGAGTTTCACTCTTTACTTGAATTTGAGTCAATATTTCGGAGATATGGAATCGGGGAAACCCCCAGGAAAGAGAAAGTGTCCTCATCAACACTTCTAATCAGGGCTCCGAAATCTAGCGTTTCTTATTCTCTATTCTAATTTGTGTGGGAGTACTACTGCGATTAAAAACAGAAATCAGGCATACTCTTGATTTTTATAACGAATAAGCGCAAGTGTGGTTTGCTCCTTTTCGATTAGGAGCGAAATATACTCGAAATCAAGCAGATTTTACTCTTGCCGGGTACTATTTTGACTTTGTAAGGGAATATGTTGCAGAATGGCTCAGCACTCGTAATTCGAGATCTAAGGTCTCGAATTCGATCGATACCAGTTTCTATTCAGCTTCTACAAATATCGATTCAGCTTCTACAAATATCAAAATAAAATCGATTATATTTTCCCCTAAGCCACTCGAATAAGAGCGTTTTATTTGCCCGTTTTCGAGGGGGAGTAAAATTGAGAAATATATAAGATTTTACTCTTGCCGAATACTCCTATAGACTTCCATTTTTATACCAAAATTGTGAATAGTAAACTTAATTTAAAAATCGTGCTAATCAAGCACTCCCACTACCCTTCATAGAATGGTGGAGGGTATAAAAATGACTTTGGCAGGTATTTAAAGATGCAGTAACTCCGACTATCTCACATTTAAATCCGCCTAACTCGAGAAAATACCGGTCATTGCTCACTCCAGACTTTCTTCTCATATTTGGCCAGGACACCAACTACGTCTTTATCGGATCCAACTAAGAAAACCACAATCCTTGCAAGCATTACGAGATCTACCAGCGTTGAAAGGGACGGGTCGAGTAAAAACTCAACATAGCTACCCAACTAAGCTACCCAGCAAAATATTCGATGACAAATCATCGATTGGATCATATAAGTTATAATTTTTCATACGGACTTTTTTAGGTGTATCACTGATGATTTTTACAGTAACGTGACAGATGATAGTCACCAGGTCTTTGACATGACATATTTCATTAATCCGTTGTCATATCATTTTTCAGCACTTACTTGTCATGGACATTCGACTAAATTCATCATAGATATTTTTTTAAAAAAATGTCATAATTTTTGTAAATTGTAGCAAATTTTCAAATCCAAAATTCCACTCAATTTTGTCGAATTCCATCTACTTGCCCCTCTCACAAAGGAACCCTTCCTTCCTCAATTCTAAAATTCGTCAAACCAATACAAAAATGGATTTCCATTTTAAATGGAAATTTCATACGCATGACTGTGTTACCTTAGATATCAAATGGTATGGCATTTTAAAATGGATTTTGAGTTGCTACTCCTTCTTTTTCGTTAAGTTTAGTTTTTATCCTTGTGTATATTGAATGTTTGTTATGATATTGAAAATCAACAACATAGACATCGTCATGGACAGCCATACCCGTTTTTGCTTCACCATACCTTTGCCGATACTCTTGGCTGAAACAAAAAATAATAATAATAATGGGTTTGGCAATTCTTCCAAAATCCTTTCTTTTTTTGCACGCATGGTAAAAAAATGCAGTATTTTTTAAGCTTGGATTTAAAAAGTTCATCAATGTAATATTTGGTTTATATTTTTTTAAAGAATTATTTGCAAGGAAAATTCATGTCCTCTGTTTTTATGTGTTTGTTTCCGGTCAGACGGTGGATTGTTTTTATCAAACCATACTCAACCAGGAGCTATCGATTTAGGCAGTGGAGAATGTCAATTGCCAACATTTTAACCATTTCAAGTAAAATTTGCTAAATGATGATGAAAAAAGATTCATTCACATTTTCCAATTGATTTTATTTTCTCAGCTACAATACTACAAAAATACATACGTTTCCTTGTGGACTTTGCACAGCATTCTCGTTGTTTTTTTTTTTTTTTTTTTTTTTTTCAAAAAATATAGATAAATATGTATTTCATATTTCAAAATAAAAGAAATTCTCAAAAATTGCATCATTCTATAGAAATATTTCCGTTAATCCACTGCAATCAAAACAAAATAAATGGACAATTTTCTCTCTTTTCGTTCTCTCAGATTCTTATCTACACGATTTTCTCACTCTCCCTCTCTCTCTCACTTTATTTCTGCATACAATACGGAAATGCCATTTGATTCTAAGAACAACAACCTAATTTTTTAGAATTTACCCAACAAGTGATAAAAATATTTTGCGTCAAAAAACCTTCTTAGAAAAAATAAGGCTGATTCGCCACCGCACACACACATTCACAACAGATCTACAGCGATATATAACTTCAGAGAATAAATTTCATGTCATGGTGTGTTGTCATTGGTGGGGTTAGTTTTGCTGTGTCTCGTTTTTGTACATGTGATCGGTAATGACAATGTGTCGCTTTTTATATGTACGATAATTACTGAATAAAAAAGCATATACAAGGCGAGATGATAAAACTGCAACCAACTTCAGGGAGGGTTATTAAAGCCTTGGGCACGCAAACATTTTGGCCGCAGACCTTTGACATTCCAACAGGATTCAGCATGGTTACAAAATTAGGTTCCTCGCTTCATTTCCAGCGCACAATGACCACCAAAATCTCAGGATACCAATCCGTTGGACTATTGTGTCTGGAGTATTTTGGAAAGCAAGATTGGCACTAAAATACACCAAAGTGTCGATGCAAGCGCTTCGCCGGGAATAGGGCAAAATACCGCAGAGCAACATTCGGGCAGCGTGTGACGGTTTCATTGGCCGTTTGAAGGCCATAATTCGTGCCAAAGCTGATCATTTCGAACAAATCTAAACTTATTCTAAAATTTGATGCCATTTCCGACATTTTGTGCTTTCATTCAATAAAATTTAAAAAAAAAAATGTAAAAACTATGGCGCTTGACTATGTTGCAGTTTTTTTTTTATCTCACACTGTAATTTCCAATTATGTTTGGCGGGATCAAACATAATTTACATTGGCATCACTGTTCAATTGACACTTTCCCATGAAGGTTTAACTCACACTGTTGAGTGTTATAACCGTTGAGAATGCCCAACAATTTTAAATGAATGAAGAGCATCGCCCCAAATGACATTTGCTTGGCTGCTGCTGCATGCAAAAGCATTGAGCAGTAAATACGTTACTTGTCTCACCAAGCCGAAGTTGCCAACTCTCTTCGGGGCTCTTATTTATTTGTGGTACACTTTATTTATATTTGTTTTTGTATTATTCTTTTTTTTTTGTTTATTTTTTCTATTTAACCGGCTGTTTTGAAATTATTTTTTTTCTGATTCTTTTTTTATTTTTGAATGTTATGCGAACTATATAGTTGGTTTGGTTGCCTATGTAGGCAAATGTGTTATTGCTGATCGTAGTTGAATGACGATTGTCAAATTTTTTTTGTTAAGGGGTAGAGAGTAAGGATCGACTCACACATATAGTTGAGGCGACGATCTGCTGCAGAAGCTGTTTCATTAAAAATAGGTCGATTTGTTTACTATACACCAAGAGGGAGAGAAAGATAGACAGCCAGTGTGACTGACTGACTGAGTGAGTGATTGAATGACTAGTTGGCTGGCTGTGTGTGAATTTGATTATATGATTTTATTGTTGCTGTTATTGTCATTATTATTAGTATTTTTTTTATTCACATCCATATCAAAGACGACGCAACTGCACTTGCCCGACCGATGGCTGTGACGAATTTTGATAATAACCGCAAACAAATACGCGCAAAGAACTTGATAAACAAACCGAAAAAAAATTCGCCACATTTATTTGTATATGTGTTTTTAGTAGGTCACACTAATACACACAATAGAATTTTTGGGCAAATAACAGAATTGTACACGCGCCAATCGAATAGATTAAAATAATATAGTTATAAAGAGTGCAAGAGGTATTTGCAACGAACGACATTCCAATGTAGAAACGGGATAATTTTTTTTTCATTTTGTGACGCATTAGGAATTCGCTGTGAGTTCGAATTCGAATTCAGTGTTGTATTCTGGCAATGAAAATAATTTCTTCTCCATGACAAGAGGGGCATGAACGCAACTACATGCACATGAATGAATGAAAATGGGCAATACTTCTCCAACCTAACACGCAATTACGGAAAACATTGAAATTAGGAAATGCGTAGAAATAGATAAGTACTCGTAATAGGTGGCTATTGCCTACCACAATTTCTGATTCCTGGAAATTACGCATATAAGTGGTAATGAATAATAACAAAGGGGTGTGTGACATACTGCCACCGTAAAGGTACGTTTTATGAAAATGCGTCGTTTACATGGTATGCAATCTATAGATTTGACAAATCAATTATGCACATTTATTAAAATGCGTTCCATGCAGACATGGCCTTACATGAACGTTACTGAACTATAGAACTCTATTTTTTATTTATGCTTCATGAATTGACCAGCAAATTTCTTTCTCAAAGAGTAGCGCAATTTAATTCTCTTTTGCTACAAAACTGTATACAGTAAACATACAGCATTCCAGGAGAAAAACCCTGCAAGCAATCAGCTGATTCCAGTAAAAATTCTTAGAAATGATAGGGCAACCAAACAGAGATTATGTAACAAATATTATAAAAAAGTATTAATAATTTTAGTTGCTCCTTGACTGCATTTTGTGTTTGAGTGTGAAGACAATTTTTTTTTTTTGACGTTGATATGTCAAAAATAAGTATATCTTTTTTTAAGTTTTCTTATACAACACGTATCGGAGGTTGTTATAATTTGCATGTTTCAACAATTTTTACTAATTTGAATAACTTTTTATTCAAAAATTTCAAATTAAAAATTGGTTTAACAGTTTATTGTCCCAGCAGCTTTGTCGATGCGACTACCTGTATTATTCTTCCATGTATTTTAGTAAAGTTGATTAATCATAGATCTATAAAACCCTGTGTTAAAGGCGTTCAATGTTTGTGTTAAAGGCGTCAAAAGGTCTCGGTTAATTGTTACCATGGCCCAGGGATGAATTTGAGGCTGCCATTGTGAGGGCGCAAAAATGTTCAGAGGTCGGCATTTAAGTTAGGCAACTTTTTGGCTATACGAAGACCTGGTGCTGGATAAGTAATTTTTCGGTGAATAATGTCGCTCCCATCATCCAAATACCGAATAAAGGGAAACACCGTTGTATGGGGCCTATACTAAGACTTGTACCTGCGTAGACAACTTTCTGTCACAGGCTGTAATACCCATTAGGAACTTCAAATACGAAATTTTACGCAATTCCGCTGAATAATGTCGCTAATGTCACCAAAATACCGAATAAAGGGAGGTACCGTTGAATGGGGCGATACTAAAACGAGGACCTGCATTGACTATTTTCCGTCATAGGTTGTAGTACCCTTTAGGAACTTCAAATACAAAATTTAAAATAATTCCGGCGAATAATATCCCTAAAATCGCCAAAATATCGTATATCGGGAGATGCCGTTATATGGGGGCTATACTAAGACCTGGACCTGCATAGATAATTTTCCATCATAGGTTGTAGTGCCCAGTGCCCAATTCCAGTGAATAATGTCGTGAAAATCCTGGAAATACCGAATATCTCGAGGTAGCTTTATATGGATGCTATACTAAAACGTAGATGCTATACTAAACGATAGACAATTCTCTTCCAGAGGGTAAAGTACTCAGGGAGAACTCCTTGTGTATAATTTCAAACAATTCCATTGAAAAATGTGGTTAAAATCCTCAAAATACCGAATATCTGGGGTACCCTTATACGGTGGCTATACGATATCGTGTACATATATAGAGAATTCTCGTTCAGGGGGTAAAGTTCTTACAAAGAACTCCTTGTGTAGAGTTTCAGACAATTCAATTTAAAATGTGGCTAAAATCATCAAAATGCCGAATATATATAGAGAGAATATACAGAATTCTTTTGCTGGAGGTAAAGTAGTCACAAAGAACTCCTTGTGTAGAATTTCAGACAATTCCATTGAAAAATGTGGTTAAAATCATCAAAATACCGAAAATCGGGGACAACGTTGTATGGAAACTATACGATATCGTAGACCGATATAGCCCATCTTCGAACTTGTGCTGCCTGCAGACAAAAGGCTGACCTGTGCAAAGTTCTAGCTTCCTATCTTAGTTCGTGTTGACTCTAGCGTGATAACAACAGACGGACAGGGCTAAATCGTCTTAGAATTTTACGCTGATCAAGAATATATGTACTTTGTAGGGTCGAAAATTACGGAATTACGAACTTAATATACCCTCCATACTATGTATGGTGGAAGGTATAGAAATGTGGAGTTAAGCCTATTTACTCAAATAGAAATTTTATTCCTTTTTGGGAACGACTTTGATTTTAGTTCGCATTTCTAGTGAATAACTTAATTGAACTACTTCCTTTGTGAACTTATGAACCTTTTCTGATGTAGTTTTCAAACTAAAAATGCAATGTTTGAAAGAAGTAAAGAATGTTAGTTAAATAATTGGAGTGGTTATAAGATGCATTTTCGTAGGTAATGTACTTCTATAAAGAATTGTGGAATATTTTATTCATGTCTAGTTGACACAATTAGACTCTAGTACAGAGTTGTATTTCCCCTAGTGCCTTTTAAGTTATACTACCTTTATGGTTATGCCATGGTTTGTTTCATATTTTGAACTTTTAAATGTGGCCTTTTCTAGCCCAAGAAGATCAAAAACTCATTCTTAATCAATAAAAAATATCAAATCCGTTTTTATAAGCAATACAATTAGTTTATTGTGCAAAAAAAAAAACAAATACCGACCAACAATACTATGAAAATTGTGTGTTTTCACGATGATTCAACAAAAAATGTAACATGGCTCTACTCCGATTGGCGGATAACGCATGGGCTTGTGGCGATCAACCAAATGTGGGTGTGGTACTTGATGCCCACGCAGGTGTCTGAAGTATTTTCACTATTATGTCGTAACTAAAAATATTTATATATATTTATCGGTATTTATACATAAATATGATAAAAAAAAAAATAAAAATCCCATTTTTTATTATCAAGAATTGAAATGTTATTAGGAATTTTCATTTGTTTCGATTACATATTTTCAATAATTATTATCACACGACTTTGTCGGAGCCAGCTGGTGAATCATATGCCTGCCGCCTGCCTATTCTATGTTGTTTTTCAGCGAATTGTTTTCTTTTTTTTGCACATTTGCACTACAACTACTATGAAGTGCTGCAGCCATATATAACGTCAAACAAGAAACAAACAAAATAGTATATAGCTACTTCTGAATATTTTTCGTATTTAGTGTTTTTTTTTTGCTGTTGTATTGCTTGTTTGTTTTCTTTTTTAAGTTTATTTTGTATGTGGCCTAAATTCAGTGCTATTTTGCAGCGCGTGCATTTGGTTGGGATCGGGGGGGAATATGAACAGCACTATGCGGCTGCTATTGAATCGCTTATCAGTTACGAGGGGCGAAAAAAGTGTGAAAATAATTTTGTTGATGTTGAATAGTTAAGGTTTTGATGCTTTATATACAGATAGATATGTACTGTATGTGTGTGGTGGCATGACATAGAGTTTTCTGTTCATTTTGAGATTAAATATGAAGAAAATTATATATTAATTAAACTATTAATTCTGATAACTAACAATATGAATTGCTGGGTTATTCCAAAATTCCAATTTTAAATTTTTTGCTTTAAAAAATACATTCTTTTTTTTCGTTCTCTTCTAAAAACTGTTTCCCCATTTGAAATTCGTTTGCAAAGCTTTATATATGTTTTTACAAATTTCAAAGCATACTTTGAGGCTCTTAAATTAAAATCTACTTGAAAAGTACTTTTGAACACCTGTGACATTATAAATATTACACTATGCGACAAAAATATTAAAAACAAATACTTTTTTTAAATAAAGCAGTTCATAATAAAGCAGCTCGTGTTTACATTGGTACACGATTGATTAATGAACCTTTAAAATATATGAATTATTTTGAAAACTTTTATTTAAGGATTTCTGATGTAAAGTATACATTTCAAAGATATGCAATTAGGAACATCCTAGAAGAAAAGTACAAAAGAATATTTAACAAAACAATAGAGCTACAATAACTATGACCACTAAGATGATTTTATCCTGAACAATTTAACCAACTAAAAATCAATAGCAAACTATTGTACCATTTGTATAAGGTGAGATGGGAAAACTGCAACCAACTTCAGACTGCTGTCATTTCTAAGTCACTCGTCCGACAGCTGTTAAAATTATTCCAGTGACAGCTCATTAGAGTGTTTACAAGCGTACAGAACCTTTTTGGTGAGAATTTTCCAGAAAAAAAGTTATTCGTGATGGAATTCAAGCGTGATAGTGTGATTTTTTATATTTGGCTGGAAAATTTAAATGTGAATAAATCTTTTGTGACTCGTACCATCGCCCGTTAACGTGATACTGGTAGCATAGCCCGACGTCAAGGAAGTGGACGGAAGAAAAAAGCAACATCAGCAAAAATGGTTCGAAAAGTAAAAAAAGCGACTTGATCGAAACCCGCCTCGCAGTGGCCGAAAAATGGCTCGTGAGCTGAACATATCGCAATATTCCATTCGGCAAATATTGAAAAATAAGCTCGGGGTAAAGCCAATGAAATTCCAAAAAGTGCAAGAACTTACACCGCAACTGAAAGAAAATTGACTCAAAAGAGCTAAAGAGTTGCTTCGCTTGGACGAAAGAGGTGAACTGCCGAATTTGGTTTCCTCCGATGAGAAAACATGCGTTGTCCAGCAGTTTGTAAACAAACAAAATTATCGTGTTTACTTGCTAAAGAGGTCAGCTTAAAATGTGCACCTTCGATTGGCCACCAGAACTCAAGATGGTGTGGGCCGCCATAACAGCCAATGGTCGCTCTCCGCTCATATTAATTGACCGTTGCATCAGAATAATTGCCGAATATTATCGCGAAAATATTATGTATTAAAGCCTTGGGCACGCAAACATTTTGGCCGCAGACCTTGGACATTATAACAGGACAAGAATGGTTACAAAATTAGGTTCCTCGCTTCATTTCCAGAGCACAATTGCCACCAAATTCTCCGGATACCAATCCGTTGCACTATTGTATTTTAGAAAGCAAGTTTGGGACTAAAAAATACCAAAGTGTCGATCACCTCAAGCAAGCGCTTCGCCGGGAATGGACCAAAATACCGCAGAGCAATTTTCCGGCAGCTTGTGACGGTTTCATTGGCCGTTTGAAGGCCATAATTCGTGCTAAAGGTGACCAATTCGAATAAATTCTAAACTTATTCTAAAATGCTATTTCTAATGCTAATTATGGTGTTTGACTTTGTTACAGTTTTTTTATCTCACCCTGTATAAAGTTTCCCTGTTCTATTAAATATCTTCATTCTTTGAAACCGAAGAATATCTAATTACAAGAATATGACGATTCCTTTACCATACATAACCTCATTTTTTCGCATTAAATTTTGTAAGACCGTGTTGACAACGTTTCCACAGAAATGCTGGTGGGCAGAAAAATAGAAAACCACAAAAAACAACAAAAAAATGTATAACGCCGGCATCTAACATACATTATTAACATAAACATTCCTTTATACCAATGTATATATGTTAAATATTAAAGTAGAAGAAGACAGCGAAATGAAAAAAAAACTGAACCAAACAAACAATAAAAACAAGATAATATAAAGAATATGAATAAAATTGAAAGTTATCCTTTTATTATGAATGAATGAATGAAAAAAAAAATAGAGACAAGACCTTGAACCCATAAAAATCATGTCATACCATATAGTTGTTTTGCGGGATTTGGGGGGTTTACAAATGTATATACTTTACAATACGCGTTACAACGTTACATATATTTAATAGAAATAACAAAACAAGATGCACAGACATATATACTTGTATTTTCCTGCATACATACCTAATTTTCAGAGAAAATATGTATCTATGCTGGGCTACCGCACCACACCGCCCACACCCCCTCATGACCTGGGAATACATACAAACACAGGATGAAGAGAAAATGCTAAAAGAAAATCAGGCATCAGTGTTTGGGGTAAATCAACGAGGAAAATAAGGCCAAGTAAATATGTATTTATGTAGGTATATACATAAAGAAATAATTTCCTTGGTCTTGAACCATGAACATCAAAGGAAAACAACAACAGCCAAAAGAAGAACCACCACCACAACAAATATCTTTCGACCATTGAAAATGTAAACGCGCCAAATCTTTACACGAAATTGTGGGATGGAAACAAACCCCAAACTCAAAATCGAAAAAATCTTAAGAATCAATGTTTTTGAATTATGGGATAAACATATTTTTTTTACCCACATTGTTGATTTACATTATCCATATTATCAGCAAATTATAAGGATAAGTTTTGGGGATAAGGGGATAAGTTCCCCCTCTTCTACATTTTTTTGGAATTTTCGGATTAAGATTCCTTGAAATCAGTTTTCTTCGGCAGTACTAAAGATAACAATACGAGGAATATCTTGAATATATTTGTCAACCTCCAAGCTAGTCCCCAAAGGGGTATTTTTGATACTTTTTTTTTTCAAAAAATTGCTAAAAACTCCCCTGAAACGGGATCGTCGCAAGTCAAAATAATCAACAAAATTATTTGGCATAAAATTCTACCATGTAGAGTTCCCATAACAAAATAATTTATTTGAAGCCGATCATATCTCCTATCAACCTTTGGCCTTAGAGCAGTTATAATTTGGATCCAGAGAGAACTAATATATGGGAGGCAAATACAATATCATTGTTGTCCAATGCATATTACGAATGTGAGGGACTTAAACCCCAAATCGGATGAAATATATATATATGGGTGCTATAGCTATATCTGAACCGATTTTCACCAAATTTGATGTACTTGCTTCTAGACTGAATTCGTTCGGATGTGCCAAAATTCAGTTCATTAGGACTGATATTGGTTATTTGGTGCACAATTAATCCGCCCCGTGAAAATTGTTGCCCATTTCATTAAATTTATCTAAAAATCGGGGTACAAATTTTTCACCCTTATTTTATGTAAAATTATTCTTTTTTTTTAAACCCCACATAGCCTAAATTCCATTTACACGCAAAGAGCACAACCCAACTCCTCTAGAGCAACAAACTAGTTATTTATTTATTTATCTAAAAAAACGGCAATGTTTTCATGTCTTTGGCATTTTTATTACAACATTTCAATACACCTTTGTTCAGGCGGAACCAACCAAGTCGACGCACCAATTTTCTTGCCTATGCTGCGTCGTCCTTCTCTTTGTTGTTGTTTTCGTGATTGTTTATGGGGCACTTGTTGTATCTCACAAACTTTATACTTAAAGAAATTTGAAAAGACAGTTTGCCAGCAGTCAACTTTTTTGACAACCAATATCGCATTCATGCAAACATCCAACCAACCATCCACCCACTTTCTATTTCTTTCCTGCCGAAATTCTCGCTCCAATGAAGAAGCAGACACAAAAAAGGAACCAAACGTCTTCGTGTCATGCACTCAAAGTAAAAGTGAAATATTTTATGTCTCTTGTTGTTGTTTGTTCTCCCTCTCTTCGACACAATTTTTGGGGTTCCTGTCATTCGCTATGGCACCAAAACATTTGTGGGAAAATTGAACAGCTGTCAAATCGTTAAATATCTTCTTAGCCAGTAGAGAGGGAGCGGCAGTGGTGCAGTGGGATGTATCAAGTGTAGATTGGAAAGCTTGGCATGTTGTTACTCCTGCTGGGCCAATGTAATTGTTTTTAAAAATATGCCTTTAGAAGTTTCCCTTTCTGTTTTTTTCTTTTTTTTTTGTTTTTTCTCTCGAAAAGCAAGGAAATTGCCGTAGATATTTCTTGGTTGCCATGAAGAGGGGTAGACATTTCTATTTTTTAAGATTTTCTTAAACTCTAAATAAAGATCACAATTTATAGTGTGTTTTAAAGCATACTTTTAGGAAAATATATTATTACAATTTATACATTCTTATTCACAAAATTTCTTAAAAGTGTTTGAATAAAAATTAATGAAGTATTCTTCTTCTTCCTTTCAGGCACTGTTTTCAAAGCTCACAAATTAATATTGGCGGCGTGTTCGAAAAAATTTGCCGATCTGTTTGAGACAACACCCACAAATGGACAATGTGTTGTCATACTGGAGGCAACGTCCTCCGATAACATGGCGGCATTGCTCGAATTTATGTACAAAGGTGAAGTACATGTCTCACAAGAGGCCCTCAACAGTTTCCTCAAATCTGCCGAAAATTTACAGGTAAATGTACCAGGCTCTGCTATCGATCAAGTAATTCAATGAACAATTTCTTTTTTTTAATGCAGGTCAAAGGTTTGTCCACGGAAACAGGGCGTTTGGCAGCCCAACAGGCTCAGCAACACATTGAATCCTCTTCGCTGCTGGATTCCCCCAGCCGACGCAGTATACGTAACAGCATTAGCGGTGCTGGCAACAACAGTCTAACCGGCTCTTCCAGCTTGGGTTCGGGTAACATAAACAGTTCCGCCGGCGGCATCAATGCACCGGGCGGAGGTGGTGGCGGTAATTTAGGTTTACCCGAACGTTGTCCCAGTACAGGAGGTATAATTAGTGGCCCACCATCGGGTACAAATAGTTCTGCTGGTGGTAGCTCTGCCGCTGGTTTAGGTAGCGGCGCTGGCGCTGCTCACCATCTCGGTAGCTCTACCGGTAGTCTGAAACAAGAATGCGATTCACTCATGCATCCCAGTAGTTCAACATTGGGAAATATGTCCTCATATGTGCCGCCCATGTATAGACCAATTTCATATGAACCATTGCGTAAACGTGCCCTCCGCAGTCCCTATGCCGAACAGGAAGTACGTGGCAGTGTGCTGAGAGACGGTTCGAAAAATCCATCAGAGTGTCCAAGCCCGATCAGTAAACCTCCCTATCATCGACCATCGTCCAGTGCATCGTCGACAGCACCAACAGAGGCAGATACAATGCATTCGGAAAGGGCATCGCCACAATCGAGGTGATTTTTTGTGAAGAGATTTTTAGCTAGTTTTAAGAGTAAACATTAATTGTTGTTGTTGTTGTTGTTTTTCTATGGATTTCAGTCGTTACGATAATCACAGTCCCAGCACCACAGGAGGCAATGGTAATACAAATAGCGGCACATTGGATAGATCGGTTAAAATGGAACGTAATAATGGCAGTACAAAAGAGGCTAACAACGATGATGATCATGAAGATTTAGATGATCCCAGAGAGGTGAGTAGAAAAAGGGATGGGTTACGAGCTTAGAAAGTTTTTTAAGACTCCAAATAAAAAATTCGTTGGCTGAGAAATGCATACGTCAGGGCTTGTAATGTAATTGTTTCATCTAGAGAAAATCTTCAACGCGTAATTTGTCCGATTTGAAAATAAACGAGGACTGATGTTTTCCTACAGAAGCATTCCTCAGGACCTGAGATCTATTTTTTTTCATTGAGTGAATTGATCTTACTTATTTTAATTTTTATTTTAAAGAAACTATGTGGGTTTCCACTAGAAAAAAGTCCTCCTTTAAGCGGATTAATGTTTACTAAGGACTCAAGCTTGTTCAAAGAATGTCAGGATTGAAGGCTTAAATTTTTCATATATTCAAGATGATATTTTGTTGGAAACTCAACCATAAAAATGTTAAAAATATCCTATCCCAACGAAAAATATCCAATTTTGAGAATACATAGTTTCAACAAAAACAAAACTCAATTTCAACACTCAGATAAGAGCCTTTTTAGATTTAATTGTTAAATTAAGTCCTGGGGATTGATTTATAAATATTCAAAAGATCTGAGGCACTGAAGATAGGTTACAGCTAAAAAGCTCATGAAGAAACTTTATTCCAATACAACAATCCTCAGACCCCGAAAACAAAAAGCTTTCAAAAAAACTCAACGGACCTTAGGAACTGACTGATTGAAATCCTGTTTCATAACTAAATATTTTCTAACCTATTCTAGAACTGTGCTGAAGATTTACGGGTTAAATTGGAAAATTCCAACTATTCACCCCCACCACCACCCACCTCAAATACCTCACCCACCACACCAACCGCTTTATTGGAGAGCCTAAAAAATCCTGATGGCTCTTTGCCCGGTAGTTTAGCGGCTTCAATACCACCCGCCGATATGTTAAATGTATGGAATGCCACAAAATTGAATAATAAAAACAGTGGCATGGTAAATACAGCTGATGGTAAGTAATAGTTTTTTGTTTTTTAATTTCAACAACAACAATTGGCTAATTTGCAAAAGAAAAATTAAAACAAATTATTTTTTTATTTTTCCTTCCCTCCGCTCCAACACACCCAAAAAAAAAAAAAAAAACACAATTAAACGCTTTGTTCGTTCCTAATTTGGATACACTTGTAGGCAAGAAACTTAAATGTTTGTATTGCGATCGTTTGTATGGCTATGAGACAAATCTGCGAGCGCATATACGGCAACGTCATCAGGGTATCCGGGTGCCATGTCCGTTCTGTTCACGTACATTTACACGCAACAATACCGTACGCCGTCACATTGCAAGAGAACACAAACAAGAGATTGGCCTGAGTGCTGGTGCCACCATTGCCCCAGCTTCCGTTGCCGCTGCAGCTGCGGCCGCCAATCATTCACAATAGGATGCGGCCGCAACAGCGGCGGCAGCAGTAGTTATGAGTGCACAAAAAGAGGCTAATAAACAACGTAAACGCAAGTCATTAAAAATGGCACTGGAGAAGTGTATGCAGCGCAGAGATGCTGGTGGTGATCAACCACAGCAACCACAGGCGCCAATTACTTCTCCAACCATGACAGCTCCGGCTGTTCCTCCTGCTAGTACAACAACATCGCCAACTAAGGCTCAAACCGAGTCAACATTAGATCTAACCAAGGATGATGAAGATAAAAATCTTAGCCATGAAATGGATACCACAGAAACTGAAACCTCTATGGATACATCCGCTGAAGTGGCTAATTCAGAATTGTCCAAATCTAGAGTTGAAGAGGAGGAAGAAGATGAGGATTTGCAATCTGCGGAATCATCGTTTAATTGTCAAAATTTAAGCAAAGAAACAAATAACCAGGATTCTTCAGATGACAAACCCTTAGATTACACAAATTCTTCCTGCAACAAGGAGCCGAAGGCAGAAGTTGCAAAAGAGCACGAGCAGGAGCAGGAACAGGAGAAGGCGATGGAGCAGCAAACTGTTACACAAGAATCGCAGATACAGCAGGAGAAAAATAACAACAACAACGATGATCAGAATGATCAATGTTAAAGAAAAAGAATTAGCCTCTACAAAAAGTGAATGAAGAAATTGACATCAATTTTCATTCAAATCGCGCAGCACTCATTGAGAGTAAAAAAAAGAAAATGCCTAAATATTAAGAAAACTACTGTTGCAACTGCTGTTGCTGGATGGAATAAAACAATATGGCCAAAAATATTATTTTTTGGCCTAAAAGGCTTTGTTAAGCATATGAAACATGTGGAAAGCCTACAAAAAAGAGATAAACTAAAACGCCAAAACTCTTTTAATGCTAAATTTATGTTCTAATCTTAACCGAAGAAAGCCTAAAAGCTGTAAACTAATTTGTCATTATTATGTACAGAGCTACTATAAAAAAATGTGTGAATAATTTGTTTTTTGTTTTGTAATTGTAATCGTTTAGTTTGCCAAGAATTTTTCAGTTTCCATTTTAATTATTATTTCTCCGTGTTCATTGTTGTTAAAAGAAAGAAAAACAAATAGTACGATTTTCTCGTTGTTACATAAAATCGTTAAAATGCAAATTTTATAGCAAAGAAAACTAAATCAATGAAAGAATGAATGAATGAATTACAATCAATCAATCAAGCAAATAATCATTATGAAAAGAATCCGACTGAAAAATCGTTTTCAGGGTGCTAATAATATTTTTTAGTTTCTTTTTGTTGATGATCTTTAATTTAATTGAATTGAAAAAAAAAAAACAAAATCAAAACCAAAAAAGAAAAGAAAAATGCAAATTTAAAAGAAAACAAACAAAGAAAATAACATGAATTTACATATTGAACGTTATTGAAGGAATGAAATGAAAAGAGAAACAAACAAAGCCTTAAATTAAATAAAAAAGAAATAATAGTTAAAATTCAAAAGAAAAAATGAAAAGTCTAAAGAAGAATAATTACAACAAAGTTTGAACGTTTTTGGATTGATAAAAACATATATATACGTTTTATTTTTTTAAGTTATATATTCTTTTTATTGTTTTCAAAACTACACAAAACAACCATCAACACTATGACGAGCCAGCCATATAACAACTACAATAGCAATATAACAAAATGCAATATTACAAAAGTACCTTAAAAAACAAACAAACAACTACAACTGCAACTGAAATAATCAAAAAAACAATAACTCAAGACTAAGCCATTTTTTGCAATAGCCAAAAAAACAAAACATTGACTATTTTTAAATACTTACTATAATAGTTTATATCATTAATTTACAATACACCACATAATTTCAAATCTCCAACTTTCCTCTCCGAACCCATACACAATGCTGTTTAACACATGGACTGAAAAGTTATAATCACTTAAGGGAAATTTTGCCAAAGGATACTTTCTCTGAAATAAGGCTTTGTAGAATATTTGAATCTTTATGGTACGAAGATGGTCATAGAATCAAATACAATACAGATTAGTTATCAAAATCAGTACAGTCGTTAGAATTGCTAAGCAATGGAAAATAACTTCTATTCGATTCGAAGGCTTCCATTTCTACAGCTAATACAGAGAAGAAATTATTGTAGAATTTGAAGACTATTTCGGGTTTGTTGTTTGACATTACAACATCCGCCCATATTGTAACCTCTTTTAGTCCATGTGTTATTTTTCATTCAATTTTATTTTCCAATAGTACAAGCAACAACAAAAGCTTTCAAGCTTAAAAAATTTATTATTTTTATTTATACAACTCCAAAAGTATTTTAGTTTTTTTTTTGTTATTTTAAGTTAACATTTAAATATATATATACCACAAGTGTCATTATACAAAACAACAATAGCAAATAATAATAGTATGGATACAAACAAACAAACAAACATGGAAATAGTAACCACAAGTACCTGCAATAATATGATTAAATAAAAACCAACCAATCAGAGTTGACTGAAAGTTTCGCAAGTCTATAAAATGTTAACCCCCCATGCCCCTACCCTTTCAAGTGAGACTTTCCAACTCTGTAACTTCCTTTAATAATATCATAAACAACAACAATTTATTTAAAAACAAAACTGTAGTTTGTTATAATTTTTTTTTGTCAGTACAGCTTACCTTTAGTCCTTATTCTAATTCAAACTTTGAAAAACAAAAACCACTATCTTTGGCTGCATAAAATTTAACCAACAAAAGTAAAAGCAAAACAAACACACACCAAATTACATTCTTTTTTGATTTGTTCTTCAGTTCTAGAAGCAGAGGTAAAACGCGAAGCAGTTTTGTAGGACAATATGATGATGTTATATCTCATATAAGGAATGCAGATACATTCCGATTTGGGGTCCACAAATTAAGTTAATCTCACCATTCAGGGAAAAAGTTAACGATTTTCCTTTGGAGTCATTTGTTTTTTTGCCATTGCTGAGTTTGGTAACCTTCAAATCAAGCTCTACAGTCCTCCACATGAATGAATTATATTTCGTCTAAGAAGACATATCGTTTTGAAGCATCCTTATGGTCGTCCATTCATATAACTTTGGGTTCATAAAGATAACTTTCTATTGGCCTTATATAAAGACGTTTCAGGTCGTATAAAACATGGCATTTGAAGACGACTTTAGACCACTCCTTCAGTTGTATTCCAATGAGTTCAAGGCATGCTGTAAGGATTAGTTTAAGGTGGTCTATATTATGGACAATTATTGGCTGATATTTGTGTTGTCAGCAATGTTTTTCCTGTATAAGGACTTATTTACATTTGCCCAAAGGATTTGGTTTAGTACAAGACTTAAGATGGTGCACTAAAACAATTTAGGCTGAACTATGACCTATCTAGAAAGACAACTGTCTTGATATTTCCATATAAACATGGCTTGAGATTTAAAACTTTAATGGGACAAAATTTGCTGTGGAACCTACAATCTCTGCTTCCTTTGACCACAAAAAAAAAAAAAAAAAACAAAAAACAACACCTAAATCTCAAAATACCCTTTTCGGCATTCAAAATTCAAAAACTAAACCAAACAAAATAGCAAAAATAGAAATTCAGAAAAACAAAAACATTTTTCTTTAATTTCTCTTACAACACAAAAAGAACCACCAACAACAAGATGAACAAACATTAATTGTAAACAACAAATAAACATACAAACAACAAAAAATAAGAAATCGGTAAATTGGGTGCCTATAATTAATATAAATAAAAAAATATTTAAAAATGTAGTTAAATTTTTTTATTAAATCAAATATTAAAAACGTAACAAGAAAAAGAATAAGAAAATAATAAATAAATACACGCATACACACACAGACAGACACAAGATACAAAAGTTAACAAAACAACAACAGCAACAAGACAAAGATGAAATAAAACAACAAAATAAAACTACTACATAACCAAAAAAAGCAACAAATAAATAAATAAATAAACTACAATACAAGGCAATTCAAAAACGTTCGCATAAAACTTGTTAAAAATAAAAAAAAACTATTTTAACAAAAATTAATTTAATGTTTATTTCGTTTTTTTTCATTTTCTTTATAAAACATGAAAAAAAAACTAAAGACATTATCTAACAAAATTCCTTTTGGCACACCCTTTGAAAAACGTTTTTCAAAAAAACAAACCATCTAGAAAACGAAAAAGAAACAAAATTTGTACTTTTGTACTTTTCTAAACAAGAGAGAGAGCGAAAGAAAACCCAACCAAAACTTATCAAAATTCAAAATTGCATTTTTGGCTTAACAAAAAAATGAAAAATGATTTTTTTACATTTGAGAAATTTTCTTTTCTTTTTTCACATTTATTTTTTCTTTTAAAAGCAATATTTGAAAAAAAAAACAAACACAATTTGTAAAAATAATACAATTGCGCTTTTAAGTTTTGAATTCATTTTTTTTTGTTTTAAAGAAAACAAAAAATATATATTAATTATATTATAAATAACATAACACTTATAATTATAATACCAACAACATATGTAGTAGTTTATAATTTAATAACAAAACAAAAAGAAAACCATACAACTTTTAGCATTATAAATATTTTATATAATATTATAATTCTTATTACAGAAAAACAAAAAACAAACAACAAATAATGTAAAGAAAAAAATATTAATTCAATCTATTACAACCATATATGTTCTGTTTCTGTGAACCTTAAAGAAGCCTTTCAAAACTCTGATATATACGAAATATAAAACAAAAAGAAAATATTATGAAAAAAAAGAAATAATTTTATACAAACAAACAAAAACAAATAGCCAAAATAGTTAATAATTTTAACACTTCCATTAGAAATTTTCCACGACCACAATACCATTCACCTACCCCCCCCCCCCCCCCCCAACCCAAATCCGCATGCCAGGGATATTGTGTGAATGGTAAGATTTTCGAATGTTCTTAGTTCCGAATAGGAATGGATTGGACTTTAACCAAACCATTAACCACAAAAAAGGAAACTAAAGAGTTCGAGATCCCTTTGCCATCCACACAAATTTTATTTGCATGCTCCAACAACATTTTAACATTTTAATTTCTTTTTATAGTTTAACAATAGCAATGGTTTCTTAATTTAAATGAAAAGAAAATTGCAACCACATTATACAGGGTGAGATAAAAAACTGCAACAAAGTCAAACGCCATAATTTTTAAATTTTTTTTAATTTTACTGTCGCAAAAATGCAAAAAAATGTCGGAAATAGCATCAAATTTTAGAATATGTTTAGATTTGTTCGAATGGTCACCACCTTTGACACGAATTATGGCCTTCAACCAACAGCCAACGAAACCGTCATTGAGTCCTGTTGGAATGTCCAAGGTCTGCGACCAAAATGTTTGCATGCCCAAGGCTTTAACACACCCTCCAGATTATTTTCGAGATAATATTCTGCATTTATTGTGATGCCACGGTCGATTAATACGAGCAGAGAGCGACGATCGGCAGTTATTGGGGCCACACCATTACCATGGCCGGCGCATGAGTTCTGTTGGCCAACCGAAGGTGCACATTTTCAGCTGACCTCTTTGGCAGGTAAACACGATCATGTTGTTTGTTTACAAACTGCTGGACAACGAATGTTTTCTCATCGGAGAAAACCGAATTCGGCAGTTCACCACTTTCGGACAAGCGAAACAACACTTTAGCTCTTTTGAGGCCATTTTCATCCTGTTGCGGTGTAAGTTCTTACACTTTTTGGAATTTCAATGGCTCATTTTTCAATATTTTCCGAATGGAATATTGCGATATGTTCAGCTCACGGGCCATTTTTCGGCCACTCTGACGCGGGTTTCGATCAAGTCGGTTCTTTATTTTTCGAACCATTTCTGCTTTTCGAACCATTAATTTATATTTAAATGCTGGAGTGCTCTAAGGTTAGCCACTTGTGGTTTTCAAATATAAAGAAATCACACTATCACGCTTGAATTGCACCATGAATAACTTTTTTTCTGGAAAATTCTCACCGAAATGCTTTTGTACGCTTGTAAACAATATAATGAGCTGTCACTGGAATAATTTTACCAGCTCTTGGACGAGTGGCTAAGAAATGACAGCAGCCTGAAGTTGGTTGCAGTTTTTTCACCCCACCCTGTAATAGACGTTTAGAACAACAATACTCAAACCTGGAACAAAATGAGAATGACCCAAAATCATATAACCAATGAAGATAACAAATTGTATCTCTAGATATATAACCACAAACCACTTCAGCCAATTCAGTTAGATTCAAAAAAACGTTTCCATTATTGCAATGTTTTTAAAATATAATATGTGAGTCATTCTAATAACATTCCAAGTTTGAGTTACGTTCCTTGCAAACGTTTTTTTTTATCAATAAAAAATCATTCACATTATGTTTATGTATCATTGCATTATTAACTGAAAACAAAATATCGATATCAAAAGAAAAACTATAAACCATTTGTTCTGTGATCAGCAAATTATCAATAAACAAATTTCACTTTCCTTTAGTTTTTCATAAAAATAATGAAAAATATATTTCAAATAATTTTGGATTATTTTTTTCACAGTTTTTATGTGAAAAAAAAGAAAATAAATTTGTTCCATTGATAATTTTGCATATTTTATTATTTTTAAATATATATAGATTTAAAAAAATATATACTTTTTTTAAATTTATAAATGTAATTAATATTATTTTATTTTAAATTTTACTTTTAACATTATGAATACAAAATATAGAAGAAGAAAAAGGAAAACCACAAACGCTAAACAATTTCCTTGCAATTCCTTGCGCCACACCCCTATCCCATAGACCAAACAAACAATAACCCCCATTAGTTTATTTTCATTTTTGATTTATTTTCCCTCTCGAATTTGTTAAAAAGGCAATATTTCCCCAACCTTTTTTTGAAACATATTGTATTCATTATCCAAAAACACTACTAATTATGTAACCAACCAACCAACCGTTAAATTACCTCCTTGTATTTCAATAATACATTTTCTGTAAAGTCTGGGAAGCATTTCCACTTTCAAATCACATACATATTTATGTTTTCGAACATTTTTAGCTATTTTCCAAAAAAGAAAAAGTTACTGTTTTTTGTATATCATTTACAACTGTTTACCAAACGGGAGGTATTGTAATATTGTTCCTGGAGTCTGAATTTTTTATTATTTTTAAGATAATATTGCAGTGCCTCTTTAACAGTTATAGATATATATAAAAGATTATGGATTTTTTTTTGGTTGAAATATCTAAAATGTTCTTGGAACACAAATTCATTTGTTTTGTTTTTTATTATTATTATTATGTTTCTTATATTTAGTTGCATATTCTTGGTTAGTTTAAGTTTAGTTATACGACTTTGTTTCAAACAAATCAAAAAAATATATATATTATTTTTATTATTATTTTAAGTAATACACACGCACACAGGAACTCATATACCTCAGAAATGTTTTTAGCTTATAATTTTCGTTTAACAAAAATATATATATATAATTTTAAATTAGTTTTTATCTAGATTTTAGTTGTAAAACACCGACACACAAACGGAGAAGAAAAACGGAAACATCAACACTAAATTAGAAGCCTAAGCAAACTGATAAATAATTTGAAATAAACAAAAAAAAAAATAAATAACAATTGCAAGAGGCTATTAATAATCCATAGTAATTATAAAATTCCCATGATATCTTCAAGTTTCAAAATATAGTTTGGTAAAATTAATCTTCTTCTTGGCCAATTTTATATGGGCCTTGAAAGCAAAGGCAAAATCTATGGCAAATATCGATAACGGAACTTTTTCGTTTTCATAAAAAATTAAGTTTTTGATTCCTAAACTCCTATGCTCTAAAAATAGTTTAGGGTGTTTGGCCCCATACATATACAGGGTGAGATAAAAAACTCCAACAAAGTCAAACGCTATAATTTTTACATTTTTTTTTGAATTTTATTGAATGAAAGCTAAAAATGTCGGAAATAGCATCAAATATTAGAATAAATTTAGATTTGTTCGATTTGGTCACCTTCACATTTAAATGCTGGAGTGCTCTAACGATAGCCACTTGTGGTTTTCCAGATAAATATAAAGAAATCATACTATCACGCTTGAATTTCATCTCACCCTGTATAAGGTCGGTCAGTAAGCCCATGTGTCAAAGGCATAATTGTGATTTGAAATTCAAAGAGATTTGTTTTTTTCAAATTGTTGTCAAAAGCAGTCTTCTTGGACGACCTTATATAGGCCTTGCTTGTCTTCCCAATAGAACATTGTCTTGTTCCCTCTTTCCTTCTCTCAAAAAAATTAAATCAGTTATGGCTTAGATCTAATTGTTGAGTTTTTGTTTTCTGGTGGTACTAATTTTTCCCCTTAAATGTTGTTTTATTTACAATTTCTTCTGAATTTTACTCCCTCCCTCCCTCATTCACACCTCCACTCCCCCCACTTTTACATACACATCACAATTAGACAATGAATGTAACAACAAACGAAATAATATCAACAACAATAGCAATATGACAACAACCCCAAATTATAAATTAATTCAATAGTAATAATTACAAGAACAACAACAAAAATGTAACCAAAAGACATAACAACAAAAACCAAGAAGAAATTCTTCAAAGAAACTGCAATAGTAACTAAACTACCTCAGATTAAAAAAGAAATGCAATAGTTGAGACTAAAACAACAATAAAAAATAATAATAATGAATTAAAGAAAAAAGTTTTTTTTTATTAACTAAGTAAATGTAATTTCTTTTTTAAATGTAATTATGTATTTTTATTTGAATTTTATTTTATTTTTTTTTTCAATGAAAACATAACTCAAATTATAAAAAAACAAACCTAAGAAAATCATTTTTTTTAAACTTTCAAGTAAAGTGGTGACTTAAAACCCCTCCCTCAATCATGGAATGAAGAAGAAAAATCATTTATTTTGGCCAATTTTATGACAAAAAAAGGAAAATGCAAATTTTGAATTTGGAATCTAATGTTAATCCAAACAAATACCTTCCCCCCTCCCAAAAATAAACTTTTAGGCTTGACATTAACAACAATATTTACAAAGATCTAAGGTAAAACAAATCGCTATAACAAAAAAAAAACACACACACACACAAAACTTTGGGCATTTTTTATACAAAATTATTAAACAAACATTTTGGCTAAAAAAAACAAAATTACAACATATTTAGGCATAAAACTAAATGAAACAATAAAATTTTAGTAAAACAAAAAAACATTATTATTGTATAAACAACAACAAAATACAATTAAGTTAAAGCAAAAAAAAAAAAAAAAGAATTAACATAATTTCGGCTAAATCGTAAAAAAGAAAAAAGAGAAAAAAGAAACAAATGAAAACATAAACAGTTTAGGCAAACAGAGAGGCGTTTTATTTAGATAGGTTTTTGTAAATATTTTTGGCAAAATTTTTAATTTCAAAAAAAAAAAAAAATAAATAAATAAAGAAATGAAAAAAACAAACACTTAGACCGGCCCTTTTTCTAAAAATAAAATTAAAAAACAAATATTGTATCACAAAATTAAAACAAAAAATATAAAACAAAAGACCTTTTGGTAACTAACATCTCAAACCATTTCTAAAGGCAATACAAAGAAATTATTTAAGCATAACCTAAAATAAAGAAAAAACAACAATTTGTAAAAACATTTATTAAATGATTTATAATATACGAATTAAAATAATAATAAAAAACAAGTATACTAACGCTATGTGCAAAAATGTAATAAGTTCTTTTTTACAATAATATTGTATTTTTTTTTAAATTTCTTAAACAAAAGGTTGAAATTTTACAGCAAACCAAATACAAAAAAAAAACCATAGTAAATTTTAAAACTTAAATTTTCAAAATTCAGGCTACATAAGAAACTATAAAACGTGTGTGTATGTGGAAATTGTATTTTTTAATAAATCAAAAAAAAAATATTTTAAACAATTATCCATAAATTCCCAAAAAGGCTGAGTATTACGAAAATGGGTTTCCTGCATTTGGTAATATATCATTTAATTTATATAATGGGAATTGATTTATATAATTCAAATGAAAAGTGTATGGACTGTAATGTGTTGTTTATCAATTTTTTTTTATATTCTATTAAAAAAATACATTTTAGCACACAAACACGTAATGTTTTTTTCTCAAACTCTTGATCTACATCATTTATCCACAAATTATTTTGGCTCTAATCTTTTTCAAACTTTATAAGGTTCTATGTTAATCTAAATGGACAAAATAAAGTTTATTACAAAAAAAAACATTTTTTTTATAAAAAATAACAAAACAAAAATAATTAATAAAAAAATAATAGTTAAAATCTTAAAGTAATTTATATGTTTAGGCTCTAAACCTTAGTAAACATAATAATAAAAATTGACCTCAATTGGTTAAAAAACACAACAACAAAAAAACGGAAAAAATGGCGAGAAAAGCAAAACTAAAATAAAAACAAATATTATTATACACAAGAAAACAAAAATGGGAAAATCTACTTAAAAACAACAAGAACTTACCACAAACAAAACAAATATATACGTATAACACAAAATTACAAAAAAAAAATTATATATACATAAATTTAGGCATTAAATGTAAAATTTAAACAAAAAACACAAAAAATTTAAACAAAAATTCCCACAAAAAAATTAATAACAAAGATATAAATTAATGTGTTTAGAAAAAAACTCTTTCCTTTTGTAAGGCTTAAAAATAATTTCTTTGTAAAACAATAACAACAAACAAACCGGAAAAAACAACTAAAGAAAAATGTCGCCATTTTGCTTAAAAAAATCTAAGAAAAAAACAAATACCCACCACACCCTACCATAACTGGACAACAATTTCAATACGTTTTTTTTTTTTTGATTTTTAACATTAAGAAAATAAACATATATATAGCAAAACTATTTTTTCTGTTTGTTTTAAGAATTTAAACACACTCTTCCTACCACTACTTTTGTAAATGTTTATCATAACTTTTTTTTAATTATTCATTTTTTTTATCTTTACCGTAATTGTTTATATGTTGTAAAAACTAGGTTTTAATTAAATTTAATCATTACATATATTATTTTTGTTTATTTTTTATGATTTGTAAGTAATTATATATACACATTTTTGTTAAAAAAAATCTTATCTAAAACAAATCGCAAATATAGAACATATAAACACAAACAAGATACGTACAAAATAAAAAATGTCTAAACAAGAAACCCCCATATAAGAAATTAAACTACTAAACCTAAAAACCCCCCACAAAATTGAAATAAAATTTAAGCAACATTTTTGTTAATTTAAATGAAAAAATTTGTAAACATGAACTTTTATCATGCTGAATATTTGTTAAAATGAGAAGAGAAAAAAATTAAGAAAAATAAACCCAAAACCCCAACTATTATTATTTTTTGTTTATTTTTTAATAAAAAATTCGTAGAAAAAACATGACCAACAAGAGCTTTATCATTTTTCCAAATTAGAAAATGACAAAAGATTGGCTTAAAGCTATTCTGTAAAAGCTATGAAATTGAATTTTGTAAGAGTTTCAATACAGTTTGTTTTGAGTTTACATGGAAACCATTTTTAGAGGGTTTAATTCTTCAATTTACAACTATAGGGTTCTGTTCCAATGGATTTTATTTTACAATTTTGACAGACAATTTGTAATCAAAGTTTTGCTACTGTGGTCTGACTGTGCTTCCAACTCAAGGTTCAAGAAGTATGCCTGTGTCGAATGATTTCATAATGAAGTTAAGTATGTTTGGGTGGTTACGATCGTCCAGTTTCTGGATCACAAGACGGAAAGATTTTCTGGGTTGTGTCATGTAACCATTTATAACCACTTCGTACTGAAACTTCTTCGAGATATAATGAAACTCAATAGTGCCAAAATTGAAAAAAAATTGAAAAAAAATTCAAGTCAACTTTCGGCCTTCCTTCTTGCATTTTAATTTAATGGTTCCGTTTTGTAATGCAATAACTTTCTTTTTAAATAATTCCCCGATGTGCATAGTTTAAACCTTCGATACCCCTATGTGGAGTCATAAGAAGGTATCCATTCTGGCCAAGTTCAATACTTGCCTATCGAGTGATACCGATACCTAGCACTTTAAGATAGTAGATGGTTCGAATTAATGATCGCCAAAGTGCTTATTCTGCGCAAGCAACATTTATACTTTAATCGGAAGTTTTCCGAAAATCCACGCAGTCCATGCATTATACCGAGATACATCATTGGTTGAATAATAAGAAATCTGGTTTGACTGGCTTATATATGAGAACACATAGAACAAGTAAGGCTGAAGGTGAAAGCGCATAGAAGAAGTTTATTGTGGGCTTAAAGGTGAGAATACATAGAAGGCTTTTTTGACTGGCTAAAGTCATCGGCTGGCTTCTTCGTAAAAGAGCAAAGGAGTTTTAGGTTGACTTAGTTCAATTTCGACCCATAATTTATACTTGTGTACCCTACGCTCCTTTGAATTCATGAGAATACCTAAAACGCTTATTTGAATGGCCCAACGCTCCTTTGTTCTTTTCCAAAGAAGCCAATGATTTAAACCAGTCAAATAAGCGTTTTATGTATTCTCACCCTTAGTTCAACTACGGCCCACAATTTATACTTGTTCGCCCTACGCTGCTTTGTTCTTTTACGAAGAAGCCAGCCAATAGCTTAAAGGTCATCTGCTGGCTTCTTCGTAAAAGAACAAAGCAGCGTAGGGTGAACGATGACTTAAGCCAAACAAAAAAGTAGCATGGTTGCCAGCTTGAAGGATTGCCAAATAACACACAACAAATGTTTTCATATTTTTCAAATGTCAACATATATGGACCCATTCGTAATGAATTTCAAGGTGAGAATACATAAAAAGCTTTTTCGACTGGCTTAAGTCGTCGGCTGGATTCTTCAGAAAAGAACAACGGAACGTAGAGCCAAAATCGAACTAAGTTATCCTAAAACTCCTTTGTTCCTCTACGAAGAAGCCAGCTGATGACTTATGCCAGTCAAAAAAGCTTTTTCTGTGTTCTCACCATAAGTCATTCGCAATAGAACAAATGAGTTTTAGGTTGACCTAGTTCGATTTGGACCCTACTCAAGCACCTGATTACATTTTCTTCCAAAGACCTCAAATGGTAAAGACTGGACAAAATGCATAATGGAAAAATAGTTAATGTGAAAAATATATAGGGGCGCTGCTCACAACAGGGACATGTTGGCAGAAAAATCATATTTACAGAGCAATTTTAAGAATAACATTTTCTGTAAAGCAAAAATTTGGACTAAAAATTGCATTCCTTGAAGTTTTCAATTAATTGAAAATTGCATTTGCTGTTAAATTCCTTTAACATTGGTGATTA
Organism: Musca domestica; assembly: GCF_030504385.1. Lineage (NCBI taxonomy): Eukaryota > Metazoa > Arthropoda > Insecta > Diptera > Muscidae > Musca > Musca domestica. The sequence goes on along the minus strand of NW_026712169.1, from coordinate 814,072 downwards.
TGTTGTTATGATATCGTAACAACAGAGGTATTTACACCTGGTGACAATATTTTGACTCTGTCTTGTCCCATCTTTATACTTCTATGTCTTTGTTTCTTCTTTTGGTAGTCTTCTAATGACAAAACATGTACACCGTTTTTGTATGTGTATATAATGTTTTAAATAATAAACACAATAATTTTGAAAGTTTTTTGAATTCTGATGAAAATTCAATTCACATTTATCGCTTTTGCAAACGCGTTTCGGGATGAAAAGAATTGTAATCATATTAGGAACACGATATTGTCCATTAATTTTCGATTCCATTAATTTTTCAGATTTTTAATGTAAACTTACTTTTAGTCGTCAAATTTTTCTAAAATTTCCCTGTTTCTTACCGAGACTTACCTAATTTTAGATAAGATTTAGTGCAAAATGCCTTTTTGTCTCTTGAAGGAAATTACTGAGTAAATACTATTTAAAAAGCACGTAAACAAACTTAATATTAATTTGCCGTATCAACCTCCTTTATGAGGATTTATAATCCTGATTTTCCAGAAAATATAAATTTTTGTTTCGGTTAAAACTTATAAATAAAGCTCTTGTTGGTTCCAATATGAACAAAACTCCATGACAGCATTACACCATTCCACGACATACTGGTACAGACCAATCTAAATTGTAGAAATAAAATACTTCTTCCTACCATACATGCATTTATAATAACATAACAGCATTTGAATGGATGCGATGCAAAGTTTTCATTGTCAAATACTCATAGGAAAATATAGAATAGAAGGAGGTAAAACAGTTTCGTAAATACTATTAAAATACAACCCTGTTGCCATGTTCATGTGCATTTCAAAATTATTTAAAATTACATGCAACAAGTGTTTCAATTTTTTTTAATTAACTAAAATTCGCGAGCAATGAATAAATTGGAGTGATTTTCTTTCAGAAATATGATCAAGAAGATCTTTACGTATTTTATAATTTCTTGCCACTCAAGCTGTGTTATGTCCATCCTATTCCTCCAAATTTTTGTCATTCTCTCCTATGGCAATCGACATTGACAACTTTGCTTGTGGTATCCATTCAAATTAATAATAAATCCATTGTAAAATAAAGTATTTTAGGCCCACATACATACATATTGCAATGTTCATGAAAGAATAAAATCATAAACATAAAAATAATAAACATTAGAAGTAAATATCCAACAATCTCAGGTGAACCATAGAGTAAAGCAAAAAACATAAAATTAAAGAGCTAAACAAGATTTAACATAAGTTTTCCCATACATAATTGCTATTTCAATATGATTTTAATTAATTTATATATTTCTTTTGAGTATTCCTCTTTAGTTGTATTCAGTTATTTTAAATAACTTTAAAATAAATACAAATTTTTATAATATAGTATATATTAGTTTAAAAATATACCAAAATCTACATAGTTATTATAATTTTTAAATACAATTTTTTTTTGTTTAGTTTTAAATGTATTCGAATATGGATAAAGATGAAAATAAAATTATATTTAAATAAACCCAATTGGCATTTAATTCATTCTTTTTTCAAAATTTGAAAACAAAACAACGTTTATGTATTTATTCACAAAACATTTAACGGAAATACAATGCACAATACAATGAAAATGAGATATTAGGTCTGTCTGGTTACCCAAGGGGTTCTGTTATAAATGAAAATAAAAATACCCTAAGGTGAGAATACATAAAGCGATTTTTGACAGGCTTAGGCTGGAAATACATAAAGCGCTTATCTGGCTGGCTTAAGTCATCGGCTGGCTTCTTCATAGATGAATAAAGGAGTTTTAGGTTGACTTAGTTCGATTTTAGCCCTAGGCTCCTTTGATCATTTATGAAGAAGGCAGCCAGATAAGCGCTTTATGTATTTCCACCCTTAGGGTGAGAGTACATAAAAAAGTTTTTTTTTTGGCTAGCTTAAGTCATCGACTGGCTTCTACATAAAAGAACAAAGGAGTTTTTGAATTAGTTCGATTTTGAGCCTACACCCTTTTTTACGAAAAAGCCAACCACTGACAAAAACGTTTTTTGTACTCTCACCTTAACAAGAATAAATTATGGGCCGAAATTGAACTAAAGGTGAGAATACATATAACGCTATTTTGACTGGCTTCTTCGGAAAAAAAAAAACAAATTAGCGGTGGGCCAAAATCGAACTAAGACAACCTAAAACTCCTTTGTTCCTCCAGCCGATGACTTAAGCCAGTCAAAAAAGCATTTCATGTACTCTCACCTTAAATCAAAAAAAGCTAATTTGTTCTTTTACGAAGAAGCCTAGTCGAAAAAGCGTTTTATGCAACATATTGTTTTGTTTATTTGAAACTTTTCTCACAATATTTTAATTTAAGAGAAAATCGTGAGAAATGTATGGAAAGTCGCGGATTTTTACAATATTATTATTTTACCATGATAGCATTATAGTAAACGTACATCAAAATTCCTTAGCAGGTTTAGCATTCTCAATGAGGATTTTTTTCGTGTAAGAAATGTAATTGGAAATTCAAATTAACTGGGTTTACTAAATCCGGTAAATTATAAAAGTACGTTCACATACAAAAATCTGACAATTTACTGATCACTATAAAGTTTATGTAATTTTCTATAGTCAAATTTATTGTGATTGGTCAATTATTAGGGTAAGTGCGGGTAAATATTCTATATATGAACGTACTTTAACTACAAACCCAATGTAGGGGTTTCTAGGTCGATTGTTTCCTAAAAACAGTTGCAGACAACAACTCATTGGACAACATTACTTTGTTTTGAAAACATACTTTTTATTACCTACACCACATAGTGGTAAAGGTATCACGTCTTTGTGTATTTGTTGTAACATGGAGAAGGAAGCGAGATAGACCCATAGTTACTTTTGAGAATCTTCATAGAATCACTTTTTGAGTCGATTTATGCATGATAGTCCGTCCGTCCGTTATTTGTGCCCCAAATGAGCAATATCAGACCGAATTCAGTCTAGAAGTAAGTACATCGAATTCGGAGAAAATCGGTTCAGATATAGCTAGAGCTCCCATATGTAGGTTTCATCCGATTTGGTGGTTAAGTCCCCCATATTCGTAATATGCACCCCACAAGAATGAAGTTTGGTATCAGATATCAGATTTAGCCCAGAAATACCTCTGCCAAATTGTATCAAGATCGGTTCAGATTTGGATATAGCTCCCACATATATCTTTATCCGATATCAGGTTTATTGCGCACCAAATGGTTAATATCAGCTCAAATGGACTGAATCTTGGCATACAAGAAGTATAGGTCCACGATATCGTATAGCCCAAATACAACGGTACCTCCCGATATTCGATATTTTGATGATTTTAGGGACATTATTCACCGGAATTGTTTCAAATCTCGTATTTAGAATTCGTAAAGGTTACTACAACCTATTTTGTCTATGCAGGTCCAGGTCTTCGTATAGGCCCCATATATCAGTACCTCCCTATATTCGGTATTTTGACGATTTTAGCGACATTATTCACCGCAATTCTTTCAAATTTGGTATTTCATGTTCGAAATGGATACTACAGTCTATGACAGAAAATTGTCTGTGCAGGTCCACTTCTTCGTATAGCCCCCATATAACGGTACCTCCCCATATTCGGTATTTTGATGATTTTAGCGACATATATATTGTATGAATTTCATAATGGGTACTACAGCCTATGACAGGTCTTCGTATAGTCCCTAAATATCGGTCTATTTGGTATTTTGATGATTTTGGCTACATTTTTCGCCGGAATTGTTTCATATTTCGTATTTGGACTTTGTAATAAGTACTACAGTCTGTGACAGAATATTGCCTTTGCAGGTCCAAATTCGTTCCAAATGGTTGAGGGTATTCAAAGTTCGGCAAGGCTTGCTGCTTCTTTACTTGTTACAATTATACTCATTTGCACTATAAAGTTATCACTTATAACTAAATTTCAGGTAATATGCATGTTCATGTAAGGTATATGCGTTTTCTTCAGCCTCTTTAGATTATGTTTTTTATTAGGGTCCTTAAATGTAAACTTGGCATTGAAACTCAATAGAATTGCATTTGCAATAACCTCTTATCTTATAATAAATATAAACACGTTATTTCCATTTGTTAATTATTTTTCTTAATTTTTATTTGATTCATAAAAACCATAAACAAACCGAACACTTTTAGGCCTAAACAATTACGAAGAGTTCAGAACAATGTTTATTGTAATATAAAATGAAAAAACAATATTAAATACTTATAAATTATTAAATACAATATTTGATTTAAATACAAGAAAAAAATTCTTAAAACCCAAAACCAAAAAAAACACAATGTGTAAATCAAGTTGTGTGTAAATCCTTAAGAATTAAAATATTTATTAAAGAAAAATACTCCCCTAAAAAAGTACAAATTTTTTGATTTGTAATTTATATTGGCTTACAATAAGAACAACAACAAGAAAACTCTATTAATGTGGTATTATTAGATTTGAATTAAATTAATGGTTTTTATTTTAGTTTTAAATTTAAGTCACACGCTATTAAAAACAAAAAACACACCATTTTCGGATTAAATGAGTACAAAATTTTCAGGAATACGACAAACATCAATTTTTTTAAATGAATCTAAAATTTATACCACACAAAAAACAACATTTTTCAAGTGTATATATAAAACATTGTGAGATAGATACATACATACACGCTATACAGCCAATCTATAGTAATTTTTAAGAAGTGTGACTGTTTTAACTAGAATTATGATAAGCCAAGGCAGAAATTAAATTAAATAAAAAATGATTTCTTTATTTTAGTTTGAATTTGTTTTACAAATATTTGAAATTTTTAGGAGCCCTTTCAATTGGTTTTAAGTAAAAAAAATATTTCCTTAGAAGGAGCGAAAAGTTACTCTGGTTACTCTCTTTGAGTAATTGTCCCTTTCTTATTTCCTCTCTCGCTATTTATTCAAATAAAATGAGCAAAAAAAAATGTCAAATATTTGTAATGAAGTTTGTTGTTTTTTCTTTAAATTATACAATTAAACTTGAGTTACACATTACAAACAATTACATTATGAAAAAACCCCTTTTTATTCCAAGAATGTTCTGAACTGCTGAGTAAGCAAAATTTACCAGAAAAACATAAGAAGTTGGTATATATAAATAAATGGTATGAGAATACAGGGTGAGATAAAACAAAACTGCTACAAAGTCAAAGGCCATAATTTTTACATATTTTTTTTAATTTTATTGAATGGGAGTCAAAAAGTAGCAAAAGTAGCAGTAGCGGAAGTAGCATCAAATTCTAAAATAAGTTTAGATTGTGCTAAGTAGATAGTGCTAACCTTGCTTTCCAAAATACTCCAGACACAGTAGTCCAACGGATTGGTATCCCGAGATTTTGTTGGTCATTGTGCGCTGGAAATGAAGCGAGGAACCTCATTTTGTCTTTAATACACCCTCCAGAATATTTTCGCTATAATATTCGGCATTTATTCTGATGCAACGGTCGATTAATACGGGTGGAGAGCTAAACAATATAATGAGCTGTCACTGGAATAATTCTAACAGCTGTCGGACGAGTGGCTTAGAAATGACAGCAGTCTGAAGTTGGTTGCAGTTTTTTTATCTCACCCTGTATAGACAAAGGTATTAGATTTATTTAAAAAAAGGTGATATATAAAACTTGTGTAGTATGATATGCACAGGTCTTACTGAGTTTTGAAAAGATTTTTTTATATCAAGCAAAAGTGAAATTCAAATCTACTCAGTATTATCTGCATATGTTAAGGATTATTAGTACATACATGCATATGTTTGTATACATATGTACACTATATAAGCACCTTGCGTCAAGTATTTATTTATTTATTTTTAGTTTAATTTATTTTTTTTTCTAAATATAAAATAATCTATAATATTGCAAACTCAGGGCATATTAAAGACTCATAATATATACATTAAAAAAATAATCTTAAAATATAAATACACACCAACAACAACACTTATATACATGCATTTATAAATTTAATATTTATTCGTTTTTGTTTAATTTTCAGTTTTTGAGTGTAATTTTTATTTATTAATAAATAATAAATAAAACGAATATGAACTTCTCAGGTACTAACTTATAGAGCAAAAAAAGAAAATAAATAAATAAATAAATAGTTATAACAAATAGAAATAAAATTTCTACAAAATAAAACCAAAATTGAGCAAAATAAGAAATTCAAAAATAAACATTTTCAATAATTGTGCAATATATTAAAAAAAGAACAACAACAACAAAACATATACGTAAATAGCAACTAAAGTTTATAAGGAAAGTAACCAAAACAAAATCTGAGTCGGTCAACAACAACAACAAAAAAGGCATGTAAGAAAAGTTCATATGTATGTAATAAAAGTTAAGAAACAAAACAAACAAAAAGAAAAACAAAACACAAAATAAAGGGCAAATGTATGGTAATAAGAAATTGAAATTGTAAGTCAAATCAGAGAGAGAGAGAGAGAGAGAGAGAGCCACAGACAGTTGGCCAGTTTGAGTAAGTAGTGAGTTTTGATTTTAAACAAAATTCATAAAACCTTTTGTTTTCTTTAAAATTAAAATAAAATTTTATGTTTCTAGGAAAACCACAGTTTTTTTTAAATAATAATTGCTTTTTTGTGTCTATAAAATTTTATAAGGAAAATAAAAAAAATAATAACTATAAATATTTGGCTAAATCTAGCAATATTTAGCTTAAAAGAGAGCTAATTTTTATAACACTGTGCAACACAAAAAATAATAAGGAAATACCCAGTTGATTATGAAAGAGGAGCTGAAATAAAGAAGGCATCTGGTATCCGGAGATTTTGGTGGCCATTGTGCGCTGAAACTCAAGCGAGGAATCTCATTTTGTAACCATTCTTGGATGGCGCGTGCTGAGTGCGATGGTGCTGAGCCCTGTTGGAATGTCCAAAGTCCGCGGCCAAAATGTTTGCTAGCACCAAGGCTTTAATACACCCTCCAGAATATTTTCGCGATAATATTCGGCATTTATTCTGACGCCACGGTCGATTAATACGAACGGAGAGCGACCATCGCCTGTTATGGCGGCCGACACCATCACCATGTCCGGCGCTTGAGTTCTGTTGGCCAACCGAAGGTGCACATTTTCAGCTGACCTCTTTGGCAAGTAAACACGATCATTTTGTTTGTTTACAAACTGCTGGACAACGATTGTTTTCTCATCGGAGAAAAGCAAATTCGGCAGTTCACCACTTTCGGCCAAGCGAAGTCAATCTCTAGCTCTTTTGAGTCGCTTTTCTTTCTGTTGCGGTGTAAGTTCTTGCACTTTTTGGAATTTCAATGGCTTAATATATTGCGATATGTTCAGCTCACGGGCCATTTTTCGGCCACTGCGACGCGGATTTCGATCAAGTCGCTTCTTTACATTTCAAACCATTTCCGATGATGTTGCTGTTTTCTTCCATCCAATTCCTTGACGTCGGGCTATGCTAACAGTATCACGGTAACTAGCGATGGTACGAGACACAAAAGATTTATTCACATTTAAATGCTGGAGTGCTCTAACGATAGCCACTTTTAGTTTTCCAGCCAAATATAAAGAAATCACGCTTGAATTCCATCACGAACAACTTTTTTCTGGAAAATTGTCACAAAAATGCTTTTGTACGCTTGTAAACTGGAATAATTTTAACAGCTTTCGGATGGCTTAGAAATGACAGCAGTCTGAAGTTGGTTGCAGTTTTTTCTTTTTTCAGTTTTTTTACTTTTCCTTACTTTTGCTGTTTTTTACTTCTCCTATGCTTTTAGCGCGAATTTCCAAAAACCAGCCTTAATACACGACTAAGCTCCAATACTGACTCTCGTGAAGAATTTCAAGATTCTAGGTTGAGCTTTCCTTTAAAACGTTTGAAATAAGAACCTGAATCTCTTTTGAGGCTTTCATTTACAAACCTAGTACTGTTTTTTTGTAATATTGCCAAAGACACTATATAACTAAAATGAACGGAAGAAAGGTATCTTAGTCCGAAATTTTCAAAAAATGATTAAGAGGAGGGAAGGTGTCTTCTCTATTTAGGTTATTTTGTGATGTAAACTTTCAAAATGTCAATACACGTACATATTTTTGTTAAGCTCTATGTTCATAGTCGTCAGGATTTTTTCCAGTAATTATTGAAAAAAAAATAATAATTTTGTAACACAGTGTTATGGTTAAAAATTATGTTTAACTCTTATAATTGTATTTAAGACCCGAATTGAAAACAATTTGGTCATTATAATTAATTGGGTCAGGGTTTCTCTCTGGTAGAATTTTCAGTTCAACAGTAATCAGTTAATTGAAATAAGGACCTGATTGTGAATATTGCGAGTGAAAGAAATCTTATAATAATAGCATTTAAATAGTAAAAAAAAAATTAATGAATGAAATGTTTGATCTCAAGAAAAAAAGGATTAAGAGAGACTGTTTCGTGAATCTTATAAAAGCTATATTTACAAAAATTGTGGTTTTCATAGAAATATATATTTTTATTTAAATGAACTTTTATTATAAAACACATTATTTTAATTTAAAAAACAAAAAAATAAACATAAAAATAAAAATAAACTTTATATTAAGCTGTGATTTTTTAAAGAAATAGTAAAAAAAGAGAGAAAAAAATATTTAACCAAATATGAATTAAAAAATAAAAATATGCTAACTTTCTTCCCCTCATTTAAATAATATGTTCATTAAAACAAAGTCTGATTGTGCAGAAGAAGAAAAGTTTTTTTGGAAGAAAAATAAAAAAAAACTTTTTCTTAATTTATCACATTAATTTTTTTTATAAATTATTACAAATAAATAAAACTAAAAAAATGCGAAAAAGTAAATAATTTTTTTTTCGAGTGAAATAAAACAAACTTTACGCAGACAACACAAACACACATTACGTATTTGGTAACAAGAAGTATATGTAAAATTACACAAACACACTCACAAAAAAAAAACAAAAAGAATAATAATAAAATTAAATAAAAATATTAAAGTATATGAAGAATTCCAAACTTCCTTCCCGCTCTCCCCAGTCCAAAACAAACTCACCACATACTTGTATCGGAATATGTCTATGAATGCAAAGTAAAACTAAAATGAAAAATTAAATGGTATTGAATGGTAAATAAAACAAATGAAAAGAAAAACAAAACAGAATAAATGAACTACATAAATCTTCTTCAGTATATTGGAAACAAAAGTAAGAATTCAATAAACTTGTTGCTATAAAAATAACAAAAAAAGAAAAAAAAAGAAAACGAAAACAGTGTTTTATTGAAAATGGAATTGTGATTTCAATATGGTTTGTATATTATTTTTAATATATATATATATATATATATATATATATATATATATATATATATATATATATATATATATATATATTTGGTATGTACCTAATTGTACAAATGTACCCTAATTTTTGAAATCTGCTGATAATCGATACTTTGAAAGTCTACACCATTTGGAACGAAAAAAAAACCAGTAAGGAAAAGTCAAAAGTCGGGCAGGGCCGACTATATGATACCCTACACCACTATGCGTATTTAGTAGAACTCCCGTAACAAAATAATTTATTTGAAGTAGACCTTACCTCCCATCAACATTTGGCTTTAGAGCAGTTATAGTTTGGTTTCAGAGGGAAAAAAAATTATGGAAGGCATATCCAATTCTCAAACGATTTTCACTAAATCTGACGGAGGCATTTTTATCTTTATAGTGTGCATGATATCACTTCGAGAAAGATTATATTAAAAAAATGTATGTATATCGGACCCGAATTCCGCCAAATGGAAACGTACGTCTCGAAATTCGCTCCATTTGACGTGATATAACGATTTATATGGAAGCTATATCCAAATCTTAGCCGATCTCGATAAAATTTAGCAAGGGTATTTCCGAGCTCTGTAAGACATCATTGTTATCAAATGCATATTACAAATGTGAGGGACTTAAACACCAAATCGAATGAAACATATATATGGGAACTATATCTATATCTGAACTGATTTTCACAAAAATGTATATACTTGCTTCTAGTCTGAGTTCGGTCGGATGTATCAAAATGCAGGTCATTTTAACTGATATTGGCCATTTGGTGCACAATTAACCTGAAATCGTTTGAAGATGTATATGGGATTGATAAAATTTGGCATAGGTATCTGATATCTGTCACTAAATATCATCCCTATGGGGTGCATTTTACGAATGTGAGGGACTTAAAACCTCAAATCGTATAAAACATATATATGGGAGCAATAGCTATATCTGAACCGATTTTCACAAAATTTTATGTAATTTGTTCGTATGTGCCAAAATTTGGATCATTTGGCATGATATTGGTCATTTGATGCACAAAAAACCTGAAATCGGATAAAGATATATATGGAAGCTATTTTGAAAAAAAGTTTAAAAATTTATTTTTGGGCTGTATCTGATATTTGGTACCAAAGATCATTGTTGTGGAGTGCATGTGAGGCAATTAAAACCCCACATCGGATAAAACATATGTATGAGTGATATAGATATATCTGAATCGATTTTTACCAAATTCTATATACCTCCTCCCAGACTGAATTTGGTCGGATGTGCAAAAATTCAGGTTATTTGGGTTGAAACTAGCCATTTAGTGCATAATTAACCCGAAATCGATTGAAGATATATATTGGAGCTATATCTAAATTTGAACCGATTTCCACCAATTTCAAAAGGGTTCGTCCTTAGGTCAAACAAATATTGTTTGCAAAATTTCATCACAATCGGATAATAAATGCGACCTGAATTTTGTTCACAAAAATACATGGGCAGGCGGACGTACGACCGGACTAACATGCATAAATCGACTCAAAAAGTGATTTTATGAAGATCCTCAAAAGTATCTATGGGTCTATCTCGCTCCGATTTCCATGTTACAAACAAATGGACAAAGACATAATATCCTTACCACTATGTGGTGTAGGGTATAAAAATTATTTTCTCATATTGCTAAACTTGTCAATAAATCAGTAACTGCCTTTATTTAAATGTATAATTTGAAGAGTATGTTGTGGCGGGTATTTTTTATTAAAAACAGTAACCCCTAAAATATGCTTTAATTATAATATCTATTCTAAAATTCTTATGTGATGAAAAATGTGCACTATCCACCGCTAGATGGTGCGTCACGTTTGCTATAAAATATTGGAACTACACAATAAAAGAGGGCACGATAAGTAGTCAATGGAATTTTCATCGACGATTTTCGAAGAAGTGGGCAAAAGTGTCTATTTCGTATCTGACTTAAATCTGATATAAATATTAGAATGTGACAGATTTTTATAATTACTTTTTCCTCTAGTTTATACGCGATAATCGTTCGAAAATGTTCAAATGCACCGAAGTATTCCACTTCATCTAATACGGATAACAAGTTAAAAACTATCAGTCGGTTTTGCCGACAGATGTATACCCCCAGCCAATGTCTGTTTGTTTACATATATATTAACTTGCGTTATGATTATTTAAGCTTTTGATGCTTTATGGGAGGAGTTTTCGAAAAGATTGGTCAATATTGTTCATTTCTTATCTAACCTAAGTCTTATGTAAATATTACACGTTGCCAGATTTGGACATATCTCACTCTATATGAGATATGCGATATTTTATACAGTGGACCGAAGTATTCCACTTCTTGTAATACTGATAAAAATATTGGATTGTGTAAATTTTAAAGAAAATCGAACACTTATTTACAATTATATAGGAGTACTCTTTAGTGAAACGTTTAGCCAGAAGGAATGAACCGAAATAAATATTGGTCTATGGTTAACAGACATATTGAGGTACACGAAGTTTGATGAACATCGCTGACTTGTTCACAGTAGATATCTGGTTGAGCGAAATATTTAGATAAAATGTTGGCCAGTTGTGGGAAATGTACCAGAAGAATTGAACCATATATATTCCATTTTCAAACCAGGTAGTGCTGGAAGAAATATTGAAATGTGTGAAGTTTAGATTAGTTGTTTATTTCACATTTTATAAGAATTTTGGTAATTCTAAATTTTGACACGTTGGCGTTGTGGCGGAGGTATCACAAGGAGTGGTCCTATATATTCCATCTTTGCACCACATATTGTTTTAGTAGATATATTGGGATATTGGGAAACTCGAAGAGAATGAATGTGCAATTTACATTTTAGGATTGCTTTTTATACCCTCCACTATTCTATGGAGGGTATATAAACTCTGTCATCCCGTTGGTAACACCTCGAAATTCTCATGTCAGAACCAACTTAGTATACATATTCTTGATCAGCGTAAAATTCTTAGTCAGATAGAAGGCTAAAGTTTTGCACACATATGTATTTTGTCAGTAGGCAGGTTATGTTCGTAAATGGGCTATATCGGTGCATGTCTTCATATAGTCCCCTTATAACAAATCTCCCAATATTCGGTATTTTGATGATTTTAGAGATATTTTTTACCCGAAGTCTATGTTAGCAAATTGTCTATTCAGGTCGAGGTCTTCGTATAGCTCCCTAAATATCGGTACCTCCCAATATTCGGAACATTATTCATCGAAATTGTTTCAAATTTCGTATTTGAAGTTCCTAATGGGTACTTCAGTATATGACAAAAAATTGTCTTTGAAGGTCCAGGGCCTCAGAGCAGAAATACATAAAGCGCATATTTGGCTGGCTTAAGTCATCGGCTGGCTTCTTCGTAGATGAACAAAGGAGCCTAGGGCCAAAATCGAACTATGTCAACCTAAAACTACTTTGTTCATGTACGAAGAAGCAAGCCGATGACTTAAGCCAGCCAAATATGCTCTTTATGTATTTGCAGCCTAAGTCATAGGCTGGCTTCTTCGTAGAGGAATAAAGGGCTTTCAGGTTGACTTAGTTCGATTTTGGCCCAACGCTCTACTGTTCTTTTCCGAAGAAGCCAGCCTATGGCTCAAGCCAGTCAAAAACGTTTCATGTATTCTCAGCTTTAATCTTCTATTGTATAAATGCACTATTACTGGGTTTTCAAACGCCGAGTACGTTTTATTGAGAATAGAGATTTTTTTTGTCGTTTTAAATTTAATAACAATTTAAATAACAAATTTTGCTTAAGGTTGTAATAAAACGTTTTATGTATTCTTACCTTTAAACTGGCTTAAGTTGTCGGCTGACTTCTTCGTAAAAGAACAAAGGAGTTCTAGGTTGGCTTAGTTCAATTGCGCCCATAATTTATGCTTGCGCATCCTACGCTTCTTTGTTCATTTACAAAGAAGCCAGCCGATGACTTAAGCCAAGTTCACAGTATATGGTTTTCATTTCCTTTAAAATAAAAAAAAAATTTCAGAGATATAGAAATAAAATTATTAGTTTCTGTAAATGTAATTGACTGTCACTGCATTTTTATCGCAGAGGCATCTTCAATTTGGTTAAAAAAAATAAGTAAAACGAAATTGTAACAAATTTCATTATTTTTGTCCGAAAGGTAATTCTTCTGTTCTATATAGCATCTGACACCGTCTTATTGAAAGTACATGTCATGCAAGAAAGCTTTTCCATTTTGGGCAAAAGATTGGATATCTTCGCTGAGTAACGCTCACCATTCACATTTACTTTACGATCTTTGAAGAAGTACGGTTCAATGAGGCTACCAACTCATAAGCCAAACTGTGGCTTATTCAAATTTAATGATTTCCAAGCGTTCTTCGTTTTATGACGATTTATGGTTATATTATAGACCGAACTGAAGATGTGTCACAATGAAACGTAAGCTGTTTAAACATATTAGCTATAAACCATGGTAGAAGAATACAGGTAGTCGCATCGACACTGCTGCTGGGACAATGAACTGTCAACTGTCGATTTTGGAATTGCAAATTTTAAATGAAAATTTATTAAAATTTGTAAAAATTTTTGAAAAATTCATATTTTAACAACCTCTGATTTGCGTCGTATAAAAAACATCTAAAAATCCACTTATTTTTCATAAAACATTTTAAAAATTTTGACATATCAATGTTCCCAAACGTTGATGCATCTACCTATATTCTTCTACCAACACTGGCTCGTACGGCAGCGATATTCTCGGCCGATCGCCTTGGTCGACTTTTATATAGACCTTCTAAACACTGGCTCGTACGGCAGCGATATTCTCGTCCGATCGCCTTGGTCGACTTTTATATGGCCTCTTCGGATTTGAAAGAGCCTTACCAGTCGTAAATTTTTCGTATAAACGCTTAATGGTGTTCTTAGAAGGCGCACTTTTCGCATTTTTTAATGTTTTAAAAGCACGTTGGATTTTCAAGATTGACTTCTTCTGTTGAATGTAAATTTTAATTATTTCAGAGCGCTCGCGTGTCGTGTATTGGTTCATGGTAAAAATCTGCTTGGACTGACGCTTCAAACGCGGTATGTCCTTAAGCGATGTGACATCTCTGTCAAAAGTTATGGCGTTGCCAGATGGATTGCCAGAGAATTGGACCTACAGCTAACAACTATACATTCAGGAAAATGATATGTAAGCATTAACATTAAATATTTTAAGAAGAATTCTTCTGCATTTTCGATTTAATAATCCAAATTCCAATTTTTTTTTTTTTAAATTAAAATAATTTATTGAAAACTAATTATTTTGTTTACTTTTTTGGACACATAACTCTGACACATGTATTATTTACAAAAACAAATTTGAATTTGGTTGTTGTTACAATTGTTGTACAACAACACTTGCTGTTGCCTGTATTATTTTACCATGGTTAACAGGCAACAAAATGTACAAATTTGGAATAAAGCAATATTGTCAATGAATCTTGGTTTCAATTTTGTGGAAAAAGCCAATATTTCATTCATGTTTTGTGAATTTTCCCCAATATATATTTTTTTTGTGGAGAAAAATGCAAAATAAACCAAACCAATTGTTGTATATAATTTATCATTTATGTATATTTAAAAGTCCATTTGACATAATAAGGTTCCAGTACAGAGTTGCATTTTTCCAAGTTTCTTTGAAGTTGAGCCATGGGTGTATCTAAAAAACAAGATTAACCCAATGGATGCAATGCCTTTTGTTGGGTTAACTTACTTTAAGAGAATTTATTTGAAATATAAGAAATAGATATGACAATTTTGATCCAAATCCAGTGTGTTAACCCATTTATATGTAAATGTACTAAAATAGATTCAGTGGGTTAATCTTCAATTGTATAAATGTGCTATTACTGCGTCTACAAAGACAGGACGATATCTTTTGTAAACGCTGAGCAAGTTTTATTGAGAATAGAGTTTTTTCTTCATATTCAATTAAAAAAAATCTTTATAAATTCATATTTTTTACCAATATAAAAAAAAAATTGTTCTTATACTTCGTTCTTCTCTCTCAAAAAATCACTTTTATTTCCTTAATCTTAATAAAATGTTGTACAATAAATCGTACATATCTTGCGAAAACACTAAAAGCAAATATTACTACTTAAAATATATATTTTTTATTCCTTACAATTAAGTTACTTATATTTTAAAATATATCATAAATCTAATTTAGCTGATTTCATTTCGCGTCTTTTTTATTGCTACTTTTGTCTTACTACGAATCACCCTGTGATTGCCAACCCAACATAACCCATGTAGCAGTCAATTTTTTTTACAACGCTGTTACCTACGCTGTTTTTGACAACTGTACAATATTATAATTTTCACAGAATAATTTAGAAAATCTCAAGATTTTTTCATTAAAATACCATGAATTCAGCCACAAAAGTAAGTTTTTTTGATCGGAATTTAACAAATAACATCGTCTGCAGTGTTTGCCAATAAAATAACTTCTAAAAAAATTTGTGCGGGAAAACTCGACGACGACTCACTCATGTCACACACCACAACACCAAAACAACTCTCGCTCGGCAAGTGTCAGATCGTCTGAATTCCTTAGGGCGGTCAAGAGGAAAGAACGACAAAAATTGTTTGCAAACAAACTAATGAATTTGTTTAAAAAACAATCGTCCGTCCATAACAGGCACTTCGAGTGGTACAGGGCTTCTGCGTGAACTTCTACCGCAGAATGGGTATCCCCTAGGTGGGCTAAACTCTTCTATAACAAAAGGACGGACATTGGAGATTTGTTTGTTTACAACCAGGAACAAGAAGAGATTTGCATACCAGTTGTTTTGCTTTATTTTGATAACGAATTTTATTCGATTTGTTTACATGAATGTTGTTGTTGTTTTATCAATTCCATTTTAGGTGGGTGAAATATTCACTGCTGCTGGTCAGGCTTTTAGTCGCTTAGGAGATTTAACTATGCAATTACATCCAAATGCAGAATCACCAGCGGGGTATGTATTTTTGTTCTATTTATTAATTTTATCTTTAATTTTATGTAAATATTTTAAATGATGTTTATGTATCTGAAATATTTTTAGAATTATGTTTAGAACTGTCTTAAATAGAGAAAGGATTACATGAGTATTAAATTTATTGTACAGAAATATTTAAAAAAGACATGCTATGGTCCGATTTGCTCGTTATTTAATATACCTATTAATAGTAGACTCTAATATTCGTGATTTCTGCTGAAATATATAAAAGATATTCAATCAAGAAGAGTTAGTCCAATTCTTGGCCAACTTCAAAAATTGAAATTGAATTGAAAAACTCATAATAGTTATTAAACAAGGTCGATACGAAAATAAACTAATAATTTTCGTCTTGTTTTGAAGTATTAATTCCAGGAGCAACCAGAATTTAAAACATTTGGAATATGTGAAATTAAGTCATAATATTGTATATACTTTGTTTTATATGCAATGTATTTTATAGAGATGTTATTAATTTTCAATTTTTTATTAAAATTAATTCCAAAAACAATAGATTTTTATTTGAATAGATTTTCAAAAAAAAAAAGTTTTTTTATACAATACCGTCAGTAGAAAATATGGGTCTAGCGTCTTAGGTCGTCCAGCCATGCCTTATTCACAAGACAACTATAATTAAAAATGATTTGTATAAAAAAGATTACACATTTGTACATCAATTATACTAAAAAATTACAAATTTGTAAAAATTTTAGAAAATATTTGTCAACGTAGCTTAAGATCTTAAATTTGATGTTAGTCGTAATGTAGAATACAAAAAACTGGTTATAAAATAAATTCAGTGCTTAGTTCTTAGGTTGGTTGATGGATGTTCATCTACAGCTCGTTCATCGTAGGAAGTGGCGATAGGAAAGGGAAGAGGACGTATTTTGGTAGTAGGAGGTAGAATATGATTTTAGCAATAGAAAGAACGTTAGGGTTTCTACCTCCCAAGTACCAAGTAACTTATGTCTCCAGTTTGATAACATGGGACATTTGCATAGTAGCAGCTCAAACGTATATATTCTTCATACTCGGAAGCCTATAATAATCTGGAGCAGTTATGTTTAGAGGTCATATTCTGATACTGCCATGTCAATATGCCCAGAGGTTCTTCTCGAGCTAAACGACCAGATGGTCTTGCATCCAGTTTTCAAGTGTCATCTCCATAGATCCAACAAAACACAAATTCAATTCCATTTCTGGGCTGGACTCAAGATTCATAGGATAATAGGAGTCAGAAAAGTTTAAATGAAGGCTCTTCCTCGGCCCGGTATATAGAACACTTGCTGGAAGACGCTCAGTCATCTCCTTTTATTTATTTTCTTTTGCCTTGGGATGTATCTAGATTTCTGATTTGTTCGGAATGGCTGATCCTAATAAACCTTGCATCTACTTTCCAAGTACATCTCTATAGATCCAACAAAGCACAAAGTCAGTAAAGTCCATGAGGATAATATCACAAATTGTATTAATATGGGCAGTTATTACCTTTTTCCGAATGCCATTCCTCGGCTGATATCGCTTCATTGTTGTTATCCCGAAGAATACGAACAAGTTTCATAAGATAATAGGAGTCAGAAAAGTTAAAATGAAGTCTGATTTATAGAACTCTTCCTGGAAGACGCTCAATCATCTCCCTTTATTAAATTTTGTTTTTACATCCCATCTCTTTTTCTGATTTTCACCGAGTGGCTGATCCTGATAAACCTTGTCAATAAAATAACAGTAGGAAGGCTATTATGCTATATGTGGATGGATTCCTATCCATTTACCACCTAAATAAGTCCGCTTTGTTAACACATTTCTCTCATTGTTTTGGACTTTTAGAAGAGCCTTTATGACACCCTCAGACCCTCTTTCAAGTGCAAATAACAAATTTTAATAAAGATGTAGATAAAACTGCCAAGCCAAGCTCACATTATATGAAACTTATATGGAAGTAGTATTTTTCTAAACATTAAAAGTAATTTTAAGAAAATCTATAGAACATTCAGGACACATCAGTCAAACATTTGGTCAAAAATCTTTACCAAAATTAAAAAGAAAAACCTCAAAGTTGTTTGAAAACGAAGAAGAATTGAGCTGAGCTGAATACTTAGGCCTACCAAAAAAAATTTCTCCCACCAAATGTTATAATCACAGCAGAATTTCAGATACATAATACAAATACAAATTTTCACAATATTTTATACGAATATAAAACCTATGAAAAAACTAATTCTTATTTTCTGTTCTCTCGCTATGTCCGTCCATCATTCCACAATACCTACCCTTCAACTCTCTGTTGAAATATACTCTGCAAACTCGGGAATTCCCATTTGAAAAATCTTACAGAAAATGGACTGATGAAGAAATTGATATGCTGCATGCATCAATAATACGATTCTCAGATGATTTAAATAAAATCAGTTTAAGCATAAAAAATAGGACAGTGTAAGTTGAAAATAAACCTAATTAGCCTCTTAACCTCTCACAGGGATATAGCGAGAGGGCATTTTCACATATTATTAACAATAGAGATGACTAACATTACATTTTGCATCTTTCTTTTTCTTCCCATTGGCAGGACTCAAATCAGACAGGCATTAAAGAAGAAAGCTTTTGAAGATGCCGGTATACCAGCGAAACAAGTACCAATGCAACAGGTTCAGCATGTGGTACAAACGGTGCAGCAAATTTCGCAAACAACGACGGTAACGCACCAACATCAGTCACAACAGCAACAACAACAGCAGCAGCCGCAAACATTGCAGATACAGCAGCCAACACATCAGATTTTGAAACAACATATTGTACAGCAGCAACATCAGCCATCGCAGCAGCAACAACAACAGCAGCAGCAAACTGTAATTGCCACGGGAGTGTTAAATGCACAGCAAACATCTCAGCACCATCAGACCCAGCAACAGCAGCATCATCAAACGACAACGCAGCCCCAAACGGTGCACATACAAAATATACAACATATTGTACCTTTACAACAATTATTACAACAGCAACAACAATCATCAACAACCTCAACACCTACACAAATCATTCAAACAGCGCCTAAACAAATTATAATTCAAGCATCGCCACACAGTGCAACTTCACTTGGAGGTAGTGGTGGAGGTGGTGGGGCAAGTGGTGCAGCCGCCAGTATTGTGAACTTGAATAATGTAACAACAGCAAGTTCACCCCAATTGACCCAGCCACAAATTGTTCACTTGCAGCCGCAACAATTTCAGCAATTACAACAAGCTCAAGCGCAACATCAACAACAACAGCAGCAAACACATATTTTGCAACCCACCCATGCGAGTATTGCGCCAACTAGTGTAACGCTACAGCAGTTCCAGCAAATACAAGCCTCCAAAGGTATTCTAACTGTGCTACAGCATCCCCAGCAGCAACAACAAGCGGCAACGGTGGTCACATCTACAGGCGTTACACTTAACAATGCTGCAGCAACAACAAATGTGCTGGCATCGACCCCATCTTCAGCAGCCACATCATTGAACACAAACTTAACCAATGCATTATCTACCCCGCCTACAGCTTCTACGGTAACAGTAACCGAGAATATTGTTTTACAACAACCCACTAACAGCACAGGCGGTGGGGCCCAAATGGTAGGCGGTACAATTTCATTGTCCTCGGGCCACAACGCTGCCGTTACCACCAATGCAATGTCCCCAACGGTTACCAACAATTTGGTAAGCAACTCTACAAATGCGGCATTGGTAACGCAGTCAACCACAATAGTATCGCCTGGATCAACATCCGTTGTTCCCAGCCCAACTACCACCATGGCTGTAGCCACCACAGGAACCAGTGTGGCCCTGAAGTCATCCGGTCCCGATGTTACGATGACCTTGAATCGCATTAATACCGCGGAACATGAAGTTGATGTTGAAGAGTGTTTGCCCGGAGATGTCGTTAAGTTGGACTTTGCCGGCGAAGAAGTGGCCGGGTGAAATTATACTTCAAAAAGTATACGGGCGTTACAACGAGGATCAACAACGTCGCCGCTACCATCAACCCTAGCATTAACATCCACAGTCAGTACATCAACGCTTCAACAATCACCGCCAACATCAGTAGTATCATCCCATCAGCAACAACAACAGCAGCAGCGACTTTGTTTAGATCAACAGCCAGAACGTCATTTATCTTCAACTGTGGATAATTTAGAATTAGCCAATGTTATGCAGCATAACGTTGTAGTTACAGATATCGAAGAAGGAGAAGAAGTAATAACCGGCACCAATTGTCATGCCACAGATGTTATCGAAGAAGATTTCTACTTTTGAAAAGAAAAAATTCCACCCTCCTCCTTCCTCCTAGTTGTCATTGAAATATTACTTCCCCACAAAGTAAATCTGCTTCCCATTATTTTTCAAAAAAAAGTAACCAAAACAAAACAATTTATCACTGTTAATATTTTATAAAATTATTCTCATAAAGTATGTGTACTTTTAATCGAGGTGAAGAAACAAAAACAAATTACAACAGATAATTCATTTTTCCAAAAAAATACTTGGTTTCCCCCTTTTAAAATAAAATAGGTTTTCATTTTGAACATTTGAATTATATTTTTTGTTTTATTTTCCAACCCCCTCCAAATTCCTTTCCTTTTCTCCTCCCAATGGACTTTTTTCTTTCGATTTAAATTTATAAATTTTTTAATTAAAAAATACATACGTTTATTTTTAACGAAATAAATCATTTAAAAGTTATTTAAGAGAAATGATAATTAAAATCTATAAAATTAACAGAAAAAAAGGTTAAAAAATTAAGAGAAACAAATGTGTTTTAGGATCTTTAATTAGTGTATAAAAGTGTACAAATTAATAAACAAAAAGAAAAAATAATAATGAAAAATGTGTGCTTTGTTTTTGTGTAAAGGGGGAATCAAAGAAATTAAAAAACAAGTTAAAAAGCTGTAAGGCCGGGCCGAATTTTTAATATCCTCCACCATTTGTAACGAATTTGCCAATCCTCAAAAACTATAAATTCCGTTAAAAATTCTGTTAAAATCTTAAAAATACCGAATATAGCTTTTTTAAATTGGGGTTTATACCACGACATGGCCCTGCATAGGTAACTTTTGTCATAGGCCATTACAATATTTAAATGCGAAATTTAAAAAGAAATCGGTGAATAATGTCGCTAAAATCATCAAAATATCGAATATTGGGAGGTACAGTTATATGGAGCTATACGAACACGTGGACCTGCACAGACAATTTTTTTGTCTTAGGCTGTAGTATCCATTGCGAACATCAAATACCAAATTTGAAACAATTTCGGTGAATAATGTCTCTAAAATCATCAAAATAGCAAATATCAGGAGGTACCGTTATATGGGGGCTATTCGAAGACGTGTACCTGCACAGAAAATTTTCTGTCTTAGACTGTATCATCCATTACGAACTTTAAATACCGAATTTGAAACAATTCCGGTGAATAATGCCGCTAAAATCATCAAAATACCGAATATCGGGAGGTAAGGTTATATGGGGGCTATACGAGGACGTGGACCTGCACAGACAATTTTCTGTCTTAGACTGTAGTATCCATTACGAACTTTAAATACCGAATTTGAAACAATTTCGTTGAATAATATCGCTAAAATCATCAAAATACTGAATATCGGGAGGTACCGTTATATGGGGGCTATACCAAAACGTGTACCTACAGGACCCATTTTCAATACCAAAAGTCCTGCAGACATAATATACATTTGAGTAAAATTTTATCAATCTACTTCATTTCGTTCGGAAGCTATAGTGATTTCCACAGACGGACATCGCATCGGACATAGAATTTTATGCTGATCAAGAATATAAATACTTTGTGGGGTCAAAAATGTATATTTTGAGGTGTTACAATCGGAATAACAATATATATATATATATATATATATCCGTTTGTAACACATCAAAATATACATTTATATATATATATATATATATATATATATATATATATATATATATATATATATATATATATATATATATGATCTAAGAGGGAACTTTATTCGAGAATAGTGCGATTTAAACTCGAAATCTAATTTAGATTATTAAAACCATTAGGTCGACATGACTGCTAGAGCTACAAACTTAAAAAAACACAATTGTTTTACCATTTTCTAAATCTGTTTTTAATTATCTGTAAAAACAAATTTTTCTCTTCCACTTTGTTGGACACGATTCGTAGACTTTTCTTCTTTGCAATGTCAGTTCAAGATAATTTTGGATTTCATCTTCGACCTGTGAACGCCATTTCAACTCTGGAAATAAAGGAAATACTTCTCCCGATTTCTTTAGTCTTCTCTCTGCAGTTTGATAACATTTCCAGGGTTGTGGTTCTACAACAAATAATTTGGCCAACGAAGACAATTTGCGTAGAAATTCCTGCAAACCACTGTCATGATGATTCAAATGTATCCACATGGTTATGGAAAAACAACAAACTGCATCGAAATGCGATCGTTGATGTTTCGCCAAATAATCGTTGATTTTTTCGAAAGCTTCATTGTCCATAACGTCAACACACTCAAATGTTATTGCGTCACAATTGTTTTCGGCTTTAGCTCTTTTAATTAGGGCATCGTCAATATCTACTCCATATATGAGAATGTCACGTTGAGGTAGTAATTTGCTAAGATAATCACGTAAAAGTTGTGTGAAAACACCAGAATTGCAGCCTACATCTAGAACAAGATAGGGCACGTTGGGTGCGTTATCGTCAGTGGTCCATTGGTCTGCAGGCAACAGTTTGAGACGTTCTTCTGCGGAATTAAATTGATAATAATTGATGAAGTTTCCATATTGCACAGCTCCAGGATCTGTTTTGTTTTAGAAAATACAAAAAAAGTTGATACATTTTAAAAATAATTAAAATTGTATATAAATTGTATTAATTGTTCGGCTACATTTGGTCTCTAATTAGACCCTACACCCCATAGTGGAAAAGGTATTATGTCTTTGTGCATTTGTTTGTAACAGGGAGAAGGAAGCGAGATAGACCTATAGTTACTTTTGAGGATCTTCATAGAATCACTTTCTGAGTAGATTTATGCATGTCAGTCCGTCCATCCGTATGGATATACGGACCAAAATGCAGGTCGCATTTAGTATCTGGTTGAGATGAAATTTTCCAAACAATATTTTTTTCGGTCCAAGGACGAACCCTATTGAAATTGGTGAGAATCATTTCAAATTTGGATATAGCTCCCATATATATTCAACCGATTTCGGATTAATATTTGTCCAAATGACCTGAATTTTGGCACATCCGACCAAATTCAGTCTAGAAACAAGTAAATCTAATTTATTGAAAATCGGTTCAGATATTGCTATAGCTCTTATATATATGTTTCATCCGATTTGGTATTCGTAATATGCACTCCACAAGAATGATATTCGATACCGGCCATCAGATAATGCCAAATTTTATCAAGATCGGTTCGATCGAAACCCGCGTCACAGTGGCCGTAAAATGGCTCGTGCGCTGAACATATCGCAATATTCTATTCGGCAGATATTGAAAAATGAGTTCGCGGTAAAGCCATTGAAATTCCAAAAAGTTTAAGAACTTACAACGCAACAGAAAAAAAAATAGACTCAAAAGAGCTAAAGAGTTGCTTCGCTTGGCCAAAAGTGGTGAACTGTCGAATTAAGTTTTCTCCGATGAGAAAACATTCGTTGTCTAGCAGTTTGTAAACAAACCAAAGGATCGTGTTTACTTGCCAAAGAGGTCAGCTGAAAATGTGCACCTTCGCTTGGCCACCAGAACTCAACCGCCGGCCATGGTGATGGTGTGGGCCGTCATAACAGCCGATGGTCGTTCTCCGCTCGTATTAATCGACCGTGGCATCAGAATAAATGCCGAATATTATCGCGAAAATATTGTGGAGGGTGTATTAAAGCCTTGAGCACACAAACATTTTGGCCGCAGACCTTGGGCATTCCAACAGGACTCAGCAACATCGCACTCAGCACGCGCCACCCAAGAATGGTTACAAAATGAGGTTCCTCCTTCATTTCCAGCGCACAATGGCCACCAAAATCTCCGGATACCAATTCGTTGGACTATTGTGTCTGGAGTATTTTGGAAAGCAAGGTTGGCACTAAAAAATACCAAAGTGTCGATCAACTCAAGCAAGCGCTTTGCCGGGAATGGGTCAAAATACCGCAGAGCAACATTCGGGCAGCGTGTGACGGTTTCATTGGCCGAATTAAGGCCATAATTCGTGCCAAAGGTGACCAAGTCGAACAAATCTAAACGTATTCTAAAATTTGATGCTATTTCCGACATTTTTTGCTTTCGTTCAATATAATTTAAAAAATGTAAAAATTATTGCGTTTGACTTTGATGCAGTTTTTTATCTCACCCTGTCTGTAATACCAGCCAAAATTGAATAGATTGTTTATATTCAACGGAATTGTACCATTTGGTGAAATTCGGTCCGGTATATCCATTGCTCCAATAAATATTTTATAATATAATCCTTATCGAAGTCATATCATGCACTAGACAACAATGTTATTTGGTTCATAGTTGGTATGATCTACTTTACATAAAGTCCTAAAATAAACTTTTTTGTTACAGGAGCTCTGCTAAGTACGCATAGTGGTGTAGTGTATCATATAGTCGGCCCCGCACGACCTTTGACCTTTCCTTACTGGTTTTAAATTATGGAATATACATTGGATCAAGGCTAGGCAAAGAGTATCCCTTGGGATATCTGTGTGTTCACCAACACAATTGTAAAAAATAAATTGTTTTGAATTTTCTGTCAAAATGGTTTTGGGAGAATATTTAGTTTTGTTCGAGCAGTCGTTGAGGAAGGTGCTGTCGGATATTTTTATGAATACATCGTAAGAAATATTGGAGCACAAATATATCTTACTACATATTTGGAACAAATATTTCCGAATTTGTAAAAATTATAAATTTTAAGATTTTTCTTTTTTTAATTGAATTTTATTTGACGAAATTTACATACGAATTCAGGAATAGGGATTTATTTCATATTGTTAGACACATTTATTGTCCTTCCAAATTAATGGACATTTTCATATCCCTTGATTTCTCTGAAATTATATGTACGTTCTTAGTCAATATTAGGGA
Source organism: Musca domestica (assembly GCF_030504385.1). Taxonomy (NCBI): domain Eukaryota; kingdom Metazoa; phylum Arthropoda; class Insecta; order Diptera; family Muscidae; genus Musca; species Musca domestica. Next base: position 788,563 of record NW_026712169.1, on the reverse strand, counting down.
AAATAACAGGATGTGATGTTTGTCATTCTGTTTGTAATTCATAGACATAATATTTTAGGACCCAACGCAGGATATGCGTTTCTGATCAGCATACAATTCTACAACTATTTGCGTATGTCAGCCTGTGGTAATCGGTATTAATTTTTAAAGGATCAACTTAGATGGTTAGGATGTTAAGTCCGAAATTATTATTTGTGTTTAATATTTTTTTTAAATAAAAATTATATAAAATTTTATTTTATATATTTTTTTATTTTAAAATGAAACATAATTGAAATAACTGTGCAAATATATCTCCGAATTGTCTGATCAAAATAATAATTTTTAATAACGAAGTTGTTTTTAAAACGGAAAAATTATAAATTGAAAATATAAAGATAACAAATTATTTCTCACTGTGTAAAGAGAGGCAAAAAACACTTGCAATATTTTGTTATTTCAAAACACATACAATCACAAAAAATTTTTGAGGCTCTCTGCCTAGCCCTGCATTGGATACATAGTCTGGCTAAGCAATTCGTATGGATTTTGTAACTTGAGTCTGGATCAGTTGGCTTTGAAATATAATTTAAATAAACTTATTTCATTTGAAAAAATCCTTAAGTTATTTTGCAGAAAACAGAAAGTTAATCAAATTCATTGTGATTTGGATCATATACGCCGAGCAGATAAAAGACCGCAAGTATTGAATAAGAAGATGTTGTGTCTAGCAAACGGAAGAAGAAAATATCACACAAAAGGCAATGCTATTGAGGACAGAGTATTTTTAGCGGCGTTGCTAAATTCCTTCCTTTTAAGACCGCATGAAGAAACCCCTGCCTTTAAAAGTAATCTGCGAGTAATTTTGTAAAAATATTTGCTTTGGAAGAAATTGATTTTTAAGGCCATGGCTCAGAAAAAGATCTAACCAATATAATTTCAGGGTTTTTCCGATACAGAAACTGGACATTGTTCAAATACCATACAAAATCTATTCATTAAACATATATATGGAGTAATTCATAAATTTAACTGATCATGCAGCAGGTATGGACCGAAAGAAGTAGATAATCGCTTCAGACCTCATAATAGTAGAACTGGTAAGACTTCAAAATTTAACGATTTCTAAGAGTTCCGATCGGAATATCTATATCAGATACGTGTTCACAAATGTTTAAGAAATGTTTTTGGTTTATGATTCTATACTAGTCGTTTATAAAACAGGTGGGGCAAAAGTAATCCTCCTATCAGAAAATGCTATAAATTTTTCGATTGGCCCCTAATGTATATATATATATATATATATACATAGCAAGTTGTAAAGATAAAAGTTTTGAAAATTGTGCTCATTTGTGGGTGGGGTACCAGAAGGGGTTCGCAGATATATGTCATTTTAATAACAGATCTTTTGTTAACAAAAATGTTTGTATGTGTAAAATTTTTAAAATATTGAACGCTATGTGGGAAGGTACCAGAAGAAATCGTCCGATCTTTACCATCTTTATAATAGATCTTGCGATGTACCAAGTCTGAATGGAATCGGAGGTTCATTTCGCGTCTCATGAGCTTCATGGATATTAAAAATGTTGATCCTTTGTGGGGGAGGTACCAGAAGGAGCGGACCGATATATTCCATATTAACACCAGATCTTGGGTTGATAAAAATATTGGGATGTGTGAAATTTGAAGACAATCGGACTCTTACATCACATTTTATAAGAGTTGTAATTATTCAAAATTTTGACCGTTTGTGGGGGAGGTACTTGATGGGGTGGACCGATATTGCCAATTTTCGCACCTGACGATGAGGCACGTTTTGGGCGTATCAAATGATATATACCCCCTGTAGCCATATGGCTGAGAGTATAAATATATATCGGAGCCGAAGGTATTTTTGAGCTCTATAAGATATCTGGTACCAAATATCATTGTTGTTGAATGCATATTACGAATGTGGGGGACTTAAACACCAAATCGGATGAAACATATATATGAGAGCTATATCTGAACCTATTTGAACCAAATTTGATGTACTTGCTTCTAGGTTGAATTCGGTTGGATATGCCAAAATTCAGGACATTTGGACCTGAATTTTATTCAGCGAATTTTTCATAGAATCTTAAACTTTTTAATATTTGGTTAGCTCTTTATAAGCATTTCACCGATACTAATATTGTCTTGGCAGAAATATCTTAGCTGAGGCACAGTGGGTGTTGAAATTATCCTGACACGTAGAATTCTACAAAATTCGTCGTATTTACCGACATCTACAACTAAAAATAGTTTAATGCTAAAAATAGTTTATTATGTTCTACTTTCTGAAAATCGTATTTATTCAATGAAAGCCAAGTAGGTATTCTCTACGTGGGGAAGCAAACAGCAAAAATTGATAAGCTCTCTTTTATATTTTCAAAACAGATATGTACAAGAAAGTTTTACTTTATTAGAATTATGCTGCACAGTTTTTATCATGTCCATAAGAGAACGTAATCGGATAAGGTGATGTTATAATCTGAAGTAGTAAAACTTCTTACTTCCCGACATATAGGGCTCAAAAGCTCAGAGTAAAGCCTCTTTTTATATTTATTCATTGAACATGTCTACGTTTTTATAAAATTAATATTTTAAGAAGCCTAAATTCGGGAGACTTTTATTCTGCTTATGTCCAACACAATCTACGAGACGCAGTTTTTTGTTTTAAATTTATTACTTAAGTGGCCAGCATTTGGCGGAGCTTGCGAATTATCCTCTTGGTATGTCTAACATTGGCTATATATAGGTCTACGTTTTCCTATAGCGCACATAATTATACCCTCCCCCTTGGAAAGGAGGGTATATTAACTTTGTCATTCCGTTTGTAACATCCTTAAATATTCGTCTTAGACCCCATAAAGTATATATATTCATAATCAGCATAAAATTCTAAGTCGATTTAACGATGTCCGTCTGTCTGTCTGTCTGTCCGTCTGTCTGTCTGTTGAAATCACGATACAGCCCACATTATTTGACGTAGAGCTCCAAAATTTAGCAGAGCTATTTGCATTGTGTCTAGGATGGTTGGTATTGAAAATGAGATATATCTTCTGGTATAGTCCCCATATAACGGTTCCTCCCGATATTCGGTATTTTGATGATTTATGCCACGTTTTTTCACGGATTTGCCTTAAAATTGGTATTTGTAGGTCATAGCAGGTCCCTGAGCGTGTGGCAAAACATTGCATGTATGGGTCCAAAATTTGGTATAGCCCCCATATAACGGTACCTCCCGATATTCGGTAATTTGATGATTTTTGCAACATTTTTTCACGGATTTGTCTGAAAATCGGTATTTGTTGGTCATAATGGGTTCCAGCTCCGGTGGCGAAACATTGCATGTATGGGTCCATGATTTGGTATAGCCCTCATATAACGGTACCTCCCGGTATTTTGGTGGTTTTTGCCACATTTTTTCACTGATTTGCCTAAAAATTGGTATTTGTGGGTCATAATGAGTCCTAGTTCGTGTGGCGAAACATTGTAATTATAGGTCCACGTTTTGGTATAGCCCCCATATAACGGGACCTCCCGATATTCGGTAATTTGATGATTTTTGCCACATTTTTTTCACGGATTTGTCTGAAATGTGGTATTTGTTGGTCATAATTGGTTCCAGCTTCGGTGGCGAAACATTGCATGCATGGGTCCATTATTTGATATAGCCCCCATATAAAGGTACCTCCTGATATTCGGTATTTTGATGGTTTTTGCCACATTTTTTCACTGATTTGTCTAAAAATTGGTATTTGTGGGCCATAATGGGTCCTAGTTCGTGTGGCGAAACATTGTAATTATAGGTCCACGTTTTGGTGTAGCCCCCATATTACGGTACCTCCCCATAATCGGCATTTTAATGGTTTTTGCCACATTTCTTCTAATGTTTATTTTACCCTAAGGTGGAGGGTATTAAAAGTTTGGCCCGGCCGAACTTAATGTTTTTTTACTTGTTTTAGCCTCAAATTGGTATTGAGTGTTTGTAACAACCCAACATACCAAAAATACAATACAGCTTGAGAACAATATTATAAAAATATAATTTTTCAACAATGCTTGAGAAACACTTATGTTCCACAAACATTTCTCAAGTCTGTCCCTTGTTGACAAATTAGTTTTGATTTTTTGTGAAAATTGTCAGCAAGAAATTATTTTCTTTGGCAAAAAACAAAATCACGCGAATTTAGGACCCATTTGTGGACCGAACCCTTAAGGTATGGATGAATAATAAATCCGGGAATCTTTCACATAAATTATTCCAATCCCATTTCAGATTGGAAGCATCAAAAAAGTTGCAGGAATTCAATAAATGTGTAGTCTTAGTGGAAGAGATGCAGAAGTTCAAATAAGGGAGAAGAAAGCGTCAGGGTATCAAGGCCACATGCGGCAGTGACTACTGGGATGTCCATCAAGAAAAAACGTTAAAAATGATTAAAAACTAAAAAAAAATAATATTTTATACTATTACAAAAATAAGCTTATTATAATATTATTTTTGTAAGCTTATTCTACAATTTCAAGTATAAGCTTATAAATAAGGGTTCAGTTTCGATTATTCTATACTTGTTATACAAACATTTTTCAATGTTTTCTCAAGATTTTCTCAAGCTTAAGGCTTATGTTCATAAGCTTATTGTAATATTATTCTCAAGCCATTTTGGTATGTTGGGAAGTTCTGCCTTCTGCACCCATACAACGGTATCATTGGATGTTTGGTTTTTGACGGTTTAAGCCCCATTTTTGCATGGAATCGTTCCAAATTGGGTATTTATAGTTCATAATGGGTTCTACGACAGGTGCCAAAACATTGTCCACATTCCTTAAAGGTTTTCATATAACGGTACCCACAGATATTCGGAATTTTGATGGTCCTAGCCTTGACCTTTAACAGCAAACACTGAACTTGTCAGGAATCCACAAATATTTCATATTTTCCCTACCTTTATTTCGAAATTCCATAGCTTTCCTAAAAATGCACGTTTTGTTTAGAATGACGATGGAATGACAGAAATATGAATAGAGTTCAACAGATCGAAAACGAATCCGAATTGATGAGGGATCTAGAAATCGACTTTTCTGGAATGATTGCTCTGAGCAAAACAATGTTTAATTTTTTTTACGAAAATTACAAACGTGGTTTGTATTTTTCGTAAAAATAATACAATTAATGAAAATACGAATTTTATGAAAAAATTCGCAATTTTAACATGGATACTTCCAAAAATTAATATTTTACAGATATGCTATGCTTCGTTGTTGAACTGTAATGCTGCCATATTGTTGCGACATAGCTATGAGATTATTGTTGTTGCCTGTACTACTATAACACCAAATGTAAGGAAATTCTTAAGAGGTTGTTGTATGAGCTACAAACATACAGGGCGATAACAAGTAAACATAAAATTTGTTCTCAGTTTGATAAATAGATGGCAGAATAATGTTTTTAGAATTAATCATCAATTCTGAGCTGGTAGAAAATCCCAATAAATGTTGTCGTTAATTGCCTGAGACCTCAACATTGTCTATATTTGAGATGAAAGTAAAATCCTATATCGGTATCCAATTAAGATTGGAACAGACAATACATTATTAATGTTCATCTTTGAAATTTGCTACATGAATTTGTATAACGTCTAGAATGTTTGGTATTCATGTGAATGAATGAATATTTTGCGTGTTACCACATTTCCTTTGATATTCAGCTTTTTGTGTATTTTTTTAAAGTTTCGTATTTCAATATTGTAATGGCTTATGACAAAAGTTGCCAATGCAAGTCCACGTCTTCGTATAGGGCCCAAATTAACGGCTATATTCAGTATTTTTAAGATTTTAACAGAATTTTTGGAGAATGTTATTATTTTTTTTTTTGAAAATTTCCATATTCCTTCCAAATGGTGGGGGGTATTAAAAGTTCTGTCCGGGCCGGACTTACTGCTTTTTTACTTGTTTTTGGTGACATTGATGCAAATGAAATACAGATATCTTTGCGTTAATGACTTATAGTGAAATTTGATGATGAATGATGGTTTATAGAAGAATTTTGCATTAACACACATGACTGAAAACATGACTATGGCTTTAACACTTAAATGTGTTTTCATACCTTACACCACATAGTGGTAAGGGTATAATGTCTGTGCATTGGTTTGTAACACTTATGAGTATGTCCGTCCCTGTATTTTTGTGAACAAGATGCTGGTCGCGATTATTATCCGATTGAGATGAAATTTTCAAACAAAATTAGTTTGGCCCAAGGACGAACCCTATTGAAATTTGTGAGGATCGGTTTAAATTTTAGATATAGCTCCCATATATATCTTTATCCGATATCAGGGTTATTGTGCACCAAATGGCAATCCAAATTAACTGTATCTTGGCAGTTCCGACTGAATTTATCCTAGAAACAAGTACTTCAAATTTGTTGAAAATCGGTTCTGATATAACTATAGCTCCCATATAAAGTTTCCTTCGATTTGAGGTATTAAGTCCCTCACATGCGTAATATGATCTTTGGTACCAGATATCAGTTACAGCTCAGAAATTAGTGTCTAAAATTTTGTTAAGATCGTCTCAAAGTTCATCCGATTTTACGGTTATTGCCCACCATATATGTAATATTAGCCCAATTTGGGATAGATTTTTTTCATATTCTGCCGATTTTTTCATATTCTGCAGTTTTCCATTTGAAAGCAATAGATATTCTCCAATAAATATTTTTAATATGATTTTTATTGAAGTCATATCACTAAACAGCAATTTTATTTGGTACTAGAGGTACAAAAGCCTCCGTTAACTTTGTTAAAAATCGATTCAGTGTTGTATATAGGTCCCAAGTTGTGACTACTACTATGATACGCCTTTAAATAAGGTTGGTATGATCTATTGCACATATATTTTTTACGGGAGCTCTACTAAATACGCATGGTGGTGTAGGGTATTATACAGTCGGCCCCGCTCGACCTTTCCTTACTGGTTAATATATAGAAATTCCTGGCATTTGGTAAGCTTTAGTTTTCTGGGTGTTTGATGTTTATGACAAATAAATTTGTAAAATATTTTGACTTGCTAAGATCCCATGAACATGGAGTTTTTAACCATGTTTTGAAAAAAAGGATCAAATATTGCCGAAGACACCATATACCTAAAATGCAAGAATCTTAATTCAAAAATTTCCAAAAATGTGGGAGGGAAGGTGACTTGCCCTCTCTATATAGGTTACTTTGTCTTGCAGTTTTAGCTCTGCTTTAATAATCTGCTAGATTTTTCCTGTAATTATTGAAAAAAAAATAATTTTGTCTCCCAATGATACTTAAAAGTTTTTGAGTTTTTCTCATGACATAAAAAGCACTGCAAATTAGAAATGTGTACAACTTTCGCTTCTTTTGTAACAAATCGTTTTTTACATTTATTTGTTTAATATTTCCTTAGAGATAGGTACATTTTCTTTTCGATTACAAATGTTAACATTTATTTCATAAACATAAATAGTTCCCAATCTTTGGTTTATTAGCTGTGTCTTCTTTATTAACTTCTTCTTTCTATTTAAGAACTTATAATTTACTCTAATAAATGTCTCATCAATGTATGACCAAAAAATATATATAATTACAAACAGGCAGACAGACCGACATACAGACAGACAGACAAGGTAATGTTAACGGCGAGGCAATCAGTGATATTCATAATAATAACGATATGGATCTACAACGGGAGTCTCGCCCACACCTGCAGGAATGCCGGCAGTTTTGGGTACGGGACGTATGACATAGGTGTTGCGTCTGCAAAAAACGATAAGAAAAATAATTAATTAATTAAAGCAGGAAATTAATTCGAATATTTTTTAGCAGACTTACCTATTGTGATCACCGGCATGAACCTGAAAACTGGTCTCCTCATGCCCGTCATGTGAGAAGAGTTTCTTCAGGGCAATAATACTGGCAATGGTCAAGGCAACCTTACTAATAACCAAAGCCTTGCCTGCTATGGCGGCCAAAGCTTTAAGGCCAATTGGTCCGGCTATTCCCATGGCTGTAAGTAAGGCTGCAATGACATATTTAACATGGCCACCTTCTTCCTTTTTCTTTTCCTTATGTTTGTCATCTCCCCCGCCGCCGTAACGGGCCACACTCATATCGACCTTAAGCGAATGGGTGCGCACAAGTTTATCAATTTTCGACAATAGAGCTCGATCCAAGGGCCCTAGGCTATTTAACGACCTGGCATCGGCCAACATACCAATAATACTCTGTTTTTCGGTTTGATTTTGTTTCTCCAAAACAACACCATCGAATATCTTAATGGAATCCTGTTCTATGGCCCGACCAAGACCATTTAAGGCCTTCTGCTTCAGGCAATTCATAAAATCATCTTTGGCTTGGCAGTCATCATAGACACGTCGTATAATTTGAAATTCAGGACCCAGCCAGGATGTGGGTGTGTTGTGAGCTCCAGTGCTGCTGCTTTTGGAGGCCGGTATGGCATTGGTCTTGAGCGAAGATGCCGTAGTGGTCCGGCCAGCAGTTCTGTGTGTCCTTTGATGTCCTTCAATGCCATGGATATTTGTGACCACACAATAGGCCAGGAATAGTAATCCTGTTAGCTTTCTATTGCTAGACATTTCGGGATATTTCAATTTTTTTTAATCCACTATAAAAATTTGTTTCGTATCGCTTCGTTCGTTCGTCGATCTTATAACAGATCTTAAAAATAAATTTTTTCGTTTTGCCAAATCCTTTCACTTTCACACTTTCTAGGATATGGGGATTGCAATAATTTTTTAATTGTTTCCTTTTTTTGGTTCTTTTGCTATTTTTATCTCGTGTCTCTCACCACCACTCAACTGTTTTCTAAATGCAACTGCAATTGGATTTTCCGATGATACCGGCTTTTATAAATTAAGCAGCATTTTCTCCTCTCTAGCATTGCTGCTGCTAATCACTGATATGGAAAATGTTAGCGTGTTTCTTAAGCATCTTTTAGGTATTTTGGCTGGCTGACTGCCTGCCTGGATTGGCGAATAAAATAAATAAAAAAAATTTACAAAAAGAAAACAAACGAAAACAAATTTTCGTGCTATACATATTTTCTATTTCTTCATAATTTTCCATCGAACAATCAGCGTTTAATGTTTCTCCAGAGCGTCTAATGTTTCATAGATGTTTAATTAGTTTTTATTTATTCACCCTAGCGGCATGTTGTCTGGGTTGTCCAAACTTAAGAGAAGGGATGGGAGGGAACATTTGTATTACGATGTATAAAATATCTCATGTAAGGTCAGAGAGCATTGCTTGGTTTAAGAGAAGCACTATCTCTCTCATTCTTTATTTCTCTCTCTCTCTATTTTAATGAGCTAAATGAGAAAGGGAGGGAGTAGAATAAATTGATTATAATTATATCTGGAAGGAATGGAAATTCCAGTACAATGGTACTATTTTCAACACATTCAAGAAAGTACCGAATGAATTATGTGTCATTTCGTAAAACTGATGCATACCTCCGAAAAACACGTTGGAGTTTGAATAAATAGTAAAACTAGCTTGAATTGGAGCAGGAGCACTCTAAGGATTAACATGGAAAAAAGCAGTGAGCTCGGCGGGCCGAACTTTGAATGCCCTCCAACATTTGGAAGGAATTTTGAAATTTTAAAAAATAATAATAAATAAATAAATAAATTCCTTTACAAATCTTTAAAAATACCGAATATACCCGTTATATTGGGGTCTATTTTTTGTCATAAGCCATTACAATATTTGAATACAAAACTTGAAAAAAATCCGCTGAATAATGTAGCTAAAATCATCAAAATGCCGAATATGGGGAGGTACCTTTTTATCAGGGCTATTCGAAGGCCTGGACCTGCATAGGCAAATTTCTGTCACAGGCTGTAGTACCTATCAGAAACTTCAAATACGGAATTTCAAACAATTTTGGTGAATATTGTACCTAAAATCGTCAAAATACCGAATATAGGGAGGTTCTGATATATGGGGCCTATATAAAAACCTGGACGTGCATAGACAATTTTCTGTCATAGACTGTAGTTCCTATTACGAATTCTGAATACGAAATTTGTAACAACTCCGGTGACTAATGTCGTCAAAATCATCGAAATACCGAATGTTGCGTGGTACGTATATACCCTGGTGGCCAAAACTAAAGCAACTTAAATCGCAAAGACAATAAATGTCCTGTAACTTTTACAAAAATAAACAAATCGTAATTATTTTTCCAGTTTTAAATGAGGGATTTAATTCACTTTTAAGAAACTAAAAATAAAAATACAAAAATAATTTTGAACGAAAAATAATATGTGGAAAGCTAAAATGACCCAATTTTTGCTTGGTCAAAACTAAAGCAACTTTTGGTTTTATTTTAAAATAATTAAATTTTGGCTAGTAGTCGATAGCATAACCACTATTTTTGATAGCAGCTGCACACCTACGAGGCATTGAATCTATAACACGCTAAATTTGATCCTTGGGTGTGCTTTCCCAGGCACCCCGAATTCTTTAGAAAATGTTGTGCTTATTTATTTCCGAATCTCTCTAGATCTTCCTATCTACGATACTCCAAAGGTTTTCTAAGGAGTTTAGGTCAGGTGTTTGTGCCGGCCATAACAAAACATGAATTTTTGACTCCCGCAACCAATATTTGACAAGTTTTGATACAAGTTTGGGATCATTGTCATGCTGAAACACCCAAATCAGCCGAATATTTCACTCAGCGTAAGGGAACAACGCGATGTCTAACACATCTTTGTAAGCAAACCGTTCCACAACTTCCTTTATTTCATGGATAGGCCCAAGCCCATAGGAAGAAAAACAGCGCCACGCCATTTTTGACCCTCCCTCATGCTTCACTGTACTGCGGCTTGAGTCCTTCTTTTTTTTTGTCTTCTCACCGTAAAATTTTTCACGTCTGATCTTTTAATATTAAACGTAGAAATAATGGTTTTTCCATTGAGCTTGATTCCACTTAATATTATCGTTTTCGAAAGCCTTTTTGATTTTTTCAGATATGAATGGTTTTTTGATGTCTTACGGGCATCCAGAACAGCTGCCACTACTCGTCTACGCATTGATCTCGAGCTTATATCCAATGATTGCTCTCTCACCAATCCAGTTGAACTCTTAAATAGTTGTTTTTAATTTCTCTCACAATTTGTGGATCAGTACGGGCTGAAGTTTTTCACGGCCTTCATCCGTTATAGACTGTTACTACTGATCCAATTTCAAAAAACCTAATTAGTATACAGAAATAATTATGAAATCACATAAATATTTATGAAATATTTCTCGTAAATCATTTTCTGTGATATGTTGTTTCTATATAGTAACTGATGAATTGCTGTTTTATTCAGGTACTGTATTTGCTTTTAGCCATTTTTAAAATTTTTTTGGGCAGTACTTAAAAAACGAAAAGAAAAACACATACTGTTGTAAAAAACTTCTCAAAAAGGATTTATGACAAGCGAAATTGCCGAAGGAAGCAAAAAGCGATAAATATCACAGTAAAAACAACTGGAATCGCAGCGGTTATATGAGTGGACAACAGAGTTGCTTTTGTTTTGTCCAAGCCAAAATCGGGTTAATTGATTTTACCAAACATTATTTTTTATATAAAAATGAATTTTGGTTTTATGTTTTAGGTTTTTAAAAAGTGAATAAAGTACCTAATTTAAAACAAGAAAACTTTCTCATTTTCTTAATATTTGAAAAAGTTACAGGGCATTTATTCTCCTTGTAATTGCAGTTGCTTTAGTTTTGGCCACCAGTGTATATGCAATTTTTTGTCATAGGCTGTAGTATCCATTACGAATTCTAAATACGAAATTTGAAATAACTCCGGTGAATCGTCAAAATATCGAATATCGGAAGGTACCGTTATATGGGGATATATCGGTATCGTGGACCTATATAGACAATTCTCTTGCGAGAGGTAAAGTACTCAGAAGGAACTCCTTGTGTGGATTTGGAGACAATTCCATCAAAAAATGTGGCTTAAATCATCAAAATACCGAATATCGGAAGGTATCGTTAAATGGGGTATCGAAACTTCACCTGCCTGCACACAAATTACTAATCTGTGCAAATTTGTGCAAAATTTTAGCTTCCTATCTTAATTTGTTTTGACTCTAGCGTGATTACAACGGACGGACAGGTCTAAATCGCCTTAGAATTTTACGCTAATCAAGAAGTTTTATACTTTGTTAGGTCTAAAATTATTATTTCGTTGAGTTATAAACGGAATGACGAACTTAATATACCCTCCATACTATGTAGGGTGGAGGGTATTAAAAAAGTTTTAACTTGCAGTATATAAATTTCGAATTTAATTTCCTAAAAACTATTGTACCTATGTGTATGGTTTATTTCGAGATTTTCGGTGAAATTTTATGTAGAATATTTCATATCTTAATACTTTCCATCTAAAATAAATTATGTAACTTTCAGGGGTAAACTCGGAAAAGGTCGAGAAAAATTGACTTAAAAGTTTTTTTTTGTTTTTTTGGAACATTGTTTGAAATATTTACAGCCTACATCACATAGTGCTAAGGGTATTATGACTTTGGGCATATGTTTGTAACATGGAGAAGGAAGCGAGATAGACCCATACTTACTTTAGAGGATCTTCATAGAATCACTTTCAAAGTCGATTTTTGCATGTCAGTCCGCCGTCTGTCCATGTATTCTTGTGAACAAAATGCAGGTCGCATTTATTATCCGATTGAGATGAAATCTTGCAAACAATATTTATTTGGCCCAAGGACGAACTCTATTGGAGTTGGTGATAATCAGATCAGATTTATATGTAGCTCCCATATATCTTCAACCGATGTCGGGTTAATTGTGCACCAAATGGCTAATATAAGTCCAAATGACCTGAATTTTGGCATATGCAACCGAATTCAGTATAGAAGTAAGTGCATCAAATTTGAAATCGGTTAAGATATACCTATAGCCCCCATATATATCTTCAACCGATTTCGGGTTAATTGTGCACCAAATAGACAATATCTGTCAAAAAATCCGACCGAATTCAGTCAGAAGCAAGTACATCAAATTTGGAGAAAATTGGTTCACATATAGCTATAGCTCGCTTATATACGTTTCATCCGATTTGGTTTTAAGTCCCTCACATTCGACAACAATGATATTTGGTACCAGATATCTTATAGAGCTCGGAAATACCTTTGCCAAATTTTATTGAGATCGGCTAAGATTTGGATATAGCTCCCATATATATCCTTAATCCGATTTGAGGTTTATTGTGCAAATAACAGATGATATCAGCCCAAATGGAGTGAATTTCGGGACGTACGATTCTATATTTTGCAACTCGGCTCCGATACATATTTTTATACCCTCCACCATACTATGGAGGGTATATTAATTTTGTCATTCCGTTTGTAACTCCTCGAAATACTCATGTCAGACCCAACAAAGTATATATATTCTTGATCAGCGTAAAATTCTAAGACGATTTAGCCATGTCCGTCTGTCTGTCTGTGTGTCTGTCTGTCTGTCTGTCTTTCTGTTGCAATCACGCTATCTTTCGAACGAATTGAGATAGAAGGCTAAAATTTTGCACACATATTTATTTTTCCAGTAGGCAGGTTAAGTTATTAAATGGGCCATGTAAGTCCACGTCTTCGTATAGCCCGCATATAACGGTACCTCCCGATATTCGGTATTTTGTTGATTTTAGCGACATTATTCACCGGAATTTTTTCAAATTTGGTAGTTGAAGTTCGTAATGGATACTACAGCCTAAGACAGAAAATTATATGTGCATGTCCACGTCTTCATATAGCCCCCATATAACGGTACCTCCCGATATTTGGTATTTTGATGATTTTAGCGACATTTTTTTACGGAATTGTTTCAAATTTGACATTTGAAGTTCCAAAGGCATATTACAGCCTAAGACAGATAATTTACTGTGCAGATCCACGTCTTCGTATAGCCCCTATATAACGGTTCCTCCTAATAATATTCGGTATTTTGATGATTTTATCGTCATTGTTCACCGGAATTGTTTTAAATTACGTATTTAGATATCGTAATGGGATCTACAGTCTGTGACAGAAAATTGTCTATGCAGGTCCAGGTCCCACATATAAGTACCTCCCTATATTTGGTATTTAGACGAGTTTAGGTACAATACCCACCGAAATTGTTTGAAATGTCGTATTTGAACTTTGTAATGGATGCTACAACCTATGACAGAAAATAGTCTATGCTGGTCCAGGTCTTGGCACAGCTCCGATGTAACGGTACATCCCTATCAGAGGGCTGCAACGAGTATGCAAAAATTCAAGCGACCGAATAGTGCGACCGAAATTGTTGCAAGTAGAAACTACACAGGTGTAGGTAAACGAAAAGGTCGAAGTTTGTAAAAAAATCTTGACCAATATTGTAAAATAAAAAAATATTTAAACATTTCTAGTTTTCTAAATACCAATGATGTGTTTCTTTATAAAAAAATTCAATTTTGTGTTTTTTTTTTTTTTTTCAAATAAGTTACTGAAGTCTAGCATACCAAAAACCCAAATTAAATGAAAAATTGTATGCTTATTAAATATAATTTGTACCAATTTCTTTAATGGGGACATCTTTTAGTTATGAAGTAAATAAAATTACAATCATGATTTCGCTCAAATTCGTACATTTGTGTTTTAATCAAATCAAATCACTCACTTAACTAGGATAAATAAAACCGATCAGACTCATCATAGATGATCGACCCGTTATGAACAATTCACCATAAGTTCGTAAACAAATAACTCATGTGAGCTGTTTGATTGCGATCACAAAACTTCGATCAATACATATTTGATCACAACTTTTTCGTTTGGCTTGAGTAACTCGTATGAACATGTTGCATCTGACCGACTGATTGAGTTTGATTGTATTTCCACTGTGTGTGATCAAGCCTACTCAATCATACTCATTGCAGCCCTCTGATCCCTATATACGATATTTTGATGATTTTAGCTACATTATTCACCGTTTTTTAAGGATTTTATTTTTTGTAAATTTCCAAATTCGTTCCAAATGGTGGAGGGTATTCAAAGTTCGGCCCTTCTCGACGTGATATCACACTCTCTATAGCAATGTTATTTGGTATAAAAGATTAAAATGTCTCCGTCAAATTTAGTGAAAATCGATTCAGAATTGGATGTGTCTCCCATATATTAGTTGCCTCTGGAACCAAACTATAACTGCTCTAAAGCCAAATGTTGATAAGTGGTATGATCTACTTGAAATAAATTCTTTTGTTACGGGAGCTCTACTAAATATGCATAGTGGTGTACGGTATCATATATTCGGCCTCGCCCGACTTTTGCCTTTTCCTTTCTGGTTTTTTATGACACAGTGTAATAATCTGGCATTTTCTCATCTGGCACAAACCAGCTGATAAAACTATCAAATCATAACAGAGAAATTTTCCCAATAAAAAATTGCAAACCTCAGTAACTCTCTGTGAAAGTGTCAACCCAACCTACTTTAATTTAACGGACTTTTAAATGATCGAATTTGTAAACATACTAAATTTTGAGTGCCGTCATTTGTTCTTCTCTGGCTATCATAAATGGCATTAAAATAGATTTTCAATGAGCTGACATGTTTTTTTTCAGTCCATGCTCACATTTCAAAAATAAACATTCGCCACTTAGTTCATTCTTCTGTTTTTCTTTGCAATATTTTCCTTTTGATAAATGAGAAACGAAATTATTAACTGTTTCGGTTGTTGCTTATTTTTGTTTGCACTTTCTTTAAGCGCTGCCGATGTTTTTGCTCTCGTGTTAATATCTTTCTTCTTTTTCGTCTTCATGTGTGTGTGTGTGTGTTCAGCCTTGATTAATTTATGGTTTATGATTCAGTTTAACAACATAATTGCCGAAAGTTCTTCTGATTCTATGTTGTTGCTGTTTTTGGATTTTTATGACCAATGGGATTGGCGATTTTTATGAATTAACATTTCACGATAATCTAGAACAACAAATTATTGTACATACATATGTATGTGTGCCGGTGCTCTGCTAGCTTCGTAGTAAAAGTATGGCCAATAAATGGAAAATGAACAATTGGAGTATATCAGATATCTTTAGCTCTGTGCCGAATTCTATTTGGAGTGAAAAGAAATGTCCATATTCATGAAGTGACCACACATGATGCTGGCCGGAATGATGGCTGAATTGGTGATTGCAGTATACTAGTTTCATTTTTGGCAAGTGGACGCTTCGAAGTCTTGATGAAATTAAAAAAAAGACAAATTTAATAAAGATACAATAACAGAATTTTTACATATTGGAAACCCATATAAATAACAGTCAGGAAAAAGGTACTATATAGGAATTGAAGGGATAACGGATCAATCACGCAAGACGATAGAAATACCGGACTGAGTTTCACCAAATGGTAAAATTCGGTTGAATATGATATGGTGAGCAATAACCGTAAAATCTGATGAAGATATATATCGAAGCTGTATAAAAATCTGAAACGATCTCAATTAAATTTGACAGAGGTATTTTCGAGCTGTATCCGATGCTGATGTTAGCCATTTGGTGCACAAAAAAACTTGATATCGGAAAAAGATATATATGGGAGCTAAAATCTGATGAAGATATATATCGAAGCTGTATAAAAATCTGAACCGATCTCAATTAAATTTGACAGAGGTATTTTCGAGCTGCATCCGATGCTGATGTTAGCCATTTGGTGCATAATGCACCTGATATCGGAAAAAGATATATATGGGAGCTATATATATAATCTGATTCGATCTCAATAAAATGTGACAGAGGTGTTTCTGGGCTGTATATTATATCTGGTACCAAATATCATAATTGTACAGTGCATATTACGCATGTCAGGGACTTAAACACCAAATCAGACGAAATAAATATATGGAAGCTAAAGGTATATGTGCACGGAGTTAATGCTAGGTAAAATCTATCAAAAGAAGATGTATTCTTCACATAAATCACACATCCAAGTACAATAGTTTTTAAGAAAATTTAATTGGGAATTTTATATCCTACGCCGCACTGTTGTACAGGGTATTATGTATCGTATTAACTGTCCGATTGACCTTAAATTCTCCACAAATCATTTGTCAGGCCCAAGGACGAATTATATTGAAATTTGTGATAATCGGATCGTATTTGGCTATATTTTTATATAGTGCCATCCGATTTTATGCCCCGAAAATACTTCTGCCAAATTTCATAAAGATCGATTGCAATTTGGATATAGCTCCCATATGTATTTTGTATCCGATTTGACGTTTATTCTGCATCAGATGGTTAATGCCAGCACAAATGAATTAGATTTTTGCACATACGACCAGATATCAGATACAGCTTAGATATCGATATCGGTTCAGATTATAGCACAGATTATTATAGGTCCCAAATATATCTTCATCCAATTAGATTGTTATTGCCACCAAATATGTAATATCAGCCCAAAATTTGGTGCACAATCAACTGTCTTTATCCTGGAAGCAAATAAAAACATTTGCTGACATTCGGTTCCCATATATCTATTACTCCGATATATATTTTTTTATTACAATCCTGCTCGAAGTCCTATTATGCACTCTATAGCAAAGTTATTTGATACGAGAGGTACAAATGCCTGCAACATATTTGGTGGAAATCGATTCAGGGTTGGATATACCTCCCAAATGTTAGCCCCTCTGATTCAAAAACTATAACTGCTCTAAAGCTATAACACGCATTCACAAAAAAAAAAAAAAAACAACAACAAGTAGAAAAACAAACTATACCTCCCGATATTCGATATTTTGATGATTTTAGCCACATTTTCAATGGAATTGTCTAAAATTTTACACAAAGAGTTCTTCGTGACTACCTTAGCACCTGAAAGAATATTGTCTATATAGGTCTAAGATATCGTATATCCCCCATACAGCGGTTTTTTCCAAGCACTTTACTTCCTGGAAGAGAAATGTCTATATAGGTCCACGATATTGTATTGCCCACATACAACGGTATCCCCCGATATTCGATATTTTGTCAATTTTATGGACATTATTTTCCTGAATTGTTTCAAATTACGTGTTTACGTACTACAGCCTATGATAAAAAATTGCGTATGCAGGCCCACGTCTTCGTATAGCCTCCATATAACAGTACCATCCACTATTCGATATTTTGGGAATTTTTTTGAATATTGTAATGGCTTATGACAAAAGTTGTCTACGTCTTCGTATATACCCCAATATAATGGCTATAATCGATATTTTGAAGATTTTAACAGAATTTTCAGCGGACGTTATTTTTTTTTTTTGGAAAATTTAAAAATTCCTTCCAAATGGTGGTGGGTATTCAAAGTTCGGCTCGGCCGAACTAACTGCTTTTTTACTACACCGCAAGGTGGTCAGGGTATTATGTCTTTGTGCATTTATTTGTAACAGGGACAAAGAAACGAGATAGACCCATAGTTCCTTTTGATGATCTGCATAGAATCACATTCTGAGTCGATTTATGCATGTCCGTCCGTCCGTCTGTCCATGAACAAACAAACAGTCATGTGAACAAAGTACAGTTCGCATTCGTCCAGATGTAATTTTGCACAAATCATTTATTTGGCCCAAGGACGAACCCTATTGAAATTGAGATAATCGGTCAAAATTTAGACATAGCTCCCATATATATTTTCGTCCGATTTGCCTTTCATTGTGCACCAAACGTGTAATATCAGTCCGAATTGTATGGAATTTTGAACATGCAACCAAATTAGGCCTGAAAATAAGTATGCCAAATTCCTCCGCAGCCGTAATATGCACTCTGTGACAAAAATATTTGGGGAAATATATCAAATACAGCTCAGAAATACCTTTGCTAATATTTGCCCAAATGAGATGAAATTTGGCACTTACGACCGAATTGAGACTAGAAGCTATTATGTCAAATTTGGTGAAGATAGGTTCAGATATAGCTATTACTCCAATATATATTGATCATCCGATTTGTAATATTTGTTATTCACAGCCGTAATATGCACTCCGTAACAACAAAATTCAGGGAAATATATGAAATACAGCTCAAAAATATGTTTGCAAAATTTTATCAAGATCGATTCAGATTTGGATATAGCTCCCATGTATATCAAATGGGCAATACATGTCCGAATTTAAAAGATACAAATGCTTCGGTATATTTAGTATTTTGAACTTTAAATTATAATTATAATCAAACTTTTAATTGTTATGTGGAGCTCTACTAAATTAGCAAAGTGGTGTAGGGTTTCATAAAGTCGGCCCCGCCCGACTTTAATACTTTCTTTACTGGTTTATAGTAAAGTTACTTTCCAACCTGGATTCTCATACCGTTCGCATAATACCAAAAAGTACCGTTTTAGAACTTTTTGTAACCTTAAAGTTGGTATTTCAAAAAATTCCTTTTGTGCATTCGTAGCGCCATTAGTGACTCTCATTCCAAATTTAAGACTTTGCTAATTTCCAAGAGCCTTGCTATTTTTGAGGGTATTGGAGCTCTAAGCAAGGATTTTTCCTGGCTATTATTGAGGGATTCAGGGCCAGTAACCATATGAAAATGAATGAATATATATTTTTATTCCTTAAAAGGAATTATAAGAAATATTTAAATATTTTTTTATTTTTAAGTTTTTTTTTTATATTTTTTCTTCTAAACTTCACTTTCTCAAGCTTTAGGCTTAATCTATTTTTTTCGTATCTTGTAAATGTATATTACCATATGTTTATTCCACGAGGCCAAAGGAACAATAACCGATTAAGTTACAGCAGCTTGGCTAACATCTTGAAAAGACGTTTCAATAAATCATCGAATAATCACTTTTCCATTGAAGTTTAATGATCGCCATTCACAATTAGCGGTCAATGAATTTTGAATTTCCAAATATTTCTATAATTTCCATTTTAAAGTACGCTTGTTTTTAATAGGGTTTTCTACCCCCTCCTCATGAGTTGATTAACTTAGACACTCATCATTAAATGCAGATCCATGGCAAGAAGAAAACCTTGGGCACGTGATGCGTGTTTTCGTTTCAAATTGTTTTCCATCAATTTCAGAAAGATTTGTTTTTTAATCGCAGAAAGTGGGAAAAAAAGAAGAAAAAAAAACAAACGCTTGGTTGAGGAGGAAAATGCAACAGCAACAATTAGCGTTGGTAGTGTCTACGACTCCAACTCCGACACCGTCGCCGTTCGAAGTAAACGAGCCACAAACAATGCATTTGGTGCACTGGCCCACTGGGTGAAATTGAATTTCATATTGGCAAACTGCAAAACTGAACACTGGCGTTAATGATTTTGTTTTCATTCAGTCTTGAAGAACATTTAGACAGAAAGACAATAACAACAACAAGAAATTCATGTCAATGAATTTGAAATAAATTGTTGCGGGTAGTAATGGAGACAGACATTAATAATATCTACTCTCACTTCAAGGTGATTAGTGGCTAGAATAAAAGTTATTAAAACGATTCTTTTGACTAGCGACGTAGACGACGCACAGTGATTGAGATTTCGATTTTCCTGGTCCAAACACGAATTTCTCATCATTTATTTCTAAAATAATTAATTTAATTTAAATATATTTATATTAAAAATAATTTAATTTTATATTTACAGAGAATTACGGAGAAAATGCAGCAGGTTATGAATGTGAAGTTAAAATTAGAAGACACGTACATAGGCATTTTGAAAGTTTACATTGCAAAGTAAGCTAAGTAGAGAGAGAGAAGATTCCTTGGAATCGGTTCATTGTAGGTATATAATGTCTTCGACAATATTGCAGATAACAATATGAAGATTATTTTGAAAAATTTAAGCCTCAAGCGAGTCACCGAAAGGGTATCTTTTGTTATGGCTAAAACACCCTTTAAATAGGATAATAGTAAGTCAAAATATTCCACAAAATTATTTGTCATAAAATGCCTAAAAGACAGGAACTCATAACAATAAAAAAAACCAGTAAAGAAAGTCTTAAAGTCGGTCCGGCCTACTTTATGATACCCTACACCACTTTGCTAATTAAGTAGAGCTGCGCATAACAATTAAAAATTTTTATGGGAGAATTCAAGCATACACGTTATGATTATAATTATAATTTAAAGTTCAAAGGACTAAATATGCCGAAGCATTTGTATCTGTTAAATTCGGACTTGTATTGCACATTTGGTGCACAATTAATTTGAAATCGGATAAAAATATATATGGGAGCTATATCCCAATCGGAACCGATCTCGATAAAATTTGGCAAATATATTTTTGAGCTGTATTTGATATATTTCCTTGAATATCGTTGTTACGGAATGCATATTACGGCTGTGGGTAACAAATATGACAAATCGGATGAACAGTATATATGGGAGCTATAGCTATATCTGAACCGATCTTCACCAAATTTGACATACTAGCTTCTAGACTCAATTCGGTCGTAAGTGCCCATTTGGGCAAATATTAGAAGTTTGATGTACAATAAAACGTAAATCGGACGAAGTTATATATGGGAGCTATATCCAAATCTGAACCGATCTCGATAAAATTTAGCAAATGTATTTCTGAGATGTATTTGATATATTTCCCTAAATATTGTTGTTACAGAGTGCATATTACGGCTGCGGAGGACAAAAATAACAAATCGGATGAACAATATATATGGGAGCTATAGCTATATGTGAACCGATTTCGATCAAATTTGGCACACTTATTTTTAGGTCCAATCTGATCGTACGTGCAAAATTCCATACTATTCGGACTGATATTACACGTTTGGTGCACAATAAAAGGCAAATCGGACGAAGATATATATGGGAGCTATATCTAAATTTTGACCGATTATCTCCAATTTCAATAGGGTTCGTCCTTGGGCTAAACAAATGATTTGTGCAAAATTTCATCTGGATAGGGCAATAAATGCGAACTGTACTTTGTTTACAAAAATACATGGACAGACGGACGGACAGGCGGACGGAACTATGGGTCTATCTCGATTCCTTTTGCCTGTTACAAACAAATGCACAAACACATAATACCCTGACCACCTTGTGGTGTAGGGTATAAACATTTTGGGATTAAAACATTAGTTTACGTCAGTTTATGCAAAAATCTCCTACAAAGCATTATTTTCGAAGGATGACGTTAACTACAAAAATATTCGTCATCATATTTAACTATAAGTCATCAATGGGAAGAAATCTCTATTTCCAACGTATATCAACAAAATGCTTGCTTTAATGTTCCCAAAAAACCCAATAAGCAAAAGTCAAAAGTTGGACGGGGCCGACTATATGATACCCTACCCTACAACACTATGTATATTTAGTACAGCTCCCGTAACAACAGAATTTATTTGAAGTAGATCATACCACCCATCAACATTTGGCCTTAGAGCAGTTATAGTTCGGTTTCAGAAGGAACTAATATATGGGAGGCATATTCAATTCTGAATCGATTTTCACTAAATTTGACGGATACATTTTAATCTTTTATAGGATGTATGATATCACTTCGGATTATCTTTAAAAAAATGTATATCGGGCCGAGTTTCACAAAATGGAAACATACGTCCCGAAATTCCCTCCATATGGGCTGATATTAGTCATTATTTGCACAGTAAATCCGAAATCGGTTGAAGATATATATGGGAGCTAAATCCAAATCCTAGCCGTTCTCGTTTTCTTTGACAAGGGGATTTCCGAGCTCTATAAGATATATGGTACCAAATATTATTGTAGTCGAATGCATATTACGCTTGTGGGGGTCTTTAAACCCCAAATCGGATAAAACATGTATATTGGAGCTATAGCTATATCTGAAGTGATTTTCTCCAAATTAGATGTTTTTGCTTTTAGATTGAATTCGGTCAGATGTACCAAAATTCAGGTTATTTGGAATTATATTGGCCATTTGGTGCACAATAAACCCGAAATCGGTTGGAGATATATGGGAGCTATATCTAAATCTGATCCGATACCAATTTCAATAGGGTTAGTCCTTGGGCCAAACAAATATTGTTGGGAAAATTTCATCCTAATCGGATAATAAATACGACCTGCATTTTGTTCACAAAAATACATGGAGGGGCGGAGAGACATGCATAAATCGACTCAGAAAGTGATTCTATGAAGATCCTTTTCGTACAATTAAAGTACACATTTCCAAAACTTCCTCCATATCCCAATCGCAGATACAAACAATGACTTCAATATCATATTTTAGGATTTCAGCTTTATCCCTTCACCCAATTTCCAATTTAGTACCACTAAGTACATTTCTAACAATTATACAACACATCGCCAAAACCACCTTCAAATCTGAACCACAGAACCATTCCTTCACCCAATACCAATTCTAGTAATACTTAGTACTTTTCTTACAATTATAGTACACATTTCCAAAACCACCTCCATATCTCAATTCCAGTTACCAACAAATTTGAGGATTCTAGTTCTATTCCGTCACGCTAGGCCAAATTAAGTATCACTTAATACTTTTCGTACAAATATAGGGCACATTTCCAAACTACTGTCAAATATCAAACACAGATACAATCAGTGATCTTAGTATCAAATTTCAGAATTTTATCTCTATTCCTTCACCCAATACCAAATGCAGTACCATTCAGCATTTTTCGTGCAAATTGCTGAGACCACCTCCATGTGTCCAGGCTACACATTATTAGCGACCCTAATATCAAATTTCAGATTTCAGCTCTATGGGTTCACCACAATTCCAATTTGTACCAAATTTAATGCATATAAGTACGAATTTCCAAAACTTCCATCTTAATTCCAAATTTCGGTTCTCCAAAAATGTAAATTGTACCAAATTTAGTACAATTTTGGTACGAATTTCCAATAGTATAGTAATCTTGTTTCGAAATTTCAGCATTCCAGGTGCCATTTAGTATTTTTCCTGCACATAAGTACACACTTTTAAAACTACCTTCAAACATCGACCCTACTCCTCAACCTTGATTGCCATTACAGATTTCACGTTTTTAGCTCTTACCGTTCACATGATAAGAAATGGTATCAACTATGGTACATTTTAGTACTTTTCGTACACTTATAGTGCGAATTTTCAATAACACTTTGGTAACCTCATTCCAAAGAAAGCTCTACTGGTTCGTAAATTTTTGTGTTTTTCGTACCGTTCCAAATACCTAGCCTTTGGACCAAGAGTGTTCCTCACCCAAAATTTCAAGATATATATATGTATATATAGATATATGTTCACTCCATCAAGTACCTACCCCACAAAGGGTCAAAAATTTGAATAAATATAACTCTCATAAAATTTGATGTAAGAGTCCGATTGTCTCCAAATTACACAAATCACAATGTTTTTTATTAACCCAATGTCTGGTGTGAAGCTGGAATATATCGGTTCAATCCTTCTGGTACCGTCTCAACAAAGGGTCAATACTCATGAAGCTTATATAACACGAAATTAACATCCGATTCCATTCAGACTTGGCACATCTCAATATTTCCATCAACACAAGATCTGTTATAAAGATGGTAGAGATCGGACCATTCCTTCTGGTACCTCCCCCACGTAGGGTTTAAGATTTTCAAAAACCAAGCGCTGAAAGAAAGCGAAATAAACATCCAACTATTTTTAAATTTCACACCTATAAAAAATTTTGCTAACACAAGATCTGTTGTGAAAATGATATATATCTGGAAACCCCTTTTGGTACCTCACCCACAAAGGGTCACAATTTTCAATACTTTTATCTGTCATAACTTGGGAAACAAGTCAGCGATTCTTAACAACTTGCTATATCTAAATATTTCTCTCAACCAGAAACCTGAGATGAATGTGGAATTTATGATTTCTCATAAAATTGGGGAAAAAGGGTCGAATTTCTTGTAATTTTGCGTATACCAATATTTTTATCTGTATATATATATATATATACATATTTTTTTTTAATTATCGGACATTGATATCTGTGGCAAAATCGACTGATACTTTTTTAATTGCTAAGTTTCTAAAAACTGAATACATTAAATTTCAGCATTTTCACAAGTTTGGATATGTGACCGAAGCCACAAATTTTAGAAAATTTAAGACAATCGTTATCGCTATAATATATTTTTTTAACATGGGGGAGGGTATAAAAAGTTAGGAAAAATTTGAAAAAAAAAAACATTATTTATAATCGAATTTCCTGACACCATGTGACCAAAAATTATGACAAAGCTTCGTCTTTTTCTTCTGCAGATAATCTCTTTAAATTTTCCTCATTGTCCTTTTGCCACCAAGCGTGATGTCAATTTTATTTCATCATTTTCTATTCTATTAAGCCTCAACATATTTCTATTGTAAGTGATAGTGAAAATTCTGGCATATGTTGGAACACAAGTAAATACAAGTGTATCAGTATAGCTCAAACGTACACACATACACACCCACATACTCATGCTCATGAATATGAATTCACAAAAATAAAATACTTGAAATCGAACAAAAAGCCAAAAGACAAGCACCCGTTGTCATCATCATCGTCATCAAAAGACAACAGCAACAACACCAAAAAAGCAGGATAATGACACCCACTAAATTGCAGGCAGCAGACAATAAACGCATCATCCAAAATTGAACTTCTGGCTTTTAGAACCACCACCACTAACACCGCCGTCTTTGTCGTCTATTATTTCCCTTTGTAACGAAGGATTCTAACTCATCCTCTAGCTTCGAGTTATTGGAATGTGTGTGTTCGGGGGGAGATTTATACATGTGTGTGGTTGGGTTGCCGTGCGTGCTGGATAACAAAAGTACAACAAATCATTTATTCGCATGACCGACAATGATCCTTATTTGAGCAATTGTTTTGCTGACGATTGTCTTCAGACTTTCGGCCTTCGTGTGATGCTTTTAATAACGGATTATTTTTTTGTGGGGTGTTTGGTATCCTTTTAGCCATCGCCAGCTACTCTTACTTCCTCTCTCTCTTACTTGCTGTGGTGGTTGAGGAGGAATTCTCTTGTCCACAATGACTGACTTGTCTATTTTGTCTTTATGCCTCTAATTATTCTTCTCCTGCTCCGTACATCACCAGCAACAACAGCAGTTATTCGAATGGTGGTTAGCTGTGTTTTCCAGCGTCTGAATGTTGAAAATTAATGTCCGTTGAAAATATTTGCCATGTTGCATTTACACGGGGATGTTGTACTTGATTACCCGAATTTAATCTCTTAAATGGATAATTTTTTGTCAGGTTTGATTTGATAAATTAGAGATTTCTCCTCTTGTGCAGGCAGGGAATTGTGGGGTAATAATAATTTTCGATATAGCAATCAAATAGGCCAACTGAAAGTAGTAAAGAAACTGACTGACTGATCGCAAATGAACGCCCAGTAGAAACGGCTGAAGCTAGAATCTGGACATTTTGCGCGAAGATCAGTCTTGTTGAGTAGGCACGTAATAAGGCTGGGTTTTTCGAAATTCGTACTAAAAAGATACGAAAATTTAATACTTTGTATTGGACAAACGGAATGATCTAGAATTGAAATTTGGAGTGAGAGTCACTGAGGTATTAAAATGGTACTAAACTGGTCCCGTTTGGTACTATGTGAAGGAACAGGCCTAAAAACTTGCAATTTGCTATAAGAATCAAGGTTATAAAGTAAGTTTGTGTTCGAACTGTGTTAAATGGTACTAAATGTGGAACAGTTTACTTTGGAGTGACCGGATTAATGTGGAATTTTTAAATTTGTATCGGGGTCCCTGTTGGTGGAAGGTTTCTGCTAAAGATGTGTTTTTCGAAATGTATATTACAAGTGCACGAAAAGTATAGGAATTTGATATTTAGATTACTGTTGGTATCTGTGTTTGATATTTGGTGCTTGTTTTGCAAATGTGTCCTGTATTTGTACGAAAAGTACTAAATGGTGCTAAATTTGGTATTGGGTGCAGGGATAGGGCTGGAATCTTCAAATTTGAAATAGAGGTCATTGTTGGTCTCAGGAATAAAGATATGGGGATGATTTTGTAAATGTGTCCTATAATTGTACGAAATATTCTAAAAAGTACTAAATTCGGTAATGTGTAAATGTTTATAGCTGGAATCTCGAAATTTGATCTTGAGGTCCCTGTTAGTTATCTGGTGTTGGTTTTGCATTATGATTTTTTTCGAAAAGTGATCATAAATGTTATTAAATTTGGAATTCGGTGAAGGGATAGGGTTGGAATCCTCAAATTTGATATTGAGATCTTTGAGATATGGAGGTAGGTTTGGAAATGCGTACGAACAGTATTAATTAGTACTAAATTTGGTGTTGGGTGAAGGAATAGAACTTCTTGAATCCTGAAATTTGATATGAATGTCACTGATGGTGTCTGTGATTGGGAGAAGGAGCTGGTTTCGGATATGCGTACTATAATTGTACGAAAAATACTAAATTTGGTATTGGATGAAGGAATAGAGCGGGAATCCCGAAATGTTGATATTAAGGCTTCTGTGTGTGAATTTTGGAAGCCTGAAAATGTTATACGATGTATGAAGCTTTGATTTAAACATTTTGTCAAACTGAAAAAAATCGGTGAATAATGTTGCAAAAATCATCAAAGTACCGAATATAGGGAGGTGCACTTATATGGGTGCTATACCAAAACGTGGACCTGCACAGACAATTTTCTGTCGTAGGCTGTAGCATCCATTACGAACTTCAAATAACAAATTTGAAACAATTTTGGTGAATAATGTTGCCAAAATCATCAAAATATCGAATATCGGGGGTTACCGTTATATGAGGGTTATACGAAGACATGGACCTGCACAGACAATTTTCTGCCATAGGCTGTAGTATTCATTACAAACTTCAAATTCTAAATTTGAGATAGTTCCGGTAAATAATGTCTCTAAAATCATCAAAATACCGAATATTGGCAGCTACCGTTATATTGGGGCTATACGAAGAAGTGGACCTACATGGCTCATTTTCTGTAGTAGGATGTAGTATCCATTACAAACCTCAAACACCAAAATTGAAATAATTCCGGTAAATAATGTTGATAAAATCATCAAAATATCGAAAATATGGGGGGGGGGGGGTACCGTTATATGGGTGCTATACGCAGACGTGGACCTACATGGCCCATTTTCTGTTTTCTGCTGTAGTATCCATTACGAACTTCAAATACCAAATTTGAAAAAATTCCGGTAAATAATGTCGCTAAAATCATCAAAATACCGAATATCGGGAGGTACCGTTATATGGGGGCTATACGAAGACGTGGACATACATGGCCCATTTTGTGTCTTAAGCCGTAGTATCCGTTACGAACTTCAAATACCAATTTTGAGACAATTTCGATAAATAATGTCGCTAAAATCATCTAAATACCGCATATCGGAAGGTACCGTTATATGGATGCTATACCAAAACGTGGACCTACCATTTTCAATACCAAAAGTCCTGTAGACATAATATACATTTGAGTAAAATGTTATCAACCTACTTCATTTCGTTCGGAAGCTAGAGTGGTTTCCACAAACGTACAGCGGACATCGCTAAATCGATATAGAATTTAATGCGGATCAAGAATATATATTCTTTGTAAATATATTCGAGGTGTTACAAACGGAATGACAAACTTAATATACCCTCCATACTATGGTGAAGGGTAAAAAAAGGCCTAATACGAACTGTTGGAACGAATCTAAAATTTTTAGGTGGACTTTTCGGTGAGATTAGCTTTTTCTAAAGCCCAAAAGCTTAATATCTCGACAAACCAAAAGGCAGGCGCATGAAATATTAATACTTATGTGCATTTTTTAATACAGGTGACTGAAATTCTTTCCGCCATTTTATATATATTTGTGGGTGGTAACCAAAGAAGGGAATCATTAGTTGATAAACACCACCAAAATATGAATATGATTTCTGTGGTTATGACTTGTGACATTCATAGTCATAAGTTGATGCAACCCCCAAAATACTACATTTTTACAACCCCCCTGTGTACATGGGGAACTAATGCGCATGTTATCAAAAGTTATGAAATATTGTGGTTATGAATGTTCAGAAAATTATGGATATGGGGGTTGGCCAATCATAATTTCCTGTTATAAAAACGTTAAAGAAATGCAGTTCAAGACGTTTGTTTTTGTTTTCTTCAGAAAAAACTGCGCATGTAAAATAACCGCTTTTGTATTACAAGGGGGTGGCTGTTGACACCCGTTTTTATTTTTCAATGAAGATTTTCATTAAAATCCCACACCGTTTGTGGTTCGGGGGGATTTCCTTTGATCTAAACATTGATTGATTTTCCCAACGATGTTCATTCACCTCAACAATAATCATGTTTTTGTCATGCATGTGTATATCTCGTATATGCGTGAGTGTGAGTTCGTGCATGCGTTCATGTGCGTGTGTTGGTATAAAAGTTTTGCTTGAATAAACATTATTGTTGGGAATACCTCAAAATTATTTTTCTTTTCTTTTTAAGTCAAACACTTGAACGGCCAACAACCAATCATCCTTAGAGCAAACAAAATATTTTGTCTGTAAGACATCAATCAAATTGTCTTTTTCAGATTTTTCTTAGCAAATATATATATACATACATATGTTTGGCAGAGTGTGCAACTTTCTTTGCGCACATACATACAAAGAAATTATAGTTTACTTTCGTATGGAATATTCATTAGATTTACCTTTTGTGGTTGGGAGATATATATTAGGATAAGGTTATATAAATATTATGCTATATTATATTACATTATACTGTGTTATACTATATTATATTATATTATATTATATTATATTATATTATATTATATTATTATATTATATTATATTATATTATATTATATTATATTATATTATATTATATATATTATATTATATTATATTATATTATATTATATTATATTATATTATATTATATTATATTATATTATATTATATATTATATTATATTATATTATATTATATTATATTATATTATATTATATTATATTATATTATATTATATTATATTATATTATATTATATTATATTATATTATATTATATTATATTATATTATATTATATTATATTATATTATATTATATTATATTATATTATATTATATATATTATATTATATTATATTATATTATATTATATTATATTATATTATATTATATTATATTATATTATATTATATTATATTATATTATATTATATTATATTATATTATATTATATTATATTATATTATATTATATTATATTATATTATATTATATTATATTATATTATATTATATTATATTATATTATATTATATTATATTATATTATATTATATTATATTATATTATATTATACTAAATCATATTATTATGTCCTACGCCACATAGTGGTAAGGGTATTATGTCTTTGTGCATTTGTTTGTAACATGGAGAAGGAAGCGAGATAGACCCATAGCTACTTTTGAGGATCTCCATAGAATCACTTTCTAAGTTGATTTATGCATGTCCGTCCGTCCGTCCGTCTGTCCATGTATTCTTGTGAACAAAATGCAGGTCGCATTTATTATCCGATTGAGATGAAATTTGGCCCAAGGACAACCCCATTGAAATTGGAGATAATCGGTAAAATATTAGATATAGCTCCCATATATATTTTCGTCCGGTTTGCTTTTTATTGTGCACCAAACGTGTAATATCTGCCCGAATTGTATGGAATTTTGCACATACCACCAAATTAGGCCTGAAAATAAGTATGCCAAATTTGATCGAAATCGGTTCTGATATAGCTATAGCTCCCATATATATTGTTCATCCGATGTGTTATTGTTGTCCTCCGCAGCCGTAATATGCACTCTGTAACAACAATATTTGGGGAAATATATCAAATGTAGCTCAGAAATACTTTTGCTAAATTTTATCGAGATCGCTTCAGATTTGGATATAGCTCCCATATATAACTTCGTCTGATTTACCTTTTATTGTACACCAAACGTCTTATATTTGCCCAAATGGAATGGAATTGGACACATGCGACCGAATTGAGTCTAGAAGCTAGAAGCTGCCAAATTTGGTGAAGATCGGTTCAGATATAGGTATAGCTCCCATATATATTGTTCATCCGATTTGTTGTATTTGTTACCCACAGCCGCAATATGCACTCTGTAACAACGATATTCAGGGAAATATATCAAATACAGCTCAGAAATATCTTTGCCAAGTTTTATCGAGATCGGTTCAGATTTGGATATAGCTCCCATATATATCTTTATCTGATTTCAAATTAATTTTGCACCAAATGGGCAATCCAAGTCCGAATTTAAAAGATACAAATGCTTCGGCATATTTAGTCCTTTGAACTTTAAATTACAATTATAATCAAAGCGTTTATGATTAAATTTTCCCACAAAATCGTTTAATTGTTATGTGGATCTCTACAAAATTAGCAAAGTGGTGTAGGGTATCATAAAGTCGGCCCGCCCGACTTTAGAACTTTCTTTACTGTTTTTTTTTATTAAAAACATGTTAAAGTAAATAGTTTTTTTTAATCTCTTTCCTTTTCAATTTCAATCCGTTCCACCCAAATATATATTTCGTATAACTACACACATATACTGAAAACAATACAGCAATTTTCCAATTAAGCGACCAGGAAAATTTCTTGTTTATATCATGTCTAGCAGATTATTGATGATAACTACTATTTTTATTGTAATTGACATACACAACAATAATGAAAGTATCCACAATTCTAGAAATGTACGTATGTAACACATATATTTCAAAGATGTTTACTCGAACAAACATAGACACACACACACACACATATCTGGACATTTGGCAATGCCAAGTCTTCATATTTACTTTCGTTTTTAGCCACAATCTTAAGACTATTATTAAATAGACTTATGTTGGTAAATATTTGCTTAAAATTGAAAGAACACATTTTTCTGTTGTTAACTCAGAGAAAATATTTGTTACATAACAAAAAAATTAAACATTACAAAATATATAAGGATTGCCAATTTAGATGAAACCACATTCGAACTTGATTTTGAGTATTTTTAAAGAAATATTGAATATAAGAACTTATTATTTGCCAAAAATGGCCATCTGATGTTGGATCACTTAATACTAGTTTTTTTAGTTTGTTTGTTGGTAAAGAATTAAAATAAGTTTTTCCTCGAGCGTTTTAATTATATTTGCCTTATGACATCTAAGAATAATATTTAAAAGCTAAACAATCAATCCTTTTCAAAGAAAAGCAAATTGTCTTTCAAATAACTTTAAGGAGATTCTTTCGATGTATTCAATTTTTGCTTACATCGATATTCTATTTACTAGAGTAGCCAATTAATCGGGGTTAGGTTTTGTACGATTAAAAAATTAATCGATTTTGGGGTTTTTAATTTGTTCGATTAATCCATTAAAAGTTTTAAATTGCTCGAATAATTCGATTAATCGAATAAGTCGAACAATTCGTATAATTTCTGTATACCTTACATGAAGTTTAATTTTGGTGTGAAAATTTATTTACAAACAAGTTAAAAAGCAGTAAGTTCGGCCGGGCCGAACTTTTAATACCCTCCACCATTTGGAACGAATTTTGAAATTTTAAAAAAATAAAATACTTAAAAAATTCCGAATATTGCCGTTATATTGGGGTCTATACGACGTGGACCTACATTGGCATTTTTTGGCATTAGCCCTTACCATATTCAAATTGGAAACTTGAAATAAACGGTGAATAATGTAGCTAAAATCATCAAAATATCGTATATAGGGAGGCACCATTATATCGGAGCTGTGCGAAGACCTGGACCAGCATAGACATTTTTCTGTCACAGACTGTAGTTCCCATTACGAACTCTAAATACGTAATTTGAAACAATTCCGGTGAATAATGGCGCTATGGGGGCTATACGAAGACCTGGACCTGCATAGACATTTTTCTGTCACAGACTGTAGTTCCCATTACGAACTCTAAATACGTAATTTGAAACAAATCCGGTGAATAATGGAGCTAAAATAATCAAAATACCGAATTTTGGGAGGTACCGTTATATGGGGGTTATACGTAGACGTGGACCTGCACAGACAATTTTCTGTCATAGGCTGTAGTATCATCACGAATCTCATATACCAAATTTGAAACAATTCCGGTGAATAATGCCGCAAAAACCCGTTTTATGGGAGCTATAAGAAGACGTGGACCTGCCCAGATAATTTTCTGTCATAGGCTGTAGTATCCATTTCGAACTTGAAATACCAAAGTTGAAACAATTCCGGTGAATAATGTCGCTAAAATCATCAAAATACCGAATTTTGGGAGGTACCGTTATATGGGGGCTATACGAAGACGTGGACTTGCACAGACAATTTTCTGTCTTAGGGTGTAGTATCTATTTCGAACTTCAAATACCAAATTTGAAACAATTCCGGTGAATAATGAAGCTAAAATCGTCAAAATACCGAATATAGGGAGGTACCGCTATATGAAAACGTGGACCTACCTGGCCTATTTACGAACTTACCTGCCTACTGAAAAAAACACGTGTGCAAAATTTTAGCCTTCTATCTCAATTCGTTCGAAAGATAGTGTGATTACAACAGAGAGACAGACAGACGGACGGACATGGCTAAATCGACTTAAAATTTTACGCTGATCAAGAATATATATACTTTGTTGGGTCTGACATGAGTATTACAAACGGAGTTACAAACGGAATGACAAAGTTAATATACCCCCCATAGTATGGTGGAGGGTATAATTAAAAAATTTTAAGATTTTTTTAGGTGTAAAAAGTTGAAATTTTTCTAATATTCTTCGCGAAAAGAGAAAAGCTTGAATATCTGAAAATTTGAAACGATGCATGGAATTTTGACGAAAAAATACCTAACACGAATTGTTGGATATAATCTAAAGTTTTAAACTGGGATTTTAGCTGACGAAGTAGCGAGCACTTGCTAGTCATTATACTCTCAGCCATATGGTCAGAGAGGGTATATATCATTTGATATGGCCAAAACGTGCCTCATCGAAATAACGGTTTTAGACCCCAGGTGTCTTTGGACCAAATCCGTTTCAGGATATTTGGAGTCGATCCGTCCGTCCAAAGTTGGTACATTGTAATATTATTGTCAAACTTAAATCGAGTTCGGAGATGGGCAATATCGGTCCACTCCTTTTGGTAGCTCCCCCGCAAAAGGTAGAAATTTTCAAAAAAAAAACTCAAATACCAAATTTGAGACAATTCCGGTGAATAATGTCGCTAAAATCATCAAAATACCGAATATCGCGAGGTACCGTTATATTAACATACATTTGAGTAAAATTCTACTTCAACTCGTTCGGAAGTTAGAGTGATTTCCACAGACGGATAGATGGACTGACATCGCTAAAAAGACATAGAATTTTATGCTGATTAAGAATATATATACTTTTGTGGGGTCTAAAATATATATTTCTAGGTGTTACAAACGGAATGACAAACTTATTGGAGGGTGGAGGGTATAAAAAGGATCATAAAATCCGAAATAAGCATTCGGCTCTCTTCATATTTCACACATCCTATTATTTCTACTAACACAAGATCTGCTGTGAAGATGGAATATATCGATTCACTCCTTTTGGTACCTCTCCATAAAGGGTCAGAATTTGGAATATCCATAAAGCTCATAAAACGCGAAATTACCATCCGATTCCATTCAGAGTTGCCACATCTCAATATTTCCATCAACACAAGATCTGTTATAAAGATGGTTGAGATCGGAACATTTCTTGTGGTACCTCTCCCTAATAGGGTTCAAGATTTTTAAAAACCGAACGCTCGAAGAAAGGGAAATAAACATCCAACTCTCTTCAAATTCCATACACACAAACATTTCTGCTAACACAAGATCTGTTGTGAAGATGCTATATATCTGCGAACCCCTTCTGGTACTTCACCTACAAAGGGTCACAATTTTCAATACTTTTATCTGTCATAACTTGCGAAACCAGTCAGCGATTCTTTATATATATTCTTGATCAGCGTAAAATTCTAAGTCGGTTTAGCTATGTCCGTCTGTGGGTATGTCTGTTTTAATCACGCTATCTTTCGAACGAATTGAGATATAAAGCTAAAATTTTGAACACATGTTTATTTTTCCAGTAGGCAGGTTAAGTTCGTAAATGGGCCATGTAGGTCCACGTTTTCATATAGCCCCCATATACCGGTACCTCCCGATATTCGTTATTTTGATGATTTTAGCGACATTATTCACCGGAATTGTTTCAAATTTGGTATTTGAGATTCGTAATTGATACTACAGCCTATGAGAGAAAATTGTCTGTGCAGGTCCCCATCTTCGTATAGCCCCCATATAACGGTACCTCCCTATATTCAGTATTTTGATGATTTTAGCGTAATTATTTACCGGAATTGTTTCAAATTTGGTATTTGAAGTTCGTAATCGGAACTACAGTCTGTGACAGAAAATTGTCTATGCAGGTCCAGGTCTTCGTATAGGCCCCATATATCAGTACCTTAGGTACAAAACCCTCCGAAATTGTTTGAGATGTCGTATTTGAAGTTCGTAATGGATGTTATAGCCTGTGACAGAAAATTGTCTATGCTGGTCCAGGTCTTCGTACAGCTCCGATATAACGGAACCTCCCTATATACGATATTTTAATGATTTTAGGTACATTATTCACCGTTTATTTCAAGTTTCGAATTTGAATATGGTAATGGCTTATGACAAACAATGCCTATGTAGGTCCACATCGTTAGACCCCAATATAACTGCTATATTCGGTATTTTTAAAATTTTAACGGAATTTTTTAAGGATTTTATTTTTTGAAAATTTCCAAATTCGTTCCAAATGGTGGAGGGTATTCAAAGTTCGGCCCGGCCGAACTTACTGCTTTTTAACTTTTTATCTGTATTAAATGACGTATGATAATGGAATACTTCGGTCGACTATATCTAGTACTGCACGCATATTTTAACATTTTCTGAACATTTTCACATATCTCGTACAAAGTTCCTTCACTTTAGTCGATATATTCCAAACCTGACACGTCGCAATATTTATATCATATTTTTTTTAGGTCCGATACGAAATGGACAATATTGGCCCATTTCTTCGGAACCTACTCCATAAAGGGTCAGTAATTTGAATAATCATAACAGAAGTCAAAATATATTTAAATAATCGAACATTGGCTGAGGGTATACATCTGTCGGCAAAACCGACTGATACTTTCTAACTTGTTTATATTCTCAAAAGGATGGATGGATCTTCTCTTGAGGTAATATTTTCATTTCCTGACTAAGAAAATAATTAGGAATAAATTAAATTCAACTTGCTCTCGAAATTGGTAACTATTCATTAATTTTTTTTCGAACTTTATATTTTTTAATTCATCATCTATCTGCTGTACCTGTTTGGATCTGCCTTAAATCAAATGCATCAAAAATAATTCTTTGTCTGATTCGCTTATTATAATAACATTTTAAAAATAAACTCATGTGCAATATTTAACCATCTGCCATTTGCCTCCAAGAAGAAAGGAATCTCTATTGAAACTGTCAAAACAGGAACTAGCCATTGGCTTTAAAGTGTCAAATATTTTAAATTTTAATTTGATGTATTAAAATTAAGTTTCGATTTAATAGTTTAAATAATATTCTCAAAGGTATAGCAACAAATTATGCTGACGTAGTTTTGACAAGGGTCCACTCAACAGCAACCCAAGAAGACATTGTCTTTTGCGGGACAAACATTCGTCGTTGCCGTAACACAACCCAAAACTAAAAATGGTCCAAGAACCAAAATTTCCATTCATACTTTTAGTTGAAATTAAAAATAATTTCTCTTGTCATCTGTCATAATAACGGAGCCAAAAGGACTCATTTCAAAATGCTTAGCATCAAACCGAACACAACGACTAACCTTGCATGTGGTTGCGAAACCAAAATCATTTCATTCACATAATTACAGGTGCAGTTGTTAGTCCATTTTGGTTATGGACTGTCTAGACTTTTTTGAAATTTTCAGATTCGGAGGAGAAGTGTTATGATAATGATGACACATTGATGGAAGCAACAAAACCAGACGTACAAACACACACACACACACATCTACATACAACACATATCTTAAACATAATCACAAGTTTTGCAACCAGACATGTGAATTAATCAACAGTTTTCAAATTCATTCGGAGAGATAACTTTTGACTGATGCTCATTTCCTTTGCTTTGGTTGTTTTAAATTTATTCTTAAATTGTCTTAATTGTTTTATCATTTAAATATGTGTTTGTGTTTCTAATATGCCAAAAAAGCATTGAAGAAACGACTACGCAAAGAGGGTTAAATTAACAAAACAAAAAAAAAAAAAAAAAAAAAAAAAAAAAAAAAAAAAATCAAGTAAAAAAGCAATAAGTTCGGCCGAACTTTGAATACCCTCCACCATTTGGAACGAATTAGAAAATATTCAAAAAAATAAAATCCATTCAAAATTCTGTTAAAATCTTTAAAATACTTAATATCGGAAGGTGCCGATATATGGGGGATGTACGCTATTGTGGACCTATATAGGCAAATCTATGTCTGGGGGTAAAGTGCTCACAAAGAACCCCTTGTGTACAAAGAACCCCTTGTGACCATTCCGTTCAAAAATATGG
Source organism: Musca domestica (assembly GCF_030504385.1). Lineage (NCBI taxonomy): Eukaryota > Metazoa > Arthropoda > Insecta > Diptera > Muscidae > Musca > Musca domestica. Next base: position 750,892 of record NW_026712169.1, on the reverse strand, counting down.
CCAAAAACACCAAAATACCGAATAACGGGGGTACAGTTATATAAGGGCTATACGATATCGTGGACCTATATAGATAATTCTCTGTCGAGGTATAAAGTACCCACAAGGAACTCCTTGTGTGGATTTTCAGACAATTCCGATAAAAATGTGGGTAAAATCACAAAAATACCGAATATCGGGGGGTACCGTTATATAGGGGATATACGATATCGTGGACCTATATAGACAATTCTTTATGAGGGGGTAAATACTCCTTTTGTGGAATTTCAGACAGTCCCATTGAAAAATGTGGATAAATCATCAAAATACCAAATATCGGGGGCACCGTTATATGGGGGCTATACGATATCGTGGTCCTATATAGATAATTCTCTGCCGAGGTATAAAGTACCCACAAGGAACTCCTTGTGTGGATTTTCAGACAATTCCGTTGGAAAAATGTGTCTAAAATCATCAAAATACCGAATATCGGGGGGTACCGTTATATGGGGGATATACGATATCGGGGACCTATATAGATAATTCTCTGCGGAGGTATAATGTACCCACAAGGAACTCCTTGTGTGGATTTTCAGACAATTCCATTGAAAAATGTGGCTAACATCATCAAAATACCGAATATCGGGGGTACCGTTATATGGGGGCTATACGATATCGTGGACCGATATACCCATCTTCGAACTTGACCTGCCTGCAGGCAAAAGAGAGATCTGTGCAAAAATTTAGCTTCCTATCTTAATTCGTTTAGACTGTAGCCTGATTACAACAGACGGACAGACGGACGGACGGACAGGGCTAAATCGTCTTAGAATTTTACGCTGATCAAAAATATATATATACTTTGTTGGGTCTAAAATGATTATTTCGATGAGTTACAAACGGAATGACGAACTTAATATACCCTCCATACTTTTTTGGTGGAGGGTATAAAAATAAATAAATAAAATGGAAATTGTGACCCTTGGTGAGTGAGGTACCAAAAGGGGTTCGCAGATATATATCATCTTCACAACAGATCTTGTATTAGCAAAAATGTTTGTGTGTGTGAAATTTGAAGAGAGTTGGATGCTTATTTCGCTTTCTTTGAGCGTTTTGTTTTTCAAAATCTTGGGGAGGTATCAGAAGAAATGGTCCGATTTCTACCATCTTTATAAGAGATCTTGTGTTGATGGAAATATTGAGATGAACCAAGTCTGAATTTAGATGTATCAAGTCTAAATGGAATCGGATGTTAATTTCACGTTTTGTGAGCTTCATGGATATTTAAAATTTTGAGCCTTTGTGGGGCAGGTAATAGAAGGAGTGGCCGATACATCCCATCTTCACAGATCTTGTGTTGGTAGATATAACGGGATGTGTGAAATATGAAGAGAACCGGATGCATATTTCGGATTTTATATTCGTTTTGGTTATTCAAAACTTTGACCCTTTTCTACCATCTTTATAACAGATCTTGTGTTGATGGAAATATTCAGATGTGCCAAGTCTGAATGTAATCGGATGGTAATTTCGCGTTTTATGAGCTTAGTGGATATACAAAATTTCGACCTGTTGTGGGGGAGGTTCCAGAAGGAGTGGACCAATATATTCCATCTTAACGCCAGACCTGGGGTTAATTTTACATCTTATAAGAGTTGTAATTATTCAAAATGTTGACCCCTTGTGGGGGTCGATACTATCCATTTTTTTGCACCTGAGCTAGAACTGACGCAAATATTAGGATTTGCAAAGTTAAAGCAAAATCGGATTACTGCTTCTCTTTCTATGCAGAAATTATATATTTTTTTTTGAAAATTTCGACCTCTTGTCGGGGAGGTACCAGAAGGAGTGTACAGATGTATTCCATCATATCACCAGACATTGGGTTAATAAAAATAAAAATATTAGGATGTGTGAAATTTGAAGACAATCGGACTCTTACATCATATTTTATAAGAGTTATAATTTTCCACAATTTTGACCCTTGGGTACTTGATGAAGTGGACCTATGTTGTCCATTTTCGCTCCTGACATATAACTGATGCAAGTATTAGGATTTACAAAGTAAGACCAAAATCGGATAATCTTTTCTCTTTCTGTGCAATAGAATATGTTTTCTTTTTGAAAATTTCGACCTTTTGTGGGGGAGCTGCCAGAAGGAGTGGACCGATATTGCCCATCTCCAAACTCGATCTAAGTTTGATAATAATATTGCAATGTACCAAATTTGCACTAAATCAGATACTCCCTTCGAAAATTATCGTGCGCACCAGCCAGACAGACGGACATCGCTATATCGACTCTAAGTGTCCTGAAACGGATTTGGTCCAAAGAGACCAAATTGAGAGCAATTGTTTGTAACAGGAAGAAGGAAGGAAGAAGGATAGACCCACAGTTACATTTAAGGATATTCATAGAATCACTTTCTGAGTCGATTTATGCATGTCAGTCCGTCTGTCCATGTATTTTTGTGAACATAATGCAGGTCGCATTTATTATCCAATTGGAATGGAATTTCCAAAAAAAAAAAAAAATATTTGTTTGCCCAAGGACGAACCCAATAGAAATTGGTGAGAATCGGTTCCAATTTCGATTTCGGGTTAATTGTGCACCAAATCGCGAATATTAGCCCAAATGACCTGAATTTTGGCACAACCGACCAAATTAAGTCTAGTAGCAAGTACATCAAATTTGGTGAAAATCGGTTAAGATATAGCTATAACTTCCATATGTATGTTTCATCCGATTAGGTATTAAAGTCCCTCATATGCGTAATATGCACTCCACAACAATAATATTTGATATCGGGCATCAAATACTGCTCACAAACACCTCTGCCAAATTTTATTGAGATCGGTTCAGATTTTTAAATAGCTTCGATACACAACTTCATGCTCACCATAAAACCGAAAATCAGGATTTAACGCTATGCAGTCATACATAAATATAGGATTTAAAATAAGCTGTAGTAATGGCGAAAACTTATTATATCAAGACCAATTTTTTGTCCAAATTTATTTCAACGACTCAATATGTAATTCTAGACCTAATTAAAGTACGCAACCACAGACATTAAAATGACATCTATATGCAATTTCAGGATTTCAGTCCTATTCCTTCACCCAATACCAAATTTAGTACCACTTGGCAAGTTTCGTCCAATTATAGTACATATTTCCCAAACCACCAACAGAGACCTCAATATCAAATTTCGGGATTCCAGCTCTATCCCTTCGCCTACTATCAAATTAAGTGCCATTTAGTACTTTTCGTACAATTATAATACACTCGTCCAATATCACTTCCATATGTCGTGACTGCACATGAACAGCGAGCCCAATGAAAAATTGCAAACTACAGGTACCATCTGTTCACCATTCACTAAATTGTATCAGATTAGTGCCATTTAGTAATTCTGGTACACATTTTCAAAAAATTCTCACACCTACAACCAACAGAGACCCCTTTACAAAATCTTAAAGTTCCATCTTCGTAAACCAAACTGTTCCAAGTTTATTACAGTTCGCACATTAGCACTACCTTCGTATATCAAACTTTCTTTCCAATCTTGATTCTCATACCAAATTTCAAGTTTTTAGCTCTATCCGTTCAAATAATACCATATGGTACCATTATAGAAGTTAAGTACCATTTGGAACTTTTCGTAATTCAAAAACCTCTTCGCATTTCATTTCATTTTTCTCATTCTAAATTTCCGAATACCAGCTTATTCCGTTGGCGCCCTATAAAATATTTTTTAATATATTTTAGTACATTTTGTACCCTTTAAGTACGGATTTTTAAAAAACTAAGCCTTATCACAGGCCTATGCACAAAGACTTCATGTTTCTAGCTTCTACATATATATCTTCCAGGCAAAAAAAAAACTTTCTTTGTAAAAATATACTCGCAATATCCCAAATTTAAATCTATCAACAACTTTACCTTAACGTATTTTCAAATCAAGAAAGAAATATTGGCAAGTTTAAAAAATTCGATATCGTTTTCAAATTGAATTATGGGTCCAATGTAAATATGCCTGTGTTACAAAAGATTGACACACCTTGTGTTTGTATGTGCGTGCGTGCGTGTGTGTGTGAGTGAGTGAGTGTCTATGACACCGTTGTGTTTGACTGTATGTATGTTTGCCAATGAATTGTAGACTTTTCTAATTTGATTTTGTATCAAGTACTGTTGCGCTATACTCCAACCCCTCACCACCCAACACCGCCCCCAGAACCCCTATATTGTTCGCTTTGCAATAGAATGCGTTGTGTATTTTCCTATCAATGTCTGTGTTTGCATATTTTATTTATTTCGTTTATTTGTGGTGGTATTAAATGGAAACAAAATATTCTTGTTTTTCTTTTTTCGTTTATCGACGTCGTCGTTGTTGCTGGATTTTTATGATTGCACCCCGTAAGGGAGAAGCATTTTTTTGGGGTAGGAAGGGAAAGAGAGGAAGATTATTTGGGGCGTTTGTAAAATGTAAATAAATTGTTACCACATACCATCACCACCACCGCCACCATTATCAGCTCCAGCTTTTTGTGTTACTTCTACGGGCCTGTGTTTGGGAAGAGCGTACAGAACGTATGTTTGTTGCAAAGTGTTTCTTCGGTTTGAGGAATTTTTGAAAACAAGATATGTTTTTTCATAGAAAATTATATTACCGGTGGGGTTTGGCGGAAGTTTGCCAAAGTCATATTTGAAAACCTCTGGAAAATTTCAAGATTTTAACCAAAAACTGTTAAAGACATGTAAAAATGCCAAGGAGAGAAAAAGGCAGCAGAAGAAGAAGTTGAGAGGTACTTTTCTTGCGAGTAAAAATACCAGGACAAACCCATATGTATGTTCGTCCAATTTCCATTTTATTTTGAGGCACTCAACATGCTTTCTAATACAATAATATTGTGTATCAGATACAGCTCAGAAATACATCTGCCAAATGTTATAATGGATAAAGCTTCCATATATATCTCCATCCGATTTCATGGTTACTGTGCACCATACAAGGTGAGATACAAAATTAAAACAAGTAAAACAGCAGCAAAGTTCGGCCGGGTCGAACTTTTAATACACTCCACCATTTGGAACTTGAAAAATGTCAAAAAACTTCCTGAAACTACCACTAAAATGAAAACTGTTATATGGAGCATGGACCTGCTTACAAAATTGTTTGTCCTTCCGGTGAATAATGCCGCTAAAATCATTATAATACCGAATATCGGGATGTACCTTTATATTTTTGTCATAGGGTGTAGTACCCATTACGAACTTTAAATACACAAATCATAAAAATGCCGAGTATTGAGAGGTACCGTCATATGGGGGCTACGCGAAGACGTGGACCTGCGAAAAAAAAATTTTGTCATAGGCTGTAATACCCATTACGAACTTTAAATATGAAATTTGAAATAATTCCGGTAAATACTGTCGCTAAAATCATGAAAATACCCCATATCGGGAGGTACCGTTATATGGGGGCTATATTTTTAATTTTAGCCTTCAATCTCAATTCGTTCGAAAGATAGCGTGGTTACAACATAGAGACGGACAGACAAACGGGCAGAAAGACAGATAGACGGACGTCGCTAGATCGCCTTAGAATCTTACGCTGATCCAGAATATATATACTTTGTAGGGTCTATCATAAATATTTCGAGGAGTTACATACGGAATGACAAAGTTAATATACCCTCCAATGGTGGAGGGTATAAAAATTTAATGAGAGCAAAACATGTCGGAAATAACATCAAATTTTAGAATAAATAAGTTTAGATTTGTTCGAATTGATCACCTTTGGCACGAATTATGGCCTTCAAAGGCCAATGAAACCGTTTGCTTGAGGTGATCGACAGTTTAGTATTTTTTAGTGCCAACCTTGCTTTCCAAAATACTACAGACATAATAGTCTAACGGATTGGTATCCGGAGATTTTGGTGGCCATTGTGCGCTGGAAATGAAGCGAGGAACCTCATTTTGTAACTATTCTTTGGTAGCGCATGCTGAGTGCGATGGTGCTGAGTCCTGTTGGAATGTTCAAGGTCTGCGGCCAAAATGTTTGCGTGGCCAAGGCTTTAATACACCCTCCAAAATATTTTCGCAATAATATTCTGCATTTATTCTGATGCCACGGTCGATTAATACGAGCGGAGAGCGACCATCGGCTGTCATGGCTGCCCACACCATCAGCATGGCCGGTGCTGGAGTTTTGATGGCCAACCAAAGGTGCACATTTTCAGCTGACCTCTTTGGCAAGTAAACACAATCATTTTCTTTGTTTACAAACTACTGGACAACGAATGTTTTCTCATCGAAGAAAACCCAGTTCGGCAGTTAACCAATTTCGGCCAAGCGAAGCAACTTTATAGCTCTTTTGAGTCTATTTTCTTTCTGTTGCGGTATAAGTTCTGGCACTTCATGGAATTTCAATGACTTTACCCCCGAGCTCATTTTTCAATATTTGCCGAATGGAATATTGCGATATGTTCAGCTCATGAGCCATTTTCCGTCACTGCGACGCGGGTTTCGATCAAGTCGCTTCTTAACTTTGCGAACCACTTCTGCTGATGTTGCTGTTCTTTTCCGTCCATTTCCTTGAAGTCGGGCTACACTACCAGTATCGCGGTAACAAGCGATGGTACGAGACACAAAGATTTATTCACATTTGAATGCCGGAGTGCTCTAACGATAGCCACTTGTGGTTTTCCAGCCAAATATAGGGAAATCACACTATCACGCTAGAATTCCATCACGAATAAATTTTTTTTTTTGGAAAATTCTCACCAAAATGCTTTTGTACGCTTGCAAACAATATAATGACCTGTCACTGGAATAAATTTAACATCTGTCGCACGAGTGGCTTAGAAATGACAGCAGTCTGAAGTTGGTTGCAGTTTTTTCATCTCACCCTGTATATCTATTGCTCCGATATATATTTTCTCTATATATAAAATAGATTAAAAAATAAGTGACTGATTTATCTACCCCCAGGCTAAATGGATAGAATTTTGAAATTTGGCATGTGGGAGTAGAAGTACTAAAAAGCGCTGGAAATTTAAAATGTTGATATTGAGGTCATTGCTTGCTGGTAGGGTTAATATAAAGAAATGGGGTTGGAAATTCGTTCAACAAACGTACGAAAGGTATTAAATTTACAATTGCGTGAACGGATACTATATGGAATCTGAAATTAGGCATTATGATCACTTTTAATGTTTAGAGATGAGATTTGGAGGTGGGTTTGGAAATACGTAGTAAAAGGTAGTAAATTTTGTATTTGGGTAAGGGATTGATTTGAAAGTCTAAAATTTGATATAAGGATCACATTTTGTGCGGTTTATGTTGATATATGGCGAGAGATTTGGAAATACGTACTAAAAAGTGCGAAAAGTACTAAATAGTATTAACTTTGGTATTTAGGGAAGGAAATTTTGAAGTGAGAGTCTTTAATATTGTGTAGGATACACAAACTAAAATGTTTTTCGAAATTCTAACAAAACGCGTACCAAAAGTACAAAAATGCACTAACTTTGGTACCATTTGGAATTATGTGAACAGATAGAGGGTAAAATCTTGAAATTTGGTATGATAATCAATTCTTAGAAATGCGGTTGATGTAAGTAGGTGGTTTTGGAAATGTTTGTCTAAGTGTGCGAGCTATACTAAACTGTACTAAATTTGGTACAATTTGGTTTTAGTTGAACAGATTGTACGGGAAATGTAAAATGTTGGTATTGGGGTCACTGCTGGTTGGTTGGGTTAAGATAAAGAGTTGGTCTTGTAAAAGTGTACCACAAGTGCAAGAAAAGTACCAAAAAGGACTATTTCTGGTACAATATGGTGTTGTGTGAACAGATAGTGCTTGAAATCTGAAATTTGGACACATGAAAGTGGTTTCGATGTGTACTATAATTGTACTGAATGGTACTATATTTGGTATTGGTAAGGAATAGAGATACAATTACAAATTATGCAAATACAAGAGATACAACTCAGAAATGTGATATTTAAATTACCGGTGGTATCTGTGTTTGATGTCTGGAGGTAACTTGGAAATGTGTCCCATATTTGTATAAAAAGAACTAAATTGTACTAAATTTGGCATTGGGTAAAGGGATATGACTGGAGTCCCGAAATTTGATATTGACGTCTCTGTTGGTATCTGGAATTGAGATGTGGAGGTGGGTTTGCAAATGAGTACTAAAATTGTACGAAAACTACTATATGGTACTATATTTGGTCTTGAGTGAAGGGATAGGGCAGGAGCCTCAAATTTGATATTAAGGTCTCTGTTAGTATCTGTAATTGAGATTGGAGGTGATTTTGGAAAGGTATTTAAAACTATAAATATACGAAATGTACTAAATGGCTGTTGGTGTGTACGATGAAGAAATGCAGATTGATTGGGATATGCGTTATGGAGACGTTGAAATCGTTTTTGACTGAAAATTGGATTTTGGAGGATACTAATTTCCTCCTCGGAAAACTTCAAAATGACAGATTTTAAAGACATTTTGGTGGAAAAGGTACCCATTTTCCTATTATTCTTTGCGAAAAAGGAAAAACTTGAATAAAATACAGGGGAGATAAAATGATGGAATTCAAGCGTGATAGAGTGATTTTTTTTATATTTGGCTGGAAAACCGCATGTGCCTATCGTTAGACACTCCAGCATTTAAATGTGAATAAATCTTTTTTGTCTCGTACCATAGCTCCTTACCGTGATACTGGTAGCGTGGCTCGATGTCAAGGAAGTGGACGGAAGAAAACAGCAACATCAGCGACTTGATCGAAACACGCGTCGCATTGGCCGAAAATGGCTTGTAAGCTGAACATATCGCAATATTCCATTCGGCAAATATTAAAATATAAGATCGGGGTAAAGCCATTGAAAGTCCAATTCGTGGAAGAACTTACACCGCAACAGAAAGAAAATAGATTCAAAAGAGTTAAAGAGTTGCTTCGCTTGGCCGAGAATGGTGAACTGTCGAATATGGTTTTCTTCGATGAGCAGAACTTAAGTGCCGGCCATAGTGATAGTGTGGGACGCCAAAACAGCCGATGGTCGCTCTTCGCTCGTATTGATCGACTGTGGCATCAGAATAAATGCCGAATATTATCGCGAAAATTTTCTGGAGGGTGTATTAAAGCCTTGGGCACTCCAAAATTTGGCCGCAGATCTTGGACATTCCAACAGGACTCAGCAACATCGCACTCAGCACGCACCACCCAAGAATGGTTACAAAATGAGGTTTCTCGCTTCATTTCCAGCGCACAATGGCCACCACAATCTCCGGATACCAATCCGTTGGACTATTGTGTCTGGAATATATTGGACAGTAAGGTTGGCACTAAAAAATTCCAAATGTGTCGATCACCTCAAGCAAGCGCTTCACCGGGAATGGGCCAAAATACCGCAGAGCAACATTCGTGTGACGGTTTCATTGGCCGTTTGAAGACCATAATTCGTGCCAAAGTTGACCAATTTGAACAAATCTAAACTTATTCCAAAATGTGATGCTACTTTCGACATTGCCTGTTTTCATTCAATAAAATTAAAAAAAAATTACTTTGTTTCAGTATTTTTATCTCACCCTGTATAAAACCCTGAGTGTCTGAAAACTTAATACGATGTATGAAGATTTGATTAAATATATTTGTCAAACTGAACAAATTGTACATTTTGGGCACTAAACAGGCCTAACACGAACTGTTGGGTTGAATCTAAAATTTTTTGTTGGACTTTTCGCTGATGAAATAGCGGGCACTTCCTAGTTTTTTAAAATAAACTTTTGTCGAAGTCATATAATGCATTCTATAGCAATGTTATTTGGTACGAAAGATACCGTAAAATTTCGTGGAAGTAGATTCAGATTGGGATATACCTCCCATATGTTGGTTCGCTCTGATTCCAAATTATAACTGCTCTTAAGGCAATATAGGCATTCCAAAAATGTTCATAGTTGAGATCAAATTCACATAATTTACCAATATAAATCTTTTTGTGTTACGGAAAGCTCTACTTAATATGCCTAGTTGTGTATCATGTAGTCGGCCCCGCCCAATTTTTGACTTTCTTTACTGGTTAAATATCCAAACTTCCGAGACCAGCCCACTTCCCCCCAAAATATTCCTCCGAATAAAATGGAAAATATAACATTTATACTTTTGTATTTATGGCATACCGACACGTACTTAAGCAATATTGGTATTTCCTTTTTTTGGAAAATAAAAATGTAAATAAATAAAATAAGAAAACATAAATGGGCGCAAAGAGTGTGTGGTCGTGATGGTTGGATAACGGTAAAGGCAATATACCTACAAGGAGGATATCATCGTTGAATATCAGCAATTGGTGGGTGGGTGTGTGTTTAGGATAAGGAACCATCAACAAAAAAATCCAGAAACGGTTTTCTATTTATTTATTTGGTTTCATTGCTTTTTCATTTTTTTGCTGTTGTTGCCGGATGAAAAGCAATTTTGTTGGGAAAAAACAGTTTTCAGGAGTTTGGTGTTGGTTTTTTATGAATGTGGAAAACATGAATATTCTTTTCATAGCTTGTCTCACCACCCCGAACCCCAAATACAAAACATATCTATGCGCCTTATTTGGGTGTAATGGAGAATAAGGAAACACTTTCCTATGCAACCAAAAAAAAAATGAAGTAGAAGAAAAACTCAAATCATGGTTAGATGTTGGGAGGTGAGTGTTAGGAATGTTGGTGGCCGTTTTTTTTTGTATGCTTGTTAAAGAATATTGTTAACAAAATGTTATTTTTCTTTTTTCCTTTTTTCATATCTGACAAAATTTTTAAATTCTTTTTTTTTCAACTAGTCTGCATGTTCAGTTTGAGGAGAGAGAGGAGGGCGGAGCTTTCAAATACAGTCTTTATATACATTTATATTTTTGATGTACTTTTCAGGGTGGCATGAATGTCTTGAAAACGTTTATACTTTTTTTCTGACAGTTTCATTTGCCTTTCTGTATTGTATTCTTGGCTGCTTTCATTTAATATACATGAATGATTTTCAGGTGATAGGGGTTCTAACATAGGTACTGTCAAATATAACGTGTTCTCATAGCAACAACGCTTTTTTCTGCCAAACTTTCTTTCCAAAATACTCCAGACACAATAGTTCAACAATAGTCCGGATTGGTATCCCGAAATTTTGGTGGCCATTGTGCGCTGGAAATGAAGCGAGGAACCTCATTTTGTAACCATTCTTGGGTGGCGCATGCTGAGTGCGATGGTGTTGAGTCCTGTTGGAATGTCCAAAGTCTGCGACCAAAATGTTTGCGTTCCCAAGGCTTTAATACACCCTTCAGAATATTTTCGCAATATTATACGGCATTTATTCTGATGCCACGGTCGATTAATACGAACGGAGAGCGACCATCGGCTGTTATGGCGGCCCACATCATCACCATGGACAGCGCTTGAGTTCTGGTGGTCAACCGAAGGTGCACATTTTTAGATGACCTCTTTGGAAAGTAAACACGAGTTTGTTTACAAACTCCTGGACAATGAATGTTTTCTCATCGGAGAAAACCAAATTCGGCAGTTCACCATTTTCGGCTTTACCCCGAGCTCATTTTTTCAATATTTGCCGAATGGAATATTGCGACGCGGGTTTTGATCAAGTCGCTTCTTTACTTTTCGAACCATTTCTGCTGATGTTGCTGTTTTCTTCCGTCCACTTCCTTGACGTCGAGCTGCGCTACCAGTATCACGGTAACGAGCGATAGTACGAGACCCAAAACTTTTAGTCACATTCAAATGCTGGAGTGCTCTAACGATAGCCACTTGTGTTTTTTCAGCCAAATAAAAAGAAATCACACTATCACGCTTGTATTCCATCACGAATAACTTTTTTTCTGGAAAATTCTTACGAAAATGATTTTGTACGCTTATAAACAATATAATGAGCTGTCCATGGAATAGTTTTAACAGCTGTCGGACGAGTGGCTTAGAAATGACAGAGCTACAGCTATACCTGAACCGATTTTCACCAAAATTTGAAGCTCTTCCTTTGCGTCCGAAGTGCCACAATTCACTTCATTTGGGCTGATATTAGTCATTTGGTGCACAAAAAACCTGAAATCGGAAAAATATATATATGGCAGCTATATCCTAATCTGATCCGATTTCGATAAATTTTGACAGAGCTTTTGTTGAGTTCCATAAGTTATCTGGTACCAAATATCATTCTTGTGGAGTGCATATTACGCATGTGAGAGACTTAAAACCCCAAATCAGATGACATATATATATATATATATATATATATATATATATATATATATATATATATATATATATATATATATATATATATATGCTGAACCCGGTGCGCTTCGCTACCCCTTTTGATTTTATATGCATTCAAAATTTTATTTACGAATATATGTTGGATAAAAAAAAAACAAATTTAAAAATGAAAAAAAAAATATTGCACTACTTTAATGCGTTAATAAACAAAACCATTAGAAAAGCAGTAACATGACATGCATACACGAAGGGTTTGTCCTTTGGATTTATTTATTTCATAGCAAATACCAAGCGTGCAGTGACCAAGTTGAGTGGCATTTCTATTCCAATTAGTGAATTCGAGGTAGCAACATACTTCCCCGTAATAAGCATATTTCAAATAAATTGTTGTGTTGTTTTTTAGTGTTAGCCTAAGGCGTTGTGGGTTGTTAATGGTTCTTATTAAAATCATATCCCAATCTGATCCGATTTAAATATAATTTTAAAAAATTTACTTTTACACTAAATTCCCCCACAACTTTCATATTTCATTGGAATTGGTGCGTCAAATATGTGAGCTATATCCAAATGTGAACCGATTTTAATATAATTTTACTAATTTATTTTCTAATCAAAATCCCGTCACATATTCCAATTTTTTTTGGAATCGAACATACATATCGTTTATGGTGCATAAAATACATGAAATCGGTCGAAAATATATATGAGAGCTAATCCAAATCTAAACCGATTTTAATATAATTTGACTAATTTATTTTCTAATCAAAATCCCGTCACACATTCCCAATTTCATTGGAATCGAACGTACATATCGTGTTTGGTGCATCAAATAAACGAAATCGGCTGAAGATATATATGGGAGCTATATCCAAATCTGAACCGATTTCAATATAATTTGACAAATTCATTTTTGCTCCCAATTTCGTTACTTATTTTAAATTTCATTAAAATTGGACATACATATCGTGTTTGGTGCGGCCGAAAATGTATATGGGAGCTATATCCAAATCTGAACCGATTTCAATATAAATTGATAAATTTATTTTCGGATCAAATCCCGTTAAACATTCAAAATTTCATTGGAATCGAACATTCATATCGTGTTTGAGTCATCAAATGAACGAAATCGGTCGAAAATATATATGGAAGCTATATCCAAATCTGAACCGATTTCAATATAATTTGGGAAATCAATTTTTTAGATAAAATCCATCACACGTTTCAAATTTCATTGAAATTTGGGATACATAGCGTGTTTGGTGCATCAAATGCTTGAAATCGGTCGAAAACATATATGGGAGCTATATCCAAATCTGAAGCGATTTCAATATAATTTGGCAAATATATTTTTGTTCCAAATTCCGTTACGCATTCCAAATTTGGAGACTGTATCTGTAATCGATCAATAGATATGTGCCTACAAAATCTAAATTTTTGGGAGGTACCTCCGATTCTGATGCTATATCTCCACTTCCAAGTGTAATTTCAAAAATGTATATAGCCTATGTTACTTTCAGGCGATGTTGCAGTATACATGCAAATTTTCAGGAAGATTTGTTCAGCGGTTTTCGAGTCCATAAATTACAAACAAACAAAGAAACAAACAAACATACAAACATTTTCCTCTTTTATAGATATAGATGGGAGCTATAGTTATACCTGAACCGATTTTGATCTACTTGCTTATAGACAGAATTCTGTCGGATGTGCCAAGATTCAGGTCATTTGGAGTGATAGTGGACATTTGTTGCACAATTAACACGAAATCGGTTGAAAATATTTATGGGAGCTATATCTAAATTTGAATCGATTCTCACCAAATTTCAATAAGGTTCGTCCTTGGGCCAAACAAATGATTTGTAGAAAATTTCTCAATCGGATAATAAATGCGACCTGCATTTTGTTCACAAAAATACATGGACAGACGGACGGATGGACGGAGTGACTTGCATAAATCGACTCAGAAACTGTTTCAATGAAGATCCTCAAAATTATCTATTGGTCTATCTCGCCTCTTTCTTCATGTTACAAACAAATTTACAAAGACACCTTGCAACTATGTGGTGTAGTGGATAATGAATTTATTACAAATCGGATTTCAAAACCATTATTTTAAGTAGAGCATGAACTCGAAATTGGTAGTCATTCCTTAACTACAAAATACTACCCAGGAAAAAAACGATTTCAAATCCGATTCCTAACCCATTATTTAAACAAGGGTATGTCGTTCGAAATGGGTAGTAATTCCAAGGCCCCAAGCTTTGAGTTTATTTGGTGATTTGTTTGGTGACCAACTAATTTGGACTAACTAATTCGAAATATATCTGCTCGGCAAGAATCAGTGGTATGTCTCTAACCGCGGATAAGGCAAATAACTCTATATATATTGAAAACACAACACGGCACAGAGTCGAACATTCATGTCCTCACAATTTTATTTATCTCTAATTACATTATTATACCCTCCACCATACTATGGAGGGTATATTAACTTTGTCATTCCGTTTGTAACTCCTCGAAATACTCATATCAGACCCAACAAAGTATATACATTCTTGATCAGCGTAAAATTCTAAGTCGATTTAGGGATGTCCGTCTGTCCGTCTGTCTGTTGTATTCACGCTATCTTTCGAATGAATTGAGATAGATGGCTAAAATTTTGCACACGTGTTTATTTTTCCAGTAGGCAGGTTAAGTTCGTAAAGGTCCACGTTTTCATATAGCCCCCATATAACGGTACCTCCCGATATTCGGTATTTTGATGATTTTAGCGACATTATTCACGGGAATTGTTTCAAGTTTGGTATTTGAAGTTCAAAATGGATACTACACCCTAAGACAGAAAATTGTCTGTGCAGGTCCACGTCTTCATATAGCCCCCATATAACGGTACCTCCCCATATTTGGTATTTTGATGATTTTAGCTACATTATTCACCGGAATTGTTTCAAAATTGGTATTTGGAGTACGTTATGGGAACTTCAGTCTGTGACAGAAAATTGTCTATGCGGGTCCAGGTCTTCGTATAGGTCCCATATATCAGTACCTCCCTATGTTCGGTATTTTGACGATTTTAGGTACAATACCCACCGAAATTGTTTGAGATGTGGTACTTGAAGTTCGTAATAGATGCTACAGCCTGTGACAGAAAATTGTCTATGCTGGTCCAGGTCTTCGCACAGCTCCAATTTAACGGCACCTCCTTATATACGATGTTTTGATGATTTTAGCTACATTATTCACCGTTTATTTCAAGTTTCGAATTTGAATATGGTAATGGCTTATGACAAACAATGCTTATGTATGTCCACGTCGTATAGACCCCAATATAACGGCTATATTAGGTATTTTTAAAATTTTAACAGAATTTTTTAAGGATTTTATTTTTTGAAAATTTCCAAATTCGTTGCAAATGGTGGAGGGTATTAAAAGTTCGGCCCGGCCAAACTTACTGCTTTTTAACGTGTTCAATAGTTCTGATTGTGGAGAGATTTACGCTCCTTGAGGGCATTTGCTTGACCCTGCTATAAATTTTGCAAATGATTTGAAATTAAATTTCGGAGTGTAGGGCTCTTTTCATTTTGCATAAAAGTTGTAAAAATTATATTAACAAGGCTGAAATATATGGCTTTTATGAATTGGAAATACAGCCAATAGGGTTTGCATTTCATTATATTGGGACAATTTTCTAATATGGAAGATAAACGAAAAACGAATAAATAAAATGAATAAATATGAAGCCGCTCAGCCAATAAACATTTCGCTACAACTAAATGCCCAGAGATCTTCATTTCCGATATGGATATTTTTTTTCGGTTTCATATATCTCAATAGAAAAACATCACCCACCCCAGCAATCTGCAACACCATATATATGAATGAATATAATAAATATGTATGTATATATGTGTATGCCTGCTGAACTTATGTTTTGTAACATAAGTTTCTATTTTATTATTTTTTCATCATAGCCCTCTTATTTTTCTTCTTCTTCTTCTTGTATAAAATAACCATAAAAAGATCCTTAAATATTGTTAAGAATAAACTTGATTCCACCATTTTCTTTATTTGTGGATATTCGTCGGATGGTTGGTTGTTTGGTCGGTTCGATGGTTTGTTTGGTGGTATAATCATATGAATGTTTATTTTGGTATCTGTTCACACTCGTAACTTGGTATCTTCTTGGCGTTGTCCTCGCTGGATGTGATGTTGATGACGATGCCATTCGATTGTAGCCCATTTCCAGTTATATGATGGCATTTACAAAATGGTATTCATGTTTTCGAATTCTCCTTCTGTATTTTTTGTTGTTTCAATGATTTCGATTATTTCGTGTTTATATATATTAAAAGATATTAAGGTACAGCTGTGTGGGGAAATGTAGCAGTTGGTATTGGCATTGTTAGAATCTAAGAAAAATTCGATAAGGCTGACAATTTTAATAAATAATCGGTTATGCTATAATAAAAAAATATGAAAAATTTCCGAGTTGAAAACTTTTTGAAAGAAAATGAAATAGAGACATGAACTACAGTTTCTACGGGTGGAAAATATGACTAGGATTTTTAATATACTAATGCCTGGATGATAAGCCTTTACTTATCTCCACAATTTCAGTAAGGAAAATTCATACCCAGCGAAAGGGTATCACTCTCGGCCTTACTAGTAATGACAACAACAATTTCCGATTTTTAGACTTCTCAATTGATAACACCGTGCGACTAAATACTTTTTTATACCCTACACCACATAGTGGTAAGGGTATAGTGTCTTTGTGCATTTCTTTGTAACTTGGAGAAGGAAGCGAGATAGACCCATAGTTGCTTTTGAGGATATTCTTAGAATCAGTTTCTTAGTCCGTCCATGTAGTCTTGTAAACAAAATGCAGGTCCCATGTATTACACGATTGAGATGAAAATTTCCAAACAATATTTGTTTGACCCAAGGACGAGCGGACGATAATCGGATCAGATTTAGATATAGCTTCCATATATCTTCAACCGATTTCGGGTTAATTGTGCACCAAATACTCAATATAAGTCCAAATGACTTGTATTTTGGTACATTCCACCGAATTCAGTCTAGAAACAAGTATATCCAATATGGAGATAATGGGTTCAGATATAGCTATAGCTCTCATGTATATGTTTCATCCGATTTGGGGTTTTAAGTCCCGTAATATGCACTCCAGAAAAATGAAATTTGGTACCGGATATCAAATACTGCTCTTAAATAAGTGTATCAAATGTTGTCAAGATTGATCAGATTTCGATATAGCTCCCATATATATCCTCAACCGATTTCGGGTTAATTGTGCACCAAATGGCCAATGTCAGTCCAAATGGCCTGAATTTTGGCACATCCGACCGAATTCAGTCTAGAAGCAAGTACGTCAAATATAGAGAAAATCGGTTCAGATATAGCTATAGCTCCCATATATATGTTTCAACCGATTTGGGGTTTTAAGTCCACCACATTCGTAATATGCATTCGACAACAATGATATTTAATACCAGATATCTTATAAAGCTCGAAAATACCTCCGCCAAATTTTATCAAGATTGGTTCAGATTTGGGTATAGCTCTCATATATATGTTCAACCGATTTTAGGTTTATTGTGCAAATAAAGGCTAATATTAGCCCAAATGGAGTGAATTTCAGGACGTACGTTTCTATTTGGGCACTAAAGCCAAATGTTGTAAGGTGGTATGATCTACTTCAAATAAATTCTTTTGTTGCGGGAGCTCTACTAAATGTTCATAGTGGTGCGGGGTATCATATACGGCCCGCCCGACTTTTGACTTTTCCTTACTGGTTTTCAATAATTATGGGGAAAATCTAGCAGGTTATGAAAGAAGAGCCAAAAAAAGAAGACACGCGTGTCGGAGCTGGGAAAGTTTACATCGAAAGGTAAACAAAATAGGGGGGCTACTTCCCCCCTCTTCTACACTTTTGGAAATTTTCAGATTAAGATTGCTCGGAATTCGTGCATTTTAGGTTTTTTTTGGAATTGCAGATAAAAATAGGAGGCAGATTTTGGTTGAAAGTTTTAACCCTCAACAAAGGGGCTTATTGGTCTTTTTTTAATTTGGTTGAAAACTTCCTTTGAATTGGATCGTTAAAAGTCGAAGTATTCTAGGTCCTAGAAGACATCAAAAATCTGCAATTTACCCAAATATCAGGAAATCATATGAGAAACACATTTTAGGATTAAAGTCGTACTGTTTGTGCAAAAATCTGTAACAAAGCATTATTTTAGAAGAATGACGTCAAAGGCAAAAATATTCTACATCAAATTTTACTACAAGTCACCAAGGAAAAGAATTCTCTATTTCGAATGCATATCAAAAAAATAAAAAAAAATTGCTATTTTTTTGATTAATTTTTCCTCGGACTTTTTTCGAGTTGAAAACTGAAAGTTACATAAAATTTCGTTTCAGGCGAAAGGTGTCAAAGGAAGAAATATTCTTCTAAAAGTGAAAATTATGTATTTGCTTTTGTACTGTTAATTTAACACGTTAAATTCGAGTTAAAATCTAAAAGGAGGAATTATTCTAGATCAAAATTTGTGATAATTTATAGAAAATGTTAAAATGTGCGTGTGCTACCAGATATAGTCGACCATTTTCCATTTCAATCTTATCTAATACCGACAAAAATATTGGTATGAGCAAAATTACAAGAAAATCGAACATTTATATCCAATTTTATTCGAAATCATAAATTCTATATTCATCTCAGGTTTCTGTTTGAGAGAAATATTTAGATATGGCAAGTTGTAAAGAATCGCTGACTAGTTTCGCATGTTATGACAGATAAAAATATTGAAAATTGTGACCTTTTGTGACTGAGGTACCAGAAGGGGTTCACAGATATATGTCATCTTCACAACAGCAAAAATGTTTGCATGTGCGAAAGACAAGATCTGTTGTAAAGATGGTAGAGATCGGACCATTTCTTTTGATACCTTCCCCACATACGGTTCAAGTTTCTCTACCATCTTTATAAGAGATCTTGTGTTGATGGAAATATTGAGATGTACCAAGTCTGAATGGAAGTGGATGTTAATTTCGCGTTTTATGAGCTTCATGGATATTTTGACCCTTTGAGGGGGAGGTAGCAGAAGGAGTAAAGCGATATATTCCATCTTAATACCAGACCTTGCGTTAATAAAAATATTGTGATGTGTGCAATTTGAAGACAATCAGACTCTTACATCACATTTTATAAGAGTTGTAATTATTCAAAATGTTTACCCTTTACATGATGAAGTGGGCCGATATTGTCCATTTTCGCACCTGACGAAGCACTGATGCAAATATTAGGATTTGCAAAGTTGTAGCAAAATCGGATCAACTTTTATCATTCTGTGCAGTAAAATTTTCTTTGAAAATATCGACTTTTTGTGGGGGAGGTACCAGAAGGAGTGCACCAATATTGCCCATCTCCGAACTTGATTTAAATTTGATAATCCTATTATGACGTACCAAGTTGGACCTAATCGGATACTCCCTTCGAGGGTTATCGTGCGCACCAGCCAGCCAGAGAGACAGACAGACGGTCCGGCAGACATCGCTATATTGACTCCAAATATCCTGAAACGGATTTGGTCCAAAGAAACCTAGGGTCTAAAATCGTTATTTCGATAAGGCACATTTTAGCCGTACCAAATGATATATAACTAGCCATTTGGCTGAGGGCTTTTTTAATTCTGAAATAGGGGGACCTCTATAACTTGAGATATATTTCGCAATATTTAGGATAGAGCTTTGACATTTGATAGAGATCTTTGGATTACATACAGAATCATTGACACAGAAAATGGGTCATATCGCTCAACTTCTTGGAATAGTCCACTTATAAGGATAACTTAACCTATCGGAAGTTAGGATTGCAATAAAGCAAAAATGTCCTGATTATTTAAAATGCTTTCCTTTAGACATATCTCCAAATCATTTAATTTTCTAATAGCAGAGGATATCAAAAGTATAGATAGAATTAGATTGCTATATTTTTACTAGCTATGGATATATTCAATAATCCCTCAAAATAGATTCTCTCTGATTACACCCCTCGCCTGCTATCAATCTCATCCAGGCTGTAACGTTTGCATATGCTTGCCTTTTTGCATTTTTATATCTTTCAGATATGACTTGCCATAAACATTTATGTTCACTTATATTCGCATGCACACACACACAGACACAGCGAGAGACAAACCCACACATATTTATGTATTAAACTAAGCTCTCCGAGATATGTGTAAAAGCTAAAACGGCAACACATATTTCTCATAGAAACGAAATCCAATTTTCCATTTCTGCATCAGTTTTCCCTTTCAGTTATTCTCTCCTGCCCTCTCTCACGTAGTTGGATTGCCATTTTTTTGTTTTTGGTTATAACCGACATAAGCAAATCTTATGGCAATTTTTGTTTGTCTGTTTTCATTTATATCTGATGGAAAAAATCATCGTCAAGTATTAAACCTAAACACCATGTACCAACCAATAACATGGCGAGGGCGAGCAGGCGGTGGATGGAGCCCATCACAAAGCAGTAGAAGAAGGAAGGCAACCATATTTAACAGATAAAAACTCTGCTCGTAATACATAAAACCAAAGGAAATGCAATTTTGTTTTGTCATTTTGGGTGATGTCGAGAAAGAAATAAAAGAAGAAGAAAAAAAAAAAAAAAAAAACATAAGAATCCGCATAGCTAAAACGAAAACGACGTCACATTATTGCTTATGACGCGGCTTAAATAGGATTTCACATTTATATCAACGAGATGTATTTTTTCTTCTTTCGTATTCATAAGATTACTAAGCCTATCTGAAGATATGTGGAAACATAAATATGTGTTTCTTATTTTTATGAATAAAATTTAAATAAATAAGGATAACCATATATTGTATACACATCTGTGTATGTATGTGTACAAAGGATACGCGAGGCTTTATCGCTTAGCTGCTTTTTTGTATGAATGTTGAAATAATAAAATTTGAAGATAGCGACTTGCTTTGAAATTGGAAAATTGGTATTGTGTTGACGAGTAATTTGTTTTGGAAATTTGTAGCATATTTTAAGGCGCCAAATTACAAGATTCCAATAAATTGCCAGCAAAGTAATGCTGCATTATTTAGCCAGTTTTCTAAGTACCATAAAATACATGATATTGTGGAATAGGGTATTATATGTTTGCTTGTAACATTCAAATCGTCTTTCCTTAAAATCTTTAAAATGTGGAAGTTCTGTAACATGAGGCTATAATTAAATTGAATATTTTTTAGAAGTTAAGCTACCCACTGGGAACACGAAATGTCCAATTATATATGAGGTGAGATGAAATCTTCAAAACAACGAAAAAGGGGATTGTATCATTTTAATGAGACTAATGTCTAATTTCATTCATTTATCTTGAAAAATGTAACCTCTATAATGATTTTTATAGACTGCTCAAATTACCAAACATTTTCTGAAATTAGTTTGAAAAATATGGCTAAGATGACTAAAAAATACTTTAAATGGTGGCTATCCCAACACCTATTTTTGAACAAATGATTCTACATGTAACATATTGGACTGGGATTTTTATCCCAAAACAATGATTGTTTGTGGCACAGTGTGTTTTTAGGGTTCGGAAGAATTTACGGAGAACATGAATCCTTTTCTTATTACAGGTTTAATTCCCTCTTTCAATTTGTATAGTCCACATATTGCAGCGCCTCTTCATTGCACTCATTGCAGTCCCCATGAATCTTACATTTTGAGTTTCCTTTCGATGGATTATTGCCATATGAAATAAGTAGGTCCACATTTTGATATGAGTCTCACACAGCTGTGTCGGCCTTTTTTATTTGAATGTGTTCGCATCTTCCAGCTGAAGCACAATGTAGGTCCTAGGGATGGAAAGCTAGATGCAAATTCTACTTAGGAAAGGTCACCATTTAAAAAAATATATATAGAAGCTATATCCAAATCTGAACCGATTTCAATATAATTTGGCAAATTTATTTTTGTTCCAAATTCCGTTACGCATTCCAAATTTGAAGACAGTATCCCTAATCGATCAATACATAAAAATTTTATTTCAGCTTTATTCCTTCACCCAATACTCAAAATAGCACTATTTTGTACTATTCGTACAATTATAGTACACATTTCCAGTACCACCTCCATATTTTATTTCCAGATACTATCAGAGACCTCAATATCAAATTTCAGGATTTCCACTCTATCCCTTCACACAATACTTAATTTAGTACTCTTTAGTACTTTTCGTACAATTATATAACACGCTTCCAAAACCATCTCCATATCTTAATCCTAGATGCCAATAGAGACCCCAATATCAAAATTTCGGAATTCCAGATCTATCAAATTTACTACCCCCTAGTTCACGATAGAGTCAAAATGAATATAGATAGGAAGTTAAATTTTGCAAAGATCAGTCTTGATCTTGTCGTAATATGAACTACAGTCTATGACAGGAATTGTCTATGCAGGTCCAAGTCTTCGTATAGCCTCATGTATCGGTACCTGCCTATATTCGGTATTTTGACGATTTTAATTACAATATTCACCGAAATTGTTTGAAATTTCGTATTTGAAGTACCTAATAGGTACTACAACCTCTGATTGTCTATGCAGATCCACGTCTTCGTATAGCCCGCATATGCGGTATTCTGATGATTTTAGCTACATTATTCACAGGATTTTTTTCATGTTTCGTATTTGAATATTGTAATGGCCATAACAAAAGGTGTCTATGCGGGTCCACGTCTTCGTATAGACCTCAATATGGTGGCTATATTCGATAGTTTTAAGATATAAAATGATTTTTTAACGGATATTATTTTTTGAAAATTTCCAAATTCGTTCCAAATGGTGGAGTGATTTGACTTACTGCTTTTTTGCTTGTTATGCCCTTGAAAAGGTGTAACATCCCTAAATATTCGTCGTAGACCCCATAAAGTATATATATATTCATTATCAGCATCAAATTCTAAGTCGATTTAACTATGACCGTCTGTCTGTTGACATTACGATACAGCCCACATTATTTGACGTAGAGCTTTGTATTGTGTGTAGGATGGTATTGAAAATGAGATATATCGGTGCACGTTTTCATCAAAATACCGAATATAGGGATGTAGTATTACATGGGTGCTATACGAAGACGTGGACTTGTATATACAATTTTCTGTCAAAAGCTGTAGTATCCATTACGAACTTTAAATACCAAATTTGAAACAATTTCAGTGAATAATGTCGCTAAAATACCGAATAGCGGGATGTATCGTTATATGGGGGCTATACGAAGATGTGTCCTGTAGTATCTATTATGAACTTCATATGCCTAGTTTGGAACAATTCCGGTGAATAATATCGCTAATTCGCCAATTCATTTCGTTCGGAAGCTAGAGTGATTTCCACAGACGGAGAGACGGACGGACATCGCTAAATCGACATAGAATTTTATGCTGATCAATAATATACATACTTTGTGGGGGCTAAAATGTATATTTCGAGGTGTTACAAACGGAATGACAAACTTAATATACCCTCCATACTATGGTGGAGGGTATATAAATATGGTGTCAGTGAAGGAGCTATTCAAAGTTAGAGTTAGAATTTATAAACCTTTAATTTAAAACACAAATAAACTTCCCTGCCACACACAAACAAACCTCCGCCGGTTGATAAATGACCTCTGATAATGAAATATATTTTTCTTGGTCTTCCTGTACATTTTTTTTGCAAATACCACCAAAAACCTTCTTTTAGAAACATAGGGTAGGTGTAGCAAATGGGGCGTTGTTGATGTCCTGCTCCATAAAACTTAGTCACTTCAACTAGCATTTACAAATACACGTACATTATAAATGTTCATATGTTAATGTTAAATATTGTAATTGTAAATTTATTAGTCACCAGGGACCTATTTACAATCTTAGATATGGCCTATTCACGTGCATGCCTGTATTTGTGTGTAATTCCGTGTGTTTTTCGGTTGCCACCTCTAAATTATATTACAGAAAAAATTTGTTCAATATTACAGCGGTGGGGTGATAGAATTTAAAGGGGAGACGTAAATAAGTGGGTTTCTTTTGGGGATGAAAAGTGCGGAATTCGAGAATAAGAAAAAAAGGGTTTGTGTTTAAGGTAGAATCGAATTTGAAGAATTATATTCCGATTTTCTTATGTTTTTACAGTTCTGCTAAACATTTCCATGTTTATATATGGCAAAATCTATAGACCTACTACTTCTGTGAATAGTTTCATAGTTTCGAATCAACAATAGGTTCTCAAAAGACTTTTTACACACGAAGTGTCCAAAAATAAACAATAGCATATTTTCTATCATTCCAATATTTCTACTCCTTTATGACAATATATTAGACATATACAATTTCCGAAAAATCTCAATTGTTTACATATGTATTGGCATATAAGCATTTATTCTTCTATTGCAGAAGTTTTGAATTAATGTTTTATTTGCAACATCAGTTTTTTTTGTGTCACAAGAAAATTATTTATCGACAACCAATGACCTGACAAAGTGTAGACGTTAATTCACAGCAAAAGAAAAACTAAAGAATTACCAAATTACACTCGTTTACATTAAAATGTCTCTACAAATAAATGCTGATGTTCGAATAAATTCTAATTACGCCCAAAATCGGTTATTTATTGGGGACCAAAAATAATTAACGACTTTTGGTGGAAAGACAACAAACTTTGATAAACGACTGCGTGGCAAATATGCATGCTATTGAGAAGGGGGTGGCGAAACAACTGAAGCTAGAACGTGAAGTTTTACATGTAGGGTATAGGGGCGAAAAATCAAGCTTTTTGGAAAGCTTTAATTCTGCAATTGATATTGTGTAGGATAGACGAACCAAAAGTTAATTATGTTAACCTGATATAGCTAAAATCTTGACATTTGGCTTGAGAATCAATTTTGGGAAGTAGAGTTGATATGAGCAGGCGTCTTCAAAAAATGTGTGCTAAGTGTAAGAACTGTAAATAAACGGTCCGCCCAATAATATTTTGTTTGAAAATGCTATAAAAACGAACCACTGAATATTTTCTGAATAGAGCTGGAATCCTGAAATTTGATATGGATGTCACTGTTGATGTCTGTGGTTGAGAGAAGGTGCCAATTTTGGATATGCGTACAATAATTGTACAAAATGGTACTAAATTTGGTAATGGGGGGAAATTAAAGAGCTTAAATTTGATTTCATTGATATCTGAGGTTGGGATATGGAGGTTTCTTACACCCTATAGCACATAGTGGTAAGGGCATTATGTCTTTGTGCATTTGTTTGTAACATGGAGAAGGAAATAAGACAGACCCATAGTTACTTTTGTGGATCTTCATAGAATCACTTTCTGAGTCGATTTATGCATTTCAGTCCTTCCGTCTGTCTGTTCATTTATTTTTGTGAACAAAATGCAGGTTTCATTTATTACCCGATTGAGATGAAATTTCCAAACAATATTCCGATATATGCGTGTTTAATCCGCTTTAGTGTTAAAGTGTCTTACATGTTTATTGAGCACTCCACAACAATGATATTTGGTACAGAGCATCAGATACGGCTCGAAAATACCTTTGCCAAATTTTATCGAGATCGGTTCAGGTTTTTATGTTGCTTCGATATACATCTTCATCCGATTGTACAGTTATTGCTCACCATACAGGGAGATGAAAAAACTGCAAACAACTTCAGACTGCTGTCATTTCTAAGCCACTCGTCCGACAGCTGTTAAAATTATTCCAGGGACAGCTCACTATATTGTTTACAAGCGTACAAAAGCATTTTGGTGAGAATTTTCCAGAAAAAAGTTATTCGTGATGGAATACAAGCGTGATAGTGTGATTTCTTAATATTTGGCTGGAAACCCAAAGGTGGCTATCATTAGAGCACTCCAGCATTTAAATGTGAATAAATATTTTGTGTCTCGTACCGTCGCTAGTTACCGTGATACTGGTAGCGTAGCCCATCGCAATATTCCACTCGACAAATACTGAAAAATGAGCTCGGGGTTAAGCCATTGAAATTCCAAAATGTGCAAGAACTTACACCGCAAGAGAGAGAAAATAGGTTCAAAAGAGCTAAAGAGTTGCTTAGCTTGGCCGAAAGTGGTGAACTGCCGAATTTGTTTTTTTTTTTGATGAGAAAACATTCGTTGTCCAGCAGTTTGTAAACAAACGAAATGATCGTGTTTACTTGCCAAAGAGGTCACCTATAAATGTGCACCTTCGGTCGTAGTAATCGGCAGTGGCACGCGCCACCCAAGAATAGTTACAAATAGAGGTTCCTCGCTTCATTTCCAGCGCACAATGACCACCAAAATCTCCGGATACCAATTCGTTGGACTATTGTGTCTGGAGTATTTTGGAAATCAAGGTTGGGACTAAAATATACCAAAGTGTCGATCACCTTAAGCAAGCGCTTCGCCGGGATTGGGCCAAAATACCGCAGAGCAACATTCGAACAGCATGTGTCGGTTTCATTGGCCGTTTGAAGGCCATAATTCGTGCCAAAGGTGACCAATTCGAACAAATCTAAACTTATTCTAAAATTTGATACTATTTCCGAAATTTCTGCTTTCATTCAATAAAATTAAAAAAAAAATGTAAAAATTATGGCGTTTGCAGATTATCTATCTCACCCTGTATATGTAACATCATAGTGGTGTAGGGTATCATATAGTCGTCCCCGCCCGACTTTTGACCTTTCCTTACTGGTTTCTATTAGATTTTACTCTTAGAGCGAACTATATCTATCATTTTAAATTTTAACTTCATACCAAAATTTAGTTTTGTGGTAATTTTAGCATCTATTTTGGCTGACCGTATAGCAGTTAATGCCAATAAATTATTTTCAAAGAAATTATGAACATAGTTTGATAAGCAAGAACAACTTTGACTGACTCTGGCAATTCCAGTGAAGGTATTGCCATTAGGCCTCCGAAAAACTCGGTTGAATTTGATTAAAGAAAAAAAATCGAGCAAACTCAATTTTTTGATGTCGAGCCGATTCTACTCTTACAGAGCATTCTATTAGGTTGTTTTATACCGTTGTTGTATGTCTAAGAATGTGTATTCTGTATAAGATAAACACCCCCTCTCCCCCAACAACACCTTCGATGCAACAAAAAAACAATTTTATCTTTTTCATCTCTGCGTTGTTAATGCAAAAAATTGGTGTTCCTTTCATAAAACAAATTTTATTTTTTGGGTTAAAAACACCCAATATTGGAATTGTTTTTTTTTTTTTGCACCATGGAGAGTACTTCGTTAAGGGTGTCTGTTGAATTGTTTAGTAACAAAGACTAAGGGTATCCATTACAAGTAAAGTGGATGTGACCAATTATGTATTTGTTGTGTGCGAATTGCAACGGTCAACAGTGTCAAGGTTCAGTGCAATGCCAATGGGTGGGGGGTTGGTTGTTTGATTGGTTAGTTGTTCGGTCGGTCGCTCGGTAGTTTGTCAAATTGCAATTTATGGACTTGTCCACAGGTCGTAAACTGTTCCCTCATGCCATCGTGCCAAATAAGTGGAAAATAAAAACATCTGTGACCCTGTTGATAATATGCGTAGAAAATTGTTATTGACAACTATGCCATAATCGGTTATGGATAGCTAGATTGAGTGCGGATATATTCAGTCATATGTTGAAATCTTCATATATTTAGCCTTTGGGGAATACTTGTTACTTGTTTTTATGTGACAATATCATGGATGTTGTGAAAAGGATGTTAGGAATGAATAGGGGGAGTAGATAAGGAATAAACAAGATGGTTCGAATTTATTGCAGTCGGATATATTATTTTGTGTGAAGGTACATAAATAGGATGTTGGAATTTTGTAAGAATAAGCAGTTTTATTATTAATACCTAGAAAATATCGTTCATGGGCCATCAGAAGGAAGTTGGAAACGGTAATAAACATTTTCAAAAAAAAAAAAAAAAAATAAATAAAATAAAATAAATAATAAAAATAAATATAAATAAATAAATAATAATACATCCTGCTTCTTTGGAGAATAGGTATATTTATCAACAAACACACAGTTTTAAAAAAAAATATTGCGTAAATTTTTTTAATTAACTCAGATTTTGAACTACTGACAAAATTGAAAACCTGTGTCTGCCGAGATAATTTTAGTGGGGAGTAGAAAAAATCCGATCTATTTTTTATATACGCTTTCCACTCCTCGACGTCTTCCTAAAATTAATATCTGATTGTAAATTGTTAATCCGCACAGGCCAATTTAAAACTTCGAAATGCATACCTCCCAAGGAATCTGATATGTCATATAACAATTATTACAACCAGTAAGTAAAGATCAAAAGACGGGCGGGGCTGACTATATGACACCCTACACCAGTATGCATATTTAGTAGAGCTCCCGTAAGCAAAAAGTTTCTCTTGGGAATTTATGAGAAGTAGATCATACCAACTATGAACCAAATAACATTGCTGTATAGTGCCTGATATGACTTCGATAAGGATTATATGAAACCAGTACATTACTATGCATATTTAGTAGAGCTCCCGTAACAAAATAATTTATTTCAAGTAGATCATACCACCTATCAACATTTGGCTTTAGAGCAATTATAGTTTGGTTTCAGTGGGAACTAAATATAGGGGGCATATCCAATTCTGAATCGATTTTCACTAAATTCGTCGGAGACATTTTAATCTTTTATACCGATTAACATTGCTATAGAGTGTATGATATCACTTCGAGAAGGCGAGTTCCACATGGAAACGTACGTCCCGAAATTCAGTCTATTTGGGCTGATATTATATCAAATATACAGGTCGGGATGAAAAAATTGCAACCAACTTCAGACTGCTGTCATTTCTAAGCCACTCGTCCGACTGCTGTTAAAATTATTCCAGTGACAGCTAATTATATTGTTTACAAACGTACAAAATCATTTTGGTGAAAATTTTCCAGAAAAAAAGTTATTCGTGATGGAATTCAAGCGGGATAGTGCGATTTCTTTATATTTGGCTGGAAAACCACAAGTCGCTATCGTTAGAGCACTCCTCAATATTCCATTCGGCAAATATTGAAAAATGAGGTCGGGCTAAAGCCATTGAAATTCCAAAAATGCAAGAACTTACACCGCAACAAAAAGAATATAGACTCAAAAGAGATTGAGAGAGTTGCTTCGCTTGGCCGAAAGTGGTGAACTGCCAAATTTGGTTTTCTCCGATGAGAAAACATCTGTTGTCCAGCAGTTTGTAAACAAACGAAATGATCGTGTTTACTTGCCAAAGAGGTCTGCTGAAAATGTGCACCTTCGTTTGGGAACCAGAACTCAAGCGCCGGTCATGGTGATGGTGTGGGCCGCCATAATAGCCGATGGTCGCTCTCCGCTCGTATTAATCGACCGTGGCATCAGAATAAATGCCGAATATTATCGCGAAAATATTCTGGAGGGTGTATTAAAGCATTGGGCGCGCAAACATTTTGCCCGCAGACCTTGGACATTCCAACATGACTCAGCACCATCGCACTCAGCATGCGCCACCAAAGAATGGTTACAAAATGGTGTTCCTCGCTTCATTTCCAGCGCACAATGGTCACCAAAATCTCCGGATACCAATCCGTTGGATTATTGTTTCTGGAGTATTTTGAAAAGCATGGCAAAAAATACCAAAGTGTCGATTAGCTGGGAATGGGCCAAAATACCGGAGAGCAACATTCGGGCAGCGTGTGACGGTTTCATTGGCCGTTTGAAAACCATAGTTCGTGCCAAAGGTGACCAATTCGAATAAATCTAAACTTATTGCAAAATTTGATGCTATCTCCGAAATTTTTTGTTTTCATTCAATGAAATTAAAAAAAATGTAAAAATTATGGGGTTTGACTTTGTTGCAGTATTTTTATCTCCCCCTGTATATAACAGCTATAGTTATATCTGAACCAATTTTCACCAAAATTTGAAGTACTTGCTTTCAGGCTGAATTCAGTCGGAATTGCCAAAATTCGCATCTTTTGCGCTGATATTAGCCATTTGGTGTACATTAAACCAGAAATCGGTTGAAGATACATATAGGAGCTATATCTAAATCTCCACCGATCTTAATACAATTTGGCAGACGTATTTCTGGGCTGTGTCTGATATCTGGTACCAAATGTCATTCTTGTGGAGTGCATATTACGCATGTGAGGGACTTAAAACCCCAAATCGGATGAAACATATATATATAGGGGCTATAGCTATATCTGAACTGATTTTTATCAAATTTCGCGAAATTGCTTCCAGACTGAATTCGCTCAGATGTGCCAGGTCATTTGAACTGATATTGGCCATTTGGCGCACAATAAACCCGAAATCGGTTGAAGATATATGGGAGCTATATCTAAATCTGATCCGATTATCACCAATTTCAATAGGGTTCGTCCTTGGGCCAAACAAATATTTTTTGGAAAATTTCATCTCAATCGGATAACAAGTAAAAAAGCAGTAAGTTGGGCCGGGCCGAACTTTGAATACCCTCCACCGTTTGAAACGAATTAGAAAATTTTCAAAAAAAAAAAAAAAATCCATTAAAAACTCAGTTAAAATCATCAAAATACCGAATATCGGGGGTACCGTCATATGGGGGATATACGATATCGTTAACCTATAAAGAGAATTCTCTGTCAGGGGGTAAAGTGCCCACAAAGAACTCCTTGTGTGGAATTTCAGACATTTCCGTTGAAAAATGTATCTAAAATCATAAAAATAACGAATATCGCGGGGTACCGTTATATGGGGAATATGCGATATCGTGGACCTATATAGGCAATTCTCTTTCAGGGTGTAAAGTACTTATATGGAACTCCTTGTGTGGATTTTCAGACCATTCCGTTGAAAAATGTGGCTAAAATCATCAAAATACCGAATATCGGGGGGTACCGTTATATGGGGGCTATATGATATCGTGGACCGATATAGCCCATCTTCGAACTTGACCTGCCTGCAGACAAAAGAGAGATCTGTGCAAAATTTTAGCTTCCTATCTTAATTCGTTTAGACTGTAGCGTGATTACAACAGACGGACGGACAGTGCTAAATCGTCTTAGAATTTTACGCTGATCAAGAATATATACATTTTGTTGGGTCTAAAATGATTATTTCGATAAGTTACAAACGGAATGACGAACTTAATATACCCTCCATACTATGTATGGTGGTGGATGCGATCTGCATTTTGTTTACAAAAATACATGGACGGATGGAATGACGGACTAAATCGGCTCAGAAAGTGATTCTATGAAGATCCTCAATAGTATCTAAGGGTCTATCTCGCTTCCTTCTCCATGTTACAAACAAATGACCAAAGACATAATGCCCTTACCACTATGTGGTGTAGATTATAAAAACTAAATCCACAACCATTTCCCGCATTCCATTTGGGCGCCACATGAAACCCCCGGAGACACGATAAATGACAAATTATGGTTTTTAATTTTTTTGTAACTTTAAAATGCCAACAAATTGAATATAGCAAAAGGGTAAACGCACTGATGATGTTATCAACCAACTTCACCACCCAGTGGCAGGGTGCTTACACCTCAAGGGGTGCTAATGACAAAAAAGAAGGGTTATACGAAAAAGAAACGACAAGACTATAAAATTGCACATAAATGTTTGGTTAATATTTTGTGCAAACACACAAAACCTTTAAAAAAACTGGAAAGTCGTCGTCTACCTCATGATAATTTCTAAAATGACTCGAGCAACCGCCTGCTGTGATGAAATTCATTTATTCAGATCATTTTGCGTTAAACGTCACGCGTACAGCACGGAAAGTGACACTTTTAATTAAATTTTACAGAAAATTGGATTAGAGTATTATTGATTGATTTTTTCACTTATTTTCAATTAAATAGAGAAAAAAGGCAGCTTTGGTGACAAGCCCAAACTCTGGCATTATTTCTACGTAATATACAATTAACATCAAAATTCTACATCTGTAGATTACTTACGATCTATCTCGTTTTTGAATAAATATAAAAAAGTTGTTTGGAAAATTTTGGGCAATAGCTTGGGTTTAGAAATACAATTTAGGTATATTGGCCCGAATCAGTACGTTTTTTGGAAATAACAATCCAGTCTCAAATCCTTTTTTAAATTTTTTTAAATATTGTTTTTAATTTAATTCTTAATTCATCATAATTATTGTTATCTTATAAATGAATGAGTCGAATCCATTGCGAAAAAATTTTCTTTATTGATAGCAAGTGCCCCATATTTGGCCCTATTAAAAATGGTGGGAGTCAGTTCAAATATAGATATGGCTCCCATATATCTTCAAACAATTTCGTGTTAATTGTGCACCAAATGGCCAATATCTGACCAAATGATCTGAATTTTAACCAAATGATTTAATTGTAACCAAATTAAGTCTAGAGGCAATTACATCAAATTTGGAGAAAATCGGTTCGGATATAGCTATAGCTCCCCATGTATGTAATATCAGCTCAAATTTAATATTTTTTTATATTCAATCGAATTTTACTATGAGTGGTATGATCTACTTCACATAAATTCCCAATTTAAACTTGTTGGTTACGAGACTAAATAAATACGGAGAGAGTTTAGGGTATCATATAGTCGGCCAGCCCTACTTTTGACCTTTCCTTACAATATTTAAAGTAACTACTTCGATTTATATTGAAATAAGTCGTTAAGGTTATAACATGCAAGAGAAATAGTGGTCTACAGTGCA
The DNA here is from genome assembly GCF_030504385.1 of Musca domestica. Taxonomy (NCBI): domain Eukaryota; kingdom Metazoa; phylum Arthropoda; class Insecta; order Diptera; family Muscidae; genus Musca; species Musca domestica. The sequence continues at coordinate 717,882 of NW_026712169.1, read as the reverse complement.
GTCTCTTTGGGTAAAAAAATCACACATAAATTCACTTAATATAAATTACTTTTCCCGCATACGAAGTAGAAGACATTAGCTAGTATTGATTCCATGACCAATTTAAGATTTCAGTACTTTTTATACCGAACGCCACACGGTGGGGCCTTTGTGCATTTCTTTGCAACATGCAGAAGGAAACGAGATACATCCATAGTTCCTTTGATGATATTCAAATAAAGTCCTGCAACACAACTTTTGGTTTTTGATGATTGAATTATGTTTTAGAGGAACAACAGCGCCGTTAAAGATATCTCTAAATAAAACAAGAAAGAAGAAATTTTATCTATTGGAAGGAATTTTAAAATCTAAAAAAATTACTTAAAAATGTCGCTACAATTTTAACAAGTAAACAAGTTAAAAAGCAGTAAGTTCGGCCGGGCCGAACTTTTAATACCCTCCCCATTTACAACGAATTTGGAAATTTTCAAAAAATATAATCCTTAAAAAATTCTGTTAAAATTTTAAAAATACCGAATATAGCCGTTATATTGGGGTCTATACGACGTGGACATACATATGCATTGTTTGTCATAAGCCATTACCATATTCAAATTCGAAACTGGATCCGCACCGACAATTTTCTGTCACAGACTGTAGTTCCCATAACGAACTTCAAATACCAAATTTTAAACAATTCCGGTTAATAATGTCGCTAAAATCATCAAAATACCGAACATAGCGGGGTGCCGTTATATGGGGGCTATACGAAGACGTGGACCTGCACAGACAATTTTCAGTCTTAGGGTGTAGTATCCATTTGGAACTTCAAATACCAGATTTGAAACAATTCCCGTGAATAATGTCGCTAAAATCATCAAAATACCGAATATCGGGAGGTACCGTTATATGGGGGCTATACGAAGACATAGACTTGCACAGACAATTTTCTATCTTAGGGTTGTAGTATCCATTTGGAACTTCAAATACCAAATTTGAAACAATTCCGGTGAATAACGTCGCTAAAATCATCAAAATACCAAATATCCAAAGGTACCGTTATATGGGAGCTATATGAAAACGTGGACCTACATGGCCCATTTACGAACTTAACCTGCCTACTGGAAAAATAAACATGTGTGCAGTAAGTTCGACCGGGCAGAACTTTGAATACCCTCTACCATTTGGTACGAATTTGGAAATTTTCAAAAGGATAAGATCCGCTACAAATTTTGTTAAAATCTTAAAAATATCGAATATAGCCGTTATATTGGGGTTTATACGAAGAAGTGCAACTTTTGTCATAAGCCATTGCAATAATGAAATACGAAAATTGAAAAAAAAAAATCCGGTGAATAATGTAGCTAAAATCATCAAAATACCGAATATAGGGAGATACTGATATATGGGGCCTATACGATTAGATTAGCCATAGACTGCAGTTCCAATTACGAACTCTAAATATGAAATTTGAATCAACTCCGGTGAATAATGTCGCTAAAATCATCAAAATACCGAATATTGGGAGGTACCATTATATGAAGGCTACACGAAGACGTGGGCCTGCATACCCAGTTCTTTGTCATAGGTTGTAGCACCCGCCCATACTATCACCAGGGCATGTTTGTTTACAAACTGCTGGACAACGAATTTTTTCCCATCAGAGAAACCCAAATTCGGCAGTTCACCATTTTCGGCCAAGCGAAGCAACTCTTTAGCTCTTTTGAGTCTATTTTATTTCGGTTGCGGTGTAGTTCTTGCACTTTTTGGAATTTCAATGGCTTTATCCTGAGCTCATTTGTCAATATTTGCCGAATGGAATATTGCGATATGTTCAGCTCACGAGTCATTTTTCGGCCACTGCGACGTGGTCGCTTTTTTACTTTTCGAACCATTTCTGCTGATGTTGCTGTTTTCTTCTGTCCACTTCCTTGACGTCGGGCTACGCTACCAGTATCACCGTAACGGTAACGATGGATGGTATGATACACAAAAAATTTATTCACATTTAAATGCTGGAGTACTCTAACGATAGCCACTTGTGGTTTTCAAGCCAAATATAAAGAAATCACATTATCACGCTTGAATTCCATCACGAATAGCTTTTTTTCGGGAAAATTCTCACCAAAATGCCTTTGTACGGTTGTAAACAATATGATGAGCCGTCACTGCAATAATTTTAACAGCTGTCGGACGAGTGCCTTAGAAATGACAACAATCTGAAATTGGTTGCAGTTTTTGCATCTCACCCTATATATACGTTTCATCCAATTTGGTATTTTAAGTCCCTCACATGCATAATATGCACTCTAGAAGAATAATATTTGGTTCCGGACATCAGATCAATTTTTATCGAGATCGATTCAGATTAGGATATAGCTTCCATATATATCTATCCGGTATCAGATATATTGTGCACTAAATGGCTAATATCAGCCCAATTGTGCTGAATTTTGGCAATTACGACTGTATTCATCCTATAAACCAGTACTTCAAATTTGTAAATCGGTTCAGATATAGCTATAGCTTCCATATATATGTTTTATCCGATTTGGGGTTTAAAGCCCCTCACAAGCATAATATGTATTCCACAACAATGATCGTTGTTACCAGATATCAGATACCGCTCTGAAATGAGTGTATCAAATTTTGTCAAGATCGATTCAGATTTGGATATAGCTCCCTCATATATCCTCAACCAATTTCGGGTTAATTGTACACCAAACATCGGTTAAGATATAGCTATAGCATCCATACATAGATTTCATCCGGTTTTGTGTTTAAGTTCTCCACATTTGTAATATGCACTCCACAAAAATGATATTTAGTACCAGATATCTTAAAGAGCTCGGAAATACCTATGCAAAATTTTATCGAGAACGCCTAAGATTTGGATATAGTTCCCATATATATTCTTAATTCGGTTTGTTGTGCAAATAATGGCTCATATCAGCCCAAATGGGGTGAGTTTCGGGACGTACATTTCCATTTTGTTGTTGTTGTTGTAGCAGTAGTACATGTTTGCGTTCTGTTGATCTGGTTCAGGTCCACGTCGTATAGACCTCAAATACCGAATAATGCCGTTATTCGGTATTTTTAAAATTTCAACAGATTTTTTTTAAAGATTTTATTTTTTGAAAATTTCCAAATTCGTTCCAATTGCTGGAGGGTATTCAAAGTTTGGCCTGGCCGAACTTACTGCTTTTTAACATGTTTAATATAATCCTTCTGCGTGTGATATAATGCACTCTATAGCAAACTATAACTGCTCTAAAGCCAAATGTTGATATCTATGATCTACTTGAAATAAATTCTTTTGTTATGGGAGCTCTACAAAATATGCAAAGTGGTGTAGGGTATCATGTAGTCGGGCCCGCCCGACTTTTGACTTTTCCTTGCTGGTTTTTAACATTAGTTTAGGTAGAGTGAAAAATCTAGAATGTAATGTTCTTTGTTTACGCTTGCTTATACATTACTACTTTTATTACCACTGTCATAAATTTATTTTCTATTTCATTTTATTGAAACAAAATGTCGTGCCTGTCTTTAATTAATTTTTCTTTAAACATTTCTGATTTTACCATGGCAAAATAGAGTATAAAAGCTCTGAATATCGTTGCTGAATTCATACAGTTTTTTTTTAAATATTCAGACAACACAAACAAAAGTAAATATTAATTAAATAAAAAAAATAAATAAATAAAAATTATATATACATATAATTAGCATTTAATTTAAAATAGAATATAGAAAATGATTGGATTAATAAAAAAATATTTAACATATTTTTTACACTTTTTTCTATTTTTATTTATTTAATCATTTGTTTATATGTATTTATTGGTTAATTATTTTTTTATTAACTATTAGTAAATTTTTTCGTTGATTTATTTATTTATTAATTTTTCTTTCAATTATTTATCTATTATTTTTTTTTTGTTACATATAAAATTTCCTTAGATCAAAATGAAAACCTTCTTCGCCGTCGTCGCCTTTGCCGTCATGAACTTCTTGGCCATTGCCTCAGCTGAACCCCTCTTGAATGCCTTGCCTTTGGATGCCTTACATGCATTTTATACAGTATAGAGGGTATATTAAGTTCGTCATTCCGTTTGTAACTCATGGAAATAATAATTTTAGACCCAAATATATATATATTCTTTATCAGCGTAAAATTTTAAGACGATTTATCCCTGTCCGCCCGGCTGTCTGTCTATTGTAATCGCGCTACAGTCAAAACGAATAAAGATAGGAAGCAAAAATTTCTGCACAGTTCTGTCTATTGTCTGCAGGCAGGTCAAGTTCGAAGATGGGCTATATCGATCCACGATTCGTATAGCCCCCATATAAATGTACCTCCCCCACACGGTATTCGGTATTTTGATGATTTTAGTCACATTTTTAATGAAATTGTCTAAAATTCTACACAAGGAATGTGAGTACTTTACCCCCTGACAGAGAATTGTCTATTTAGGTCCACGATATCGTATAGCCCCCCTGTAAAGGTACCCCCTTATATTCGGTATTTTAGCCACATTTTTCAACGGAATTGTTTGAAAATTCCCACAAGGAGTATCTTATCGTCTGGAGAGGAATTATTAATATAGGTCCACGATATCGTATAGCCCCATGTAACGGTACCCCTCCGGTATTCGGTATTTTGATGATGTTAGCCACATTTTTCAATGGAATTGTCTGAACTTCTACACAAGGAGTTCTTTGTAAGTACTTTAACCCCTGAAATAGAATTGTCTATATAGGTCCCCATATAACGGTACCTCCCCATATTCGGAATTTTGATAATTTTAACTACAACTTTCAATGGAATTGTCTAAAAAACCATACTAGAAGTTCCTTCTAAGCACTTTACCCCCGGAAGATTATTGTCTATATATATGGGGGATATATATCGGTACCTCCCTATATTCGAGATTTTGATGATTTTGCCACATTTTTCAATGGAATTTTCTGAAATTATACACAAGGAGTTTTATGTGAGTACTTTACCCCTTGAAAGGAAATTGTCTACATAGGTCCACAATATCGTATATCCCCCATATAACGGCAGCTCCCGATATTAGGTTTTTTGATGATTTTAGCCACATTTTTCAATCGAATTGTCCGAAATTGCAGACAAGGAGTTCTTTGTAAGTACTTTAACCCCTGAAATAGAATTGTCTATATAGGTCCCCATATAACGGTACCTCCCCATATTCGGAATTTTGATCATTTTAACTACAACTTTCAATGGAATTGTCTAAAAAACCATACTGGAAGTTCCTTCCAAGCACTTTACCCCCGGAAGATTATTGTCTATATATATGGGGGATATATATCGGTACCTCCCTATATTCGAGATTTTGATGATTTTGCCACATTTTTCAATGGAATTTTCTGAAATTATACACAAGGAGTTTTATATGAGTACTTTACCCCTTGAAAGAAAATTGTCTACATAGGTCCACAATATCGTATATCCCCCATATAACGGCAGCTCCCGATATTAGGTTTTTTGATGATTTTAGCCACATTTTTCAATCGAATTGTCCGAAATTGCAGACAAGGAGTTCTTTATGAGCACTTTACCACCTGACAGAGAATTGTCCACGATATCGTATATCCCCCATATAACGGCACCTCCCTATATCCGGTATTTTGATGATTTTAGCCACATTTGTCTGAAAATCCACACAAGGAGTTCCTTTTGAGTATATTATCCCCTGGAAGAGAATTATCTACATAGGTCCACGATATCGTATAGCTCCCATATAACGGTACCGCCGATATTCGGTATTTCGATGATGTTAGCCACATTTTCAATGGAATTGTCTGAAATTCTAAACATGGGGTACTCACAACTCCTTAAAATAGAATTGTCTATATAGGTCCACAATATAGTATATCTCCCATATATCGGTACCTTCCATATTCGGTATTTTTAAGATTTTAACAGAATTTTTAATGAACTTTATTTTTTTTAAATTTCCTAATTCGTTGCAAATGGTGGAGGGTTTTTTACTTGTTATTCCTGCTTTGGGAATGTGCTTAGGCGTATATGACTTCGATGCAATTGTGCTTAATTTTTAGCTCACTTCTTTGGCCCCAGATCACATGTGTGTGCTCGACTAGTGATGCTAGTATTCTGACATCTGAACATGATCGCTGTGTGATAACAGCGTGACACTCGTCATTAATAGGTTTTAAAGCCCTGCAACACAACTTTCGATTTTTGATGATTTAATTATGTTTTAGAGGAACAACAGCGCCGATAAATACATCTTTAAATAAAACAAGTAAAAACAAGTTAAAAAGCAGTAAGTTCGGCCGGGCCGAACTTTGAATACCCACCACCATTTGGAACGAATTTGAAAATTTTCAAAAAATAAAATCCTCAAAAAATTCGGTTAAAATGTTAAAAATACCGAATATAGCCGTTATATTGGGTCTATAGGGAGGTATCGATATATCGGAGCTGTGCTAAGACCTGGACCAGCATAGACAATTTTTTGCCACAGGCTATACTTACTTTACTAACGTCAAATACGATATCTCAAACAATTTCGGTGGATATTGTACCTAAACTTGTCAAAATACCGAATATAGGGAGGCAATTTTCTGTCACAGGCTGTAGTTCCCATTACGAACTCTAAATACGTCATTTGAAAAAATTTCGGTGAATAATAACGCTAAAATCATCAAAATACCGAATTTTGGGAGGTACCGTTATATGGGGGCTATACGAAGACGTGGACCTGCCCAGATAATTTTCTGTCATAGGCTGTAGTATCCATTTCGAACTTCAAATACCAAAGTTGAAACAATTCCGGTGAATAATGTCACTAAAATCATAACAATACCGAATATCGGGATGTACCGTTATATGGGGGCTACATGAAGACGTGGACGTGCACATATAATTTTGTGTCTTAGGCTGTAGTATCCATTACGAACTTCAACTACCAAATTTGAAAAAATTCCGGTGAATAATGTCGCTAAAATCAACAAAATACCGAATAACAGGAGGTACCGTTACATGGGGGCTATACGAAGACGTGGACCTGCACAGACAATTTTCAGTCTTAGACTGGAGTATCCATTTCGAAATTTAAATACCAAATTTGAAACCATTTCGGTGAAAAATGTCACTAAAATCATCAAAATACCGAATAACAGGAGGTACCGTTACATGGGGGCTATATGAAAACGTAGACCTACATGGCCTATTTACGAACTTAACCTGCCTACTGGAAAAATAAACACGTGTGCAAAATGTTAGCCTTCTATCTCAATTCGTTCGAAAGATAGCGTGATTACAACAGACAGACAGACGGACATGGCTAAATCGACTTAGAATTTTACGCAGATCAAGAATATATATACTTTGTTGGGTCTGACATGATTATTTCGAGGAGTTACAAACGGAATGACAATGTTAATATACCCTCCATAGTATGGTGGAGGGTATAAAAACATTAAGTTCGGCCGGGCCGAACTTTGAATACCCTCCACAATTTGGGACGAATTAGGATATCTTCAAAAAATAAAATTTATTACAAATTGTGGACCTATATAGACAATTCCATTTTAGGGGACAAAGTACTCACACGGAACTCCTTGTGTAGAATTTCAGACAATTCCATTGAAAAATGTGGCTAACATCATCAAACTACCGAATATCGGTGGTACCGTTATATGAAGGCTATACGATATTGTGAACCTATATAGACAACTCTCTGTCAGGAGGTAAAGTGCTGATAAAGACCTCCTTGTCTGCAATTTCGGACAATTCGATTGAAAAATGTGGGAAAAAATCATCAAAATACTAAAACGTGGACTTATACATGCAATGTTTCGCCAGCGGAGCTAGAACACATTATGACCAACAAATACCAATTTTTAGACAAATCCATGAAAAATGCGACAAAAATCATCAAAATACCGAATATCGGAGGTACCGTTATATGGGGACTAAACCAAAACGTGGACCTGTATCGTGATTTCAACAGACAGACGGACAGACAGACAGACGGACATCGTTAAATAGACTTAGAATTTTATGCTGATTATGAATATATATACATTATGGGGTCTACGACGAATATTTAGACATGTTACAAACGGAATGACAAAGTTAATATACCCTCCTTTCCAAGGTGGAGGGCATAACAAGTAAGAAGGCAGTTAAGGGTCCGAAATTTTACTTATTGGAAGGAACTTCAAAATCTCAAAAAAAAAAATCGGTTACAAATGCCGTTATCATTTTAAAAACCGAAAAGCTGGTGATACACTTATATGGACACTTATATAGGGCTATAAGTGGATCTCTACAGCTAATTATATGCCAAAGAAAGTGGTGAATATTACGAATTCCAAATAAGAAGTTTAAGATAATTCTGTTGAAAAAATTAGCAAAATATCGAATATTCGTAGGTGCCGTTATATGGGGACTATAACTAAATTTAACCTGCAATGATGTTTCCTTCATGCTGGAAACACCAACTGTCAATTTATAGGAAATTCGGACAAAAAAACCATCAAAATGCCATAAACCGTTGAACGTGGAAATATCTAGCCCATTTTCAGTACTATGCAAACCTAAAACATATCTGTGTAAACTTTTAGCAACCAATCTTATTACGTTTGGGAGCTAGAGTAATTTCCACAGACGGAGAGACAGACAAATGGACGAATTTCGACATAGGATTTTATATACTTTGTGGGGTCTAAAATTTATATTTCGAGGTGTTATAAAAGTAATGACAAACTTAATATACTCTCTATATAATGGTGGAAGGTATAAATAGATTTTTTCCCCAATCCGACACCTGGAAATACGCTTTGCAATTACAGACACTTTGGTATCATACAATTAAGACTTAAAATTTTTACAGGACATCATATTTATAAATTTATGTTTGTACGCCCATTAATTTGTTCAGCTTAGGTGTTTGGTGTCAGATTTACCAATAAAACAATGTCAATGAGGAATGTTAATTTACCACTGACAAAATGTCAAAGTGACGATTTTCTGTGTTGTCCAATTTTGTATTGAAGTAAATACAAATTTGTTTTCAATAATTTATGGGACATTACAATTTCAAGTCGAACAAACAAATAATAAAAAACGCTAAAGTAACACAATTCCGTTTGGAAAATTGGACTATGAATCTGAAATATACGTGTGTTTAGGTTGACAAAAAATAACAAATTATAACAGCAGGATATTGCACCACACCACTTATGTCAAACACCCCTTAATAGGGAAGTAAAGAAACGTTTAAAAAACAACAACACACACCAAAAACGGAAAAAACCAACTTCATAAAGGACATAGCTGGGGGATGATGGCCGTCTGTCTCTGTCTCTCTTTCCCTCACGCACCGATTTTGATTGTGGACAGGAAAAAAATGGCAAGTACTTAATTTAAAATAAAGTGCGTAAAATAATTGAAAAACATAAAAGCGCGTAAAAAACGCCAACACCAACAAAACAACACCATCTACCAGTTCAGCTCCGCTCAGGACGTCGTTTGGTGGAAATGCATGCAAACAACAGACAAAAATCTCAACATGATAAGGGCTGTTAAACAAACAGACAGACAGACGTCGCACGACACATTCAAACAATTTCGTTCATTGTCGTATTGTTGTCCTTATAAAAATGTCAACAGGACACTGGATGCCGATCCAATCCGGTTTTCTCATCTTTTGCGAGGGAAAAAATATATGAAAAAAAAAAAAACGAAACAAAACAAAACAAAGTAGCTTCAACTTGTAACGATGAGTGGCAATTTCTCATATGTCCTGTTGGCAGGATAATAAAGTGCGTGAAATTTGTTTGTTCGCCTGTCATAATAATGAAAATATTGGCTTGTAGCAACATGTCAGGGGGTGTTTTCTTTTTTTTTCGTCTGTACATCTGATATTTTCTTATATGCATTTTTATTACTTTTGACAATGTCAACAAAATCCACTTGGCAGCAGAGTCCTTTACAAATAGTAGTAAATGTGATGAAAATCAAGGAAGTAAGTATGTTTACTATGACAGTGAAAAATTGAAGATGATTTGGTTAAAAACCATTGAATATACTCCTTGAGTCAAGGTAAACTAAGTTAGGTCAGATTTAAACAGTACATAAAACCGGGATTTTTATATTTCAATATTCTAAAGAAATATATAATATTATGTGATGGCCTTCAGGTAAATAAATTCAGTTCAGTCGAACTTCTTTCACCATTGGAAAGTAACTCTTTTCTATCGTTTTTATATGTAAAAGAGGTATAAAAAGCATCCTTGAATATCCTCCACCATTTGGAACGAATTTGGCAATTAAAAAAAAAAAAAATAATAATAAAATCCGTTAAAAATTCTATTAAATTCTTAAAAATACTGAATGTAGCCATCATATTATTTCGACGTGGACCTGCATAGGCAACTTTTGTCATACAGTATTCAAATGCGAAACTAAAAAAAATCGGTAATAATGTAGATAAAATTATCAAAATACCGAATATCGGGAGGTACCGATATTTAGGGGCTATGCGGAGACCTGGACCTGCATAGACAATTTTCTGACACTGAATACGGTATTCTTTAGGAACTTCAAATGCGAAATTCGAAACAATTCCGGTAAATAATGTCGCTGTAATCAGCAAAATACCGAATATAGGGGGATACGGTTATATGGGGGCTATACAAATACCTAGCCTGTGTAGACAATTTTCCGTCGTAGACTGAAGTACCCATTACGAACTTTAAATGCGAAATTTTAAACAATTCCGCTAAATAATGTATCTAATATCATCTAAATACCGAATATTGGGAGGTGCCGATATTTAGGGGCTATACGGAGACCTGGATCTGCGTAGGCAATTTTCTGTCATAGATTGTAGTACCTATTAAGAACTTTAAATACGACATTTGAAACAATTCCGATGAGTAATGTCGCTAAGATAATCAAAATACCGTATATAGGGAGGTAGAGTTATATGGGTGCTATACCTAAACGTGGACCTACAGGGTGAGATAAAAAACTTTATCAAAGTCAAACGCCATAATTTTTTTATACCCTACACCACATAGTGGTAAGGGTATTATGTCTTTGTGCATTTGTTTGTAACATGGAGAAGGAAACGAGATAGACCCATAGTTACTTTTGAGAACCTTCATAGAATCACTTTCTGAGTCGATTTATGCATGTCAGTCCGTCTGTCCATGTATTCTTGTGAACAAAATGCAGGTCGCATTTATTATCCGATTGAGATGAAATTTTCCAAACAATATTTTTTTGGCCCAAGGACGAACCCTATTGAAATTGATGAGAATCGGATCAAATTTAGATATAGCTCCCATATATATCTTCATCCGATTTCGGGTTAAATGTGCACCAAATGTCCACTATCAGTCCAAATTACCTGAATTTTGGCACACCCAACCGAGTTCGGCCTAGAAGCAAGTATATAAAGTTTGGAGAAAATCGGTTCAGATATAGCTATAGCTCCCATATATATCTTTTATCCGGTTTGATCTTTAAGTCCCTCACATTCCTACTATGCACTCCACAAGAATGATATTTGGTACCAGATATAAGATACAGCCCAGAAATAGCTGTTTGTAATTTTATCGAAATCGGTTCAGATTTGGATATAGCTCCCATATATATCTTCATCCGATTTCGGGTTTATTGTGCACCAAATGGCCGTTGGAGAAACCCGGTTCAGAGATAGCTATAGTTCGTAAAATGCACGATAGAATTAGATAGATTTTGATTTTGTACCAAATATCTCATAGAGCTCTGAAATGCTTTGTATAAACCTTTTTACGAGAGCTCTACTAAATATGTATAGTGGTGTAGTGTATCATATAGTCGGCCCCGCCCGACTTTTGAGCTTTCCTTACTGGTTTTAAATTGTATTGAATGAAAGCAAAAAATGTTGGAAGTAGCATAAAAATTTAGAATAAGTTGCAAAATGGCCAGGTTTTATCCCTTTATTGTTGTTTTTATAAAAACAACGTTTGTTTATTAGTGGAGAACGATGGTAAAGTTTACCAGGGTGTAAGGCAGGGAATAAGCTCAATGGAAGAGGAACCAAATAATTAAATAAAACTAAAATTCTTTTGGAAAGTCGTCTAAATCTTACAACCGCACTTATAAACATTTGCAGCTTTCTCCACTTGTTATGCTTTCGTTCAACCTGAACGTAGTAGCATAACCATGTAAGTCGGTTTTGTCTGTTACAACAAAAACCCCTTCGTCGACCGTGCCTATTAATAGAACAGTGTTGGCTTGTTTGTTCGGGATACCGTAGTATTTTGTTGTTGCAAAATGGCCAGGCTTTATCCCTTTATTGTTGTTTTTATAAAAACAACGTTTGTTTATTAGTGGAGAATGTTTACCAGGGGTAAGGCAGGGAATACCTAGGTTTCGGAAACAAGCCAACACTGTTCTATTTTAGAATAAGTTTAGATTTATTCGAATTGGTCACATTTGGCACGAAGTATGGCCTTCAAACGGTCAGTGAAACCGTCACACGCTGCCCGAATGTTGCTCTCATTCCCGGCGAAGCGCTTGCTTGAGGCGATCGACTCTTTGGTATTTTTTAGTGCCAACCTTGCTTTTCAAAATACTCTAGACACAATAATCCAACGGATTGGTATCCGAAGATTTTAGTGACCGTTGTGCGCTGGAAATAAAGCGAGGAACCTCATTTTGTAACCATTGTTGGGCGGCGCGTGTTGAGTCCTGTTGGACTCCTGTGCCGAAGGCTTTAATACACCCTCCAGAATATTTTCGCGGCATTTATTCTGATGCCACGGTCGCTTAATACGAACGGAGAGCGACCATCGAATGTTATGGCGGCCCACACATCTCCATGGCCGGCGCTTGAGTTCTGGTGACCAACCGAAGGTGCAGATTTTCAGCTGACCTCTTTGGCAAGTAAACACGATAATTTTGTTTGTTTATAAACTGCTGGACAACGAATGTTTTCTGATCGGAGAAAAACAAACTCGGCAGTTCACCACTTTCGGCCAAGCGAAGCAACTCTACAATTAGGTATTGGGTGAACAGATGTAGTGCAGTTTTTAGCCTCGCATATGGAGGTGGGTTAGGAAATGTGTACTATAATTGTACGAAAAGTACTGAATGGTACACAATTTGGTATTAAGTGGAGGAATAGAGCTGAAGACCTGACATTTTATATAGATGTCACTGTTGGTTACTGTGAAATGATTTTGGAAATGTGCACTATAATTGTACGAAAAGTTCCAAATTTGGTAATGTATAGTAAAATCTCTATTGGTATCTAGGATTAAGATATGGAGGTGGTTTTGGAAATGTGTGCATATATAATTTTATAGAGCTACAAAAGTTTGATATTGGAAGTCTGTGTTGATATCTCGTGTTAAGAGATCTGGTGGTGGCTTAGCAAATTCGTACTATAATTGTTCGAAATGAACTAAATATAAAATTTGGATTATCTTGTGCTGTTTGCTGGAAATAAATTCTTTTGTCAAGTCTGGTAAGGTTGCTGGTAATCTGTCAGTTTCAATTCTTGGACAAGCTGAATTTTGTATGGAAATATTATTATGAAAAGTAAATTTCAACGATTTAGATACGTTGTTCAGTGGTGTTTTAATCCATTATAAGTTGTCCCAGTCTTCTTTACAAAATACTGAAAATGAAAATAAATTATAATCAAAAAGTAATAAGGAATTCGTACCATTTCCGCCTTTCTGGGCCACCCTGTAATAAAAGTTTCTTCGTTTTTACCTATTTGGGATATCCGCACTAGATTTTTGTGGTTTTTTCTACAACATCTTCATTGTTCCATAGGGATAAGGGGGCGTTTTTGTCCATGTCTTTAGCTCTAGACGTGATGCACATAGAATCAATGTAGGTCGCATCTATTATCCGATTGATATGAAATTTTCCAAATAAGATTTGTTTGGCCCAAGGACGAACCCCATTGAAGTTGGTGAGAATCGGTTCAAATTTAGATATAGCTCCCATACCGATTTCGGGTTAATTGTGCACAAAATGACCAATATCAGTTTAAATGACCTGTATTTTGGCACATCTGAAAGATTTTCAGTCCCGAAGCAAGTAAATCAAATGTCGTGAAAACCGGTTCAGATATAGCTATAGCTCCCATATATATGCTTCACCCGATTTGGGGTTTGGTACCAGATAACTTATCGAGCTCGAAAATACTTCTGCCAAATTATCCGATTATCAGGTTTCCCAAATGCACTTAATTTTTTATAATTCAACTGAAGTCATCCTAGAAAAAGGTACTTTAAATTTGGTGAATATATATATATATATATATATGTTTCATTTGATTTGGGGTTAAAGTCCCTCACATGCGTAGTATGCACTCTACAACAAAAATATTTGGTACCAGATATCAGAAATAGCTCGGAAAAAAGTGTTTAAAATTGTCAAAATCGGATCAGATTTGAATACAGCTCCCACATATATCTTTATCCGATTTTTGGGGTTTTGTGCTTCAAATGGCTAATATCAGCCCAAATGGAGGGAATTTGGCACTTCCGATGGAATCTAGCCTAAAAGCAAGTGATTCAGATTTTGGTGAAAATCGGTTCAGATATAGCTATATCTCCCATATATATATATATGTTTCATCCGAGTAGCTGTTAAAGTCCCTCATATGCGTAATATACACCTCACAACAATGATATTTGATACCGGTCATCAGATACAGCTCGAAAATAACTCTATTAAATTTTATAGAGATCGTGCTACTTTTGTCTAATTAGGTTGAAATTTGGATCATATGATTAAGTTCCGATTGCAGTGAATAGACATATACAATTTATTCAAGAATTTTTGAATATAAATTAATGATGAAATGAATATTACATTTCCAACGAAATTGACTGTAATTGAGGTTTAGGTTGCTCAATGAATAGAAAGAATTCCTTTGTTCCATAAGGGAAAATATAAACCAGTAAAGAAAGTCTTAAAGTCGGGCGGAGCCGACTTTATGATACCCTACACCACCTTGCTAATTTAGTAGAGATCATACACATACACAATCATACACGCTATGATTATAAGTATAATTTAAAGTTCAAAGGACTAAATATGCCGAAACATTTGTATCGTTCAAATTCGGACATGTATTGCCCATTTGGTGCACAATTAATTTGAAATCGGATAAAAATATATATGGTAGCTATATCCAAATCGGAACCGATCTCGATAAAATTTGGCAAAGATATTTCTGAGCTGTATTTGATATATTTCCCTGAATATCGTTGTTACGGAGTGCATATTACGGCTGTGCGTAACAAATATGACAAATCGGATGAACAGTATATATGGGAGCTATAGCTATATCTGAACCGATCTTCACCAAATTTGACATACTAACTTCTAGACTCAATTCGGTCGTATGTGCCAGATTTCATCCAATTTGGGCAAATTGGGCAAAATAAAAAATAAAAAAATAAAATTAGACGTTTGGTGCACAATCAAAGGTAAATCGGACGAAGTTATATATGGGAGCTATATCCAAATCTGAACCGATCTTGATAAAATTTAGCAAATGTATTTCTGAGATGTTTTTGATATATTTCCCCAAATATTGTTGTTACATGGTGCATATTACGGCTGCGGTGGAAAAAAATAGCAAATCGGATGAACAATATATATGGGAGCTATAGCTATATCTAAACCGATTTCGATCAAATTTGGCATACTTATTTTCAGGTCCAATCTGATCGTACTTGCAAAATTCCATACTATTCGGACTGATATTACACGTTTGGTGCACAATAAAAGGCAAATCGGACGAAGATATATATGGGAGCTATATCTAAATTTTGACCGATTATCTCCAATTTCAATAGGGTTCGTCCTTAAGCCAAACAAATGACTTGTGCAAAATTTCATGTGGATAGGGCAATAAATGCGAACTGTACTTTGTTTACAAAAATACATGGACAGACGGACGGACGGACGGACGGACGGACGGACGGACATGCATAAATCGACTCAGAATGTGATTCTATGCAGATCATCAAAAGGAACTATGGGTCTATCTCGTTTCCTTTTGCCTGTTACAAACAAATGCACAAAGACATAATACCCTGACCACCTTGTGGTGTAGGGTATAAAAATTGCCGAACTAACTCTTTTTATACCCTCCACCAAAAAAGGTATGGAGGGTATATTAAGTTCGTCATTCCGTTTGCTACTCATCGAAATAATCATTTTAGACCCAACAAAGTATATATATATTCTTGATCAGCGTAAAATTCTAAGACGATTTAGCCCTGTCCGTCCGTCTGTCCGTCTGTTGTAATCTCGCTACAGTCTAAACGAATTAAGATAGGAAGCTAAAATTTTGCACAGATCTCTCTTTTGTCTGCAGGCAGGTCAAGTTCGAAGATGGGGTATATCGGTCCACGATATCGTATAGCCCCCATATAACGGTACCCCCGATATTCGGTATTTTGATGATTTTATCCACATTTTTCAACGGAATTCTCTGAAAATCCACACAAGGAGTTCCTTGTGGGTACTTTATACCTCGACAGAGAATTATCTATATAGGTCCACGATATCGTATAGCCCCAATATAACGGTACCCCTGATATTTGGTATTTTGATTATTTTATCCACATTTTTCAATGAAATTGTCTGAAATTCCACAAAAGTAGTCCCTTGTGGGCATTTTACCCCCTCAAAAAGAATTGTCTATATAGGTCCACGATATCGTATAGCCTCCATATATATATCCATGTGCATTTTACCCCCTCAAAAAGAATTGTCTATATAGGTCCACGATATCGTATATCCTCCATATAACTGTACCCCCCGATATTCGGTATTTTGATGATGTTAGCCACATTTTTCAATGGAATTGTCTTAAAATATTCTGAAAATCCACACAAGGAGTTTCTTGTGGGTACTTTATGCCTCGACAGATAATTATCTATATAGGTCCTCGATATCGTGTAGCCCTTATATAACGGTACCGCCGATATTCGGTATTTTGATGTTTTTAGCCATATTTTTCAACGGAATGGTCACAAGGGATTCTTTGTACACAAGGGGTTCTTTGTGAGCACTTTACCCCTGAAACAGAATTGTCTGTATAGGTCCACGATATCGCCTATCCCCCATATAACGGTACCCTCTGATATTCGGTATTTTGATGATTTCAGCCACATTTTTCAACGGAATTGTCTGAAATTTCACACAAGGCGTTTTTTGTGAGCACTTTACCCCCTGACATAGAGTTCTCTATATAGGTTAACGATATCGTGTAGCCCCCATATAACGGTACCCCCGTTATTCGGTATTTTGATGATTTTAGCTATATATTCCAATGGTATTCTCTGAAAATCCACACAAGGATTTTTTGTGATCACTTTAACCCCTGAAAGGTATTTGTCTATATAGGTCCACAATATCGTATATCCCCCATATAACGGTACTCCCGATATTCGGGATTTTGATGATTTTAGCCACTTTTTCCAATGGAATTATCTGAAAATCCACACAAGGAGTTCCTTGTGAGTACTTTACCCCCAGACATTGATTTGTCTATATAGGTCCACAATAGCGTATATCCCCCGTATATCGGCACCTTCCGATATTAGGTATTTTAAGGATTTTAACAGAATTTTCAATGGATTTTATTTTATGAATATTTTCTAATTCGTTCCAAATGGTGGAGGGTATTCAAAGTTCGGCACGGCCGAACTTACTGCTTTTTTACTAGTTTTCTTTGTTTTTTTTTTTTCATTTCGTAGCCATTGTTTGCTTTGCTTTCTAGCAGCAAGTGTCAAAGGAATGACAAGTTCTGATGTAAAAGAAAGCGTTTAATTTATCCGCACTAAAGACTCTGGGGACAACTATCAAAAGAGATTTTTACTTGGATATGGCGTTAAATAAATTACATTTTTTTACTGATTCAACAGTATTTAAAAAAAAAAAAGTAAATTGTATTTTATTTCTAGGAAAACGTCGAGTAAACAAAAGAGAAAATTAAAATCCCCAGAGAACTCTTCGTTTAGGCAGGAGAACAGAAACTGTCATCCCTTTTTCCTTGAATAAAAGTTGTAACAAATCTATTGGAGATTTGATTTGTTTGTCACGATGACACGAGACATTTTTCTCACATTTCCTGGCGTATTGTAAATGCATATAGGCCGCCTGGTTTACATTCAATATTTTCCCAGCTTGTTTTGTCAGAATGTTAATCTGTTTCCGTATTGACTTTGCATGGCACACGTTACAGCTCAAATTTTCATGTTTAACATCAAATTACTCATTAATATGGAGGAGTTAGTTATGCCATTCCTGCTGGAGTTGGGGTGGATAGTTCGGCTGACAATCGGTAGGAAAAATCTGTGTTTAATCCTTTTTTATGATGATCTCCAACACATGCAGGAAACTGGAAACCATGAGACGTTTTGGCGAATAATCTGCCTGGCAGCGTTAAAAATAAGGCAGGATGGCAAAAGGTTAAACTGGGCGATTTGTTTGCCTCTAAACTGGTACCACAATAACGGAAGCGGGGAAAATTTGTCATTTTTCATTTACAAACACACACGCACGCACACACTCAATAACCACCCCTTCCTTACCATGTAGCCCGGCCATGCGTTCAAATATCATCGACAAGTTTTTGGGATTTTGTTTCGTTCTTCTTACCTTCACCATTTGTCATTTCGATTTTTGTTTTACAATAATCTTCTGTTTTATTTTCATATTTCCATGTTGTCACTGTGTTAACACTGTAGTCACGTGTCCATCGATGTTCGTCAGAAGATCTCAAGATTAACATCAATTGATTCTTATTTATGGTCTTTTAAGGAATGGTGGCATCATTTTTTGTGTTCTAAAAAAAAAGAACAAAATATATTCGGTAGTGATTTATTTTTCGTCTTCATCCACATGTCGTGGGAGTTTGAGTCATATAAGTTAATCGTAGGATAAAGAAATATTTATGCGAATAGTGGGGGAGCTGATCGCGCTAATGATACGTAAACCAAATCATAAAAGTGGCATCCGATTGTTTAAGCCTTTCCCTGATTTATGATGTTTGGAAAAATAAATATGTTTGGTAATTTATAGGTCATATTTATGTCAGATTCCATTTCGAATACTAAACCAGAAAGAACCAGAAGTCGGGCGGGGCGACTATATGATACCCTTTTAGAAAAGCTCTAGTAACAAAAACAGTTTATATTGGGAATTTATGGGAAGTAAATACCTACTATGAACCAAATAGCATTGCTGTATAGTGCATGATATGACTTCGATAAGGATTATATTAAACAAGTAAAAAACCTCGTAATACAATCTTAAAACCCTACAATCTTAAAACTACCGAAAGTAGCCGTATATTAGGGTCTATACGACGACGTGCATAGGCAACTTTTGTCATAAGCTATTACAATATTCAAATGCGAAACTTGAAAACAATCTGTTTAGAATGTATCTAAAATCATCAAAATACCGAATATAGAGAGGTACCATGAGGGTTATAAAACGTGGACCTGCACAGACAATTTTCTGCCATAGGCTGTAGTATCCATTACTAACTTCAAATGCGTTATATGGGGACTATACGAAGACGTGTTCCTACATAGCCCATTTTCTGTCTTATGCTGTATTATCCATTACGAACTTCAAATGATAAATTTGAAACAATTCCGGTAAATAATGTCGCTAAAATCATCAAAATACCGAATATACCTTTATATGGGGGCTATACGAAGACGTGGACCTACATGGCCTATTTTCAATACCAAAAGTACTGCAGATATAATACACATTTGAGTAAATTTTTATCAACAAACTTCATTTCGTTCGGAAGCTAGAGTGATTTCCACAGAGTAAAGAAGCGACTTGATCGAAACCCGCATCGCAGTGGTCGAAAAATGGCTCGTGAGCTGAAATATTCCATTCGACAAATATTGAAAAATTAGCTCGGGGTAAGGCCATTGAAATTCCACCACAACAGAAAGAAAATAGACTCAAAAGAGCTAAAGAGTTGCTTCGCTTGGCGGCTTGTTGTCCAGCAGTTTGTAAACAAACAAAGTGATCGTGTTTACATGTCAAAGAGGTCAGCTGTAAATGAGCACCTTCGGTTGGGCATCAGAACTCAAGCGCCGGCCATGGTGATGGTGTGGGCCACCATAACAGCCGACGGTCGCTTTCCGCTCATATTAGTCGACTGTGGCATCAGAATAAATGCCGAATATTATCGCGAAAATATTCTGGAAGGTGTATTAAAGCCTTGGGCACACAAACATTTTGGCCGCAGACCTTGGACATTCCAACCGGACTCAGCACTATCGCACTCAGCACGCGCCACCCAATGAAGTTTAATTTCCAGCGCACAATGGCCACCAAAATCTCCGAAAACCAATCAGTTGGACTATTGTGTCTGGTGTTTTGGAAAACAAGGTTGGCACTAAAAAATACCAAAGTGTCGATCACCTCAAGCAGACGCTTCGCCGGGAATGGGCAAAATACCGCAGAACAAATTTCGGGCAGCGTGTTACGGTTTCATTGGCTGTTTGATGGTCATAATTCGTGTCAAAGGTAACCAATTCGAACAAATCTAAACTTACAAGATGCTCCACATCTAACAGCATAAAAGCCTAAGACGATTTAGCCCTGTCCGTCCCTTTGTTGTAATCACGCTGGAGTAAAAACGAATTAAGATAGCAGCGACAGATATAGGTTTTTAAACGTGGATTCTATAATGGAACCTTATTAGAGGTAACGGGATAGCGAACTCTCTCGCCAAAACAGACAGGGGGTTAGCAACAGTAAATTTGTACAATCCAATACCACAAAATGTGTCACGTCTAGAGTTAAAAACATGCGCAGGAAACGCCTATGGAACAATGAAGGCGTGGGGAAAACCATAAAAAATTTATAGGGCGACCCCTATGGGAGAACCTTCTAATATTAGGCAAGCAAAGATTAGTGGTCTGTACAAGATAGGTTGTGCAGATAACAGCATATGCAGGGCATGCGGGGAAGATGATGAAACTTAGGAGCATTTTCCCAAATACCCAAATTCTTAGGGAACGTCTCCATACCGGAACTAAATCAGATCATGGTAAATGAAAGAAAACAGTTAAGGAATTTGTTAAGGCAACTGTATTTCTCTTAGTCTAGAGCATACCAGACATATATTGGCTTAAGTGTTTGTCCACCAGGACATTTGGCGATCTTTACGCCCCTCTTTTCAACCTAACCTAATGGACCCTTAAATCGAAGGGTGGATTAAAAATCAGCTAAAAAGACAAATAATTGTATTCAGTTTTTCTAACAGACTGTTAACTAGCTAGTGTATCCTGTAAAAACCGAATGAAAGAAATTTAATTATGAAACATTTTAATGTGACACACCTTCCAGGAAAATTTGCCCGGGAACCATTCATGACTGAAATAAATAAGACGATGTCATGTTTATACAATAACATTGAAGGACGTGTGTCTAAAGATGTCAGTCATCAATTTGAATGGAATTTATAGAAAGCGATAATTCTTCTCTGCGGACGCTAAATATGATTAAGTTAAAAGTTCAACATCCAGAAAATTTGAAGAAAATTGAATTAATATAAGTTAACGAACAACACCAGCAGTATTTTTTATGTTATCAATATTCTGTAATTCTTTTAATTTTGTCTTTATTTCAGCTCCCAACTCCCACCCACCAAATTTAATGGCCAAAGTTTTTTATTCAAGTTTCTCATTTAGCCTAAGACGAAGAAGAAGTCATTCATAGAAATTGAAAAAACGAAAGTTGTTACTTGGAGTTACATCAAGCTGCCTTTTGTTCGTGGGGAAGTGCCATTAAAGCGCAAAATTCAACTTTATATTCATTTCTTTATATTTACTCCACACCCTTAAATGCTGCCAGGTTGTGCGATTTCATATTAATGTCCTGGAGCCAGGCTATTGACGTTGTTGTTGATATTGATGCTGCTCTTACTTTATCTCCCCAAGCCGAGCTGTACGTCATATAATAATGGAGCATCATTATTTCTTTGAAACATGCAATCTTTTGGTGATCGATTAAATAATGATGTATCATTAAAACGGGTCTGCAGGGATGTTTGCGGGGTGTTGTGTTTTAGGATGATAGAAAATGTGTATGAAATATTAAAGGTACCGTTATATGGGAACTTTACGGAAACGAATATACAACTAGCAAACACTTGCTACTTCTTCAGCGAAAGCCCGGCTTAAAATTTTATATTCGTTCCAATAGTTCTTGTTAGACATTTTTGTACCCTCCGCCATTTTATGCAGGGTATATTAACATTATATTAACATATATTAACATTGGCATTCCGTTTGTGTGTGTCACACCCAACAAAGTATATATTCTTCATCAGCATCAAATTCGAAGTCGATTTAGCGATGTCCGTCGGTCTGTTTGTTGTAATCAAGTAGGCAGGATCGTAAATGGGCCGTGTCGGTCCACGTTTTCATATAGCCCCTATATAACAGTACCTCCCAATATTAGGCATTTTGATGATTTTTTTAGAGATATTTTTTACCGAAATTTTTTCAAATTTCGTATTTAAAGTTCGTAATAGGTACTACAGCCCATGACAAAAATCGGATAGCCCTCATATAACGATACCTCCCTATATTCAATATTTGAATGATTTTAGCGGAATTATTCACCAGAATTGTTTTAAATTTCGTATTTGAATTTCGTAATGGGTACTAAAGCCTATGATAATAAATTATTTATGAAGAAACAGGTCTTCGTATATGTATATTCGTATACACTAGAACATTTGTATATACAGGGTGAGATAAAAAAATGCAAAGGCTATAATTTTTACATTTTTTTAAAATTTTATTGAATGAAAGCAAAAAATGTCGGAAATGACATCAAATTTTAGAATAAGTTTAGATTTGTTCCAATTGGTCACCTTTGGCACGAATTATGGTCTTCAAACGGCCAATGAAACCGTCACATGCTGCCCGAATGTTGCTCTGCGGTATTTTGGCCCATTCCTGGCGAAACGCTTACTTGAGGTGATCGACACTTTGGTATTTTTTAGTGGCAACCTTGCTTTCAAAAATACTCCAGACACAATAGTTCATCGGATTGGTATCCGGAAATTGTGGTGGCCATTGTGCGTTGGAAATGAAGCGAGGAACCTCAGTTTGTAACCATTCTTGGGTGGCGCGTGCTGAGTGCGATGGTGCTGAGTCCTGTTGAAATGTCGGAGGTCTGCGGCCAAAATGTTTGCGCGCCCAAGGCTTTTATACACCCTTCAGAATATTTTCGCGATAATATTCGGCATTTATTCTGATGCCACGGAGGGCGACCATCAGCGGCCTATACTATCACCATGGCCGGCGCTTGAGTTCTGGTGGCCAACCGAAGGTGCACATTTTCAGCTGACCACTTTGACAAGTAAACACGATCATTTTGTTTGTTTACAAACTGCTGAACAACGAATGTTTTCTCATCTGAGAAAACCAAATTCGGCAGTTCGCAACTTTCGGCCAAAAGAAGCAACTCTTTAGCTCTTTTGATTCTATTTTCTATCTGTTGAGGTGTAAGTTCTTGCATTTTTTGGAATTTGAATGGCTTTACCACGAGCTCATTTTTCAATATTTGCCGAATGGAATGCGATATGTTCAGCAAATGCGATATGTTCAGCTCACGAGCCATTTTTCGTCTACTGCGACGCGGGCTTCGATCGCCTCTTTAGGTTTCGAACCATTTCTGCTGATGTTGCTGTTTTCTTGCGTCCACTTCCTTGACGTCGGGTTACGCTACCAGTATCACGGTTACGAGCGATGGTACGAGACACAGAAGATTTATTCACATTTAAATGGTGGAGTGCTCTAACGATAGCCACTTGTGGTGTTCCAGCCAAATATAAAGAAATCACACTATCACGGTTGAATTCCATCACGAATAACTTTTGGAAAATTCTCACCAAAATGCTGGATGCTGGTTCACTGGAATAATTTTAACAGCTGTCGGACGAATGGCTTAGAAATGACAGCAGCCTGAAGATGGTTGCAGTTTTTTTCATCTCACCCTGTATAATTCAATTTTTTTTTCTTTTTCGGAAAGAATAATAGGAAAATGTTTACCAAATTTCAGAATTTCATCTCTATTTTTTCACCCAATACCAAATTTAGTACCATTTAGAACTTTTCGAAAAAACATCGTACGTACAAACCACAACCAGCTCTTTAATATCCTCCATTACCAAATTTAGTTCATTTGGTACAATTTCTCTCAACCACACACACCAACAATGGCATCCATATCAAATTAAGAATTCTAGCCCTTTCCCTTTCACCAATACCAAATTTAGTAGCATTTAATAATTTTCGATTAACAGTGCCTTCAAAATCCTATTTCCGGATTCTAGCACTATGCCTTCACCCAATATCTAATTTAGTACAACTTAGTACTTTTCGAACAATTATAGTACACATTTCCAAAATCACCTCCATATCTGAACCAAATAGATCAATTTTGGCATCTATATCAAATGTCAGAACTTCATTCCTTCATCATTTAGTGCTTTTCATATTTAAATATATATATATATATATATATATAGATTATTTATATATATATTATATATATATATATATATATATATATATATATATTATATATATATAATATATATATATATATATATATATATATATATATATATATATATATATATATATATATATATATGATCGAGTAGGCTTGATCACACACAGTGGAAATACAATCAAACTCAATCAGTCGGTCAGATGCAACATGTTCATTCGAGTTACTCAAGCCAAACGAAAAAGTTGTGATCAAACATGTATTGATCGAAGTTTTGTGATCGCAATCAAACAGCTCACATGAGTTATTTGTTTACGAACTTATGTTGAATTGTTCATAACGGGTCGATCATCTATGAGGAGTCTTGTCGGTTTGATTCATCCCAGTTAAGTGAGTGATTTGATTGATTAAAACACAAATGTTCGAAACTGAGCGAAATCATGATTGTAATTTTACAAAGGATTTCATAACTAAAAGCTGTCCCCATAAAAAAATTGGTGCAAATTATATTTAAACAATGTTTTCGTTTTATTTGGTTTTTTGGTGTGTTAGACTTCAGTGACTTATTTGAAAAAAAAAAATAAATTTTTTAATAAAGAAACACATCATTGGTATTTAGAAAACTAAAGATGTTTAAATATTTTTTTTATTTTACTATATTGGTCAAGATTTTTCACAAACTTCGACCTCTTCGTTTACCTACACCTGTGTAGTTTCTACTTGCAACAATTTCGTTCGCACTATCACAATATTCTTCCAAATTCAAATATTAAAAAAGTCAAAATAAACTGTCCTAACTTGATTAAATGGTTGAATAAACAATGACGCTGAGCGAACTCGATTCAAAGAAGACAATCACGGTTGTGATTGCTCATTTACATTCATGTGTTCGATCAACTCACGTTGCTGAACACATCAAACCGTCTCGAACGCTCATGTTGATTGTGAGTGAAGTGATTCAAACTGAGCGTTCGATTCGATCCGAAGCGAAAACGGTCATTTCATTCAGATCAAACTAAACGACTGCATCAACAAAAATCAGGTAAGAAACCGAGTATGCTTGAATTTTTGCATACTCGTTGCAGTATATATATATATATATATATATATATCTATATATATATATAATATATATATATATATATATATATATATATATATATATATATATATATATATATATATATATATATATATACATTTCCAAATCGCCTCCCAATCTCTTGAATGGGAATCAAGGTTGAGGAGTAGGGTCGATGTAAGGAGGTAACTTTGGAAGTGTGAACTCACGTATACGTGGGATACTAAGCAGTACTAAATTTGGTACAATTTGAATTTGAAGGAACATATGGAGTTGGCAGGGTGTAGGATTGGGATATGCAGGTAATTTTTGTAATTTTTAATTATGTACACGAAAGTACTAAATGGACTACATTTGGTACAATTTCAAAATTTGGAAATAATATTACTTTGGATTGTAGGACGGCGGTATGCAGGTACTTTTGGTGATACACATAAACACTAAATGTGGTACAATTTCGACGAACCGTCAGAGATAGAATGCTATTTCATTGTAGGACTGGAGTGTGTAGAAAGTTTTGAAAAGTCGTACTTTTTTTACTAAATAGAACTAAATTTGTTAGAATTTAAAATTTGGGAGAACCGGTAGAGTTGAAATCCTGAATTTTGGAAATAAGACCTCTATTGGATTGTATGATGTAGTTGGTAAGGGAATTTTGTACTTATGTGTACTAAATGGTACTAAATGTGATGCAATTTAGATTTTGGTGACCAATAGAGCTGTTATATTGAAATTTGGAAAAAATTACTGTCGGAGTGTAGGATTGTGTAATGTTGGAATTTTACTAAAATGTACTAAATTTGGTACAGTTTTTATATGGGCGATAGGGTGGAGCCTGAAATTTGGAATTGCGATTACTGTGGCAGTGTAGGATTGGGGTATGTAGGAAACTTTGGAAATTCGTACTTATGAATGCTAAATGGTGTTAAATTTGGTACAATTCAGATTTGGATGAACCGATAGGGCTGGAATCCAGAAATTGAGAAGTAAGATTTATATTGGATTGTATGTTGAAGGTTGTTATTGACATTTGTACTTATGTGTACTAAATTTGGTACAAATTGGAATTTTTATGAACCGATTGAGCTGGGATTCTAAAATTTGAAATGAGAGTCGCTGATGGAGTGCAGAATAGATGTACGTAAGGGTTTTTGGGAAATCAAACTTTAAGGTTGGTATTATGTGAACGGATAGAGCTAAAAACTTCAAACTTTGTATGAGAATCAAGGATGGAAAGCTAGTACTATATTTGGTAAAATTTGGTATTAGGTGAACTGGTAGTGGTTGAAGTCTGAAATTTGATATTAACGCTGTCGTCCCGCGTAAAATTCTCGTCAATTTAAGTTCGTAAATGAATTATGTGATCCAAGTTTTCGTATAGCCCACATATAACGGTACCCTTTGATGTTCGGACGATTTAAATCACAATTTCCAACGTTCGTAAGATTCACATTTTTCTGTAGCCCCCCTATATGGTACCTCCCCATATTCGATATTCTGATTCCACATTTTTCAGCGGAATCATTTAAATTTCAGTGTAAAGCTTTTATAATGAATTCTGTTTTCTTTGGCGGAAGGCTGCTGGAACAGGGCCATGATTTCATATATGACCCATATAACTGTTACTCCAAATATTTGGTATTTTAATGATTTTAGCCACCTTGTTCACAGATTTTCCGCGAATTTGGTATTTAGAACTCACAATGTATTTTTATTTTTAAGATTGCCTTTACCTCATTGTGGAGGGCATTAAACAAGTTGCAGGGTACTGAATGCGTTTTTATTTGTTTCTCATCTTCTATCACTTTCCCCAAAGGCTACCGTGTATTTCATAATTTATTCATTCCATCAAAATCATCATCGCCATTTTCGTAAAGTTCTCTTGGTAAGTAAGAAAGTAGATGAATATTTTAAAATTCAGAAAATACTCCTCTACGTTGAGAGTATTGTGGCGGAGGGGGTATGTTTTCTTTTCACGAAGTATCAAATGAAGCATGCGAAAACATTGAAACCCCAAAAAATATGTATTATTCAATAAAGGGGGGGGGGGGTGGGAAACGCGAAAGTTCCTCATCTTCTTCATTGTTTTTTCAAGCCACCCGGGTGTGGGGGATGAATATTAACATCATTTTTTATTGGCATGTTTTTGGTGTTGTTGAAAATTTTCCGGCTCAAAGTTATTTTGTTGGTTGATCGATGATGATATGGCATTTTCAAATGGAAAGTGGGCGTTGCTTTTCCTTGGAGTTTGGGCGATGTTCATCATCATCATCGTTATCATCATCGTTCTCGTCATTGCCGTTATGATACCAGAAGTCTATCTGTCTGCAACGCTGTGAGCGATGACTTCTTGCCTGAGAGTTGAAATTGGCGTTATAATGCGCCATATAATTCTTCAATGATATCATGACAGAAACTCAAAATGAATAGCTGGATAGATGGAAGGATGGATGGATGAATGTATGCGTGAATAAATTGCAGTGATTTGTTTGTTTAAAGTTAAAGTTTTTGGTTGGTGCTTTACGCAAGAAGTTTTATGCTCTCAAGAGGGTGAAATGGAAATGTTTTGAGAGATGGTTACCGATTTGTTTGTATGTCATAAATCAAAAGAGTTTGAAAATGATTAATGATTGTTTTAGCGAATTTATGTTTCTCTTTTCTCGTAGATTATTTTGTAGATTTGCTGTTACAGACCCCCAGGCTAAGCTATTTCACAACCATAAAATTTTTGAAAGTGGTTTAAATTTTCCAAAATATCAGCAACAGTATGCTATAACAAGAAAATAAAGTCCCAAAGTCGGGCGGGGCCGATTTTATGATACCCTACACCACTTTGCTAATTTAGTAGAGCTCCACATAACAATTAAAAGTTTTTATGGGAGAATTCAATGTTACACGCTATGATTATAATTTAAAGTTCAAAAGACTAAATATGCCGAAGCATTTGTATCTTTTAAATTCAGACTTGTATTGCCTATTTGATATATATGGGAGCTATATCCAAATCTGAACCGATCTCAATAAAATTTAGCAAAGATATTTCTGAGCTGTATTTCATATATTTCCCTGAATATCGTTGTTACGGAGTGTATATTAAGGCTGTGGGTAACAAATACAACAAATCGGATGAACAAAATATATGGGAGCCATAGCTATATCTGAATCGATGTTCACCAAATTTGACATACTAGCTTCTAGACTTAATTCGGTCGTATGTGCCAAATTCTATCCCATTTGGGCAAATATTAGACGTTTGGTGCATAATAAAAGGTAAATCGGATGTAGTTATATATAGGAGCTATATCCAAATCTGAACCGATCTCCATAAAATTTGGCAAAGGTATTTCTGAGCTGAATTTGATATATTTCCTCAAATATTGTTGTTACAGGGAGCATATTAAGGCTGCGGAGGACAAAAAAAAAAAAAAAAAACAAATCGGATGAACAATATATATGGGAGCTATAGCTATATCTGAACCGATTTCGATCAAATTTGGCATACTTATTTTCAGGCCCAATTTGGCTTTATGTGCAAAATTACATACTATTCTGGCTGATATTATATGTTTGGTGCACAATAAAAGGCAAATCGGACGAAGATATATATGGGAGCTATATCTAAATTTTTACAGATTATCTCCAATTTCAATAGGGTTCGTCCTTGGGCCAAACAAATGATTTGTGCAAAATTTCATTTCAATCGGATAATAAATGCGACCTGCATTTTGTTCACAAGAATACATGGCAGACGGACGGACAGACGGACTGACATGCATAAATTAACTCAGAAAGTGATTCTATGGAGATCCTCAAAAGTAACTATGGGTCTATTTCGCTTCCTTCTTCATGTTACAAACAAATGCACAAAGACATAATACTCTTACCACTATGTGGTATAGTGTATAATTACCTCTATGTGGTGTAGGGTATAAAAACAACGTGATATAATGCGGGTTTTTGGAAATCAGAACTAAAAGTTGCTAAGAATTGAAGCTCTTGTATACGTAAAGTGGGTGCTTTTGGAAATTTTAACTAATGTAAGGACTGTACTAAATGGTAATAAAATTTGGTGTAACTTGGGTTTGGAGGAACGGATGAGGCTGAAGTCGGAAATGTTGGTATTGGTTAGTGAGACTTGGAAATGGTTGAAAAATGTGGAAAACTGAAATTTGGTATAAGGGTCACTTTTTGTGAGGTTGGGAGGAGATATTTTGGAAACATGTACTAAAAAGTACTAAATGGTATTCAATTTGGTATTTGAAGAGATGAAATCTGACTGGAAATTTGAAATTTATAATGAGGGTATTTGATATTGTGTAAGATAAACGAACCAAAGCGGTTTTATAAACTCGAATACCATTACAAAAATTCACAAAATTTGTAAGTACTTGAACGGATTGTGGTGTTTAATTTATTTAATTTAGTTCGTCTATGGATATTTCCTTACAGACTATATATGTACATAAATAATGTTTATACCCTACACCACATACTGGTAAGGGTATTATGTGTGTGTGCATTTTTTGTAACATGGAGAAGGAGGCGAGATAGACCCATAGCTACTTTTGAGGATCTTTATAGAATCACTTTCACAGTCGATTCATGCATTTCAGTCTGTCCGTCCGTCCGTCCATGTATCCTTGTGAATAAAATGCAGGTCGCATTTATTATCCGATTGAGATACAATTTTGCAAACATTATTAGTTTGGCCCATGCACGAACCCTATTGAAATTGGTGAAAATCGGTTCGAATTCGATTTCGGGTTAATTGTGCATCAAATGGCTGATAACCACCTAACTGTACTGAGTTTTGGCACTTCCAATGGAACTTAGCCCAGAAAACAGTACTTCCAATTTTGGTTAAAATCGGTTCAGATATAGCTATAGCTCCCATGTATATGTTTCATCCGTTTTGGGGGTTTAAATCCTTCAATACGTAGTATGTACTCCACAACATTGGTCTTTGGTACCAGATATCAGATACAGCCCAGAAATACCTCTGTCAAATTTTATCGAGATCGGTTCAGATTTCGATATGGCTCCCATATATATTTTTATTCCATATTAAGTTTCGAGCAACAAATGGCTAATATCGGTCCACATGAACTGAATATTGGCGATTCCTACTGAATTCATGCTAGAAAGAAGTACTTTAAACTTAGGGAGCTATAGCTCACATATATATGTTTCATCCGATTCGGGGTTTTAAGTCCCGCACATGCGTAATATGCACTCCACAACAATGATCTTTGGTACCAAATATTATACAGCTCAGAAAAAGTGCCTAAAATTTTGACAAGATCGGTTCAGATTTGGATATAGCTCCCATTTTTATCTTTATCCGAATTCAGGTTTATTGTGCAAATTTGGTGAAAATCGGTTCACATATAGTTATATTCTTATTTCCTAAATAAATTTAATATAATTACAATGGAAAAAGGGCAATTTTCAGAAATTATGAAAGATTATCTTCGGTTACACATTACTTTCAATTTTCTTGAGAATTTTCAATCATTTCATTTTCGACAATTTAACACTACACGTGTTGGCATTCGATACAGCCTATAACCCCATTGCGTCCCAACAAAATAATTTAATAATAGATTTATAATTGAATAATTAGTGAATACAATCACTAAATGACAACACGTGGCCATGTCCATGGTCACAGCACGAAACGTGTCACATTACAAAAATCTGAAATTTTATGGGCATATGGTTTCATTCTCATTAAAGGCCGGGTTTTTTGTTCTTCAAAAATGTTGTTTCATAATATGACACCCAAAAGGAAGGAATAATGAAAATATGAAAAGGGAAGGAAGGGTTACTAGGAAATAGAAGCAAATGAGAATACACAGGCGTGCTACCGATCGGTTTCTAATCAGATTAAATGAAATATGAAAAACGAAAAAAAAGTATTTAATCCTTTTACAAGACAACTCTTTGGGCGCTGTTGCTCTGGCTGTTGTATTTAATTTTCACTACTTAGGGTTGCCATGCCAGCCATAATGTTGCCACACTTCCTTCGCCAACGACTCTGTAGACCTCCCCCAGAATTTATGGATTATGACACTGATGCTAATCATACGCATAATTTTCTCATTTACACTCTCGACATAGGCTGGGATAGGATTGGCTTCCTTGTTGGTTGTATGTGTATGTATGTGTATTCCTCTCATAACATGGGGAGATTGTCTGTGTCATGGCGATGCAAAATCGTGAAATTTCACCAAAGTCTTTAATGCATGACAATGCTAACGAGTCATAGTGAACGACAACAAAATGTGAATATTTAAAGCATTAAAACGCCAGGGGGTGATGGGGATGAAAATGTACCGTGGAAAGGGGGAACACAGCAACCCAAGCAACAAAAGTGTCATATCACTAATCTCTAATTTGATTTTAATATTATTACACCCTGGAAGGGGCAGCAAATGACTGAATCATTTATTCTTAGGTACAGGGCATTTATCAAAATCACTGTTCAAACGGGGCTTATCGTGACATGAATCGGTCATTTAGCTTATTAGCCATAACTGGAAAGAATTGTCATGCCTTATGCAAAAATTCAATTTTAAAACGTTATGGCCAATTATGGTAATTTTTTGTGAAAATAATAAAAATAACGCCTTTGGCTTAAGAACAGTTATAGTTTGGTTTCAGAGGGAACGAATATATGGGAGGCATATACGATTTTGAATCGATTTTCACTAAATTAGACGGATAAATTTTAATCTTTTATACAGCATTCCTAAAGAGTGCATGATATCACTTCGAGAAGGATTATATTAAAACATGTAAAAAAGCAGTAAGTTTGAATACCCTCCACCATTTGGAACGAATTAGAAAATATTCAAAAAAAAAAAAAAAAAAAAAAAAAAAAATAAAATAAAATCCATTAAAAATTATTTTAAAATCTTTAAAATATCTAGTATAGGAAGGTGCCGATATATGGGGGATATACGATATTGTGGACCTATAAAGACAAATCTATGTCTGCGTGTAAAGTACTTGCAAGGAACTCCTTGTGTGGATTTTCAGATAATTCCATTGGAAAAAGTGGCTAAAATCATCAAAATACCGAATATAGGGGAGTACCGTTATATGGGGGATATACGATATTGTGGACCTATATAGACAATTCCGTTCAGGGGTAAAGTGCTCACAAAGAGCTCCTTGTGTGGATTTTCAGACAATACGATTGGAAAATGTGGCTCAAATCATCAAAATACCGAATATCGCGGGGTACCGTTATATGGGAGTTATACGTTATCGTTAACCGGGGAGTAAAATGCTCACAAAGAACCCGTTGTGTACAAAGAACCCCTTGTGACCATTCCGTTGAAAAATATGGCTAAAAACATCAAAATACCGAATATCGGGGGTACCGATATGAGGGCTATACGATATCGTGGACCTATATAGATAATTGTCTGTCGAGGTATAAAGTACCCACAAGGAACTCCTTGTGTGGATTTTCAGACAATTCCGATGAAAAATGTGGGTAAAATCATAAAAATACCGAATATCGGGGGGTACCGTTATATGGGAGTTATACGTTATCCTAACCGGGGAGTAAAATGCTCACAAAGAACCCCTTGTGTACAAAGAACCCCTTGTGACCATTCCGTTGAAAAATATGGATAAAATCATCAAAATACCGAATACCATGGGGGACCGTTATATGGGGGCTATACGATATTGTGGACCTATATAGATAATTCTCTGCCGAGGTATAAAGTACCCACAAGGAACTACTTGTGTGGATTTCCGGACAATTACATTGAAAAATGTGGCTAACATCATCAAAATACCGAATATCGGGGGGTACCGTTACATGGGGGCTATACGATATCGTGGACCTATATGGACAATTCTCTGCCGAGGTATAAAGTACCCACAAGGAACTCCTTGTGTGGATTTTCAGACAATTCCGTTGAAAAATGTGGGTAAAATCATCAAAATACCGAATATCGGGGGTACCGTTATATGGGGGCTATACGATATCGTGGACCGATATAGCCCATCTTCGAACTTGACCTGGCAGCAGAAATGGTTCGAAAAGTAAAGAAGCGATTTGATCGAGACCCGCGTCGCAGTGGCCGAAAAATGGCTCGTTAGCTGAACATATCCATTCGGCAAATATTGAAAAATGAGCTCTGGGTAAGCTATTGAAATTCCAAAAAGTGCAAGAACTTATACTGCAACAGAAAGAAAATAGACTCAAAAGAGCTAAAGAGTTGCTTCGCTTGGCCGAAAGTGGTGAACTGCCGAATTTGGTTTTCTCCGATGAGAAAACATTTGTTGTCCAGCAGTTTGTAAACAAACAAAATTATCATGTTTACTTGCCAAAGAGGTCAGCGTTTGACTTTGTTGCAGTTTTTTATCTCACGATTATCGTTCAGCGAAATTTTATACCGGAATTGTTTCAAATTTCGTATTTAAAGTTCGTAATGGGTACTACCGTCTATGACAAGAAAATTGCGTATGCAGGTTCACGTCTTCGTAAAGCCCCCATGTAACGATACCTCCCGATATTCGGTATTCTAATAATTTCAGGGACATTATTCACCGGAATTGTGTCAAATTTCGTATGTTTATGTAGCCCACTCTCCTTTCTTGGTATTCTGATTATTTAAGCGTTATTATTCACCGAAATAGTTTCCAGTGTGATGATGTTAGAGACTCTTTTTACCGGAATTGTTTTAAGTTTCGTATTTAAAGTTTGTAATGTGTACTACAGCCTATGACAAAAAACTGTATACGCAGGACCACGTCGGTGGTATTTTTCGACGGAATTTTCCAGAAATTTTTCAAGTTCCTTTAAAATAGTGGATGAAGGCGCGGCCGAATTTAGCTACTTTTTTACTTGTTTATATTTTTTGCAGATTCCAAATGGTATTGCTTTGGTACATAACATTATAAACTTAATGCTATTTTTGCACAAAAACAATTCCTTTTTTGTTTTTTATGATTTATTACGATTCTTTACACTTTCTACTCCAAGTAATACCAATTTTATTTCAAAACCCAATGGAGAAAAACTTGAAATTTCATAAATCTTTCATTCAGATTAAGCAAATATTTCAATTTCGTGTGAACACTAATATTATATTACTTATGCACATGCACATGTGTGCATATTTGTGTGTTTGTATTCACTCATACACACACACACACTCATTGCACGTACATGAATAAATAACTAAATTGATGAAAATCCTCGTGCAATATAAAATACCTGCAGATATCACCAAAATCCGAGACTATGACTGCAACAATAGAATTGATATGACAGCATAAAATACACAACACAATTGAATGGATTTGTATGAGTGTTTTCCGGAGAATTTTCTATTTTTTATTTGTTTGCAGTTATATTTGTTCTCTATATCTACCAAATATACAATAAAAATGATACAAAGATAAAAACATGGAAACTAAATGTAAAACAAGAAAATAGAAAAATTTTAAAGTAGAACGAGGTCGAATAGGGAAAGCGCTTTACGGTCTCACAAATAAAAAATCAGTGAGGAAAAGTCAAAAGTCGGGCGGGGCCAACTATATGATACCCTACACTACAATGCATATTAAGTAGAGCTTCCGTAATAAAATAATTTATTTCAAGTGGATCATACCACCCATCAACATTTGGCTTTAGAGCAGTTATGGTTTGGTTTCAGAGGGAACTAATATAGTGGGGGCATATCCAATTCAGAATCGATTTTCACCGAATTTGACGGAGACATTTTAATATTTTATACCAAATAACATTGCTATGGCACTTCGAGAAGGATTATATTAAAAAAAAAATATATATATGGGAGCCGAGTTGCACGAAATGGGAACGTACGTCCCAAAATTCACTCCATTTGGGCTGATATTAGCCATTACTTCCGCAATAAATCCAAAATCGGATTAAGGATATATATGGGAGCTACATCCACATCTTAGCCGTTCTCGATAAAATTAGGCAAAAGCTATTAGATATCGGAACATTGAAATCCGTTCAGATTTGAATATAACTCCCATATTTTATTTTCGCCCGATTTCGTTTATTTGACACCAAACATGATATGTTAGACTGAATTCTGTTGGATATGCCAAAATTCAGATCATTTGGACTAATATTGGCTATTTGGTGCACAAATTACCCGAAATTGGTTGAAGATATATATGAGACCTATATGCAAATCTGAACCGATCTTCACAAAATATGATAAACTTAGTTCAGAGCTATATCTGATATCTGCTACCAAAGATCATTGTTGTGGAATACATATTACGCTTGTGAGGGACTTTTAACCACAAATCGGTTGAAACATATATATGGCAGCTATAGCTATGTCTGAACCGATTTTCACCAAATTTGAAGTGCTGGTTTCTAGGATGAATTCAGTCGTTATTGTCAAAATTCGGTCCATTGGGGCTGATATTAGCCATTTGGTGCGCAATAAACCTGTTATCGGTTAAAGAAATATATGGGATATATATATAGCTATATCCTGATCAGAACCCATCTCGATAAAAATTGGCAGAGGTATTTTTGAGTAGTATCTGATGTCCGGTACCGAATATCATTCTTGTGGAGTGCATATTACGCATGTGAGAAACCTAAAACCCCAAATCGAACGAAACATATATATGGGAGCTATAGCTATATCTGAACCGATTTTCGCCGAATTTGATGTACTTGCTTCTAAACTAAATTTGGTAGGATGTGCCAAATTTCAAGTCATTTGGACTGATATTGTCCATTTGGTGCACAATTAACCCGAAATCGGTTGAACAGATTCTCACCAATTTCAATACGGTTCGTCCTTGGGCCAACAAATATTGTTTGGAAAATTTCGTCTCAAACGGATAATAAGTGCGACCTGACATGACATGCATAAATCAATTCAGAAAGTGATTCTAAGTAAATACTCAGAAGTAACTATGGGTTTATCTCGCTTCCTTCTCCCTGTTGCAAACAAATGCACAAAGACATAGTACCCTTACCACTATGTGGTGTAGGGTATAAATATCCATATGAATACAATTTTTGAGCAGTACAGATATATAGAGAAATCGACATCTTGGTGTCGAATATATATTTCAGTAGTTATCTAGGCCTTCTATCTTCAAAAGAAATACTTCAAATCTAAGTTTGTGGTTCGGAGTTATTATCAAGGATTTAAAGTCGATTTTTTTGTAGATGGAGTCACAGTCGGAATGTGAGTATTGAGATGTTTTACCCATATAGCAATGGTATCTTTCAATCCCGATTATTGGCACAGACTTTGGCTCTGGAAGACCAAATCGTCTACAGTTCCGAAACCATGTATATTTCTTCTAAATACATTCCTCTAATTTCAATCCATCATTTGACAAACCAATCATACCATCCAATACCTGGATAACGACAGAACAAACAAATTGGTATTGTCACAATCAAGTCAAATTGAATATCACATCGTAACCGTGTCTAGTCTACTTAGAGAACGTTAT